>NC_086444.1:20935304-21535304 GCF_028390025.1 Pseudophryne corroboree | reverse complement strand
TGCCATTGCCCTCCTGCTTCTCGTGCCGCCCTGTCTGTTTACGTGGGCGACTGACGTGATGTTGTCCGATTGGATCAATACCGCCTGACCCTGAAGCAGGGGTTTCGCTTGACTTAGAGCATTGTAAATGGCCCTTAGTTCCAGAATGTCCTTCGAAGGAATATCATCATTTCGGTCATTACTTCAGTAAAGACCCGGGGTGCCGTGGACCATCCCTACGGCAGCGTCCGAACTGATACAGTTCTGTACCATAACCTGAAATACCCTTGGTGAGAAGGGTAAATTTTGACATGAAGGTAAGCATCCTTGATGTCCCGAGACATCATGTAGTCCCCTTCTTCCAGGTTTGCAATCACTGCTCTGAGTGACTCAATTTTGAATTTGAACCTCTGTATGCAAGTGTTCAAAGATTTTAGATTTTAGATTTTAAAATCGGTCTCACCGAGCCGTCTGGCTTCGGTACCACAATAGTGTGGAATAATACCCCGTTCCCTGTTGCAGGAGGGGTACCTTGATTATCACCTGCTGGGAATACAGCTTGTGAATGGCTTCCAAAACTGCCTCCCTGTCAGCGGGAGACGTCGGTAAAACAGACTTTTGGAAACGGCGAGGGGAATACGTCTCGAATTCCAATTTGTACCCCTGAAATATTTTCTGAAGGATCCAGGGGTCTACTTGCGAGTGAGCCCACTGCGCACTGAAATTCATTGAGAACGGGACCCCACCGTGCCTGAACTTGTAAAGCCCTAGCGTCATACTGAGGGCTTGGCAGAGGCGGAAAAGGGTTTCTGTTCCTTGGAACTGGCTGATCTCTGCAGCCATTTTCCTCTCCCTCTGTCACGAGCAGAAAAGAGGAACCCTTTTGTCCGCTTGCCAACCAGGACTGCGCCTGATAATACGGCGTCTTATTTTGAGAGGCGACCTGGGGTACATCCCCTCTTTTAAGGCAAAACTTCCAAATGCCGTTTGGAATCCGCATCACCTGACCACTTTACTGGAATAATTGGACAACGCACTTATACTTGATGCCAGTCGGCAAATATTCCGCTGTGCATCATGCATATATAGAAATGCATCTTTTAATTGCTCTATAGGCAATAATATACTGTCCTTATCTAGGATATCATATTTCCAGTCAGGGAATCCGACCACGCCAACCCAGCACTGCACATCCAGGCTGAGGCGATTGCTGGTCGCAGTATAACACCAGTATGTGTGTAAATACATTTTAGGATACGCTCCTGCTTTCTATCAGCAGGATCCTTAAGGGCGGCCATCTCAAGAGAGGGTAGAGCCCTTGTTCTTACAAGCGTGTGAGCGCCTTATCCCCCCTAGGGGTGTTTCCCAACGCACCCTAACCTCTGGCGGGAAAAGGTATACTGCCAATAACTTTTTAGAAATTATCAATTGTTATCGGGGGGAAACCCACACATCATCACACACCTCATTTTATTTCTCAGATTCAGGAAAACTACAGGAAGTTTTTCCTCACCAAACATAATACCCCTTTTTTTTTGGTGGTATTCATATTATCAGAAAAGTGTAAACTTTTTCCATTGCCTCAATCATGCAATGTGTGGCCCTATTGGAAATCACGGTTGTCTCTTCACCGTCGACACAGGAGTCAGTAACCGTGTCGGCGTCTGTATCTGAGGTAACGGGCGCTTTAGGGCCCCTGTATGAGACGTCTGGACATGCACAAGCTGAGTAGCCGGCTGTCTCATGTCAACCACTGTCTTTTATACAAAGCTGACACTGTCACGCAATTTCAACAGTACATCCACTCAGGTGTCGACCCCCTAGGGGGTGACAACACTATTACAGACACTCTACTCCGTCTCCTTATCATTTTTCTCCTCATACATGTCGACACAAACGTACCGACACACAGCACACACACAGGGAATGCTCTGATAGAGGACAGGACCCCACTAGCCCTTTGGGGAGACAGAGGGAGAGTTTGCCAGCACACACCAGAGCGCTATATATATACAGGGATAACCTTATATAAGTGTTTTTCCCTTTATAGCTGCTGTATTGTTTATACTGCGCCTAATTTGTGCCCCCCTCTCTTTTTTAACCCCTTTCTGTAGTGTAGTGACTGCAGGGGAGAGCCAGGGAGCTTCCCTCCAACTGAGCTGTGAGGGAAAATGGCGCCAGTGTGCTGAGGTGATAGGCTCCGCCCCTTTCTCGGCGTCCTTATCATCCTTTTTCTGTATGTTTTTGGCAGGGGTTAAATGCATCCATATAGCCCAGGAGTTATATGTGATGCATTTATTTTAGCCATATAAGGTTTTTATCGATTTATTGCGTCTCAGGGCGCTGCCCCCCCCCAGCGCCCTGCACCCTCAGTGACCGGAGTGTGAAGTGTGCTGAGAGCAATGGCGCACAGCTGCGGTGCTGTGCGCTACCTTATCTGAAGACAGGATCGTCTTCTGCCGCCGATTTTTCCGGACCTCTTCGCTCTTCTGGCTCTGTAAGGGGGCCGGCGGCGCGGCTCCGGGACCCATCCAGGCTGAACCTGTGATCGTCCCTCTGGAGCTAATGTCCAGTAGCCTAAGAAGCCCAATCCACTCTGCAAGCAGGTGAGTTCGCTTCTTCTCCCCTTAGTCCCTCGATGCAGTGAGCCTGTTGCCAGCAGGTCTCACTGAAAATAATAAACCTAAACTAAAACTTTCACAAAGAGCTCAGGAGAGCCCCTAGTGTGCACCCTTCTCGTCGGGCACAGAAATCTAACTGAGGCTTGGAGGAGGGTCATAGGGGGAGGAGCCAGTGCACACCAGGTGATCCTAAAGCTTTCTTTAGATGTGCCCAGTCTCCTGCGGAGCCGCTATTCCCCATGGTCCTTACGGAGTTCCCAGCATCCACTAGGACGTCAGAGAAATAGGATATATAGGTAGATGTAGATATAGATAACATGGAGGGTGTGCAGCCTGTAGTATCAGCTGTCAGTAGGATATAGGATATATAGATAGATGTAGATATAGATAACATGGAGGGTGTGCAGTCTGTAGTATCAGCTGTCAGTAGGATATAGGATAATAAGAATTTACTTACCGATAATTCTATTTCTCGGAGTCCGTAGTGGATGCTGGGGTTCCTGAAAGGACCATGGGGAATAGCGGCTCCGCAGGAGACAGGGCACAAAAGTAAAGCTTTTCCGATCAGGTGGTGTGCACTGGCTCCTCCCCCTATGACCCTCCTCCAGACTCCAGTTAGGTACTGTGCCCGGACGAGCGTACACAATAAGGGAGGAATTTTGAATCCCGGGTAAGACTCATACCAGCCACACCAATCACACCGTACAACTTGTGATCTAAACCCAGTTAACAGTATGATAACAAAAGGAGCCTCTGAAAGACGGCTTCCTACAACAATAACCCGATTTTTGTAACAATAACTATGTACAAGTATTGCAGAATAATCCGCACTTGGGATGGGCGCCCAGCATCCACTACGGACTCCGAGAAATAGAATTATCGGTAAGTAAATTCTTATTTTCTCTATCGTCCTAGTGGATGCTGGGGTTCCTGAAAGGACCATGGGGATTATACCAAAGCTCCCAAACGGGCGGGAGAGTGCGGATGACTCTGCAGCACCGAATGAGAGAACTCCAGGTCCTCTTTTTGCCAGGGTATCAAATTTGTAGAATTTTACAAACGTGTTCTCCCCCGACCACGTAGCTGCTCGGCAGAGTTGTAATGCCGAGACCCCTCGGGCAGCCGCCCAAGATGAGCCCACCTTCCTTGTGGAATGGGCATTTACATATTTTTTGCTGTGGCAAGCCTGCCACAGAATGTGCAAGCTGAATTGTACTACAAATCCAACGAGCAATAGTCTGCTTAGAAGCAGGAGCACCCAGTTTGTTGGGTGCATACAGGATAAACAGCAAGTCAGATTTCCTGACTCCAGCCGACCTGGAAACTATATTTTCAGGGCCCTGACAACATCCAGCAACTTGGAGTCCTCCAAGTCCCTAGTAGCCGCAGGTACCACAATAAGCTGGTTCAGGTGAAACGCTGACACCACCTTAGGGAGAAACTGGGGACGAGTCCACAGCTTTGCTCTGTCCGAATGGACAATCAGATATGGCTTTGTGAGATAAAGCCGCCAATTCTGACACTCGCCTGGCCGAGGCCAGGACCAACAGCATGGTCGCTTTCCATGTGAGATATATCAAATCCACAGATTTGAGTTGTTTAAACCAATGTGATTTTAGGAATCCCAAACTACGTTGAGATCGCCCAGTGCCACTGGAGACATCAAAAGGGGGTTGTATATGCAGTACTCCCTTAACAACTTCTGGACTTCAGGAACTGAAGCCAATTTCTTTCTGGAAGAAAATCGACCGGTCGAAATTTGAACCTTAATGGACCCCAATTTGAGACCCATATACACTCCTGTTTGCAGGAAATGTAGGAATTAACCTAGTTGAAATTCTTCCGTGGAGCCTTCCTGGCCTCACACCATGGAACACATTTTCACCTAAGCAGTGATAATGTTGTGCGGTCACCTCCTTCCTGGCTCTGACCAGGGTAGGGATGACCTCTTCCGGAATGCCTTTTTCCCTTAGGATCCGGCGTTCACCCGTCAACGCGGCTGCGGTAAGTCATGGAACAGACATGATTCTTGCTGAATCAAGATCCTTTCTAGTATCTCTTGAAGTTCCGGGTACCAAGTTCTTCTTGGCCAAACCGGAGCCACGAGTATAGTTCTTACTCCTCTCCTTCCTATCATTCTCCATACACTGGGTATGAAAGGCAGAGGAGGGAACACATACACCGACTGGTACACCCACGGTGTTACCAGAGCGTCCCAGCTATTGCCTGAGGGTCTCTAGACCTGGCGCTTCATGTGGGACGCCATCATAACCACCTTTGGTCTTTCCCAACGGTTTACAAACATGTGGAAACTTCCAGATGAAGTTCCCACTTTTCCGGGTGGAATTCATTCATGCTGAGGAAATCTTCCTAGTTGTCCACTCCCGGAATGAACACTGCTGACAGTGTTATCACATGATTTTTCGCCCAGCGAAGAATCCTTGCTGTCATTGCCCTCCTGCTTCTTGTGCCGCCCCGTCTGTTTACGTGGGCGACTGCCATGATGATGTCCTACTGGATCAGCACCGGTTGACTTTGAAGCAGAGGTCTTCCTAGGCTCAGAGCATCGTAAATTGCCCTTAGCTCCAGTATATTCATGTGGAGAGAAATCTCCAGACTTGACCACACTTCCTTGGAAATTTCTTCCCTGTGTGACTGTTCCCCAGCCTCTCAGACTGGCATCCGTGGTCACCAGAACACAGTCCTGAATGCTGAATGTGCTGCCCTCTAGAAGATGAGCACTCTGCAGCCCCCACAGAAGAGACACCCTTGTCCTTGGAGACAGGGTTATCCGCTGATGCATCTGAAGATGCGATCCGGACCATTCGTCCCGCAAATCCCCCTGAAAAGTTTTTGCGTGAGATCTGCCGAATGGAATCGCTTCGTAAGAAGCCACCATTTTTCCCAGGACTCCTGTGCATTGATGCACTGATACTTGGCCTGGTTTTAGGAGGTTTCTGACTAGGTCGGATAACTCCCTGGCTTTCCCCTCCAGGAGAAATACCTCTTTCTGGACTATGCCCAGAATCATTCCTAGGAACAGCAGACGTATCATCGGAAAACAGCTGCGATTTTTGGAATATTTAGAATCCACTCGTGCTGTCGTAGAACTACTTTAGATAGTTATTTTCCGACCTCCAACTGTTCTCTGGAAACTTGCCCCTTTCAGGATATCGTCCAAGTAAGGGATAATTAAGATGCCTTTCTTCTTTTAAGAATCATCTTTTCGGCCATTACCTTGGTAAAGGCCCGGGGTGCCGTGGATAATTCAACGGCAGCGTCTGAAACTGATATTGACAGTTCTGTATCACGAACCAGAGGTACCCTTGTTGAGAAGGGCAAATTTGGACATGGAGGTAATCCTTGATGTCCAGGGACACCATATAGTCCCCTTTTTTCCGGTTCTCTATCACTGCTCTGAGTGACTCCATCTTGATTTGAACCTTTTTATGTAAGTGTTCAAAGATTTCAGATTTAGACTATGTCTCACCAAGCCGTCTGGCTTCAGTACCACAATATAGTGTGGAAGACTAATACCCTTTTCCTTGTTGTAGGAGGGGTACTTTGATTATCACCTGCTGGAAATACAGCTTGTGAATTTTTTCCCAATACTGCCTCCCTGTCGGAGGGAGCCGTTGGTAAAGCAGGCTTCAGGAACCTGCGAGGAAAAAATGTCTCGACTCTCCAATCTGTACCCCTGGGATAATACTTGTACGATCTAGGGGTCAACTTGCGAGTGATCCCACTGCGCGCTGAGACTCTTGAGACTACCCCCCCACCTCACCTGAGTCCGCTCGCACGGCCCCAGCGTCACGCTGAGGACTTGGCAGACGTGGTGGAGGGCTTCTTTTCCTGGGAAGGGGCTGCCTGCTGCAGTCTACTTCCCTTTCCTCTATGTCTGGGCAGATATGACTGGCCTTTTGCCCGCTTGCCCACATGGGAAACGGAAGGATTGAGGCTGAAAAGACAGTGTCTTTTTCTGCTGAGATGTAACTTGGGGTAAAAAGGTTGGATTTCCCAGCTGTAGTCGTGGCCCCCAGGTCCGATGGACCGACCCCAAATAACTCCTTACCTTTATACGGCAATACTTCCATGTGCCGTATGGGATCTGTATCACCTGACCACTGTCGTGTCCATGACATCTTCTGGGAGATATGGACAACGCACTTATCTTGATGCCAGAGTGCAAATATCCCTCTGTGCATCTTGCATACATATATATAGAATGCATCCTATTAAATGCTCTATATCAATAAAATATTTTTAGTCAGGGAATTCGACCAAGCCAACCCAGCACTGCATCTCCAGGCTGATGGCGATCGCTGGTCGCAGTATAACCACCGTATGTGTGTATATACTTTTTAGGATATTTTTCCAGCTGCCTATCAGCTGGCTCCTTGAGGGCGGCCGTATCTGGAGACGGTAACGCCACTTGATAAGCGTGTGAGCGCCTTATCCACCCTAAGGGGTGTTTCCCAACGCGCCCTAACTTCTGGCGGGAAAGGGTATAACGCCAATATTTGCTATCGGGGTAAACCCACGCATCATCACACACTTCATTTTATTTTATCTGATTCAGGAAAAACTACAGGTAGTTTTTTCACTCCCACATAATACCCTTTTTTGTGGTACTTGTAGTATCAGAAATATGTAACACCTCCTTCATTGCCCTTAACGTGTGGCCCTAATGAGGAATACGTTTGTTTATTCACCGTCGACACTGGATTCAGTGTCCGTGTCTGTGTCTGTGTCGACCGACTGAGGTAAATGGGCGTTTTTAAAAAAAAACCCTGACGGTGTTTCTGAGACGCCTGGACCGGTACTAATTGTTTGTCGGCCGTCTCATGTCGTCAACCGACCTTGCAGCGTGTTGACATTTTCACGTAATTCCCTAAATAAGCCATCCATTCCGGTGTCGACTCCCTAGAGAGTGACATCACCATTACAGGCAATTTCTCCGCCTCCTCCAACATCGTCCTCATACATGTCGACACACACGTACCGACACACAGCACACACACCTGGAATGCTCTGACAGAGGACAGGACCCCACTAGCCCTTTGGAGAGACAGAGGGAGAGTTTGCCAGCACACACCAAAAAACGCTATAATTACATAGGGACAACCTTATATAAGTGTTTCTCCCTAATAGCATCTTTATATATATATTTATATCGCCAATTAGTGCCCCCCTCTCTGTTTAAACCCTGTTTCTGTAGTGCAGTGCAGGGGAGAGCCTGGGAGCCTTCTCTCCAGCCTTTCTGTGAGAGAAAAAATGGCGCTGTGTGCTGAGGAGATAGGCCCCGCCCCTTTTCCGGCGGGCTCGACTCCCGCTCTTTAGTGAAGTTTGGCAGGGGTTAAATATCTCCATATAGCCTCTGGGGGCTATATGTGAGGTATTTTTAGCCAGTATATAGGTTTACATTTGCCTCCCAGGGCGCCCCCCCCCAGCGCCCTGCACCCTCAGTGACAGCGTGTGAAGTGTGCTGAGAGGAAAATGGCGCACAGCTGCAGTGCTGTGCGCTACCTTTAGAAGACTGTCAGAGTCTTCAGCCGCCGATTCTGGACCTCTTCTAACTTCAGCATCTGCAAGGGGGCCGGCGGCGCGGCTCCGGTGACCATCCAGGCTGTACCTGTGATCGTCCCTCTGGAGCTGATGTCCAGTAGCCAAGAAGCCAATCCATCCTGCACGCAGGTGAGTTCACTTCTTCTCCCCTCAGTCCCTCGTTGCAGTGATCCTGTTGCCAGCAGGACTCACTGTAAAATAAAAAAACCTAAGCTAAACTTTCTCTAAGCAGCTCTTTAGGAGAGCCACCTAGAATTGCACCCTTCTCGGCCGGGCACAAAAATCTAACTGGAGTCTGGAGGAGGGTCATAGGGGGAGGAGCCAGTGCACACCACCTGATCGGAAAAGCTTTACTTTTGTGCCCTGTCTCCTGCGGAGCCGCTATTCCCCATGGTCCTTTCAGGAACCCCAGCATCCACTAGGACGATAGAGAAATATAGATAGATGTACAGATATAGATAACATGGAGGGTGTGCAGTCTGTAGTATCAGCTGTCAGTAGGATATAGGATATATAGATAGATGTACAGATATAGATAACATGGAGGGTGTGCAGCCTGTAGTATCAGCTGTCAGTAGGATATAGGATATATAGGTAGATGTACAGATATAGATAACATGGAGGGTGTGAAGTCTGTAGTATCAGCTCTCAGTAGGATATAGGATATATAGGTAGATGTACAGATATAGATAACATGGAGGGTGTGCAGTCTGTAGTATAAGCTGCCAGTAGGATATAGGATATATAGGTAGATGTAGATATAGATAACATGGAGGGTGTGCAGCCTGTAGTATCAGCTGTCAGTAGGATATAGGATATATAGGTAGATGTACAGATATAGATAACATGGAGGGTGTGCAGCCTGTAGTATCAGCTGTCAGTAGGATATAGGATATATAGGTAGATGTAGATATAGATAACATGGAGGGTGTGCAGTCTGTAGTATCAGCTGTCAGTAGGATATAGGATATATAGATAGATGTACAGATATAGATAACATGGAGGGTGTGCAGTCTGTAGTATCAGCTGTCAGTAGGATATAGGATATATAGATAGAGGTAGATATAGATAACATGGAGGGTGTGCAGTCTGTAGTATCAGCTGTCAGTAGGATATAGGATATATAGATAGATGTACAGATATGATAACATGGAGGATGTGCAGCCTGTAGTATCAGCTATTACAGGTTGAGTATCCCTTATCCAATATGTTTGGGACTAGAAGTATTTTGGATATCGGATTTTTCCGTATTTTGGAATAATTGCAAACCAGGATAGGATATAGGATATATAGATAGAGGTAGATATAGATAACATGGAGGGTGTGCAGTCTGTAGTATCAGCTGTCAGTAGGATATAGGATATATAGATAGATGTACAGATATGATAACATGGAGGATGTGCAGCCTGTAGTATCAGCTATTACAGGTTGAGTATCCCTTATCCAATATGTTTGGGACCAGAGGTATTTTGGATATCGGATTTTTCCGTATTTTGGAATAATTGCAAACCAAAACGAGATATCATGGTGATGGGACTTAAGTCTAAGCACAGAATGTATTTATGTTTCATATACCCCTTATACACACAGCCTGAAGGTAATTTTAGCCAATATTTTTAATAACTTTGTGCATTAAACAAAGCGTGTGTACATTCACACAATTCATTTCTGTTTCATATACACCTTATGTACACAGCCTGAAGGTCATTTAATGCGATATTTTTAATAACTTTTTGAATTAAACAAAGTTTGTGTACATTGAGCCATCAGAAAACAAAGGTTTCACTATCTCAGTCTCACTCCAAAAATTCCGTATTTCGGAATATTCCGTATTTCGGAATATTTGGATATGGGATACTCAACCTGTAGTAGGATAATAAGAATTTACTTACCGATAATTCTATTTCTCGTAGTCCGTAGTGGATGCTGGGGACTCCGTCAGGACCATGGGGAATAGCGGCTCCGCAGGAGACAGGGCACATCTAAAAAAAGCTTTTAGGTCACCTGGTGTGTACTGGCTCCTCCCCCTATGACCCTCCTCCAAGCCTCAGTTAGGTACTGTGCCCGGACGAGCGTACACAATAAGGAAGGATCTTGAATCCCGGGTAAGACTCATACCAGCCACACCAATCACACCGTACAACTTGTGATCTGAACCCAGTTAACAGTATGATAACAAAACGAAGTAGCCTCTGAAAAGATGGCTCACAACAATAGTAATAACCCGATTTTTGTAACAATAACTATGTACAAGCATTGCAGACAACCCGCACTTGGGATGGGCGCCCAGCATCCACTACGGACTACGAGAAATAGAATTATCGGTAAGTAAATTCTTATTTTCACTGACGTCCTAGTGGATGCTGGGGACTCCGTCAGGACCATGGGGATTATACCAAAGCTCCCAAACGGGCGGGAGAGTGCGGATGACTCTGCAGCACCGAATGAGAGAACTCCAGGTCCTCCTTAGCCAGAGTATCAAATTTGTAAAATTTTACAAACGTGTTCTCCCCTGACCACGTAGCTGCTCGGCAAAGTTGTAATGCCGAGACTCCTCGGGCAGCCGCCCAGGATGAGCCCACCTTCCTTGTGGAATGGGCATCTACATATTTCGGCTGTGGCAGGCCTGCCACAGAATGTGCAAGCTGAATTGTACTACAAATCCAGCGTGCAATAGACTGCTTAGAAGCAGGAGCACCCAGCTTGTTGGGTGCATACAATATAAACAGCAAGTCAGACTTTCTGACTCCAGCCGTCCTAACTATATATATATATATATATATATATATATATATATATATATATATATATATATATATATATATATATATATATTTTTAGGGCCCTGACAACGTCTAGTAACTTGGAGTCCTCCAAGTCCCTAGTAGCCGCAGGCACCACAACAGGTTGTTTCAGGTGAAAACGCTGACACCCCTTTAGGAAGAAACTGGAGACGAGTCCCAGTTCTGCCCCGTTCAAATGGAAAATTTTAATATGGGCTTTTGTAAGACAAAGCCGCCCATTCTGACAATCGCCTGGCCGAGGCCAGGGCTAACACATGGTCACTTCCCATGTGAGATATTGGTCAACAGCATGGTCACTTTCCATGTGAGATATTTCAAATCCACAGATTTGAGCTGTTCAAACCAATATGATTTTAAGAAATCCCAACACTATGTTGAAACCTCACGGTGCCCCTAGAGGCACAAAAAAGCTGTATATGCAATACACCCTTTACAATCTGGACTTCAGGAACTGAAGTCAATTCTTTCTGGAAGAAAATCTACAGGGCCGAAATTTAAATGTTAATGAACCCCAATTTGAGGCCCAAAACACTCCTGTTTTCAGGAAGTGTAGAAATCGACCTAGTTGAATTTCCGTCGTGGAGCCTTCCTGGCCTCACCCACGCAACATATTTTCACCACATGTGGTGATGACGTTGTGCGGTCACCTCCTTCCTGGCTTTGACCAGGGTAGGTATGACCTCTTATGGAATGCCTTTTCCCTTCAGGATCCGGCATTCAACCGCCATGCCATCAAACGCAGCCGCGGTAAGTCTTGGAATAGACATGGTACTTGCTGAAGCAAGTCCCTTCTTAGCTCCCCAGGCCCTTAGTCCTCTGTGAGCATTTCTTGAAGTTCCGGGTACCAAGTCCCTCTTGGCCAATCCGGAGCCACTAGTATAGTTCATACTCCTCTATGTCTTATAATTCTCAATACCTTGGTTATGAGAAACAGAGGAGGGAACACATACACTGACTGGTACACCCACGGTGTTACCAGAACATCCACAGCTATCGCCTGAAGGTCTCATGACCTGGCGGAATACCTGTCCCGTTTTTTGTTCGGGCGGGACGCCATCATGTCCACCTTTGGTCTTTGCCAACGGTCCACAATCATGTTGAAAAACTTCCCTATGAAGTTTCCACTCTCCCGGGTGGAGGTCATGCCTGCTGAGGAAGTCTGCTTCCCAGTCGTCCACTCCCGGAAAGAACACTGCTGACAGTGCTATCACATGATTTTCCGCCTAGCGAAAAATCCTTGCAGTTTTGTCACTGCCCTCCTGCTTCTTGTGCCGCCCTTTCTGTTTACGTGGGCGACTGCCGTGATGTTATCCCACTGGATCAATACCGGCTGACCTTGAAGCAGAGGTCTAGCTAAGTTTAGAACATTATAAATTTGCTCTAAGCTTATTTATGCGGAGAGAATTCTCCAGACTTAATCACACTTCCCTGGAAATTTTTTCCCTGTGTGACTGTTCCCCAGCCTCTCAGGCTGGCCTCCGTGGTCACCGGCATCCAATCCTGAATGCCGAATTTGCGGCCCTCTAGAAGATGAGCACTCTGTAATCACCACAGGAGAGACACCCTTGTCCTTGGATATAGGGTTATCCGCTGATGCATCTGAGGATGCGATCCGGACCATTTGTCCAGCAGATCCCACTGAAGAGTTCTTGCGGGAAATCTGCCGAATGGAATTGCTTCGTAATAAGCCACCATTTTTACCAGGACTCTTGTGCAATGATGCACTGACACTTTTCCTGGTTTTAGGAGGATCCCGATTAGCTCGGATAACTCCCTGGCTTTCTCCACTGGGAGAAACACGTTTTTCTGGACTGTGTCCAGAATCATCCCTAGGAACAGTAGACGTGTCGTCGGAAAAAGCTGCGATTTTGGAATATTTAGAATCCCCTCGTGCTGTCGTAGAACTACTTAAGATAGTGCTACTCCGACCTCCAACTGTTCTCTGGACCTTGCCCTTATCAGGAAAGCGTCCATGTTTCTTTTAAGAAAAAATAAGAATTTACTTACCGATAATTCTATTTCTCGGAGTCCGTAGTGGATGCTGGGGTTCCTGAAAGGACCATGGGGAATAGCGGCTCCGCAGGAGACAGGGCACAAAAAAGTAAAGCTTTACTAGGTCAGGTGGTGTGCACTGGCTCCTCCCCCTATGACCCTCCTCCAGACTCCAGTTAGGTACTGTGCCCGGACGAGCATACACAATAAGGGAGGCATTTTGAATCCCGGGTAAGACTCATACCAGCCACACCAATCACACCGTACAACTTGTGATCTAAACCCAGTTAACAGTATGACAACAGAAAGGGCCTCATAAAGATGGCTCCTTAACAATAACCCGAATTAGTTAACAATAACTATGTACAAGTATTGCAGATAATCCGCACTTGGGATGGGCGCCCAGCATCCACTACGGACTCCGAGAAATAGAATTATCGGTAAGTAAATTCTTATTTTCTCTATCGTCCTAAGTGGATGCTGGGGTTCCTGAAAGGACCATGGGGATTATACCAAAGCTCCCAAACGGGCGGGAGAGTGCGGATGACTCTGCAGCACCGAATGAGAGAACTCCAGGTCCTCCTTTGCCAGGGTATCAAATTTGTAAAATTTTACAAACGTGTTCTCCCCCGACCACGTAGCTGCTCGGCAGAGTTGTAATGCCGAGACCCCTCGGGCAGCCGCCCAAGATGAGCCCACCTTCCTTGTGGAGTGGGCTTTTACAGTTTTAGGCTGTGGCAGGCCTGCCACAGAATGTGCAAGTTGAATTGTGTTACAAATCCAACGAGCAATCGACTGCTTAGAAGCAGGTGCGCCCAACTTGTTGGGTGCATACAATATAAACAGCGAGTCAGATTTTCTGACTCCAGCCGTCCTTGCAATGTATATTTTTAAGGCTCTGACAACGTCCAACAACTTGGAGTCCTCCAAGTCGCTAGTGGCCGCAGGCACCACAATAGGTTGGTTCAGATGAAATGCTGATACCACTTTAGGGAGAAAATGCGGACGAGTCCGCAGTTCTGCCCTATCCGAATGGAAGATTAGATAAGGACTTTTATAAGATAAAGCCGCCAATTCAGATACTCTCCTGGCAGAGGCCAGGGCTAGTAACATAGTCACTTTCAATGTGAGATATTTCAAATCCACCTTTTTCAATGGTTCAAACCAATGGGATTTGGGGAAATCTAAAACTACATTTAGATCCCACGGTGCCACCGGAGGCACCACAGGAGGCTGTATATGCAGTACTCCCTTGACAAAAGTCTGGACCTCAGGGACAGAGGCCAATTCTTTTTGGAAGAATATTGACAGGGCCGAAATTTGAACCTTAATGGATCCCAATTTGAGACCCATAGATAATCCTGATTGCAGGAAATGTAGGAAACGACCCAGTTGGAATTCCTCCGTCGGAACCCTCCGATCCTCGCACCACGCTACATATTTTCGCCAAATGCGGTGATAATGTTTCACGGTGACTTCCTTCCGTGCCTTAATCAAGGTAGGAATGACTTCTTCTGGAATGCCTTTCCCTTTTAGGATCTGGCGTTCAACCGCCATGCCGTCAAACGCAGCCGCGGTAAGTCTTGAAAAAGACAGGGACCCTGCTGTAGCAGGTCCCTTCTCAGAGGTAGAGGCCACGGTTCGTCCGTGAGCATCTCTTGAAGTTCCGGATACCAAGTCCTTCTCGGCCAATCCGGAACCACTAGTATTGTTCTTACTCTTCTTTGCCGTATGATCTTCAATACCTTTGGTATGAGCGGCAGAGGAGGAAACACATACACTGACTGGTACACCCAAGGAGTTACCAGTGCGTCCACAGCTATTGCCTGTGGATCTCTTGACCTGGCGCAATATTTGTCCAGTTTCTTGTTGAGGCGAGACGCCATCATGTCTACAATTGGTCTTTCCCAACGGTCTATTAACATGTTGAAGACTTCTGGATGTAGACCCCACTCTCCCGGATGAAGATCGTGTCTGCTGAGGAAGTCTGCTTCCCAGTTGTCCACGCCCGGGATGAACACTGCTGACAGTGCTATCACGTGATTCTCCGCCCAGCGAAGAATCTTGGCAGCTTCTGCCATTGCACTCCTGCTTCTTGTGCCGCCCTGCCTGTTTACATGGGCGACCGCCGTGATGTTGTCCGACTGAATCAACACCGGCTTTCCTTGCAGGAGAAGTTCCGCCTGGCTTAGAGCATTGTAGATTGCTCTTAGTTCCAGAATGTTTATGTGAAGAGACTTTTCCAGACTCGTCCATACTCCCTGGAAGTTTCTTCCTTGTGTGACTGCTCCCCAGCCTCTCAGGCTGGCGTCCGTGGTCACCAGGATCCAATCCTGAATGCCGAATCTGCGGCCTTCTAATAGGTGAGCCTTCTGCAACCACCACAGAAGTGACACCCTTGTCTTTGGTGACAGGGTTATTCGCAGGTGCATCTGCAGATGCGACCCTGACCATTTGTCCAACAGATCCCTTTGGAATATTCTTGCATGGAATCTGCCGAATGGAATTGCTTCGTAAGAAGCCACCATTTTTCCCAGGACTCTTGTGCATTGATGTACTGACACTTTTCCTGGTTTTAGGAGGTTCCTGACCAGATCGGATAACTCCTTGGCTTTTTCCTCTGGAAGGAAAACCTTTTTCTGAACCGTGTCCAGAATCATTCCTAGGAACAGCAGACGAGTTGTCGGGATTAAATGGGATTTTGGAATATTCAGAATCCACCCGTGTTGTCTTAGCACCTCTTGAGATAGTGCTAAAGCTGTCTCCAGCTGTTCTCTGGACCTTGCCCTTATTAGGAGATCGTCCAAGTATGGGATAACTAATACGCCTTTTCTTCGAAGAAGAATCATCATCTCGGCCATTACCTTGGTAAAGACCCGAGGCGCCGTGGACAATCCGAACGGCAGCGTCTGAAACTGATAGTGACAGTTTTGAACAATGAACCTGAGGTACCCCTGGTGTGCGGGGTAAATCGGAACGTGTAGATACGCATCCTTGATGTCCAAGGATACCATAAAGTCCCCTTCTTCCAGGTTCGCTATCACTGCTCTGAGTGACTCCATCTTGAACTTGAACTTTTTTATGTAGAGGTTCAAGGACTTCAGATTTAGAATAGGCCTTACCGAGCCATCCGGCTTCGGTACCACAAATAGAGTGGAATAATACCCCTTTCCTTGTTGTAATAGGGGTACTTTGACTATCACCTGCTGAGCGTACAGCTTGTGAATGGCTTCCAACACCCTCTCCCTTTCGGAAGAGACGGTTGGTAAGGCAGACTTCAGGAAACGATGAGGAGGATCCGTCTCTAATTCCAACCTGTACCCCTGAGATATTATCTGCAGGATCCAGGGGTCTACCTGCGAGTGAGCCCACTGCGCGCTGTAATTTTTGAGACGGCCCCCCACTGTCCCCGAGTCCGCTTGAGAGGCCCCAGCGTCATGCTGAGGTTTTTGCAGGAGCCGGGGAGGGCTTCTGTTCCTGGGAAGGAGCTGCCTGTTGGTGTCTCTTCCCTCTTCCTCTGCCTCGTGGCAGGTACGACAAGCCCTTTGCTCTCTTATTTTTGTAGGAGCGAAAAGGCTGCGGTTGAAAGGTCGGTGCCTTTCTCTGTTGGGGAGTGACTTGAGGTAAAAAAGTGGATTTCCCGGCAGTAGCCGTGGCCACCAAGTCTGATAGACCAACTCCAAATAACTCCTCCCCTTTATACGGCAAAACCTCCATGTGACGTTTTGAATCCGCATCGCCTGTCCACTGTCGTGTCCATAAGGCTCTTCTGGCTGAAATGGACATAGCACTCACCCGAGATGCCAGTGTGCAAATATCCCTCTGTGCATCACGCATATAGATAAATGCATCCTTTATTTGTTCTAACGACAGTAAAACATTGTCCCTATCTAGGGTATCAATATTTTCAATCAGGGATTCTGACCAAACTACTCCAGCACTGCACATCCAGGCAGTTGCTATAGCTGGTCGTAGTATAACACCTGCATGTGTGTATATATTCTTTTGAATAACTTCCATCTTTCTATCTGATGGATCCTTAAGTGCGGCCGTCTCAGGAGAGGGTAACGCCACTTGTTTGGATAAGCGTGTGAGCGCCTTGTCCACCTTAGGGGGTGTTTCCCAGCGCGCCCTAACCTCTGGCGGGAAAGGGTATAATGCCAATAACTTTTTTGAAATTATCAACTTTTTATCAGGAGCAACCCACGCTTCATCACACACGTCATTTAATTCTTCTGATTCAGGAAAAACTGTTTGTAGTTTTTTCACACCATACATAATACCCTGTTTTACGGTATCTGTAGTATCAGCTAAATGTAACGTCTCCTTCATTGCCAAAATCATATAACGTGTGGCCCTACTGGAAAATACGTTTGAATTTCTACCGTCGTCACTGGAATCAGTGCCCGTGTCTGGGTCTGTGTCGACCGACTGAGGCAAAGGGCGTTTTACAGCCCCTGACGGTGTTTGAGGCGCCTGGACAGGCATTAATTGATTGTCCGGCCGCCTCATGTCCTCAACTGACTGTTTAAGGGAAGATAAACCATCACGTAATTCCACAAATAAAGGCATCCATTCTGGTGTCGACCCCCTGGGGGGTGACATCTGCATATTTGGCAATTGCTCCGCCTCCACACCAATATCGTCCTCATACATGTCGACACCACGTACCGACACACACCGCAAACTCACAGGGAATGCTCTAATGAAGACAGGACCCACTAGCCCTTTTGGGGAGACAGAGGGAGAGTCTGCCAGCACACACCACAAAGCGCTATATATACAAGGGATATCCTTATATTAAGTGCTCCCTTATAGCTGCTTTAATATATATATATATAGCCATTAATGTGCCCCCCCTCTCTGTTTTACCCTGTTTCTGTAGTGCAGTGCAGGGGAGAGACCTGGGAGCCGTTCTGACCAGCGGAGCTGTGACAGAAAATGGCGCCGTGTGCTGAGGAGATAGGCCCCGCCCCTTTTTCGGCGGGTTCTTCTCCCGCTATTTTTCCAGTCAGGCAGGGGTTAAATATCTCCATATAGCCCCTATGGGCTATATGTGAGGTATTTTTAGCCTTGTATAAGGTTTATATTTGCCTCTCAGAGCGCCCCCCCCCAGCGCTCTGCACCCTCAGTGACTGCCCAGTGAAGTGTGCTGAGAGGAAAATGGCGCACAGCTGCAGTGCTGTGCGCTACCTTATGAAGACTGAGGAGTCTTCAGCCGCCGGTTTCCGGACCTCTTCACGCTTCAGCATCTGCAAGGGGGTCGGCGGCGCGGCTCCGGGACCGGACTCCACGGCTGGGCCTGTGTTCGATCCCTCTGGAGCTAATGGTGTCCAGTAGCCAAGCAGCAAATCCACTCTGCATGCAGGTGAGTTTACTACTTTCCCCCTAAGTCCCACGTTGCAGTGATCCTGTTGCCAGCAGGACTCACTGTAAAGAAAAAAACCTAAACTAAACTTTCTCTAAGCAGCTCTTTAGGAGAGCCACCTAGATTGCACCCTTCTCGTTCGGGCACAAAATCTAACTGGAGTCTGGAGGAGGGTCATAGGGGGAGGAGCCAGTGCACACCACCTGACCTAGTAAAGCTTTACTTTTTTGTGCCCTGTCTCCTGCGGAGCCGCTATTCCCCATGGTCCTTTCAGGAACCCCAGCATCCACTTAGGACGATAGAGAAATCATCATTCCGGTCATTACCTTGGTAAAGACCCGGGGCGCCGTGGACAATCCAAACGGCCGCGTCTGAACTGATAGTGACAGTTCTGTACCAGGAACCTGAAGTACCCTTGGTGAGAAGGGCAAATTTGGACCTGTAGGTAAGCGTCCCTGATATCCAGTGACACCATATCGTCCCCTACTTCCTGGTTCGCTATCACTGCTCCGAGTGACTCCATCTTGATTTGAACGCTTGTATGTAAGTGTTCAAATATTTCAGATCTCACCGAGCCGGTTGGCTTCAGTACCACAATATAGTGTGGAATACTACCCCCTTCCTTGTTGTAAGAAGGGTACTTTGATTATCACCTGCTGGGAATACAGCCTGTGAATTGTGTGAGGGGGAGACGTCTCGAATTTCCAATGTACACCTGGGATATTACATGTAGGATCCCGGAGTTCCCTTGCGAGTGTTGCTGAAACTCTTGAGATGACCCCCTACCGCACCTGAGTCCGCTTGTACGGCCCCAGCGTTATGCTGCGGACTTGGCAGAAGCCGTGAGGAGCTTCTGTTCCTGGGAATGAGCTGCTTGCTGCAGTCTTCTTCCCTTTCCTCTACTCCTGGGCAGATATGACTGGCCTTTGCCCGCCTGCCCGTATGAGGACGAAAGGACTGAGACTGAAAGACTGTGTCCTTTTCTGCCAATATGTGACTCGGGGTAACAAAAAATAAGAATTTACTTACCGATAATTCTATTTCTCGGAGTCCGTAGTGGATGCTGGGGTTCCTGAAAGGACCATGGGGAATAGCGGCTCCGCAGGAGACAGGGCACAAAAAAGTAAAGCTTTACTAGGTCAGGTGGTGTGCACTGGCTCCTCCCCCTATGACCCTCCTCCAGACTCCAGTTAGATACTGTGCCCGGACGAGCATACACAATAAGGGAGGCATTTTGAATCCCGGGTAAGACTCATACCAGCCACACCAATCACACCGTACAACTTGTGATCTAAACCCAGTTAACAGTATGACAACAGAAAGGGCCTCTTAAAGATGGCTCCTTAACAATAACCCGAATTAGTTAACAATAACTATGTACAAGTATTGCAGATAATCCGCACTTGGGATGGGCGCCCAGCATCCACTACGGACTCCGAGAAATAGAATTATCGGTAAGTAAATTCTTATTTTCTCTATCGTCCTAAGTGGATGCTGGGGTTCCTGAAAGGACCATGGGGATTATACCAAAGCTCCCAAACGGGCGGGAGAGTGCGGATGACTCTGCAGCACCGAATGAGAGAACTCCAGGTCCTCCTTTGCCAGGGTATCAAATTTGTAAAATTTTACAAACGTGTTCTCCCCCGACCACGTAGCTGCTCGGCAGAGTTGTAATGCCGAGACCCCTCGGGCAGCCGCCCAAGATGAGCCCACCTTCCTTGTGGAGTGGGCTTTTACAGTTTTAGGCTGTGGCAGGCCTGCCACAGAATGTGCAAGTTGAATTGTGTTACAAATCCAACGAGCAATCGACTGCTTAGAAGCAGGTGCGCCCAACTTGTTGGGTGCATACAATATAAACAGCGAGTCAGATTTTCTGACTCCAGCCGTCCTTGCAATGTATATTTTTAAGGCTCTGACAACGTCCAACAACTTGGAGTCCTCCAAGTCGCTAGTGGCCGCAGGCACCACAATAGGTTGGTTCAGATGAAATGCTGATACCACTTTAGGGAGAAAATGCGGACGAGTCCGCAGTTCTGCCCTATCCGAATGGAAGATTAGATAAGGACTTTTATAAGATAAAGCCGCCAATTCAGATACTCTCCTGGCAGAGGCCAGGGCTAGTAACATAGTCACTTTCAATGTGAGATATTTCAAATCCACCTTTTTCAATGGTTCAAACCAATGGGATTTGAGGAAATCTAAAACTACATTTAGATCCCACGGTGCCACCGGAGGCACCACAGGAGGCTGTATATGCAGTACTCCCTTGACAAAAGTCTGGACCTCAGGGACAGAGGCCAATTCTTTTTGGAAGAATATTGACAGGGCCGAAAATTGAACCTTAATGGATCCCAATTTGAGACCCATAGATAATCCTGATTGCAGGAAATGTAGGAAACGACCCAGTTGGAATTCCTCCGTCGGAACCCTCCGATCCTCGCACCACGCTACATATTTTCGCCAAATGCGGTGATAATGTTTCACGGTGACTTCCTTCCGTGCCTTAATCAAGGTAGGAATGACTTCTTCTGGAATGCCTTTCCCTTTTAGGATCTGGCGTTCAACCGCCATGCCGTCAAACGCAGCCGCGGTAAGTCTTGAAAAAGACAGGGACCCTGCTGTAGCAGGTCCCTTCTCAGAGGTAGAGGCCACGGTTCGTCCGTGAGCATCTCTTGAAGTTCCGGATACCAAGTCCTTCTCGGCCAATCCGGAACCACTAGTATTGTTCTTACTCTTCTTTGCCGTATGATCTTCAATACCTTTGGTATGAGCGGCAGAGGAGGAAACACATACACTGACTGGTACACCCAAGGAGTTACCAGTGCGTCCACAGCTATTGCCTGTGGATCTCTTGACCTGGCGCAATATTTGTCCAGTTTCTTGTTGAGGCGAGACGCCATCATGTCTACAATTGGTCTTTCCCAACGGTCTATTAACATGTTGAAGACTTCTGGATGTAGACCCCACTCTCCCGGATGAAGATCGTGTCTGCTGAGGAAGTCTGCTTCCCAGTTGTCCACGCCCGGGATGAACACTGCTGACAGTGCTATCACGTGATTCTCCGCCCAGCGAAGAATCTTGGCAGCTTCTGCCATTGCACTCCTGCTTCTTGTGCCGCCCTGCCTGTTTACATGGGCGACCGCCGTGATGTTGTCCGACCGAATCAACACCGGCTTTCCTTGCAGGAGAAGTTCCGCCTGGCTTAGAGCATTGTAGATTGCTCTTAGTTCCAGAATGTTTATGTGAAGAGACTTTTCCAGACTCGTCCATACTCCCTGGAAGTTTCTTCCTTGTGTGACTGCTCCCCAGCCTCTCAGGCTGGCGTCCGTGGTCACCAGGATCCAATCCTGAATGCCGAATCTGCGGCCTTCTAATAGGTGAGCCTTCTGCAACCACCACAGAAGTGACACCCTTGTCTTTGGTGACAGGGTTATTCGCAGGTGCATCTGCAGATGCGACCCTGACCATTTGTCCAACAGATCCCTTTGGAATATTCTTGCATGGAATCTGCCGAATGGAATTGCTTCGTAAGAAGCCACCATTTTTCCCAGGACTCTTGTGCATTGATGTACTGACACTTTTCCTGGTTTTAGGAGGTTCCTGACCAGATCGGATAACTCCTTGGCTTTTTCCTCTGGAAGGAAAACCTTTTTCTGAACCGTGTCCAGAATCATTCCTAGGAACAGCAGACGAGTTGTCGGGATTAAATGGGATTTTGGAATATTCAGAATCCACCCGTGTTGTCTTAGCACCTCTTGAGATAGTGCTAAAGCTGTCTCCAGCTGTTCTCTGGACCTTGCCCTTATTAGGAGATCGTCCAAGTATGGGATAACTAATACGCCTTTTCTTCGAAGAAGAATCATCATCTCGGCCATTACCTTGGTAAAGACCCGAGGCGCCGTGGACAATCCGAACGGCAGCGTCTGAAACTGATAGTGACAGTTTTGAACAATGAACCTGAGGTACCCCTGGTGTGCGGGGTAAATCGGAACGTGTAGATACGCATCCTTGATGTCCAAGGATACCATAAAGTCCCCTTCTTCCAGGTTCGCTATCACTGCTCTGAGTGACTCCATCTTGAACTTGAACTTTTTTATGTAGAGGTTCAAGGACTTCAGATTTAGAATAGGCCTTACCGAGCCATCCGGCTTCGGTACCACAAATAGAGTGGAATAATACCCCTTTCCTTGTTGTAATAGGGGTACTTTGACTATCACCTGCTGAGCGTACAGCTTGTGAATGGCTTCCAACACCCTCTCCCTTTCGGAAGAGACGGTTGGTAAGGCAGACTTCAGGAAACGATGAGGAGGATCCGTCTCTAATTCCAACCTGTACCCCTGAGATATTATCTGCAGGATCCAGGGGTCTACCTGCGAGTGAGCCCACTGCGCGCTGTAATTTTTGAGACGGCCCCCCACTGTCCCCGAGTCCGCTTGAGAGGCCCCAGCGTCATGCTGAGGTTTTTGCAGGAGCCGGGGAGGGCTTCTGTTCCTGGGAAGGAGCTGCCTGTTGGTGTCTCTTCCCTCTTCCTCTGCCTCGTGGCAGGTACGACAAGCCCTTTGCTCTCTTATTTTTGTAGGAGCGAAAAGGCTGCGGTTGAAAGGTCGGTGCCTTTCTCTGTTGGGGAGTGACTTGAGGTAAAAAAGTGGATTTCCCGGCAGTAGCCGTGGCCACCAAGTCTGATAGACCAACTCCAAATAACTCCTCCCCTTTATACGGCAAAACCTCCATGTGACGTTTTGAATCCGCATCGCCTGTCCACTGTCGTGTCCATAAGGCTCTTCTGGCTGAAATGGACATAGCACTCACCCGAGATGCCAGTGTGCAAATATCCCTCTGTGCATCACGCATATAGATAAATGCATCCTTTATTTGTTCTAACGACAGTAAAACATTGTCCCTATCTAGGGTATCAATATTTTCAATCAGGGATTCTGACCAAACTACTCCAGCACTGCACATCCAGGCAGTTGCTATAGCTGGTCGTAGTATAACACCTGCATGTGTGTATATATTCTTTTGAATAACTTCCATCTTTCTATCTGATGGATCCTTAAGTGCGGCCGTCTCAGGAGAGGGTAACGCCACTTGTTTGGATAAGCGTGTGAGCGCCTTGTCCACCTTAGGGGGTGTTTCCCAGCGCGCCCTAACCTCTGGCGGGAAAGGGTATAATGCCAATAACTTTTTTGAAATTATCAACTTTTTATCAGGAGCAACCCACGCTTCATCACACACGTCATTTAATTCTTCTGATTCAGGAAAAACTGTTTGTAGTTTTTTCACACCATACATAATACCCTGTTTTACGGTATCTGTAGTATCAGCTAAATGTAACGTCTCCTTCATTGCCAAAATCATATAACGTGTGGCCCTACTGGAAAATACGTTTGAATTTCTACCGTCGTCACTGGAATCAGTGCCCGTGTCTGGGTCTGTGTCGACCGACTGAGGCAAAGGGCGTTTTACAGCCCCTGACGGTGTTTGAGGCGCCTGGACAGGCATTAATTGATTGTCCGGCCGCCTCATGTCCTCAACTGACTGTTTAAGGGAAGATAAACCATCACGTAATTCCACAAATAAAGGCATCCATTCTGGTGTCGACCCCCTGGGGGGTGACATCTGCATATTTGGCAATTGCTCCGCCTCCACACCAATATCGTCCTCATACATGTCGACACCACGTACCGACACACACCGCAAACTCACAGGGAATGCTCTAATGAAGACAGGACCCACTAGCCCTTTTGGGGAGACAGAGGGAGAGTCTGCCAGCACACACCACAAAGCGCTATATATACAAGGGATATCCTTATATTAAGTGCTCCCTTATAGCTGCTTTAATATATATATATATAGCCATTAATGTGCCCCCCCTCTCTGTTTTACCCTGTTTCTGTAGTGCAGTGCAGGGGAGAGACCTGGGAGCCGTTCTGACCAGCGGAGCTGTGACAGAAAATGGCGCCGTGTGCTGAGGAGATAGGCCCCGCCCCTTTTTCGGCGGGTTCTTCTCCCGCTATTTTTCCAGTCAGGCAGGGGTTAAATATCTCCATATAGCCCCTATGGGCTATATGTGAGGTATTTTTAGCCTTGTATAAGGTTTATATTTGCCTCTCAGAGCGCCCCCCCCCAGCGCTCTGCACCCTCAGTGACTGCCCAGTGAAGTGTGCTGAGAGGAAAATGGCGCACAGCTGCAGTGCTGTGCGCTACCTTATGAAGACTGAGGAGTCTTCAGCCGCCGGTTTCCGGACCTCTTCACGCTTCAGCATCTGCAAGGGGGTCGGCGGCGCGGCTCCGGGACCGGACTCCACGGCTGGGCCTGTGTTCGATCCCTCTGGAGCTAATGGTGTCCAGTAGCCAAGCAGCAAATCCACTCTGCATGCAGGTGAGTTTACTACTTTCCCCCTAAGTCCCACGTTGCAGTGATCCTGTTGCCAGCAGGACTCACTGTAAAGAAAAAAAACCTAAACTAAACTTTCTCTAAGCAGCTCTTTAGGAGAGCCACCTAGATTGCACCCTTCTCGTTCGGGCACAAAATCTAACTGGAGTCTGGAGGAGGGTCATAGGGGGAGGAGCCAGTGCACACCACCTGACCTAGTAAAGCTTTACTTTTTTGTGCCCTGTCTCCTGCGGAGCCGCTATTCCCCATGGTCCTTTCAGGAACCCCAGCATCCACTTAGGACGATAGAGAAAGTGGATTTTTCAGCTGTTGCCATGGCCACCAGGTCCAATGGACCGCCCCTTTATACGGCAATACTTCCATATGCCGTCTGGAATCTGCCTCACCTGACCACTGTCGTGTCTTCGTCTGGCAGATATGTACATCACATTTACTCTTGATGCCAGAATGCAAATATGCCTCTGCGCATCACGCATATATAGAAATGCATCCTTAAAATGCTCTATAGACAATAAAATCCTGTCCCTGTCAAGGGTATCAAAATTTTCAGTCAGGAAATCCGACCAAGCCCCCTCAGCGCTGCACATCCAGGCTGAGGCGATTGCTGGTCGTAGTATAACACCAGTATGTGTGTATATACTGTTATGATATTTTCCAGCTTCCTATCAGCTGGCTCCTTGAGGGCGGCCGTATCTGGAAACGGTAACGCCATGTTTTTTATAAGCGTGTGAGCGCCTTATCCACCCTAAGGTGTGTTTTCCAACTCGCCCTTACTTCTGGCGGGAAAAGGGTATACCGCCCATAACTTTCTATCGGAGGAACCCCACGTATCATCACACACTTCATTTAATTTATCTGATTCAGGCAAAACTACAAGTAGTTTATTCCCACCCTACAAAATACCCTTATTTGTGGTACTTGTGGTATCAGAAATATGTAACACCTCCTTCATTGCCCTTAACATGTAACTTGTGGCCCTAAAGGAAAAATACGTTTGTTTCTTCACCGTCGACACTGGGGTCAGTGTCCGTGTCAGTGTCTGTCGACCGACTGAGGTAAATGGGCGTTTTTACAAGCCCCTGACGGTGTCTGAGACGCCTGGACCGATACTAATTTGTCCGCCGGCTGTCTCATGTCGTCAACCGGCTTGCAGCGTGTTGACATTATCACGTAATTCCCTAAATAAGCCATCCATTCCGGTGTCGACTCCCTAGAGAGTGACATCACCATTACAGGCAATTTTCTCCGTCTCCTCACCAACATTTTCCTCATACATGTCGACACACACGTACCGACCTACTGCACACACACAGGGAATGCTCTGATAGAGGACAGGACCCACTAGCCCTTTGGGGAGACAGAGGGAGAGTTTGCCAGCACACACCAAAAGCGCCATAATGTATATAACAACCCTAGAAGGTGTTGTTTCTATATATATGCGCTCTTAATATATAATTATATCGCCAATTTATGCCCCCCTTCTCTTTAACCCTGTTTCTGTAGTGCAGGGGAGAGTGGGAGCCTTCCTCACCAGCGGAGCTGGTCAGGAAAATGGCGCTGAGTGCTGAGGAGAATAAGCTCCGCCCCTTTCTCGGCGGGTTTTTCTCCCGGTTATTAGGAAAACTGGCCTGGGTTAAATACATACATATAGCCTTAATGGCTATATGTGATGTATTTATTTGCCTCTAAGGTAATCTATATTGCTGCCCAGGGCGCCCCCAGCAGCGCCCTGCACCCTCCGTGACCGAGATCAGTGAGCCGTGTAGCAACAATGGCGCACAGCTGCAGTGCTGTGCGCTACCTTCATGAAGACTGAGGAGTCTTCTGCCGCCTGTTTCCGGACCTCCGTTCTGCCGTTCTTCAGCGTCTGTAAGGGGGATCGGCGGCGCGGCTCCGGGACGAACCCCAGGCTGACCTGTGTTCCGACTCCCTCTGGAGCTCAGTGTCCAGTAGCCTAAGACTTCAATCCTCCTGCACGCAGGTGAGTTGCAAGTCTCTCCCCTAAGTCCCTCGTTGCAGTGATCCTGTCGCCAGCAGGAATCACTGATTAGAAACCTAAAAAATAAGAATTTACTTACCGATAATTCTATTTCTCGGAGTCCGTAGTGGATGCTGGGGTTCCTGAAAGGACCATGGGGAATAGCGGCTCCGCAGGAGACAGGGCACAAAAAGTAAAGCTTTAGGATCAGGTGGTGTGCACTGGCTCCTCCCCCTATGACCCTCCTCCAAGCCAGTTAGGTACTGTGCCCGGACGAGCGTACACAATAAGGGAGGAATTTTGAATCCCGGGTAAGACTCATACCAGCCACACCAATCACACCGTACAACTTGTGATCTAAACCCAGTTAACAGTATGATAACAGCGGAGCCTCTGAAAAGATGGCTCACAACAATAATAACCCGATTTTTGTAACTATGTACAAGTATTGCAGATAATCCGCACTTGGGATGGGCGCCCAGCATCCACTACGGACTCCGAGAAATAGAATTATCGGTAAGTAAATTCTTATTTTCTCTATCGTCCTAGTGGATGCTGGGGTTCCTGAAAGGACCATGGGGATTATACCAAAGCTCCCAAACGGGCGGGAGAGTGCGGATGACTCTGCAGCACCGAATGAGAGAACTCCAGGTCCTCTTTTGCCAGGATATCAAATTTGTAGAATTTTACAAACGTGTTCTCCCCTGACCACGTAGCTGCTCGGCAGAGTTGTAATGCCGAGACCTCTCGGGCAGCCGCCCAAGATGAGCCCACCTTCCTTGTGGAATGGGCCTTAACCGATTTAGACTGTGGCAGGCCTGCCTCAGAATGTGCAAGTTGAATTGTGTTACAAATCCAACGAGCAATCGCCTGCTTAGAAGCAGGCGCACCCAACTTGTTGGGTGCATACAGTATAAACAGCGAGTCAGATTTTCTGACTCCAGCTGTCCTGGAACATATTTTCAGGGCCCTGACAACTCCTAGCAACTTGGAGTCCTCCAAGTCCCTAGTAGGTGCAAGGCACCACAATAAGCTGGTTCAGGTGAAACACTGACACCACCTTAGGGAGAGAACTGGGGACGAGTCCGCAGCTCTGCCCTGTCCGAATGGACAAACAGATATGGGCTTTTTTGAGAAAAAACCACCAATTTGACACTCGCCTGGTCCAGGCCAGGGCCAAGAGCATGGTCACTTTTTATGTGAGATGCTTCAAATCCACATATTTGACTGGTTTTAAACCAATGTGATTTGAGGAATCCCAGAACTACGTTGAGATCCCACAGTGCCACTGGAGGCACAAAAAAGGGGTTTGTATATGCAATACTCCCTTGACAAACTTCTGGACTTCAGGAACTGAAGCCAATTCTTTCTGGAAGAAAATTTACAGGGCCGAATTTGAACCTTAATGGACCCCAATTTGAGGCCCATAGACACTCCTGTTTTCAGGAAATGCAGGAAACGACCGAGTTGAAATTTCTTTGTGGGCCTTCCTGGCCTCACACCACGCAACATATTTTCGCCACACGTGGTGATAATGTTGTGCGGTCACCTCCTTTCTGGCTTTGACCAGGGTAGGAATGACCTCTTCCGGAATGCCTTTTTTCCCTTAGGATCCGGCTTTCCATCGCCATGCCGACAAACGCAGCTGCGGTAAGTCTTGGAACAGACATGGTACTTGCTGAAGCAAGTCCCTTCTTAGCGGCAGAGGCCATAAGACCTCTGTAAGCATCTCTTGAAGTTCCGGGTACCAAGTCCTTCTTGGCCAATCCGGAGCCATGAGTATAGTTCTTACTCCTCTACGTCTTATAATTCTCAGCACCTTAGGTATGAGAAGCAGAGGAGGGAACACATACACCGACTGGTACACCCACGGTGTTACCAGAACGTCCACATCTATTGCCTGAGGGTCTCTTGACCTGGCGCAATACCTGTCCCGTTTTTTGTTCAGACGGGACGCCATCATGTCCACCTTTGGTATTTCCCAACGGTTTACAATCATGTGGAAAAAACTTCTCAATGAAGTTTCCACTCTCCCGGGTGGAGGTCGTGCTGAGGAAGTCTGCTTCCCAGTTTCCATTCCCGGGATGAAAAACTGCTGACAGTGTTATCACATGATTTTCCGCCCAGCGAAAAGTCCTTGCAGTTTCTGCCATTGCCCTCCTGCTTCTTGTGTCGCCCTGTCTGTTTACGTGGGCGACTGCCGTGATGTTTTTCCCACTGGATCAATACCGGCTGACCTTGAAGCAGAGGTCTTGCTAAGCTTAGAGCATTATAAATTTACCCTTAGCTCCAGTATATTTATGTGGAGAAAAGTCTCCATACTTGATCACACTCCCTGGAAATTTTTTTCCTTGTGTGACTGCTCCCCAGCCTCTCAGGCTGGGCTCCGTGGTTACCAGCATCCAATCCTGAATGCCGAATCTGCTGCCCTCTAGAAGATGAGCACTCTATAACCACCACAGGAAAGACACCCTTGTCCTTGGATATTGGGTTATCCGCTGATGCATCTGAAGATGCGATCCGGACCATTTGTCCAGCAGATCCCACTGAAAAGTTCTTACGTGAAATCTGCCGAATGGAATTGCTTCGTAGGAAGCCACCATTTTTACCAGGACCCTTGTGCAATGATGCACTGTTTTTAGGAGGTTCCTGACTTGCTCGGATAACTCCCTGGCTTTCTCTTCCGGGAGAAACACCTTTTTCTGGACTGTGTCCAGAATCATCCCTAGGCACAGCAGACGTGTCGTCGGGATCAGCTGCGATTTTGGAATATTTAGAATCCACCCGTGCTGATTGTAGCAGTATCCGAGATAGTGCTACTCCGACCTCCAACTGTTCCCTGGACTATGCCCCTATCAGGAGATCGTCCAAGTAAGGGATAATTAAGACGCCTTTTCTTCGAAGAAGAATCATCAATTCGGCCATTACCTTGGTAAAGACCCCAGGGTGCCGTGGACAATCCAAACGGCAGCGTCTGAAACTGATAGTGACAGTTCTGCACCACGAACCTGAGGTACCCTTAGTGAGAAGGGCAAATTTGGGACATAGAGGTAAGCATCCCTGATGTCCCGGGACACTATATAGTCCCCTTATTCCTGGTTCGTTATCACTGCTCTGAGTGACTTCATCTTAATTTGAACCTTTGTAAGTGTTCAAAAAAAATTTTTTAGAATAAGTCTCACCTAGCCTTCTGGCTTCAGTACCACAATATAGTGTGGAATAATACCCCTTTTCTGTAGTAGGAGGGGTAATTTAATTATCACCTGCTGGGAATACAGCTTGTGAATTTTTTCCCATACTACCTCCTTGTCGGAGGGAGACTTGGTAAAGCAGACTTCAGGAGCCTGCGAAGGGGAAACGTCTCGACATTCCCATCTGTACCCCCGGGATACTACTTGTAGGATCCAGGGGTCCTGTACGGTCTCAGCGCCATGCTGAGAACTTGTCAGACGCGGTGGAACGCTTCTGTTCCTGGGAATGGGCTGCCTGCTGCAGTCTTCTTCCCTTTCCTCTATCCCTGGGCAGATATGATCTTATAGGGACGAGAGGACTGAGGCTGAAAAGACGGTGTCTTTTTCTGCAGAGATGTGACTTAGGGTAAAAAACGGTGGATTTTCCAGCAGTTGCCGTGACCACCAGGTCCGATGGACCGACCCCAAACAAGTCCTCTTCCTGTATACGGCCATACTGTGCCGTTTGGAATCTGCATCACCTGACCACTGTCGTGTCCATAACATCTTCTGGCAGTTATGGACATCGCGTTTATTCATGATGCCAGAGTGCAAATATCCCTCTGTGCATCTCGCATATATAGAAATGCTCTATAGTCAATAAAATACTGTCCCTGTCAAGGGTATCAATATTTTTAGTCAGGGAATCCGACCAAGCCACCCTAGCTCTGCACATCCAGGCTGAGGCGATCGCTGGCCGCAGTATAACACCAGTATGTGTGTATATACTTTTTATTATATTTTCCAGCCTTGTCAGCTGGTCCTTGAGGACGGCCCTATCTATAGACGGTACCGCCACTTGTTTTGATAAGCGTGTGAGCGCCTTATCCACCTTAAAGGGTGTTTCCCAACGCGCCCTAACTTCTGGCGGGAAAGGGTATACCGCCCATAATTTTCTATCGGGGGGAACCCACGCATCATCACACACTTTATTTAATTTATCTGATTCAGGAAAAACTATGGTAGTTTTTTCACATCCCACATAATACCCTCTTTTGTGGTACTTGTAGTATCAGAAATACGTAACACCTCCTTCATTGCCTTTAACGTGTGGCCCTAATAAGGAATACGTTTGTTTATTCACCGTCGACACTGGATTCAGTGTCCCTGTCTGTGTCTGTGTCGACCGACTAAAGTAAACGGGCGTTTTAAAACCCTTGACGGTGTTTTTGAGACGTCTGGACCGTACTAATTGTTTGTCGGCCGTCTCATGTCGTCAACCGACCTTGCAGCGTGTTGACATTATCACGTAATTTCCTAAATAAGCCATCCATTCCGGTGTCGACTCCCTAGAGAGTGACATCACCATTACAGGCAATTGCTCCGCCTCCTCACCAACATCGTCCTCCTACCTGTCGACACACACGTACCGACACACAGCACACACACAGGGAATGCTCTGATAGAGGACAGGACCCACTAGCCCTTTGGAGAGACAGAGGGAGAGTTTGCCAGCACACACCAAAACGCTATAATTATATAGGGACAACCTTATATAAGTGTTTTCCCTTATAGCATCTTAATATATATATAAGCATATCGCCAAATTAGTGCCCCCCCTCTCTGTTTTAACCCTGTTTCTGTAGTGCAGTGCAGGGGAGAGCCTGGGAGCCTTCCCTCCAGCCTTTCTGTGAGGGAAAATGGCGCTGTGTGCTGAGGAGATAGGCCCCGCCCCTTTTTCGGCGGCCTCGTCTCCCGCTCTTAACGGATTCTGGCAGGGGTTAAATATCTCCATATAGCCTCCGGAGGCTATATGTGAGGTATTTTTAGCCAAATTAGGTATTCATTTGCCTCCCAGGGCGCCCCCCTCCCAGCGCCCTGCACCCTCAGTGACTGCCGTGTGAAGTGTGCTGAGAGGAAAATGGCGCACAGCTGCAGTGCTGTGCGCTACCTTTAGAAGACTGAGGAGTCTTCTGCCGCCGATTCTGGACCTCTTCTTACTTCAGCATCTGCAAGGGGGCCGGCGGCAAGGCTCCGGTGACCATCCAGGCTGTACCTGTGATCGTCCCTCTGGAGCTGATGTCCAGTAGCCAAGAAGCCAATCCATCCTGCACGCAGGTGAGTTCACTTCTTCTCCCCTAAGTCCCTCGTTGCAGTGATCCTGTTGCCAGCAGGACTCACTGTAAAATAAAAAACCTAAGCTAAACTTTCCTAAGCAGCTCTTTAGGAGAGCCACCTAGATTGCACCCTTCTCGGCCGGGCACAAAAATCTAACTGGCTTGGAGGAGGGTCATAGGGGGAGGAGCCAGTGCACACCACCTGATCCTAAAGCTTTACTTTTTGTGCCCTGTCTCCTGCGGAGCCGCTATTCCCCATGGTCCTTTCAGGAACCCCAGCATCCACTAGGACGATAGAGAAAAAAACTTTTCTAAACAGCTCTTTAAGAGAGCCACCTAGATTGCACCCTCTCGGACGGGCACAAAAACCTAACTGAGGCTTGGAGGAGGGTCATAGGGGGAGGAGCCAGTACACACCAGGTGACCTAAAAGCTTTTTTTAGATGTGCCCTGTCTCCTGCGGAGCCGCTATTCCCCATGGTCCTGACGGAGTCCCCAGCATCCACTAGGACGTTAGAGAAATAGGATATATAGATAGATGTAGATATAGATAACATGGAGGGTGTGCAGTCTGTAGTATCAGCTATTAGTAGGATATAGGATATATAGATAGATGTACAGATATAGATAACATGGAGGATGTGCAGCCTGTAGTATCAGCTATTAGTAGGATATAGGATATATAGATAGATGTACAGATATGGATAACATGGAGGGTAAGAAGCCTGCTGTATCAGCTCTTAGTAGGATATAGGATATATACTGTAGGTAAATGTATAGTTATATGTATAGATAGCAGTAGGGTATAGGATATATACTGTAGGTAGTTGTATAGTTATATGTATAGATAGCAGTAGGGTATAGGATATATACTGTAGGTAGATGTATAGTTATATGTATAGATAGCAGTAGGGTATAGGATATGTACTGTAGGTAGATGTATATATAGATAACACTAGGTTATATATATACTGTAGGTAGATGTATAGTTATATGTATAGATAGCAGTAGGATATATACTGTAGGTAGATGTATAGTTATATGTATAGATAGCAGTAGGATATAGGATATATACTGTAGGTAGATGTATAGTTATATGTATAGATAGCAGTAGGATATATACTGTAGGTAGATGTATAGATAGCAGTAGGATATATACTGTAGGTAAATGTATAGTTATATGTATAGATAGCAGTAGGATATAGGATATATACTGTAGGTAGATGTATAGTTATATGTATAGATAGCAGTAGGGTATAGGATATATACTGTAGGTAGATGTATAGTTATATGTATAGATAGCAGTAGGGTATAGGATATATACTGTAGGTAGATGTATAGTTATATGTATAGATAGCAGTAGGATATAGGATATATACTGTAGGTAGATGTATAGTTATATGTATAGATAGCAGTAGGGTATAGGATATATACTGTAGGTAGATGTATAGTTATATGTATAGATAGCAGTAGGATATAGGATATATACTGTAGGTAGATGTATAGTTATATGTATAGATAGCAGTAGGGTATAGGATATATACTGTAGGTAGATGTATAGTTATATGTATAGATAGCAGTAGGATATAGGATATATACTGTAGGTAGATGTATTATTTATAGATAGCAGTAGGATATAGGATATATACTGTAGGTAGATGTATAGTTATATGTATAGATAGCAGTAGGGTATATGATATATACTGAAGGTAGATGTATAGTTATATGTATAGATAGCAGTAGGGTATAGGATATATACTGTAGGTAGATGTATAGTTATATGTATAGATAGCAGTAGGATATAGGATATATACTGTAGGTAGATGTATTATTTATAGATAGCAGTAGGATATAGGATATATACTGTAGGTAGATGTATAGTTATATGTATAGATAGCAGTAGGGTATAGGATATATACTGTAGGTAGATGTATAGTTATATGGGGTTCACTACGGCTGGCCGGCGGTCGGGCTCCCGGCGCCCAGCATACCGGCGCCGGGAGCCCGACCGCCGGCTGACCGACAGTGTGGCGAGCGCAAATGAGCCCCTTGCGGGCTCGCTGCGCTCGCCACGCTACGGGCACGGTGGCGCGCTACACGCGCCACACTATTTTATTCTCCCTCTATGGGGGTCGTGGACCCCCACGAGGGAAAATAAGTGTCGGTATGCCGGCGGTCGGGCTCCCGGCGCCGGTATACTGAGCGCCGGGAGCCCGACCGCCGGTATACAGAAGACCACCCGTTATATGTATAGATAGCAGTAGGATATAGGATATATACTGTAGGTAGATGTATAGTTATATGTATAGATAGCAGTAGGATATATACTGTAGGTAGATGTATAGTTATATGTATAGATAGCAGTAGGGTATAGGATATATACTGTAGGTAGATGTATAGTTATATGTATAGATAGCAGTAGGATATAGGATATATACTGTAGGTAGATGTATATATAGATAGCACTAGGTTATATATATATATATATGGATACACAGTTGCACACTGGAGAGGACACATGGGAGGTGCAGAGAGTTACAGAAGTCTCAGTAAGCTGCAATGTAACAGCTGTATGTAAGTCATGTAACAGCTGCATGAGCGGCAGGCCGGTGCCTCTCCCCTCCCAGTGGCCCCTGTGGCCCCCGGTTAGCACATAGTTACTCATACTTGCAGTCACTGTGTGTGAGAATCCATCCCCCTCTCTAGCGCTGTCCGCAATCCCGCGCTCCCATTGGCTGAGCCGGAACTGCGGGGGCTGATGGGAGTTTTAGTTGGAACGAAAGGACATGGTCACTGAGCAACGGCCCCGGCGCTGTGACAGGAGACTACACTTCCCGGCAGGCAGCGCGCTCCCGCCTCTGACTCGTCTCCAGGCGGGGAACTGAAACTTGAGTATATAGTGCTGCTGCTGCCGGCGCCTGAGAGAGGCTGAGGGCGGGCACCGGTGACGTAATTTAATATAACAGGGATATATATACCTTGATCTGGGCGAGATGTCATGTACCCTACTACCCTGTTTTTGTCATACCCCTCCCAACATGACCCTCTCCAGGTGGGACACAATGCTTTGCTTCTGGACTTTTCTCTTTATTTCTCTGACGTCCTAGTGGATGCTGGGAACTCTGTAAGGACCATGGGGAATAGCGGGCTCCGAAGGAGGCTGGGCACTCTAGAAAGATCTTAGACTACCTGGTGTGCACTGGCTCCTCCCACTATGACCCTCCTCCAAGCCTCAGTTAGATTTCGTGCCCGGCCGAGGTTGGATGCACACTAGGGGCTCTCCTGAGCTCTTAGAAAGTTATAGGGGTAAATTTACTAAGCTCCCGATTTTGACCGAGATGCCGTTTTTTCATCAAAGTGTAATCTCGGTAATTTACTAAGCAATAATCACGGCAGTGATGAGGGCATTCGTAATATTTTGAAGTCCTAGGAAAAAAATCACGAATGAATACACCATCGGTCAAAACGCGGCTGTTTAAGTATGAATCTCGGTCATTTACTAAGAAGTGCAAAGCAAAAAAAACCCAAACACTGCCGTGAAAAATTACAACTCGTAAAAAAGTGCTAAAAAAAAAACAGACCTTTTTTTTTTATTCGTGATTGGATAGGCATGCACGGATCCATGAGATCCGTGCATGTATATCAGTGGGAAGGGGTGGGAAAGTGCTTTTTTTTTTTTTTTTAAATTGCGTGGGGTCCCCCCTCCTAAGCATAACCAGCCTCGGGCTCTTTGAGCCGATCCTGGTTGCAGAAATATGGGGGAAAAATTGACAGGGGTTCCCCCATATTTAAGCAACCAGCATCGGGCTCTGCGCCTGGTTCCAAAAATACGGGGGACAAAAAGAGTAGGGATCCCCCGTATTTTTAAAACCAGCACCGGGCTCCACTAGCTGGACAGATAATGCCACAGCCGGGGGTCACTTTTATCTAGTGCCCTGCGGCCGTGGCATAAAAAATCCAACTAGTCACCCCTGGCCGGGGTACCCTGGGGGAGTGGGGACCCCTTCAATCAAGGGGTCCCCCCCCCCCCAGCCACCCAAGGGCCAGGGGTGAAGCCCGAGGCTGTCCCCCCCCATCCAATGGGCTGCGGATGGGGGGGCTGATAGCCTTTGTTGTAAAAGAAAAGATATTGTTTTTAGTAGCAGTACTACAAGTCCCAGCAAGCCTCCCCCGCATGCTGGTACTTGGAGAACCACAAGTACCAGCATGCGGCGGAAAAACGGGCCCGCTGGTACCTGTAGTACTACTACTAAAAAAATACCCAAAAAAACACAAGACACACACACCGTGAAAGTATAATTTTATTACATACATACACACATACATACATACTTACCTTATGTTCCCACGCAGGTCGGTCCTCTTCTCCAGTAGAATCCAAGGGGTACCTGTTGAAGAAATTATACTCACGAGATCCAGGGGTCCAGGGTCCTCGGGGAATCCAGGTGTAATCCACGTACTTGAAAAAAATAACAAAACGGACACCCGAGCCACGCACTAAAAGGGGACCCATGTTTGCACATGGATCCCCTTTTCCCGACTGCCAGAAACCCACTCTGACTGATGTCTAAGTGGGTTTCTTCAGCCAATCAGGGAGCGCCACGTTGTAGCACTCTCCTGATCGGCTGTGTGCTCCTGTCCTAACTGACAGGCGGCACACGGCAGTGTTACAATGTAGCGCCTATGCGCTACATTGTAACCAATGCTGGGAACTTTCTGCTCAGCGGTGACGTCACTTTAGGTCAACCGCAGGGCAGAAAGTTCCCAGCATTGGTTACAATGTAGCGCATAGGCGCTACATTGTAACACTGCCGTGTGCTGCCTGTCAGTTAGGACAGGAGCACACAGCCGATCAGGAGAGTGCTACAACGTGGCGCTCCCTGATTGGCTGAAGAAACCCACTTAGACAGAAGTCAGAGTGGGTTTCTGGCATTTGGGGAAAGGTGACCCATGTGAAAACATGGGTCCCCTTTCAGTTCGTGGCTCGGCTCTGCGTTTTGTTTTTTTCTCTAACGTCCTAGTGGATGCTGGGGACTCCGTCAGGACCATGGGGAATAGCGGCTCCGCAGGAGACAGGGCACAAAAGCAAGCTTTTAGGATCACATGGTGTGTACTGGCTCCTCCCCCTATGACCCTCCTCCAAGCCTCAGTTAGGTTTTTGTGCCCGTCCGAGTAGGGTGCAATCTAGGTGGCTCTCTTAAAGAGTTACTTAGAAAAAGTTTTTAGGTTCTTTATTTTCAGTGAGTCCTGCTGGCAACAGGCTCACTGCATCGAGGGACTTAGGGGAGAGATTTTCAACTCACCTGCGTGCAGGATGGATTGGATTCTTAGGCTACTGGACACCATTAGCTCCAGAGGGAGTCGGAACACAGGGCTCGCCCTGGGGTTCGTCCCGGAGCCGCGCCGCCGACCCCCCCTTGCAGATGCTGAAGATGAAGAGGTCCGGAACCAGGCGGCAGAAGACTTTCAGTCTTCATCAGGTAGCGCACAGCACTGCAGCTGTGCGCCATTGTTGTCAGCACACTTCTCACAGCAGTCACGGAGGGTGCAGGGCGCTGGGGGGGGGGCGCCCTGGGCAGCAATGTATAATACCTGTATGGCGAAAAATACATCACATATAGCCCTTGAGGCTATATGGATGTATTTAACCCCTGCCAGATATCAAAAACTCCGGAGAAGAAGCCCGCCGAAAAGGGGGCGGGGCCTATTCTCCTCAGCACACAGCGCCATTTTCCCTCACAGAAATGCTGGTGGGAAGGCTCCCAGGCTCTCCCCTGCACTGCACTACAGAAACAGGGTTAAAACAGAGAGGGGGGGCACTGATTTGGCGATATGTACATATATTAAAATGCTATAAGGGAGGAACACTTATATAAAGGTTGTCCCTGGATAATTATAGCGTTTTGGTGTGTGCTGGCAAACTCTCCCTCTGTCTCCCCAAAGGGCTAGTGGGTCCTGTCCTCTATCAGAGCATTCCCTATGTGTGTGCTGTATGTCGGTACGTGTGTGTCGACATGTATGAGGTAAATGTTGGTGAGGAGGCGGAGCAAATTGCCTGTAATGGTGATGTCACTCTCTAGGGAGTCGACACCGGAATGGATGGCTTATTTATGGAATTACGTGATAATGTCAACACGCTGTAAGCCGGTTGACGACATGAGAGGGCCGGCGAACAAATTAGTATCTGTCCAGGCGTCTCAAACACCGTCAGGGGCTGTAAAATGCCCATTTACCTCAGTCGGTCGACACAGACCCAGACAAGGACACTGATTTCAGTGTCGACGGTGAAGAAACAAACGTATTTTCCTTTAGGGCCACACGTTAAGGGCAATGAAGGAGGTGTTACATATTTCTGATACTCCAAGTACCACAAAAAAGGGTATTATGTGTGAGGTGAAAAAACTACCTGTAGTTTTTCCTGAATCAGATAAATTATATGAAGTGTGTGATGATGCGTGGGTTTCCCCCGATAGAAAATTATTGGCGGTATACCTTTTCCCGCCAGAAGTTAAGGCGCGTTGGGAAACACCCCTCAGGGTGGATAAGGCGCTCACACGCTTATCAGAACAAGTGGCGGTACCATCTACAGATAGGACCGTACTTAAGGAGCCAGCTAATAGGAGGCTGAAAAATATCCTAAAATGTATACACACACATGCTGGTGTTATACTGTGACCAGCGATCGCCTCAGCCTGGATGTGCAGACCTGAGGTGGCTTGGTCGGATTCCCTGACTAAAAATATTGATACCCTTGACAGGGACAGTATTTTATTGACTATAGAGCATTTAAAGGATGCATTTCTATATATGCGAGATGCGCAGAGGGATATTGCACTCTGGCATCAAGAGTAAATGCGATGTCCATATCTGCAAGAAGATGTTTATGGACACGACAGTGGTCAGGTGATGCAGATTCCAAACGGCACAAAGATGTATTGCCGTATAAAGGGGAGGAGTTATTTGGGGTCGGTCCATGGGACCTGGTGGCCACGGCAACTGCTGGAAAATCCACCGTTATTTACCCTAAGTCACATCTCTGCAGAAAAAGACACCGTCTTTTCAGCCTCAGTTTTTTCGTCCCTATAAGAGTCATATCTGCCCAGGGATAGAGAAAAGGGAAGAAGACTGCAGCAGGCAGCCCATTCCCAGGAATAGAAGCCCTTCGCCGCTTCTACTAAGTTCTCAGCATGACGCTGGGACCGTACAGGACCCCTGGATCCTACAAGTAGTATCCAAGGGGTACAGATTGGAATGTCGAGGCGTTTCCCCCCTCGCAGGTTCCTGTAGTCTGCTGTACCAATGTCTCCCTCCGACAGGGAGGCAGTATTGAAAATAATTCACAAGCTGTATTCCCAGCAGGTGATAATAAAAATACCCCTCCTACAACAAGGAAAGGGGTATTGTTCCACACTATATGGTGGTACTGAAGCCAGAAGGCTAGGTGAGACCGATTCTAAATCAAAAAACTTTTTTGAACACTTACAAAGGTTCAAATTCAGATGGAGTCACTCAGAGCAGTGATAGCAAACAAGGGGACTATATAGTGTCCCGGGACATCAGGGATGCTTACCTCCATGTCCCAAAAATTTGCTTTTCTCACCAAGGGTACCTCAGGTTCGTGGTACAGAACTGTCACTATCAGTTTCAGACGATGCCGTTGGATTGTCCAAGGCACCCCGGGTCCTTACCAAGGTAATGACCGAAATGAGGATTCGTCGTCAAAGAGAATGGACGACCTCCTGATAAGAACAAGGTCCAGAGAACAGTTGGAGGTCGGAGTAGCACTATCTCAAGTAGTTCTACGACAGCACGGGTGGATTCTAAATATTCCATAACCGCAGTTGTTCCGACGACACGTCTGCTGGTCCTAGGGATGATTCTGGACACAGTCCAGGAAAAGGTGTTTCTCCCAGAGGAGAAAGCCAGGGAGTTATCCGAGCTAATCGGGATCCTCCTAAAACCAGGAAAAGTGTCAGTGCATCATTGCACAAGAGTCCTGGTAAAAATGGTGGCTTATTACGAAGCGCTTCCATTCGGCAGATTTCACACAAGAACTCTTCAGTGGGATCTGCTGGACAAATGGTCCGGATCGCATCTTCAGATGCATCAGCGGATAACCCTATATCCAAGGACAAGGGTGTCTCTCCTGTGGTGATTACAGAGTGCTCATCTTCTAGAGGGCCGCAGATTCGGCATTCAGGATTGGATGCTGGTAACCACGGAGGCCAGCCTGAGAGGCTGGGGAGCAGTCACACAGGGAAAAAATTTCCAGGGAGTGTGATCAAGTCTGGAGAATTCTCTCCACATAAATATACTGGAGCTAAGAGCAAATTTATAATGCTCTAAGTTTAGCAAGGCCTCTGCTTCAAGGTCAGCCGGTATTGATCCAGTGGGATAACATCACGGCAGTCGCCCACGTAAACAGAAAGGGCGGCACAAGAAGCAGGAGGGCAGTGGTCAAAACTGCAAGGATTTTTCGCTAGGCGGAAAATCATGTGTTAGCACTGTCAGCAGTGTTCATTCCGGGAGTGGATGACTGGGAAGCAGACTTCCTCAGCAGGCACGACCTCCACCCGGGAGAGTGGGAACTTCATCGGGAAGTTTTCCGCATGATTGTGAACCGTTGGGAAAGACCAAAGGTGGACATGATGGCGTCCCGCCCGAACAAAAAACGTGACAGGTATTGCGCCAGGTCACGAGACCTTCAGGCGATAGCTGTGGACGTCCTGGTAACACCGTGGGTGTAACAGTCGGTGTATGTGTTCCCTCCTCTGTTTCTCATAACCAAGGTATTGAGAATTATAAGACGTAGAGGAGTAAGAACTATACTCGTGGCTCCGGATTGGCCAAGAGGGACTTGGTACCCGGAACTTCAAGAGATGCTCACAGAGGACTAATGGCCTCGGGAGCTAAGATGGGATTTGCTTTCAGCAAGAACCATGTCTGTTCCAAGAGGAACCGTGGCATCTGCCTCTAAGAAAGGACCTGCTCCAGCAGGGACCTTGTCTGTTCCAAGACTTACCGCGACTGCGTTTGACGGCATGGTGGTTGAACGCCGGATCCTAAGGGAAAAGGCATTCCGGAAGAAGTCATACCTACCCTGGTCAAAGCCAGGAAGGAGGTGACCGTACAACGTTATCACCACATGTGGTGAAAATATATTGCGTGGGTGAGGCCAGGAAGGCCCCACGAAAAAATTTCGACTAGGTCGATTTCTGCACTTCCTGAAAACAGGAGTGTCTATGAGCCTCAAATTGGGGTCCATTAAGGTTCAAGTTTCGGCCCTGTAGATTTTCTTCCAGAAAAAAAAAAAAAAAATTGGCTTCAATTCCTGAAGTCCAGACGTTTGTCAAGGGAGTATTGCATATACAGCCCCTTGTGTGCCTCCAGTGGCACCGTGGGATCTCAACGTAGTGTTGGGATTCCTAAAATCATATTGGTTTGAACCGCTCAAATCTGTGGATTTGAAATATCTCACATGGAAAGTGACCATGTTGTGGCCCTGGCCTCGGCCAGACGATTGTCAGAATTGGGGGCTTTGTCTTAAAAAAGCCCATATTTGTTTTTCCAGTCGGACAAGGCAGAACTGCGGACTCGTCCCCAGTTTCTTCCTAAGGTGGTGTCAGCGTTTCACCTGAAACAACATATTGTGGTGCCTGCGGCTACTAGGGACTTGGAGGACTCCAAGTTGCTAGACGTTGTCGGGGCCCTAAAAATATATAGATATATATATATATATATATATATATATATTTCCAGGACGGCTGGAGTCAGAAATTCTGACTTGCTGTTTATATTGTATGCACCCAAAAAGCTGGGTGCTCCTGCTTCTAAGCAGCCTATTGCTTGTTGGATTTGTAGTACAATTCAGCTTGCACATTCTGTGGCAGGCCTGCCACAGCCAAAATCTGTAAGTGCCCATTCCACAAGGAAGGTGGGCTCATCTTGGGCGGATGCCCGAGGGGGTCTCGGCTTTAAAATTTTGCCGAGCAGTTACGTGGTCAGGGGGGAACACGTTTGTAAAATTCTACAAATTTGATACCCTGGCTGAGGAGGACCTGGAGTTCTCTCATTCGGTGCTGCAGAGTCATCCGCACTCTCCCGCCCGTTTGGGAGCTTTGGTATAATCCCCATGGTCCTGACGGAGTCCCCAGCATCCACTAGGACGTTAGAGAAAATAAGATTTTACTTACCGATAAATCTATTTCTCGTAGTCCGTAGTGGATGCTGGGCGCCCATCCCAAGTGCGGATTGTCTGCATTACTTGTACATAGTTATTGTTACAAAAATCGGGTTATTATTGTTGTGAGCCATCTTTTTTAGAGGCTACTTCATTGTTATCATACTGTTAACTGGGTTCAGATCACAAGTTGTACGGTGTGATTGGTGTGGCTGGTATGAGTCTTACCCGGGATTCAAGATCCTTCCTTATTGTGTACGCTCGTCCGGGCACAGTACCTAACTGAGGCTTGGAGGAGGGTCATAGGGGGAGGAGCCAGTACACACCATGTGATCCTAAAAGCTTGCTTTTGTGCCCTGTCTCCTGCGGAGCCGCTATTCCCCATGGTCCTGACGGAGTCCCCAGCATCCACTACGGACTACGAGAAATAGATTTATCGGTAAGTAAAATCTTATTTTATTCAAGTACCTGGATTATAAATGGATGCGACGAGGACCCTGGGCCCCTGGATCTCGTGAGTATAATTTATTCAACAGGTACCCTTGGATTCTACTGGACAAGTGGACCGACCTGCGTGGGAACATAGGTAAGTATGTATGTATGTTTGTGTGTATGTATGTAATAAAATTATACTTTCAAGGTGTGTGTGTCTTGTGTTTTTTTGGGTATTTTTTTAGTAGTAGTACTACAGGTACCAGCGGGCCCGTTTTTCCGCCGCATGCTGGTACTTGTGGTTCTCCAAGTACCAGCATGCGGGGGAGGCTTGCTGGGACTTGTAGTACTGCTACTAAAAATATCTTTTCATTTACATCAAAGGCTATCAGCCCCCCCATCCGCAGCCCATTGGATGGGGGGGACAGCCTCGGGCTTCACCCCTGGCCCTTGGGTGGCTGGGGGGGGGGGACCCCTTGATTGAAGGGGTCCCCACTCCCCCAGGGTACCCCGGCCAGGGGTGACTAGTTGGATTTTTGATGCCACGGCCGCAGGGCACTATATAAAAGTGACCCCCGGCTGTGGCATTATCTGTCCAGCTAGTGGAGCCCGGTGCTGGTTTTAAAAATACGGGGGACCCCTACTCTTTTTGTCCCCCGTATTTTTGGAACCAGGACCAGGCGCAGAGCCCGATGCTGGTTGCTTAAATATGGGGGAACCCCTGTCATTTTTTTCCCCATATTTCTGCAACCAGGATCGGCTCAAAGAGCCCGAGGCTGGTTATGCATAGGAGGGGGGACCCCACGTATTTTTTTTTAATGATTTTACATTGTTTAATTTAAAAAAAAAAAAAAATGAACCCCAGCACGGATCACACAGATCCGGCCGAGATTCATTGTAAAAAAAGACGGCAGTGTTTTGCTAATCACTGCCGTAAAAATAAAAAATAAAACACGAATGACATCGACATCGGAAGAAAAGAAAAACCCGAATACGACAGCTTAGTAAATTAGTCGTAATAAATTCAAAAAGTTGCAGTTTTACACTTTCGATGTCATTCGTGATTGAACTTTGAACTTTTTCCGAAAATTACGAATGTTAGTAAATTTACCCCATAGTCTTAGATTTTTTTATTTTCAGTGAGACCTGCTGGCAACAGGCTCACTGCAGCGAGGGACTAAGGGGAGAAGAAGCGAACTCGCCTGCTTGCAGCCGGATTGGGCTTCTTAGGCTACTGGACACCATTAGCTCCAGAGGGATCGACCGCAGGCCCAGCCTTGATGTTCGGTCCCGGAGCCGCGCCGCCGCCCCCCTTACAGAGCCAGAAGCAAGAAGAGGTCCGGAAAATCGGCGGCAGAAGACATCAGTCTTCACCAAGGTAGTGCACAGCACTGCAGCTGTGCGCCATTGCTCCTCTCACACACTTCACACTCCGGTTACTGAGGGTGCAGGGCGCTGGGGGGGGGCGCCCTGAGCAGCAATAAAAACACCTTGGCTGGCAAAAATACCACAATATATAGCCCCAGGGGCTATATATGAGGTAAATACCCCTGCCAGATTCCATAGAAAAGCGGGAGAATAGGCCGCGGAAAAGGGGCAGAGCTATCTCCTTTAGCACACTGGCGCCATTTTTCCCTCACAGCTCCGCTGGAAGGAAGCTCCCTAGCTCTCCCCTGCAGTCTACACTACAGAAAAGGGTTAAAAAAGAGAGGGGGGGCATTAAATTTAGGCGCAGTATACATTATATAAAAACAGCAGCTATAGGGGACATAACTCAGTTAGTCCCTGCATTATATAGCGCTCTGGTGTGTGCTGGCATACTCTCACTCTGTCCCCCCAAAGGGCTTTTGTGGGTCCTGTCCTCGTTTAGAGCATTCCCTGTGTGTCTGCGGTGTGTCGGTACGGCTGTGTCGACATGTTGAATGAGGAGGCTTATATGGTGACTGAGCAGAGGCCGATATATGTGATGTCCGGCAAGGCCTCTGCTTCAAAACCAGCCAGGCAGTGTTTTGTTCCCCCATCAGATGAATAAATGAAGTGTGTGAAAAGCGTGGGTTCCCCCATTAAGAAACTGGTAATTTCTAAAAAGTTACTGATGGCGTACCCTTTCCCGCCAGGAGGATAAGTTACGCTGGGAGATGTCCCCTAGGGTGGATAAGGCGCTCACACGGTTGTCAAAAAAGGTGGCACTGCCGTTTAGGAACGGCCACTTTGAAGGTACCTGTTGATAAAAAGCAGGAGGCTATCCTGAAGTCTGTATTTACACACTCAGGTACTAGACTGAAACCTGCAGATCGTGCTGCTGCAGCGTGGTCGGTGACCCTGTCAAGCATACTAGTTTGCTAATATGAGAACATATTAAAGACGTCGTCTTATATATGAGGGATGCACAGAGGGATATTTTGCCGGCTGGCATCCAAAATGAATGTAATGTCCATTCTGTCAGGAGGGTATTAGAGACCTGTCACTGGACAGGTGATGCTGACTTAAAAGGCGCATAGAGATTCTGCCTTATAAGGGTGAGGAATTATTTGGGGATGGTCTCTGGGACCTCGTATCCACAGCAACTGCTGGGAAGAAATATTGGCCCTCATTCCGAGTTGTTCGCTCGGTGTTTTTCATCGCATCGCAGTGAAATTCCGCTTAGTGCGCATGCGCAATGTTCGCACTGCGACTGCGCCAAGTAACTTTACTATGAAGAAAGTAATTTTACTCACGGCTTTTTCATCGCTCCGGCGATCGCATTGTGATTGACAGGAAATGGGTGTTACTGGGCGGAAACACGGCGTTTTAGGGGCATGTGACTGAAAACGCTACCGTTTCCGGAAAAAACGCAGGAGTGGCCGGAGAAACGGTGGGAGTGCCTGGGCGAACGCTGGGTGTGTTTGTGACGTCAACCAGGAACGACAAGCACTGAACTGATCGCACAGGCAGAGTAAGTCTGAAGCTACTCTAAAACTGCTACGAGGTTTGTGATCGCAATATTGCGAATACATCGGTCGCACTTTTAAGAAGCTAAGATACACTCCCAGTAGGCGTAGGCTTAGCGTGTGTAACTCTGCTACATTTGCCTTGCGAGCGATCAACTCGGAATGAGGGCCATTGTTACCTCAGGTTTCCTCACAGACTAAGGAAGCACTGTATTATCAGGTACAGTCCTTTCGGCTTCAGAAAAGCAAGCGGGTCAAATGGCGCTTCCTTTCTGTACAGAGACAAGGGAAGAGGGAAAAAGCTGCACCAGTAAGCCTGTTCCCAGAATCAAGATTCTTCCCCCGCTTCCTGTGAGTCCACAGCATGACGCGGGTGCTCCACAGGTGTAGCCAGGTACGGTGGGGGGCCGTCTCAAAAATTTCAGCAATTAGTGGGCTCGCTCACAGGTGGATCCCTGTTTCTTTCAAGTAGTATTTCAGGGGTACAAGCTGGAATTCGAGATGTCTCCCCCCAGCCGTTTCCTAAAATATGCTTTGCTGACAACTCCCTCAGGCAGGGAGGCTGTGCTAGAGGCAATTAATAAGCGGTATTCCCAGCAGGTAATACTCAAGGTGCCCCTACTTCAACAAGGACGGGGTTACTATTCCACACGGTTTGGGGTACCGAAACCGCATGGTTCGGGGTGACCCATTTTATATTTAAAATCCTTGAACACATACATAAAAAAATTCAAGTTCAAGATGGAATCGCTCAGGGCAGTTATTGCAAGCCTGGACGAGGGGGATTACATGGTATCCCGGGACATCAAGGATGCTTACCTGCATGTCCTCATTTACCATCCTTGCCAGGAGTACCTCAGATTTGTGGTACAGGATTACCAAGTCCAGACACTGCCGTTTGGACTGTACATGGCACCGAGGGTGTTTTATCAAGGTAATGGCCGAAATGATGATACTCCTTCGAAAAAAGGGAGTTTTAATTATCCCGTACTTGGACAATCTCCTTATAAGGGCGAGATCCAAGGAGCAGTTGGTAGTCGGGGTAGCACTATTTTGGAAAGTGCTACAACAGCACGGTTGGATTCTAAACAGTCCAAAGTCACAGCTGGTTCCTATGACACGTCTACTGTTCCTGGGGATGGTTCTGGACATAAACCAGAAATAGAGTTTTTGTCCCGGAGGGGAAAGCCAAGGAGTTGTCATCTCTAGTCAGAGACCTCCTGAAGCCAAAACAGGTAGCGGTGCATCATTGCACGCGAGTCCTGGGAAATATGGTAGCTTCCTACGAAGTAATCCCATTAGGCAGGTTCCATACAAGAACTTTTCAGAGGGACCTGTTGGACAAGTGGTCCGGATCGCATCTTCCGATGCATAGGCTGATAACCCTGTCTCCAAGGATCAGGGTATCTCTACTGTGGTGGCTGCAGAGTGCCCATCTTCGAGAGGGCCGCAGGTTCGGCATACAGGACTAGGTCCTAGTGACCATGGATGCCAGCCTTTGAGGCTGGGGGGCAGTCACACAGAGAAGAAACTTCCAGGGACTTTGGTCAAGTCAGGTGATTTCCCTACACATATTCTGGACCTGAGGGCCATTTACAATGCCCTGAGTCCGGCAAGGCCTCTGCTTCAAAACCAGCCGGTACTGATCCAATCAGACAACATCACGGCAGTCGCCCATGTAAACCAACAGGGCGGCACAAGAAGCAGGATGGCGATGGCAGAAGCCACAAGGATTCTTCGATAGGCGGAAAATCATGTGTTAGCACTGTCAGCAGTGTTCATTCCCGGAGTGGACAACTGGGAAGCAGATCTTCTCAACAGACACGACCTCCACCCGGGAGAGTGGGGACTTCCTCCAGAAGTCTTCCAAAGGATTGTACACCATTGGGAAAGTCCACAGGTGGACATGATGGCGTCCCGCCTCAACAAAAAGCTATAAAAGATATTGCGCCAGGTCAAGGGACCCTCAGGCGATAGCTGTGGACGCTCTGGTAACACCGTGGGTGTACCAGTCGGTTTATGTGTTCTCCCCTCTGCCTCTCATACCAAAGGTACTGAGAATAATAAGAAGGCGAGGAGTAAGAACGATACTTGTGGTTCCGGACTGGCCAAGAAGAGCTTGGTACCCAGAACTTCAAGAATTTATATCAGAGGACCCATGGCCTCTGCCACTCAGACAGGACCTGCGGCAGCAGGGGCCCTGTCTGTTCCAAGACTTACCACGGCTGCGTTTGACGGCATGGCGGTTGAACGCCGGATCCTGAAGGAAAAGGGCATTCCGGACGAAGTCATTCCTACGCTTACTAAAGCCAGGAAAGAGGTTACAGCAAATCATTATCACCGCATATGGCGGAAATATGTTGCATGGTGTGAGGCCGAAAGGGCCCCAACAGAGGAATTTCAACTAGGTCGATTTCTGCATTTCCTGCAAGCAGGAGTGACTATGGGCCTTAAATTAGGTTCCATTAAGGTACAGATCTCGGCTCTGTCGATTTTCTTTCAAAAAGAACTAGCTTCAGTACCTGAAGTTCAGACATTTATAAAAGGAGTGCTGTATATTCAGCCCCCGTTTGTGCCTCCTGTGGCACCTTGGGATCTCAACGTGGTGTTGAGTTTTCTTAAAATCACATTGGTTTGAGCCACTAAAGACCGTGGATCTGTAATATCTCACTTGGAAAGTGGTCATGTTATTGGCCTTGGCTTCGGCCAGGCGAGTATCAGAATTGGCGGCTTTATCATGTAAAAGCCCTTATCTGATTTTCCATATGGATAGGGCAGAATTGAGGACTCGTCCCCAGTTTCTCCCTAAGGTGGTGTCAGCGTTTCACCTGAACCAACCTATTGTGGTGCCTGCGGCTACTAGGGACTTGGAGGACTCCAAGTTGTTAGACGTGGTCAGGGCCCTGAAAATATATGTTTCCAGAACGGCTGGAGTCAGAAAATCTGACTCGCTGTTTATCCTATATGCACCCAACAAGCTGGGTGCTCCTGCTTCTACGCAGACTATTGCTCGTTGGATTTGTAGTACAATTCAGCTTGCACATTCTGTGGCAGGCCTGCCACAGCCAAAATCTGTCAATGCCCATTCCACAAGGAAGGTGGGCTCATCTTGGGCGGCTGCCCGAGGGGTCTCGGCTTTACAACTTTGCCGAGCTGCTACTTGGTCAGGGGCAAACACGTTTGCAAAATTCTATAAATTTGATACCCTGGCTGAGGAGGACCTGGAGTTCTCTCATTCGGTGTTGCAGAGTCATCCGCACTCTCCCGCCCGTTTGGGAGCTTTGGTATAATCCCCATGGTCCTTACGGAGTTCCCAGCATCCACTAGGACGTCAGAGAAAATAAGAATTTCTCTGACGTCCTAGTGGATGCTGGGGACTCCGTAAGGACCATGGGGTATAGCAGCTCCGCAGGAGACTGGGCACAAAAGTAAAGCTTTAGAACTACCTGGTGTGCACTGGCTCCTCCCCCCATGACCCTCCTCCAAGCCCCAGTTAGATTTTTGTGCCCGAACGAGAAGGGTGCAGACTAGGTGGCTCTCCTGAGCTGCTTAGTGAAAAGTTTAGTTTTAGGTTTTTTATTTTCAGTGAGACCTGCTGGCAACAGGCTCACTGCATCGAGGGACTAAGGGGAGAAGAAGCGAACTCACCTGCGTGCAGAGTGGATTGGGCTTCTTAGGCTACTGGACATTAGCTCCAGAGGGACGATCACAGGCCCAGCCATGGATGGGTCCCAGAGCCGCGCCGCCGGCCCCCTTACAGAGCCAGAAGACAGAAGAGGTCCGGAAAATCGGCGGCAGAAGACGTCCTGTCTTCAATAAGGTAGCGCACAGCACTGCAGCTGTGCGCCATTGCTCTCAGCACACTTCACACTCCGTTCACTGAGGGTGCAGGGCGCTGGGTGGGGGCGCCCTGAGACGCAATAAAAACACCTTAGATGTCAAAAAATGCATCACATATAGCTCCTGGGCTATATGGATGAATTTAACCCCTGCCAGAATTCACAGAAAAACGGGAGATAAGGCCGCCGAGAAGGGGGCGGAGCCTATCTCCTCAGCACACTGGCGCCATTTTCCCTCACAGCTCCGTTGGAGGGAAGCTCCCTGGCTCTCCCCTGCAGTCACTACACTACAGAAAGGGTTAAAAAAGAGAGGGGGGGGGTGTGTGGCCTGACCTGCATCTGGGGTAGACGTGCCTGTATGAGCTCCTGCCGGCTCGGCACTCAAAACACTCATTCCACCCCTGACTTTCCCACCTGGCGAGCATCCACCGTGCCCAACAGCTGAGGAGCCTGGAGAAGTGCCCCCTGGCACTACTTAGCAGTTGAGGCCTCCGCTTCGTCACAAAGCCGGGACCTCGAGTTTGGGGCCTTCCCGGGCGCGGGCTCCGGGACCGGATCGCGGCCGTGCCGGGACCTCCGACGGCTCCCCCATACCGACAAGCCGGCTCACCCAAGTCCCCTCTCCTGCCCCAAACCATCGGGGACAGCGGCGAGGATCAGGCTCCCGCTCCCTGCCCTCCGAATCCGCGGCTCCGGCCTCCTAGTGACTGCATCCACTCCGGCGGTGGCCATCTTGGTACACCCGGCCCCCCGGTCGCCTGCACACTGCTGCCCCCACGAGCCAGCCCTGCCTCCCATGAGACCTCCTACGATATAAACGCTCCCTCAGTAGGGATAACAAGGGGTCTGCTGCTGCTTTTGAGGCCCCAGGGAGTTGAGGCCTACACCAGTACCGGGATCCGGGGCCTAGATTAGCTGCATACTCCCACTTACTGAGCCCTGTTAGTGTGGAGGCCTGTTGGAGCCACTTATCTCCCCCTGCAGCTGTGGAGGACCTGGCTCCCTCTCTGTGCTCCCTCCTCACACTCCTCGACCCTGCACAATACAGTGGGAGCATCCCGGGAGGGGTGAGTGTCTGCTCAGGAGGGCACTGCCTCCCCGACATATATGACGCTGTGCTACCAGTAGCTGTCTGGGTACCTGACTCCCCCCTCTCTCTTGCTCGCTGGAGACCTGCCCTTTGGCACTGCTGGAGGGATATGACCGGTTGCCAGTCCTATGTTGAGGCCGTTCTTCTGATGTAGTCCAGAACGATTACACACCACCACCTTTGAACTCTCTGCTTACCTAACCTCCACCACATATTCTCCGGGATCCATCGCTTCAGAATGGCGCCGAAAAAGGTTAAAGCGGTCCTCCCTCCTAGAGTATCTTTGCCGTCCCAGAAAGCAGCCTCTGCCCCCCCTACTGCACGTAAGTCTCCAATAGCCACCGCTGCGACAGACCCTCCCTGCAGAGCTGCTTCAGTTCCAGGGTTCGACCCGGACTCTGATGCCCCGCTCACGGTCAAAACTCTGTATCAGGCTCTATCAGCGTTTAAAACAGAGCTGACTCAAGATCTCACAGCGGCAGTCCGAGAAGTCAAGACAGAACTGCATGCTATAGGGGAACGCACAGACCATCTGGAACGGAAAGTCGAAGAATTGGTCTCGTCCCACAATGACCTCATAGCGGCTCATGATCAACAGCAGAATGACCTGGAGGCATTCAAACTCAAGATGGCGGATATCGAGGACAGATCTCGGCGCAATAATATCAAGATCCGAGGCATTCCTGACTCCGTGCAAAACTCAGAGCTGGAAGATTATGTCACCGCGTTATTTAGGAAGCTCTTACCCAGGGCTGACCCCAGGGAGCTGCTTATAGACAGGGTCCACAGGCTACCTAAACCACGCTCGGTTCCCCCCTCGCTTCCGCGGGATACGCTCATGAGAGTGCACTTTTTCACGACGAAAGAACGCATCCTAAAGGCGGCAAGGGACTCGAATGCTGATGCGCTTGGTGGATTACAGCTCTTTCCGGATTTCTCGGCTTTGACTTTGGCTAAAAGGCGTTCGTTTCTTCCTGTTACCCTGGCGCTCCGTGACCAAGAGATCAATTATAGATGGGGTTTTCCGGTGAAGCTCATCATCTTCTATGACAATAAATCCTACACGATTACCTCATTGGATGCTGGAGTTAAGCTGCTATCGGAGTGGGATATTTCTGTCACGCAGCCGCCTGGATCCAAGAAACAGTCTACCCTTCAATCGGAGTGGATCGTCGCCTAAAGTCGTCACTGTAAACTTGGACTTTGAATGTGGACGTTATGCTGTTCTGTCCTAACAGATAGGTTTTAGCCTTTCGCCTAGACGCGGACACGTGAGTCACCCTGTTAATAGTTGTAATACTGGAGCCCCGGCTCCATACCCATGGTTTAGCTCATTAGAGCATGCGTATATGTTCTCTGTTGTCTTTACATGGTTGGTAGGCATATGTGTATCTGTACATGTCTCTTTTTCTTTTTTTTCCCTCATCTAGGTTCATAGGTGGTGGTGGCGTTAGGCCACATGTTCCCCCTCGTTAATGTACTACTGCATTTTTTTGCTTTCCTTGCAGTAGTTACTCCGACCCGATGTACTGGGTCGTTTTGGTTTGTTCTTACCCTTTTTTCCCCTGTTACTTCCTCCTCCCCTCCCCCCCCCCTCTCACGACACTCTAACTAATGGTATGAGACAAAATAATTTCTTATATGTATACCGAAATATCTCACCACACATGGCGTGCCTTAGATCGCCTCGATGATCCAGGTTTTATACATGAACGTTAAGGGGTTAAACTCCCCTAATAAGCGAAGGTTAGCATTGGACTATTTTGCTAGGCACAAGACAGATGTTATTGCGCTGCAGGAGACGCACTTTTCGTCCTTAGCGCCCCATACGTTTAAAGACCACAGGTTTCCTATCAGTTATTTTGCAAACGGCCCCTTTAAGAGGAACGGTGTAGCTATATTGTTTAAAAACTCTGTTTCCTTCACTTTACACTCCCAAGTGGCCGATAAAAATGGCCGTTATCTCATCTTGAGTGGCCTTTTAAATGACAAACCTGTAACCTTGGTTTCAGTTTATGCCCCTAACTCAAACCAAGTGGCCTTTATACGTAAACTATGTTTGGTTATCCAGAAGAACCGTACAGGCTCGCTCCTTCTCATGGGGGACTTCAATCTGGTCCTTGACCCTAGATTGGACAGGTCTCCCAGGCCTGCCCCTTCTCCATTAGCCTCCTCTAACGCCCCATGCTTAGCCTTCCGTAATCTCATGGCTGAATTCGACCTCTACGATATTTGGCGAGTGCAAAACCCAACGGGCCGTGAGTACACATACTATTCTCCCGTTCACAACTCCTATTCCCGCATCGACTTCCTATTTTCCGATAAATGGACCCTCCAATTCACCAAAACCGCTGATATCCTTCCAATAACCTGGTCAGACCATGCCCCGCTGGTTCTTAAATGGGATCTTAATAGTCAGCATGCCCCGCCCCGACCTTGGAGACTCCCACCTCACTTACTGACCAACCCCGTATCTAAAAAAATTATAGTAGACAGCATCATGTCCTACTTGGAATTTAATTCTCCTTCGGACACGTCCACTCTGAATTTCTGGTGCGCACTGAAGGCTGTAGCTAGAGGCGCGGCGATACAGGCAGGAGCCCACCTTAAGAAACTACATCAACAACGCTTGAATGATTTGGAGCGTAAATTGAAGGAACTGGAGGAGAAAAACCAAGCTCGACCTTCGAGATCTCTCCAGAAAGAGTTAGCTGATATTAGGTCCCAGCTTCAGACATTGCTTATGGTACGTACCCAGGCCTCATTAAACAGGATGCGGCAGAAATTTTACCTGGCAGGGAACAGACCGGGAAAACTGCTTGCTCGTAAGCTTAGAGCGCAACAAGCGAGGAATAGAATTAAGCTCATTATGTCCCCAACAGGCACCAAAATATCTAACCCTTTGGAGATATCCAATCAGTTTGCTGACTTCTATTCCCAACTTTATAACCTTGTGACTGACCCTTCTACCCCGCAGCCCACTCTCCCCTCTATCAATACCTTCCTCGCTGATTTGAAACTTCCTTTCATTACCGACGACCAATTAGAAGTGCTGAATGCCCCCTGGTCCACAGCAGACACGTTAAGGGCGATTAAATCCCTCCCAAAAGGTAAAGCGCCGGGCCCTGATGGCTTTCTAAATGATTTTTATGTTTCACTCCAGGACCTCCTGGCTCCATCCCTGGTAACAGTTTATAATGAAATCACTTCTCAGGGCACGCTCCCAACGGAGATGCTGGAGGCTCGCATTGTCACGATTCCTAAACCAGGTAAGGACTTGACTTCTTGCCAGAACTACCGCCCCATTGCGCTGTTAAATGGAGACATTAAAATCTATGCTAAATTAATAGCCTACCGACTGAACACCCTCCTCCCCTCCTTGATACACCCCGACCAGGTCGGATTTATCCCTGGTCGGCAAGCGTCTGATAATACCCGTAGAGTATTCAACCTCGTAGACTCCATAACTCGTGAACAGGGCCTCCTCCTGTTGTCCTTAGATGCGGAGAAAGCTTTCGACCGCATAAACTGGACCTACATACGGGAAGTATTATTGAAATTTGGCTTCCGCGACCGTATCCTGTCATCCATACTAGCCCTGTATAGCTCGCCCTCGGCCCGGGTCTTTAGTAATGGTTTCCTCTCTTCCCCCTTCCCAATTTACAATGGCACGCGTCAGGGTTGCCCCCTCTCCCCTCTCATTTTTGTCCTGGCGATTGAGCCTTTGGCTGCTAAGATTCGGGCAGACCCACAATTTCCAGGACTCCACCTCGGCACAGTCCCCCATAAACTATGTTTATTTGCAGATGATGTCCTTTTATTTGTAACTGACCCCTGCTCCTCACTCCCGCACTTACACAATATTTTAGATAAGTACTCTGCAGCGTCCTACTATAAATTAAATACAACTAAAACTGACGCCCTGCCTATAAATCTCGCCCATTCCATGGCCTCTTTGCGTACCAAATACCCTTACAATTGGCAAACAACCTCGATAAAGTATTTGGGTATTCACATCCCCCCATCCTCCTCTTCTGTATTTGACGTTAACCTCCCCCCTTTACTGACTGCGCTACAACTGTCCACCAAATCGTGGCTCAATTATGAGATATCATGGCTGGGCCGCCTGGCCGCCTTTAAAATGTCGTTGCTTCCCAAACTAATGTTTCTGTTTCGTACAATTCCCTTTGTCTTCCCCAAGAAATATTTAGACAAGGCTACCACTATCCTCACCAAATATGTCTGGGCTTTGCGACCGCCTAAATTGTCCCGCGCCAGGATGTCATTACCTAGGAGAGTTGGTGGCCTCGACATGCCTAACCTTTCTCTATACCAAGAAGCTTGCCTCTTGGCTCAGATTAAAGCAATTACTAGTGATACACACTCGGAGTGGACGTGTCTGGAGGGACTGGCCTGCCCCAGGTTCCCCTTGAAGGACCTCTTTTGGCTACCCAAATCCATGCGACCCATGGACCTCCGTCTTCTCCCCTCAACTCGAGCCACCCTACAGGTCTGGGATAAACTGACCATCGGCTTATCATCTCCCCTCCATACAGTCCCACGAATTTCCCTACGCACAGTAACCGCCCTAATCCCTAATCTTAATTTGTCAGGTTGGCGTTCTGGGGGGATTGGCCTACTGGGAGACCTGTTCAACGGGCCCGTGCTTAGCTCCTTCTCCACCATACAAGAACGCTTTGCTTTGCCTGAATCTGAGAGGCTCAGATTCTATCAAATACAACATTGGTGGAATAGTCTACACCTTACCCATTCCCCAATGCATCCAACTATGTCTCAGGCCCTGGGTCGTCTTTCTGGGGACACCTCGGCAGGTGAGATCTCCTTTTGGTACAAGACACTACTAGCATTAGTTCCCGTTCTCAAAACTAGAGCCCAAATCAGGTGGGAGGTAGATATTGGCTGTACACTTACCGAACCTCAATGGCAACACATTTTTATGTCATCCTTTAATATGTCCAAATGCTTAAATCATTCCGAGATGCACGTCAAGTTATTGCACAGGTTATACCTCACACCTGATAGGCTGCACACGATTTGGCCTACATGCTCGAAGTTTTGCTGGCGTCTCTGCGGTGAGGTGGGCCATCTTTTTCACATTTTTTGGACCTGCCCCTCTATCAAGTTGTACTGGGTCGAGGTGTTTGGGCTAATTAACAAAGTACTTGGACTCACTCTGTCCCCCACCCCCCTTATCGCTTTGCTAAATGTCTACCCGCGCTCCGTTGGTGTTAATTTACAATACGTTTTAGGTCACATTTGCCTTGCAGCCCGTGCGGCCTTGGCTCAGAATTGGAAACAATCTATACCCCCCCCCCTTAATGAAAGTCGTACATAAAATCCAGAAGCAATTCTTGATGGAGACTGAGTATATGCCTTGCTCCCTTTCTGCCAAGTCCCCGCTAATGCGTTGGAAGCCTTGGATGCTTTTTACCACGGAGGGTGAGGGAGCCAACCTGGTAAGGCGATCTTCCTCCCCGGACACTCACCCCCACACCCCTCCCCTAGACGGAGACACCCCCCCTCCCTGAGCCTGGGATTGCTCGAGGCTCTTGGTTGCAACTTGCATTATGGTGGATCCAATGTTTCTTTTTCCTTTTGCCTTCATTCTGTATGCCCCATTGCATTACGTCCACTGTACTCCTTCTGACACACGTCTGATCGATTTTGAAAAGTATGTATAAGTATACAAATTGTCTCTCCTATGTATTTACTGCTCCCCCTTCCCCTCCTCCCCTTTTCTTCTTTCTGTACCCCTGTTTTGCATAACAAAAATTTTTAATAAAAATCATTGATGTTGAAAAAAGAGAGGGGGGCACTAATTAAGCGCAGTATTAAAAATACAGCAGCTATAAAGGGAAAAACACTTATATAAGGTTATCCCTGTATATATATAGCGCTCTGGTGTGTGCTGGCAAACTCTCCCTCTGTCTCCCCAAAGGGCTAGTGGGGTCCTGTCCTCTATCAGAGCATTCCCTGTGTGTGTCCTGTATGTCGGTACGTTTGTGTCGACATGTATGAGGAAAAAATGATGTGGAGACGGAGCAGATTGCCTGTAATAGTGATGTCACCCCCTAGGGGGTCGACACCTGAGTGGATGAACTGTTGGAAGGAATTACGTGACAGTGTCAGCTCTGTATAAAAGACAGTGGTTGACATGAGACAGCTGGCTACTCAGCTTGTGCCTGTCCAGACGTCTCATAGGCCGTCAGGGGTTCTAAGGCGCCCGTTACCTCAGATGGCAGATATAGACGCCGACACGGATACTGACTCCAGTGTCGACGGTGAAGAGACAAATGTGACTTCCAGTAGGGCCACACGTTACATGATTGAGGCAATGAAAAATGTTTTACACATTTCTGATAATACGAGTACCACCAAAAAGGGGTATTATGTTCGGTGAGGAAAAACTACCTGTAGTTTTCCTGAATCTGAGAAATTAAATGAGGTGTGTGATGATGCGTGGATTTCCCCCGATAACAACTGATAATTTCTAAATTGTTATTGGCATTATATCCTTTCCCGCCAGAGGGAAACATCCCCTAGGGTGGTTAAAGCGCTCTCACGCTTGTAAGAACAAGGGCTCTACCCTCTCCTGAGATGGCCGCCCTTAAGGATCCTGCTGATAGAAAGCAGGAGGGTATCCTAAAACACACATACTGGTGTTATACTGCGACCAGCAATCGCCTCAGCCTGGATGTGCAGTGCTGGGTTGGTGTGGTCGGATTCCCTGACTGAAAATATTGATACCCTAGATAGGGACAGTATATTATTGCCTATAGAACATTTAAAAGATGCATTTCTATATATGCGTGATGCACAGCGGAATATTTGCCGACTGGCATCAAGTCTAAGTGCGTTGTCCATTTCTGCTGTCAAAGTCAGAAAAATATCCCTATACACACTGCCATATTTGCACCTCACACTGGTCCACGCTGCGCATGCGTGCGCTTTCCCGTGATAGCGCATACCCGCTGTTGCGTGCACCCGCTCGCACTCGGTGTGCGTATTTACGGTAAAGAGTATGTAGTCGTAGCGTGCGACTCAATAGTTACATATTTTCACAATTAATGTAGTTTGTAGATCATGGTCCCTTTGATAGATTCTGAAAGTTTGGTTAACATAGAATGTCCCTGAACGGAGGAATCCCTCTTTGTATTGTAGGAAGGGTCTAACAGGAGTCATACAGCAGTGTTTGGTACCCATCGGAAGAGTATTTAAATAGCAATATTCCGGTGTTGGTTTGGAGCGTATTAATCGCTCGTGCGAATAGTTATGGACATAAGAAGTTTATGTCCATTACTATTATTTACTCTTACTCAGGTATGCGGCGGGAAACCCAGTGTCCCACCCACCTGAGCTGTTTGAAATCGTCACAGCCCACCTGTATGAATCAACCTATGACCTTTTGTTATAATGCGAAGCCGAATTCCTGTGTCCAATGGACGATAAGATTGTAGGGACCATTAGATTGCATTGTGTGTGGAGCATAAAAGACGGGCCTGTGGCATCCAGCTTACACTTCTCTTCAAACGGTTCTCATTGCTGATAATCGGGAAGCTGGATGTCCAGAGGCGCTTGCGATCGTTTCCCCTTGTGCGTAAGTTCTCTCCGTAATCATATTGTCTTACTGTGAGCCATCTCTCTCATCTCTCTCTCTCTCTCTCTCTCTCTCCCTTCTCTTTCTCTCGTATTTTCCCTTGATTAGACTTAATTGTATTGTATTGTATTTCCTGTGTAGTTATCTGGTTAGTTGGTTTATGTTATACTGTAGTGTATCATTTGTACTGTGATTCCTTTTTACAAGTATAATAGTCATAATACATATAATAGGTTTCGGACCCTAAGCCCAGGTATCTGTGTATTCTTTATAGCGTTAAGTATTCCCTGAGCGTCGGTGACGCTCAAGCAGCTTTGTAGTTAATCAGGTTACAGAAGGTTGCACTTACATTTTGTCTTTACACTAAGGTATACTGTGTATTTCATTGCTAAAGGTATAGATATAAAGGTTTAACATTGTGAGCGTTTACATCGCTGGTGATCTCCTCGTGGTCCCGAGCGTCGCTACACTATAGCGAATCATTACGCTAGTCAACAGCCAATAGCGTGCTTGCCTGTGATCACTTGGCCGTGAGTGAACGTGACGCCTGAGCGTCTCGATCACAGCTAAGCGATCGATACGCAACTTGCGTACCCTTACGGTACTTCTTACGTAGTTAGCGTAAAGTGTTCTTAGACCTCATAAAGGGTTATAAGTACGATAAATAATTCAGCTTTATCAATTGGCGGCTCGTCCTGTCCTTCACATATCTGCACTAGGTAGATCAGCAGACATTATCCCTCAGCAAAGGGCGGGAGGTTGTCTCGTAGTGCTGACGGGATAAGCGTCTGCTTCGCTTAGATAACGAGTGCTGAAGGAATCCGGGAACCGGAGGTAAGAACAAAACGCTAGTGTCTTTTAAAACTGTTTATTTTTCTTCTGTCTTGCGTATACACGCACGCATACATATATATATCTGCATTTCTTTTTTTCATTTTCGTATATCACTATCCTGTCTGCCAGTTTTATAGTTGATAGAAAAGTGCTAAAAGAGATTTGCTGTTATTTCATAGTTTAAGAATAAAGGTTACATAGTTAAAAGTATAGACAAACACACAGGTTTGCCTGGACGATAAGGCAAGATCAGTGTGGTGTGCGGTAGATGATCAGGGATCATCTACATTGATAAAAGTATAAATTGTGTTACGGTGGATCTTTGCTTTGCGTACACGTGTCCCTAACAAAAGACTTGTGTACGCAATCCAAAGGCAGACGCACGCAGCGTACATTACGCAACGGAGCGTCCGGTTACGCCCACGTAGCTCAAGTCATGATAAGTTGAAGTAACGCAAAGGCGATAAATAACGCAAAGCGGTAGATAACGCAACGCGGTAAATAACGCAAGTCTATTTTTGGAAATCCGAAATTTAAATTAACAGATCCTGCTCCTAATTGGTAACACAGCTGGGCTAAAGAAAAATTTCTGCGCAGAAATAGAAATAGAAACGAAAGTGTACATGTGGTGAGTGAGTGTGTTTTTATCATTACATAAGTTTATATAACTTAGAGGTTGAACCAAAAAGAAATCGGGTACTCGTGAAGGGACATACGTGTAAGTGACGTGCACGGTGGCTAGGGAGGCATCCTTGGTTAAATAATATAGGAGCATTAGAGTATAGCGGACCATAAGGTAACAGACCAGGAGGCCATAAGGTAACAGACCAGGAGGTCATAAGGTAACAGACCAGGAGGTCATAAGGTAACAGACCAGGAGGTCATAAGGAAGTCCGCTATAAAGGTAAGAGGCACAACCCCGGGGGTTGGTGCAGAACCCATATAGGCCGTACAAGCTCTTGCTGAAGGAATTCGCAGCCGAAATTTTCGATTCCATTAGTCTTTCCGTACATAAGTTTAGTTGCTTGTGTGCCGAACGACTGTACCGCACGTAATTGTGTACAGTAGTTAGTAATCTGACCTAATACCATTAGAGTAAAGGGGTCACAAACGCTATTTGTACATTCTGACGTGATTTGTGTAATTTTTTATTTTTACGAAGGGAAGTTCGCTGGTCACTCAGGAACTGTCTAACAACCCCACCTTTACTGGAAAGAGTAAGTGTTCTGCGGATAACCCTCGTATGTTCCAGTAAACAGAAGGTTTATAGGGGCCCTGTGTCGAGTACGCCAGCACCATATCGGTGTGATCAGGTCGTATTGGTCGGCGTGGGCGAGTGAGTGGGGTACTCGGTAAACCGCCACCGTCGGCCTATCGTGAACAATTTGGTTTTTTTGTAAGGGTTCGCTGAAGACCTTGATATAGAGATCAGAGGAGTAGTAAGCAACACCTGCAGAGTTATGGGGGCCAGTTGTTCAGGTAGGGGGCGATCAACCTCGGTTCGGGTTGATTCAGTGAACCGACCAATTGGGTCGGCAAGGTATGTAATGTGTGAGAAATACGGAAGTCACACAGAAAGTTTATGTGATGAATGGGAGAGAATGACGGTACAAGACAGGGAGAAATTCCCAAGAATAGGTAGCTTCAGTCCAGAGGTGTTACAAAATTTAAGGAGGAGGATATGTCTCATAAAATCAACAAAGAGACGAGTTCAACATTATGATTATTTACAGTTGTGGCAACAGGAAGGTGAGATACAGAGAGGTTTGGCTCAGGCGGCAGGATCTGGCTCTAACAGAAAACTGATTGCCACAGCCCCGCCGCCGCCATATATAGCAGGAGAGAAGTTGATTGCGGAGAAAGACGCACTGGGGTGTAAAACACAATCACTTAGTAACTGTGTAAATGTTAATGATAATGTAAACACATTAACCCATGCAAGTATTAACCCGTGCAAGTTGTACCCTGTTTTGAACTTTCCTCAGGAGTGTGATCAAGAGGACGAAGCGGCAACAATTTCAGCGCTCTCTCTAGCAGCCACCATAGCAGAGACCACAGTAGGCACAGCAACACCCACGAGATTAGTGAAGGCCCCTAGCGGAGGGATAGGTGAGGTCGTATCAACTGGTAAGTACGGCACCATGCATTATGCTGAAACAATTTCACCACAAGCTGTAGAATCTACACAGAATGAGGTTGTTAGGATTACACCTGTTAGGGTAATAGCAGTTCCCAATGGGAAAACAGATGTATCAGGAGCCACTCCCATAAGGAACATTGCCATGTACAGCCCATTTACCCGAATGGAATTAAGGACCATAGTGTCCGAATTCCCTGACCCAAGAAAAGATTTAGTTGCCAGTCAAAAATATATCACAGACTTAGGAAACACTTTAGAGCCCAATAATAAAGATTGGCAGATATTGCTAAGAGCTTGTTTACCCTCCAATATCGACTCAGCTCAATTCTTAGCTGATTGTGCACTAGACCAGGATGTACCTCTTACAGATGTGTACAACAAAGATAACGTAAAAAGGATAAACTTACAGTTAAAGGAGTATTTCCCAGCAGTTGTTAAATGGAGCAAAATATTCTCCATTAAACAAAAGGAGTCTGAAACGGCAGCAGAATATTTTCACCGGGCACTATTAGAAATGTCAAAGTACACTGGTATAGAGGACATTAGGACCAACCCAAACCATCAAGAAGTAGCAGTATCTGTACTAATGGATGGTTTGAAAGAAACATTAAAGGCAAGGGTACAGACCACGCAACCATGTTGGCGAGGTCTGTCAGTATCCACATTGAGAGAGGCTGCTATTGATCACGACAGAAACATCACCAGGCACAGAGAATCGCAAAGTGATAAGTTAATGTCAGTAAGTATACAGGCGCTGACCACAAAGCAGCCTGCGTATGTACCATCAAATCCTGTAAGTAAGTCAACTGTGGTAACATGTTATTCTTGTAACAGACAGGGACACTATGCACGAGACTGCATAGTAAGTAAGAAATGTACAGAAATCATACCAACCCCCTAGACAACGACACGACACACGACATTGGGATCAGGGTCCACAGAGGCGGAGTTATGAGCCACATACAGGGGAAACAAAAAGATATCCCCCGAACAGAGACTGGCATGCCTCTGGTAGTTCCCAGCCAACTCCCTCACAAGTAGTTGCTGCCAACAGGATTCAGGGAGGTCAGCATACCCAATAGGGGTGTGGCCATACCTGTAATCTGCAGCCAGTAAAATTGATTGCCAATCTTGGAAGTGAACCTGAGATCGCAATTAATGTAGCTGGTAAAACTTTAAACTTTCTTGTAGACACAGGGGCGGCCAAGTCAGTGATAAATTCGACAGTGGGCATGAGAACCACTGGTAGGACAGTTCCAGCCATGGGAGTAACAGGAGTAGTCCAACACTACCCTGGTAGCAAACCAGCCGAGATTACAATAGGACCTTTGCATACCAAGCATTCCTTTTTGCTGGCTGCATCGGCACCAACCAATCTCCTGGGAAGAGACTTACTGTGTAAAATGGGGTGCGTCATTTATTGTACTTCTGAAGGTGTATTCTTGGACATACCTGAGAATCACGCTCAGGAAGTGCGAGACATGTTAGACTCCCCATCAAAATTAATGTCACATACCATTATGACAAATAGGAATCCATCCCAAGTAGAAGAGATGACATCTCAGATACCAGAGTCACTTTGGACAAAAGACGGACAGGACACTGGATTAATGGCAAACGTAGCTCCAGTAGTTGTACAAGTAAAAGATGGTAGGATAGCTCCAAAAATCCCACAGTATCCTCTGAAACCAGAGGTGGAGTTAGGAGTTTTCCCAGTAATAGAGCGCTTGCTACAACAGGGCATTCTGGTAAGAACGTCCAGCACAGCCAATAGTCCCATCTTCCCTGTTAAAAAGAGTGGGGGGAGGGGTTACAGGCTAGTGCAGGATCTAAGGGGGATTAACAAAATAGTTGAGAGTCAGTTCCCCGTAGTGCCAAATCCAGCTGTCATCCTAATGCAAATTCCTCCCACTGCCAAATTTTTCACTGTTATTGACCTCTGCTCCGCTTTCTTTTCGGTACCTCTGCATCCTGACAGCCAATATTTGTTTGCATTCACATACAGAGGAGTCCAATACACGTGGACTCGACTACCCCAAGGTTTCATAGATAGTCCAAGTATATTTTCTCAGGCTTTGCATGATTGTTTACAGTCTTTCCAACCAGAGAGTGGATCAGTATTGATACAGTATGTGGATGATTTACTGCTGTGTTCAGATTCACTGGAAGCATCCCTGAAGGATACGAAACAGCTCCTGTTTCATCTTTCAGACACAGGACACAAGGTTTCCAAAGACAAGTTACAATTATGCCAAACTAAGGTAAAATATTTGGGGCACTGTCTAACACAAGGACTGAGACACCTGACCGCTGATAGAATCCAAGCAATTAGAGACATGACCCTGCCACAAACCCAGCAACAGATCAGAACGTTTTTAGGAATGTGTGGGTATTGCCGTAATTGGATCCCAGGGTTTTCCATTTTAGCGCTACCTTTGCAGGAAATGGTCTCCTCAAACAAACCTGATCGGATTTCGCATACAGACGAATCCGAAACAGCATTTGAGAGACTCAAACAGTGCCTAACGCAGGCACCAGCACTAGGTATGCCGGACTATGGGAAACCCTTTGAACTATACGGAACAGAAAGTGCTGGTTGCGCAGCAGGTGTACTAACCCAAAAGCACGGTGATGCCAGCAGGCCAGTTGCATACTACAGCGCTCAGCTAGATACGGTAGCGCGATCCCTCCCCACATGCTTGCGAAGCGTTGCTGCAATAGCATTGCTAGTGACAAAAAGCGAAGATGTCGTGCTAGGCCACAACCTCACAATCCATACGCCACATGCAGTATCGGCCTTATTGAATTCTGCCCAAACCAGACACGTCTCATCAGCGAGGTTTACAAGATGGGAATTGGCACTAATGGCCCCAGTAAACATCACCATAAGGAGATGCAGTGCATTAAATCCTGCAACATATCTCCCAGGTGTGCCTGGTCAGGCACAAAGGGTGGAAGGTGAGAGTGATGGGGAAGGAGGATTTAATACAAAGGAAGATACACATGATTGTATGGAATATTTGACCCAAAATTTTACCGCAAGGCCTGACATCAGTGACAACCCACTGGAAGATGCAGAACTCACGTTCTACACGGACGGTAGTTGTCACAGACAGTCAGACTCGGGAGACTTGTGTACTGGATACGCAGTCGTAGATGACCAAGACACCATAGAAGCGGAACCGCTAGGCCCACCTCACTCAGCCCAGGTTGCTGAACTGGTCGCCCTAACCAGAGCATGTGAATTGGCTAAGGGTAAGTCAGCCAATATCTACACTGATTCTAGATACGCATTCGGGGTAGTCCATGATTTCGGAGCCCTATGGCGCCTCAGAAATTTCATGACGGCAGCTGGTACACCGATACCGCATGCAGCTCACATAAAAAGGCTTCTAACAGCGATACAGGAACCCGACAGAGTGGCTGTTATCAAGTGTAAAGCACATACATATAGTCAAGACCCAGTATCACTTGGTAACAGCCGAGCAGACGAAGCTGCTAAGTTAGCAGCTGCTACCCCCATACAGACAGACACCACACGACTGATGGTATTCAATACCATCAACACACAGAAGTTGTGTGAAATGCAGAATTTGTGTTCCACACAGGAAAGAGCGGTCTGGAAGGCAAAGGGATATGGCCAGGAGTCCTCAGGGCTCTGGACGGATGGACATGGTAAACCAGTGGCCCCCAGGGCATATCTTCCATGTCTGGCTGAAGCAGCTCACGGGCTGACTCATCTAGGCAAGGAAGGGATGTGCAAATTGGTAAGAGCATACTGGTGCGCCCCAGGATTCTCCTCTCATGCGAGTAAAAGAGCAATGTCATGCCTTACCTGTCTGAGAAAGAATATTGGAAAGGCAATACCTACAGAACCATCCCATATCCCACCTGCCGGCGGCCCTTTCCAGGTAATACAGATTGACTTCATACAATTACCCCCTTGTCGGAATTTGAAATATGTACTTGTTTGTATAGATGTTTTCTCGAATTGGGTCGAAGCATTTCCGGCGGCTACAAATACCGCTATGTTTACAGCTAAGAAAATTGTGCAGGAATTTGTATGTAGATATGGTATCCCTAGAATAATCGAAAGTGATAGGGGTACCCATTTTACAGGTGATGTCTTTCAAGGAATGTGTAAGTTGATGGGAATTGATAGCAAGCTGCACACTCCGTACCGTCCACAGGCGAGTGCGAAGGTCGAAAGAGTGAACAGCACTATTAAAAATAAACTGAGTAAAGTGATGGCAGAGACAGGATTGACATGGCCAGAAGCTTTACCCATTGTTTTGTATAGCATCAGAACCACTCCCAGGTCCCCTCTTAATCTGTCCCCCTTTGAAATCTTGTTTGGTCGACAACCGCATGTCATGATTAACCCTCAGGATGATTTGAAATGTAACAATGAAGTAACTGTAAAGTACTTGATTAACATGAGTAAACAGTTGAGGAATCAAAATGATAATCTGAAGTTAGTGATTCCTGATCTACCTGATAGTAATTGTCATGACATTGAACCTGGGGATTATGTAATGATACGAAATTTTCTACGCTCAGGTTGCCTTATTGACAGATGGGAAGGACCCTACCAGGTCTTACTGACTAGCACTACAGCATTAAAGGTTGCTGAGAGAGAGACTTGGGTCCATTCATCCCACTGCAAGAAGGTTGCTGATCCAGAGAAGTCCCGTGATAAGGAACAGACGGTAGAGGTTGTATCACTGGAGTGTCTGTTCCAGGAGGACTGAGGCGGCACCTGAGCCTTGAAGACCGAAAGCAGTTGTCAACTCCCCAATCCCTTTTATTGTTTTTCTCCACTTCCCATCCCCTCTCCCTTGAAATTTCTTTTCCCCCTTCTCATTCTTCTCCATTTCCTCCTCAAAGATGGACTTGCCCCAAGAGACTGTGATCCGGATTTTCCTGTTGACTATGATGTTGACCAGAGCAGTCTGTTCCGGCGAGAGTACCATGGAGGTCGAGGGAGGTTCTGGAATGGGTTCCGATTATGATGATGGAGGCGTAGTTTTCCAAGATCAACCTAACCAACAAGCAAAGGCGAGTATCAGAAAACGATCCGATAGCATTGATCATAGAAGAAATTGTGACGGATTGTTAGCTGAAGAAAACTGTATCTGCAGGCTTTGTAACAATGTCATTGAGGATGGGTGCATAAAGAAATGCCAATCCAGTTTTAATATCCATATGGACCGGCATCCATTGAGTGACTATCACTCCTTAGTGGGTAATGTGTTAAACAAAACAGATTGTTGGGTATGCTCTCAAGTACCTCAGGGTCATAGCAAATCAGGGCTAGTACCATTTCCTTTAACGATAGGGGAGGTACTTGAGCTAAATGGTGGGAGACCGGTGGACCGGAGGTTCAATATCTCCAGCCCTCCTAGTTTGAAGCTCCACCAATACCATGTGGATAGGTCCTTATTATGTTTCAACATCTCCAATCCCAGAAGGCCGGGAAATTGGGAAGTGTCATGGAGTAACCACACCATGACCTTTTCACACAGAGCAGATAGAATGCCTACAGATACAGAACTTGTACGCCACATAGCCAGTAGAGGAAAATCTTTCCGGTATAGATATACCTTAGGAAATAGGATTACTAGAGTTGGAGAAGTATCACCAGGATACTGTGCACATATCGTACAGCCTGATACGTGTATTAAGCAGATGGAAGAATTAGGATCAGGAGATTTCACCTGGAAGGTGTGTAATATGGTCATGTCCTTCTCCGTCCCATATGTTCTCCCCGATGATGCATATTTCATATGCGGGAGAAAGGCGTACAAGTGGCTTGCCCCAAACTCTGAAGGATTGTGTTATATTGGAAAAGTATTGCCTGAAGTAATGACTGTAACACATGACAAAATGAAAGACATACACCGTGGTGCCCAAGCTCCTTATACTCACACTCATTACGAGCACCGGGTTAAAAGACAACTGTCAGAAAGGTTAGAGCATCCGGCCTCTGATCTGATCCATGAATCCACCGGGATTCAGGTTCTGGTGGCGTTAGATTTCACTCGCACCGCTCGAGGAGTGATGAATTATAGATACATTTCCGCACTCGCCAATTTGTTAGATAATATCACTGAAATGTATGATGACACGTTTAGATACACTGGAAGAGAACTTCAAGCCTATAAAACAGAACTGGTACAGCATAGAATGGTTCTTAATTACCTCACAGCAGTGACAGGCGGATATTGTGTTACATTGGCAACACAGTACGGCGTGAAGTGTTGCACGTATATCACGAATAGCACCGAGGATCCGGTAGAGGTCATAGACCAAAAGATGGACGATATTCTCCAGTTAAAGTGGGAATTTCGCCGAAAACACAATCTCACTCTCGCTGCTGTAGGTAATGAGCTGACTGGTTGGGTGTCATGGTTGAACCCGCGAAATTGGTTCTCCGGTTTGGGAGACTGGGCTCAAGGAGTCATAATGGATGTTGGGAAGTTTCTACTATGTATCTTGGGTGTCGTTATATCGATTGGGTTGATATTTAGATGCGGGCAGGCTTTAATGAGGTGCAAACAAAGTACAAGAGTGATGAGTTTGAGGAGTGAGGAAACTGTAATTAACCTGGATTTGATTTACGACCCAACGATAGAAACAATGATGTGATGAAAATGCGATTATACGGTCCGTTTCTTTCACCTGTTTTTCTGCTTTTCTCCAAGATAAAAAGACCCCCTTGGACGAGGAAGTTGACGAGACGCTATACAGACAACGGATGGACCAAAGAAGGAGTTTTGACCACTTGAGATATGGACATTTGATGAACTTTGCCATGGATCCCCAGTTTCCCTAGAATTCTTAAACTTACGCTAGCCCAACATTTTTTTGTAAATCTAATGGCATTGACAAAGCTTATTGCTCACGCCTAACGAGCAAAACAGCGCAAAGAAGACGACTTTCAACTGATACCGAACAAAACTTCAACGACAGATGTACATTTACCTGACATAGAATATCATTGCATTTTCCATAAGTGTTCTTTATCTTCATCTCTACAACCCTCAGGTAATGACACACATAGTCGATAGGGAATACAGGCACAGATATCAGCAACCACATACTTCCCCTATTCATGTATCATCAACTAAAATGTGCATCCCCATTTTGTTACAACTGAAAGCCGAAATGAGCTCGGTAGAGTTTGACAGCCCATCCACAGACCCTTGATACGGGATAAGAAGGAATTCAAATGTATACTTCGCAATACCTCGAAGCTTGATTTACAACACGTACGGCACGATGATACATGACCCCCCAAACATGGACTCATACACACATGCTTCTGCTATCTCACTAGGTCATACCCTCTTCACACCTACTCCTCTCTCCTCCCATACCCAACCATGGAAATGAATTAACCCCTGACATATATTTTTCTCCTTTTGAAATGTTTTAGAAGGTGGCAGTTATTATTGACTGCCAAAGGGTGGACTGTCAAAGTCAGAAAAATATCCCTATACACACTGCCATATTTGCACCTCACACTGGTCCACGCTGCGCATGCGTGCGCTTTCCCGTGATAGCGCATACCCGCTGTTGCGTGCACCCGCTCGCACTCGGTGTGCGTATTTACGGTAAAGAGTATGTAGTCGTAGCGTGCGACTCAATAGTTACATATTTTCACAATTAATGTAGTTTGTAGATCATGGTCCCTTTGATAGATTCTGAAAGTTTGGTTAACATAGAATGTCCCTGAACGGAGGAATCCCTCTTTGTATTGTAGGAAGGGTCTAACAGGAGTCATACAGCAGTGTTTGGTACCCATCGGAAGAGTATTTAAATAGCAATATTCCGGTGTTGGTTTGGAGCGTATTAATCGCTCGTGCGAATAGTTATGGACATAAGAAGTTTATGTCCATTACTATTATTTACTCTTACTCAGGTATGCGGCGGGAAACCCAGTGTCCCACCCACCTGAGCTGTTTGAAATCGTCACAGCCCACCTGTATGAATCAACCTATGACCTTTTGTTATAATGCGAAGCCGAATTCCTGTGTCCAATGGACGATAAGATTGTAGGGACCATTAGATTGCATTGTGTGTGGAGCATAAAAGACGGGCCTGTGGCATCCAGCTTACACTTCTCTTCAAACGGTTCTCATTGCTGATAATCGGGAAGCTGGATGTCCAGAGGCGCTTGCGATCGTTTCCCCTTGTGCGTAAGTTCTCTCCGTAATCATATTGTCTTACTGTGAGCCATCTCTCTCATCTCTCTCTCTCTCTCTCTCCCTTCTCTTTCTCTCGTATTTTCCCTTGATTAGACTTAATTGTATTGTATTTCCTGTGTAGTTATCTGGTTAGTTGGTTTATGTTATACTGTAGTGTATCATTTGTACTGTGATTCCTTTTTACAAGTATAATAGTCATAATACATATAATAGGTTTCGGACCCTAAGCCCAGGTATCTGTGTATTCTTTATAGCGTTAAGTATTCCCTGAGCGTCGGTGACGCTCAAGCAGCTTTGTAGTTAATCAGGTTACAGAAGGTTGCACTTACATTTTGTCTTTACACTAAGGTATACTGTGTATTTCATTGCTAAAGGTATAGATATAAAGGTTTAACATTGTGAGCGTTTACATCGCTGGTGATCTCCTCGTGGTCCCGAGCGTCGCTACGCTATAGCGAATCATTACGCTAGTCAACAGCCAATAGCGTGCTTGCCTGTGATCACTTGGCCGTGAGTGAACGTGACGCCTGAGCGTCTCGATCACAGCTAAGCGATCGATACGCAACTTGCGTACCCTTACGGTACTTCTTACGTAGTTAGCGTAAAGTGTTCTTAGACCTCATAAAGGGTTATAAGTACGATAAATAATTCAGCTTTATCACTGCCAATAGAGGGTTATGGACACGACAGTGGTCAGGTGATACGGATTCCAAACGGCATTTGGAAGTATTGCCTTATTACAGGGAGGAGTTATTTGCGGCAACAGCTGGGAAATCCACGTTTGTACCCCAGGTCGCCTCTCAACATAAGAAGACGGCGTATTATCAGGCGCAGTCTTTTCGTGGGCAAGCGGGCAAAAGGTTCCTAATTTCTGCCCCGTGACAGAGGGAGAGGAAAAAGGCTGCAGAAATCAGCCAGTTCCCAGGAACAGAAGCCCTCTCCCGCCTCTGCCAAGCCCTCAGTATGACGCTGGGGCTTTACAAGCAGAATCAGGCACGGTGGGGGCCCGTCTCAATGAATTTCAGCGCGCAGTGGGCTCACTCACAAGTAGACCCCTGGATCCTTCATGGGATATCTCAGGGGTACAAATTGGAATTCGAGACGTCTCCCCCTCGCCGTTTCCTAAAGTCGGCTTTACCGATGTCTCCCTCTGACAGGGAGGCAGTTTTGGAAGCCATTCACAAGCTGTATTCCCTGCAGGTGATAATCAAGGTACCCTTCCTGCAACAGGGAACGGGGTATTATTCCACACTGTTGTGGTACCGAAGCCGGACGGCTCGGTGAGACCGTTTCTAAATCTAAAATCTTGAACACTTACATACGGAGGTTCAAACTCAAGATTGAGTCACTCAGAGCAGTGATTGCGAACCTGGAAGAAGGGGACTACATGATGTCTCGGGACATCAATGATGCTTACCTTCACGTCCCAATTTACCTTTCTCACCAAGGGTACCTCAGGTTTGTGGTACAGAACTGTCACTATCAGTTCAGACGCTGCCGTATGGATGGTCCACGGCACCCCGGGTCTTTACCAAGGTAATGGCCGAAATGATGATACTCCTTTGAAGGAAGGGAATTTTAGTTACCCCTTACTTGGACGATTCCCTGATAAGGGTAAGATCCAGGGAACAGTTGGAGGTCGGTGTAGCACTATCTCAGGTAGTGTTGCGGCAGCACGATTGGATTCTCAATATCCAAAATCGCAGCTGATTCCGACGACTCGTCTTCTGTTCCTAGGGGATGATCCTGGACACAGTCCAGAAAAAGGTGTTTCTCCCGGAGGAGAAAGTCAGGGAGTTATCCGAGCTAAGTCGGGAACCTCCTATAACCGAGCCAAGTCTCAGTACATCAGTGAAAGGGTTCTGGGAAAAATGGTGGCTTCCTACGAAGCAATCCCATTTGGCAGATTCCACGCAAGAACTTTCCAGTGGGACCTGCTGGACAAATGGTCCGGGTCGCATCTTCAGATGCATCAGCGGATAACCCTGTCACCAAGGACAAGGGTGTCTCTCCTGTGGTGGTTGCAGAGTGCTCTTCTTCTAGAGGGCCGCAGATTCGGCATTCAGGACTGGGTCCTGGTGACCAAGGATGCCAGCCTGCGAGGCTGGGGGGCAGTCACACAGGGAAGGAATTTCCAGGGCTTATGGTCAAGCCTGGAAACATCACTTCACATGAATATCCTGAAGCTAAGGGCCATTTACAATGCTCTAAGCTTAGCAAGACCTCTGCTCCAAGGTCAGCCGGGGTTGATCCAGTCGGACAACATCACGGCAGTCACCCACGTAAACAGACAGGGTGGCACAAGAAGCAGGAGGGCAATGGCAGAAGCTGCAAGGATTCTTTGCTGGGCGGAAAATCATGTGATAGCACTGTCAGCAGTATTCATTCCGGGAGTGGACAACTGGGAAGCAGACTTCCTCAGCAGACACGACCTCCACCCGGGAGAGTGGGGACTTCACCCAGAAGTCTTCCACATGATTATAAACCGTTGGGAAAAAACTCGACAGGTATTGCGCCAGGTCAAGGGACCCTCAGGCAATAGCTGTAGACGCTCTGGTAACACCATGGGTGTACCAGTCAGTGTATGTGTTCCCTCCTCTGTCTCTCATACCCAAGGTACTGAGAATTATAAGATGGAGAGGAGTAAGCACTATATTCGTGGCTCCGGATTGGCCAAGAAGGACTTGGTAACCGGAACTTCAAGAGATGATCACGGAGGATCCGTGGCCTCTACCTCTAAGAAGGGACCTGCTCCAGCAAGGACCCTGTCTGTTCCAAGACTTACCGCGGTTGCGTTTGACGGCATGGCGGTTGAACGCCGGATCCTGAAGGAAAAAGGCATTCCGGATGAAGTCATCCCTATCCTGATCAAAGCCAGGAAGGATGTAACCGCAAAACATTATCACCGCATTTGGCGAAAATATGTTGCATGGTGCGAGGCCAGTAAGGCCCGACGGAGGAAATTCAACTGGGTCGATTCCTACATTTCCTGCAAACAGGAGTGTCTATGGGCCTGAAATTGGGGTCCATTAAGGTTCAAATTTCGGCCCTGTCAATTTTCTTCCAAAAAAGAACTAGCTTCAGTCCCTGAAGTTCAGACGTTTGTAAAAGGGGTACTGCATATACAGCCTCCTTTTGTGCCTCCAGGGGCACCTTGGGATCGCAATGTTGTTTTTGGGTTCCAAAAGTCACATTGGTTTGAACCACTTAAATCTGTGGAGTTAAAATATCTCACATGGAAAGTGGTCATGCTGTTGGCCCTGGCCTGGGCCAGGCGCGTGTCAGAATTGGCGGCTTTATCCTGTAAAAGCCCTTATCTGATTTTCCATTCGGACAGAGCGGAATTGAGGACTCGTCCTCAGTTTCTCCCTAGGGTGGTTTCAGCGTTTCACCTGAACCAACCTATGGTGGTGCCTGCGGCTACTAGGGACTTGGAGGACTCCAAGTTGCTAGACGTTGTCAGGGCCCTGAAAATATATGTTTCCAGGACGGCTGGAGTCAGAAAATCTGACTCGCTGTTTATCCTGTATGCACCCAACAAGCTGGGTGCTCCTGCTTCTAAGCAGACTATTGCTCGTTGGATTTGTAGTACAATTCAGCTTGCACATTCTGTGGCAGGCCTGCCACAGCCAAAAATCTGTAAATGCCCACTCCACAAGGAAGGTGGGCTCATCTTGGGCGGCTGCCCGAGGGGTCTCGGCTTTACAACTTTGCCGAGCAGCTACTTGGTCAGGAGCAAATACGTTTGTAAAATTCTACAAATTTGATACCCTGGCTGAGGAGGACCTGGAGTTCTCTCATTTGGTGCTACAGAGTCATCCGCACTCTCCCGCCCGTTTGGGAGCTTTGGTATAATCCCCATGGTCCTTACGGAGTCCCCAGCATCCACTAGGACGTCAGAGAAAATAAGAATTTACTTACCGATAATTCTATTTCTCGCAGTCCGTAGTGGATGCTGGGCGCCCATCCCAAGTGCGGATTGTCTGCAATACTGGTACATAGTTATTGTTACCAAAAAAATCGGGTTATTGCTGTAGTGAGCCATCTTTTCTAGAGGCTCCTCTGTTATCATGCTGTAAACTGGGTTTAGATCACAAGTTATACGGTGTGATTGGTGTGGCTGGTATGAGTCTTACCCGGGATTCAAAATCCTTCCTTATTGTGTACGCTCGTCCGGGCACAGTATCCTAACTGAGGCTTGGAGGAGGGTCTTGGGGGGAGGAGCCAGTGCACACCAGGTAGTTCTAAAGCTTTACTTTTGTGCCCAGTCTCCTGCGGAGTCGCTATACCCCATGGTCCTTACGGAGTCCCCAGCATCCACTACGGACTACGAGAAATAGAATTATCGGTAAGTAAATTCTTATTTTACTCACCGGTAATTCTATTTCTCGTAGTCCGTAGTGGATGCTGGGCGCCCATCCCAGGTGCGGTTTATCTGCAATACTTGTACATAGTTATTGTTAACTAAATCGGGTTATTGTTGAGCCATCTGTTGAGAGGCTCAGTTGTTTCATACTGTTAACTGGGTCTAGTATCACGAGTTGTACGGTGTGATTAGTGTGGCTGGTATGAGTCTTACCCGGGATTCAAAATCCTTCCTTATTGTGTACGCTCGTCCGGGCACAGTATCCTAACTGAGGCTTGGAGGAGGGTCATAGGGGGAGGAGCCAGTGCACACCAGGTAGTCTAAGATCTTTCTAGAGTGCCCAGCCTCCTTCGGAGCCCGCTATTCCCCATGGTCCTTACGGAGTTCCCAGCATCCACTACGGACTACGAGAAATAGAATTACCGGTGAGTAAATTCTTATTTTATGATTGCCATCACCTGTGTTGAACAAGTAATGGCTAAGAAAGGTGTTCCCCATCTATCTAATAGACAGGGAAAAAACACCCAACCGACTTGTCAAACAATTGAATTCCCCCCTAAGGGGGAAGTCCAGGAGCAGAGCATTCTGTGCCTCCTGGAGAGGGTTATGTTGGGAGGTATGTTTTGTACCTCATCTCCATATGTACTATGATTGGGATCCCGGGATTTAGGGCCAAAAATGGCCGGGATTCAATCCCGGGATTGGAAGCTCCAATCCCGGGGATTGATGGATTGGTGTTGAGCGTTCACAGGACGCTCAGACGCTGCCCGGCTTCCTTGTTCCGGCTCCCCAGCGCAGTGAGAGAGGTCACGCAGCGCCGTCAGCCGCTGCTGGGAGCCGCCAGCAGCGATCAGAAGTTGTTCCCCACCTGCCCGCTATATCCCGGGATTGCCCATTTTTCAATCCCAATACCCAGGATTGAAAAAATGGCCCAGGATTGGCTTCCCTAATATGTACTAATTGGATCCCTCCCAGCGCCCATCTGTGACTGCGGTGTCATTGCACATGCGCAGAGGGATTCACGTGACCGAAACACAGAAGTGCCGGAGGCTTTTAATCGTAAGAAATGTCCATTGCATTACTAAAAACTTTTGCGTGCGACCCTGGCAAGGGGGCGTGGTCTAGCTAAAATGGACGTGGCCTCTCAGGAAAGGACTACCTTACACCCCAGTTTTTGACCCTGCACCAACAGATCTCAGCCACCAAAGAAAAAATAAGAATTTACTTACCGATAATTCTATTTCTCGTAGTCCGTAGTGGATGCTGGGAACTCCGTAAGGACCATGGGGAATAGCGGCTCCGCAGGAGACTGGGCACAAAAGTAAAGCTTTAGGACTACCTGGTGTGCACTGGCTCCTCCCCCTATGACCCTCCTCCAAGCCTCAGTTAGGATACTGTGCCCGGACGAGCGTACACAATAAGGAAGGATTTTGAATCCCGGGTAAGACTCATACCAGCCACACCAATCACACCGTACAACCTGTGATCTGAACCTAGTTAACAGCATGATAACAGAGGAGCCTCTGAAAGATGGCTCACAACAACAACCCGATTTTTGTAACAATAACTATGTACAAGTATTGCAGACAATCCGCACTTGGGATGGGCGCCCAGCATCCACTACGGACTACGAGAAATAGAATTATCGGTAAGATAATGTGCAAGCTGAATTGTACTACAAATCCAACGAGCAATAGTCTGCTTAGAAGCAGGAGCACCCAGCTTGTTGGGTGCATACAGGATAAACAGCGAGTCAGATTTTCCGACTCCAGCCGTCCTGGAAACATATATTTTCAGGGCCCTGACTACATCCAGCAACTTGGAGTCCTCCAAGTCCCTAGTAGCCGCAGGCACCACAATAGGCTGGTTCAGGTGAAACGCTGAAACAACCTTAGGGAGAAATTGAGGACGAGTCCTCAATTCTGCCCTGTCCGTATGAAAAATTAGGTAAGGGCTTTTATAGGATAAAGCCGCCAATTCTGACACACGCCTGGCTGAAGCCAGGGCCAACAGCATTACCACTTTCCATGTGAGATATTTTAATTCCACAGTGGTGAGTGGTTCAAACCAATGTGATTTTAGGAACCCCAAAACTACATTGAGATCCCAAGGTGCCACTGGAGGCACAAAAGGAGGCTGTATATGCAGTACCCCCTTGACAAACGTCTGAACTTCAGGAACTGAAGCCAGTTCTTTCTGGAAGAAAATCGACAGGGCCGAAATTTGAACCTTAATGGACCCTAATTTTAGGCCCATAGACAGTCCTGTTTGCAGGAAATGCAGGAAACGACCCAGTTGAAATTCCTCTGTAGGGGCTTTCCTGGCCTCGCACCACGCAACATATTTACGCCAAATACGGTGATAATGCTGTGCGGTTACATCCTTCCTGGCTTTGATCAGGGTAGGGATGACTTCATCCGGAATGCCTTTTTCCTTTAGGATCCGGCGTTCAACCGCCATGCCGTCAAACGCAGCCGCGGTAAGTCTTGGAACAGACAGGGTCCTTGCTGGAGCAGGTCCCTTCTTAGAGGTAGAGGCCACGGGTCCTCTGTGAGCATCTCTTGAAGTTCCGGGTACCAAGTCCTTCTTGGCCAATCCGGAGCCACGAGTATAGTTCTTACTCCTCTCCGTCTTATAATTCTCAGTACCTTGGGTACGAGAGGCAGAGGAGGGAACACATACACTGACTGGTACACCCACAGTGATACCAGAGCGTCCACAGCTATTGCCTGAGGGTCCCTTGACCTGGCGCAATACCTGTCTAGTTTTTTGTTGAGGCGGGACGCCATCATGTCCACCTTTTGGTTTTTCCCAACGGTTCACAATCATGTGGAAGACTTCTGGGTGAAGTCCCCACTCTCCCAGGTGGAGGTCTTGCCTGCTGAGGAAGTCTGCTTCCCAGTTGTCCACTACCGGAATGAACACTGCTGACAGTGCTATCACATGATTTTCCGCCCAGCGAAGAATGCTTGCAGCTTCTGCCATTGCCCTCCTGCTTCTTGTGCCGCACTGTCTGTTTACGTGGGCGACTGCCGTGATGTTGTCTGACAGGATCAGCACCGGCTGACCTTGAAGCAGAGGTCTTGCTAGGTTTAGAGCATTGTAGATGGCCCTTAGCTCCAGGATATTTATGTGAAGTGATGTCTCCAGGCTTGACCACAAGCCCTGGAAATTCCTTCCCTGTGTGACTGCTCCCCAGCCTCTCAGGCTGGCATCCGTGGTCACCAGGACCCAGTCCTGAATGCCGAATCTGCGGCCCTCTAGAAGATGAGCACTCTGCAACCACCACAGGAGAGACACCCTTGTCTTTGGTGACAAGATTATCCGCTGATGCATCTGAAGATGCGACCCGGACCATTTGTCTAGCAGATCCCACTGGAAGGTTCTTGCGTGAAATCTGCCGAATGGGATTGCTTCGTAGGAAGCCACAATTTTTCCCAGGACCCTTGTGCATTGATGCACTGACACGTGGCCTGGTTGTAGGAGGTTTCTGACTATCTCGGATAACTCCCTGGCTTTCTCCTCCGGGAGAAACACCTTTTTCTGGACTGTGTCCAGGAGCATCCCTAGGAATAGAAAACGTGTCGTCGGGATCAGCTGCGATTTTGGAATATTTAGAATCCACCCGTGCTGCCGCAACACTACCTGAGATAGTGCTACCCCGACTTCCAACTGTTCCCTGGATCTTGCCCTTATCAGGAGATAGTCCAAGTAAGGGATAACTAAAACTCCCTTCCTTCGAAGGAGTATCATCATTTCGGCCATTACCTTGGTAAAGACCGGGGGTGCCGTGGACAATCCAAACGGCAGCGTCTGAACTGATAGTGACAATTCTGTACCACAAACCTGAGGTACCCTTGGTGAGAAGGGTAAATTGGGACATGTAGGTAAGCATCCTTGATGTCCAGAGACACCATATAATCCCCTTCTTCCAGGTTTGCAATCACTGCTCTGAGTGACTCCATCTTGAATTTGAACCTCTGTATGGAAGTGTTCAAGGATTTTAGATTTAAAATTGGTCTCACCGAGCCGTCCGGCTTCGGTACCACAAACAGTGTGGAATAATACCCCTTTTCCTGTTGCAGGAGGGGTACCTTGATTATCACCTGCTGGGAATACAGCTTGTGAATGGCTTCCAATACTGCCTCCCTGTCTGAGGGAGACGTCGGTAAAGCAGACTTTAGGAAACGGCGAGGGGGAGACGTCCCTAATTTCCAATTTGTACCCCTGAGATACCACCTGAAGGATCCAGGGGTTCACCTGTGAGTGAGCCCACTGCACGCTGAAATTCTTGAGACGAGCCCCCACCGTGCCTGAGTCCGCTTGTAAAGCCCCAGCGTCATGCTGAGGACTTGGCAGAGGCGGGAGAGGGCTTCTGTTCCTGGGAACTGGCTGTCTGCTGCAGCCTTTTTCCTCTTCCTCTGCCACGGGGGCAGAAATGAGGAGCCTTTTGCCCGCTTGCCCTTATGGGGCCGAAAGGACTGCGCCTGATAATACGGCGTCTTCTTACGTTGAGAGGCTACCTGGGGTAAAAATGTGGATTTTCCAGCAGTTGCCGTGGCTACCAGGTCTGATAGACCTACCCCAAATAACTCCTCCCCCTTATAAGGCAATACTTCCATGTGCCTTTTGGAATCCGCATCACCTGACCACTGCCGCGTCCATAACCCTCTTCTGGCAGAAATGGACAGCGCGCTAACTCTTGATGCCAGTCGGCAAATATCCCTCTGCGCATCACGCATATATAAAAATGCATCTTTTAAATGCTCTATAGTCAGTAATATACTGTCCCTATCTAGGGTATCAATATTTTCAGTCAGGGAATCCGACCACGCCAACCCAGCACTGCACATCCAGGCTGAGGCGATTGCTGGTCGCAGTATAACACCCGTGTGAGAGTATATACATTTTAGGATATTCTCCTGCTTTCTGTCGGCAGGTTCCTTTAGGGCGGCCGTATCAGGAGAGGGTAGTGCCACCTGTTTAGACAAGCGTGTGAGCGCTTTATCCACCCTAGGGGGTGTTTCCCAACGTGCCCTATCCTCTGGCGGGAAAGGGTATGATGCCAATAACCTTTTAGGGATTATCAGTTTTTTATCGGGGGAAACCCACGCCTCATCACACACTTCATTTAATTCCTCGGATACAGGAAAAACTACAGGCAGTTTTTTCTCACCAAACATAATACCCTTTTTAGTGGTACTTGTATTATCAGAAATATGCAAAACATTTTTCATTGCCTCAATCATGTAACGTGTGGCCCTACTGGAAGTCACATTTGTCTCTTCATCGTCGACACTGGAGTCAGTATCCGTGTCTGTGTCTGCCATCTGAGGTAACGGGCGTTTTAGAGCCCCTGATGGCGTTTGAGACCCCTGGACAGGCACAAGCTGAGTAGCCGGCTGTCTCATGTCGTCAACTGTCTTTCGTAAAGAGCTGACACTGTCACGCAATTCCTTCCATAAGCTCATCCACTCAGGTGTCGACTCCCTAGGGGGTGACAACTCTATTATAGGCAATTGCTCCGCCTCCATCTCATTTTCCTCCTCAAACATGTCGACACAATCGTACCGACACACCGCACACACACAGGGAATGCTCTGATAGAGGCAGGACCCCACTAGCCCTTTGGAGAGACAGAGGGAGAGTATGCCAGCACACACCAGAGCGCTATATATAGACAGGAATACCACTATTTCTCTAACGTCCTAAGTGGATGCTGGGGACTCCGTAAGGACCATGGGGAATAGCGGCTCCGCAGGAGACTGGGCACATCTAAAGAAAGCTTTAGGACTATCTGGTGTGCACTGGCTCCTCCCCCTATGACCCTCCTCCAAGCCTCAGTTAGATCTCTGTGCCCGAACGAGAAGGGTGCACACTAGGGGCTCTCATGAGCTTCTTAGTGAAAGTTTTAGTTTAGGTTTTTTATTTTCAGTGAGACCTGCTGGCAACAGGCTCACTGCATCGAGGGACTAAGGGGAGAAGAAGCGAACTCACCTGCGTGCAGAGTGGATTGGGCTTCTTAGGCTACTGGACATTAGCTCCAGAGGGACGATCACAGGCCCAGCCTGGATGGGTCCCAGAGCCGCGCCGCCGGCCCCCTTACAGAGCCAGAAGGCAGAAGAGGTCCGGAAAATCGGCGGCAGAAGACGTCCTGTCTTCAACAAGGTAGCGCACAGCACTGCAGCTGTGCGCCATTGCTCTCAGCACACTTCACACTCCGGTCACTGAGGGTGCAGGGCGCTGGGGGGGGGGGGGCGCCCTGAGACGCAATAAAAAACACCTTGGATGGCAAAAAAAATGCATCACATATAGCTCCTGGGCTATATGGATGCATTTAACCCCTGCCAGAATACATAGAAAAACGGGAGATAAGGCCGCCGATAAGGGGGCGGAGCCTATCTCCTCAGCACACTGGCGCCATTTTCCCTCACAGCTCCGTTGGAGGGAAGCTCCCTGTCTCTCCCCTGCAGTCACTACACTACAGAAAGGGTTAAAAAAGAGAGGGGGGGCACTAATTAAGCGCAGTATTAAAGATACAGCAGCTATAAGGGGAAAAACACTTATATAAGGTTATCCCTGTATATATATAGCGCTCTGGTGTGTGCTGGCAAACTCTCCCTCTGTCTCCCCAAAGGGCTAGTGGGGTCCTGTCCTCTATCAGAGCATTCCCTGTGTGTGTGCTGTATGTCGGTACGTTTGTGTCGACATGTATGAGGAGAAAAATGATGTGGAGACGGAGCAGATTGCCTGTAATAGTGATGTCACCCCCTAGGGGGTCGACACCTGAGTGGATGAACTGTTGGAAGGAATTACGTGACAGTGTCAGCTCTGTATAAAAGACAGTGGTTGACATGAGACAGCCGGCTACTCAGCTTGTGCCTGTCCAGACGTCTCATAGGCCGTCAGGGGCTCTAAAGCGCCCGTTACCTCAGATGGCAGATATAGATGCCGACACGGATACTGACTCCAGAGTCGACGGTGAAGAGACAAATGTGACTTCCAGTAGGGCCACACGTTACATGATTGAGGCAATAAAAAATGTTTTGCACATTTCTGATAATACGAGTACCACCAAAAAGGGGTATTATGTTCGGTGAGGAAAAACTACCTGTAGTTTTCCTGAATCTGAGAAATTAAATGAGGTGTGTGATGATGCGTGGTTTTCCCCCGATAACAACTGATAATTTCTAAAATGTTATTGGCATTATATCCTATCCCGCCAGAGGTTAGGGTGCGTTGGGAAACACCCCCTAGGGGGGATAAAGCGCTCACACGCTTGTAAGGGCTCTACCCTCTCCTGAGATGGCCGCCCTTAAGGATCCTGCTGATAGAAAGCAGGAGGGTATCCTAAAATGTATTTACACACATACTGGTGTTATACTGCGACCAGCAATAGCCTCAGCCTGGATGTGCAGTGCTGGGTTGGCGTGGTCGGATTCCCTGACTGAAAATATTGATACCCTAGATAGGGACAGTATATTTTTGCCTATAGAGCATTTAAAAGATGCATTTCTATATATGCGTGATGCACAGCGGAATATTTGCCGACTGGCATCAAGTCTAAGTGCGTTGTCCATTTCTACCAGTAGAGGGTTATAAACACGTCAGTGGTCAGGTGATGCGTATTCCAAACGGCATTTGGAAGTATTGCCTTATTAAGGGGAGGAGTTATTTGGGGTCGGTCTTTCAGACCTGGTGGCCACGGCAACAGCTGGGAAATCCACGTTTGTACCCCAGGTCGCCTCTCAACATGAGAAGACGCCGTATTATCAGGCGCAGTCTTTTCGTGGACAAGGGGCAAAAGGTTCCTCATTTCTGCCCCGTGACAGAGGGAGAGGAAAAAGGCTGCAGAAATCAGCCAGTTCCCAGGAACAGAAACCCTCTCCCGCCTCTGCCAAGCCCTCAGTATGACGCTGGGGCTTTACAAGCAAAATCAGGCACGGTGGGGGGCCCGTCTCAATGAATTCCAGCGCGCAGTGGGCTCACTCGCAAGTAGACCCCTGGATCCTTCAGGTGATATCTCAGGGGTACAAATTAGAATTTGAGATGTCTCCCCCTCGCCGTTTCCTAAAGTCGGCTTTACCGATGTCTCCTTCTGACACGGAGACAGTTTTGGAAGCCATTCACAAGCTGTATTTCCAGCAGGTGATAATCAAGGTACCCCTCCTGCAACAGGGAACGGGGTATTATTCCACACTGTTGTGGTACCGAAGCCAGACGGCTCGGTGAGACCGATTCTAAATCTAAAATCTTTGAACACTTACATACAGAGGTTCAAATTCAAGATTGAGTCACTCAGAGCAGTGATTGCGAACCTGGAAGAAGGGGACTACATGATGTCTCGGGACATCAAGGATGCTTACCTTCATGTCAAAATTTACCCTTCTCACCAAGGGTACCTCAGGTTTATGGTACAGAACTTTCACTATCAGTTCAGAAACTGCCGTATGGATGGTCCACGGCACCCCGGGTCTTTACCAAGGTAATGGCCGAAATGATGATATTCCTTCAAAGGAAGGGAATTTTAGTTATCCCTTACTTGGACGATTCCCTGATAAGGGTAAGATCCAGGGAACAGTTGGAGGTCGGTGTAGCACTATCTCAGGTAGTGTTGCGGCAGCACGATTGGATTCTCAATATTCCAAAATCGCAGCTGGTTCCGACGACTTGTCTTCTGTTCCTAGGGATGATCCTGGACACAGTCCAGAAAAAGGTGTTTCTCCCGGAGGAGAAAGCCAGGGAGTTATCCGAGCTAGTCAGGAACCTCCTAAAACCGAGCCAAGTCTCAGTGCATCAATGCACAAGGGTTCTGGGTAAAATGGTGGCTTCCTATGAAGCAATCCCATTCGGCAGATTCCACGCAAGAACTTTCCAGTGGGACCTGCTGGACAAATGGTCCGGGTCGCATCTTCAGATGCATCTGCGGATAACCCTGTCACCAAGGACAAGGGTATCCCTCCTGTGGTGGTTGCAGAGTGATCATCTTCTAGAGGGCCGCAGATTCGGCATTCAGGACTGGGTCCTGGTGACCAAGGATGCCAGCCTGCGAGGCTGGGGAGCAGTCACACAGGGAAGGAATATCCAGAGCTTATGGTCAAGCCTGGAGACATCACTTCACATAAATATCCTGAAGCTAAGGGCCATTTACAATGCTCTAAGCTTAGCAAGACCTCTGCTTCAAGGTCAGCCGGTGTTGATCCAGTCGGACAACATCACGGCAGTCACCCACGTAAACAGACAGGGTGGCACAAGAAGCAGGAGGGCAATGGCAGAAGCTGCAAGGATTCTTCGCTGGGCGGAAAATCATGTGATAGCACTGTCAGCAGTATTCATTCCGGGAGTGGACAACTGGGAAGCAGACTTCCTCAGCACGACCTCCACCCGGGAGAGTGGGGACTTCACCCAGAAGTCTTCCACATGATTATAAACCGTTGGGAAAAACTCGACAGGTATTGCGACAGGTCAAGGGACCCTCAGGCAATAGCTGTAGACGCTCTGGTAACACCGTGGGTGTACCAGTCAGTGTATGTGTTCCCTCCTCTGCCTCTCATACCCAAGGTACTGAGATTGATAAGATGGAGAGGAGTAAGCACTATATTCGTGGCTCCGGATTGGCCAAGAAGGACTTGGTAACCGGAACTTCAAGAGATGCTCACGGAGGATCCGTGGCCTCTACCTCTAAGAAGGGACCTGCTCCAGCAAGGACCCTGTCTGTTCCAAGACTTACCGCGGCTGCGTTTGACGGCATGGTGGTTGAACGCCGGATCCTGAAGGAAAAAAGGCATTCCGGATGAAGTCATCCCTATCCTGATAAAAGCCAGGAAGGATGTAACCGCAAAACATTATCACCGCATTTGGCGAAAATATGTTGCGTGGAGCGAGGTCAGTAAGGCCCGACGGAGGAAATTCAACTGGGTCGATTCCTACATTTCCTGCAAACAGGAGTGTCTATGGGCCTGAAATTGGGGTCCATTAAGGTTCAAATTTCGGCTCTGTCAATTTTCTTCCAAAAAGAACTAGCTTCAGTCCCTGAAGTTCAGACGTTTGTAAAAGGGGTACTGCATATACAGCCTCCTTTTTGTGCCTCCAGTGGCATTTTGGGATCTCAATGTAGTTTTTGGGTTCCAAAAGTCACATTGGTTTGAACCACTTAAATCTGTGGAGTTAAAATATCTCACATGGAAAGTGGTCATGCTGTTGGCCCTGGCCTGGGCCAGGCGCGTGTCAGAATTGGCGGCTTTATCCTGTAAAAGCCCTTATCTGATTCTCCATTCGGACAGGGCGGAATTGAGGACTCGTCCTCAGTTTCTCCCTAAGGTGGTTTCAGCGTTCACCTGAACCAACCTATTGTGGTGCCTGCGGCTACTAGGGACTTGGAGGACTCCAAGTTGCTAGACGTTGTCAGGGCCCTGAAAATATATGTTTCCAGGACGGCTGGAGTCAGGAAATCTGACTCGCTGTTTATCCTGTATGCACTCAACAAGCTGGGTGCTCCTGCTTCTAAGCAGACTATTGCTCGTTGGATTTGTAGTACAATTCAGCTTGCACATTCTGTGGCAGGCCTGCCGCAGCCAAAAATCTGTAAATGCCCACTCCACAAGGAAGGTGGGCTCATCTTGGGCGGCTGCCCGAGGGGTCTCGGCTTTACAACTTTGCCGAGCAGCTACTTGGTCAGGAGCAAATACGTTTGTAAAATTCTACAAAATTGATACCCTGGCTGAGGAGGACCTGGAGTTCTCTCATTTGGTGCTGCAGAGTCATCCGCACTCTCCCGCCCGTTTGGGAGCTTTGGTATAATCCCCATGGTCCTTACGGAGTCCCCAGCATCCACTTAGGACGTTAGAGAAAATAAGAATTTACTTACCGATAATTCTATTTCTCATAGTCCGTAGTGGATGCTGGGCGCCCATCCCAAGTGCGGATTGTCTTCAATACTGGTACATAGTTATTGTTACCAAAAAATTTGGGTTATTGCTGTAGTGAGCCATCTTTTCTAGAGGCTCCTCTGTTATCATGCTGTTAACTGGGTTCAGATCACAAGTTGTACAGTGTGATTGGTGTGGCTGGTATGAGTCTTACCCGGGATTCAAAATCCTTCCTTATTGTGTACGCTCGTCTGGGCACAGTATCCTGAGGCTTGGAGGAGGGTCATAGGGGGAGGAGCCAGTGCACACCAGATAGTCCTAAAGCTTTCTTTAGATGTGCCCAGTCTCCTGCGGAGCCGCTATTCCCCATGGTCCTTACGGAGTCCCCAGCATCCACTACGGACTACGAGAAATAGAATTATCGGTAAGTAAATTCTTATTATAATGTGCTTTTCCTTTATAGCTGCTGTTATTATTAAACTGCGCCAAATTAGTGCCCCCTCTCTCTTTTTTACCCTTTTCTGTAGTGCAGGACTGCAGGGGAGAGTCAGGGAGACGTTCTTCCAGCGGAGCTGTGATGGAAAAGGGCGCCCGTGTGCTGAGGAGATAGGCTCCGCCCCCTTCTCGGCTGACTTTTCTCCCGCTTTTTGGTGAATTCTGGCAGGGGTTAAAATACATCCATATAGCCCTGGGGGTTATATGTGGTGTATTTTCGCCAGCCAAGGTGTTTATATTGCTGCTCAGGGCGCCCCCCCCTAGCGCCCTGCACCCTCAGTGACCGGAGTGTGAAGTGTGCCTGAGGAGCAATGGCGCACAGCTGCAGTGCTGTGCGCTACCTTGTTGAAGACTGATGTCTTCTGCCGCCGATTTTTCCGGACCTCTTCTTGCTTCTGGCTCTGCAAGGGGGCCGGCGGCGCAGCTCTGGGACCGGACTCCGAGGCTGGGCCTGTGTTCGGTCCCTCTGGAGCTAATGGTGTCCAGTAGCCTAAGAAGCCCAAGCTGGCTGCAAGCAGGCAGGTTCGCTTCTTCTCCTCTTAGTCCCTCGATGCAGTGAGCCTGTTGCCAGCAGGTCTCACTGAAAATAAAAAACCTAAAACTAAACTTTTTCTAAGAAACTCAGGAGAGCCTCCTAGAATGCACCCTTCTCGGCCGGGCACAAAAATCTAACTGAGGCTTGGAGAAGGGTCATAGGGGGAGGAGCCAGTGCACACCAGGTAGTCCTAAAGCTTTACTTTTGTGCCCAGTCTCCTGCGGAGCCGCTATTCCCCATGGTCCTTACGGAGTTCCCAGCATCCACTAGGACGTCAGAGAAAAATGGCACCATATTTAAGCCCCACACAGTAATGCCCCTTGCACCATATTATGCCACACCGCAATGCCTGTGATATATTATGCCCTACAGTAAGGCTTCTAAATCAGGGCTGGCCAAACCGGTCCTCGAGATCTACCAACAGTACATGTTTTCCAGGCCTCCTGGAGATCTGTAGAATTGTCAGTTAGGAATGAATGCATCACATCTTAATTAGTAATGACTACACCTGTGTACCAGCTAGGTGGTCTGGAAAATGTGAACTGTTGGTAGATCTCGAGGACCGGTTTGGCCAGCCCTGTTCTAAATTATCTGCTCATTGCCAGATGTTTCATGCTCTGGGTTCCATGCTCGTTGCCAGGGGTTTGATGCGCCGGCTGTCATACACATTGTTAGGGGTGGAATGCTCATTGCCAGAGGTTTTCATGCTCTGGGTGTCATGCTCGTTGACAGGGGTGTAATGCTCTGGGTGTCATGCTCATTAGCAAGGGTGTAATGCTCTGGGTGTCATGCTCGTTGCCAGGGGTGTGTAATGCTAGTTGACGCCAGTGGCTCCCTGCTATTACCTGCTCTCCCTCTACTAACCCATAGTACTCTGCTCGCTGGGCGGAGTTTCGTGAAATTATGCGGTTGAGTCGTGACGTCACAACGCAACCGCGTCATTTAGCAAAACTCCGCCCAGCGAGCGGAGTTCTATGGGAGGGAGGGAGGACATGGAGTTGGTAATAGCCCTGTACAATCACATGGCTTGCCTGCCGGTAGAAACAGCTCTGGTCATAGCAAGGAGTGGCAGCTGCAGAGGTGGAGCTGCAGCTCAGTCCAAAATTCAAAAAGGGGAAACCGCAACAACTGCCACGCCAAACGCTGCTGGCCGGGACTCACTGGCACTTGGGGTGGCTCTCCTATTAGAATTTTGGACTGCGCTACACCCTCATCTCTGTTGGTGTTCTTTCTTCTGACAACGGTGTTGTGTACTGTGGCGTCCACATTCATTGTGTATGTGTGTTACATGGTGATATGAAATGCTACACGGTTGAGCGACGCATAGTTATTGTCTAGAAGTACTGGAAAACTAAGCTGATAAAGGCATGCCAAAGACAATTTATTGAGCTATTTGGAGGTCGGAAACCACTGGCAAAATGCACCATTCAGTATCTGGTGAAAAATCTGGAAACCACTGGAACTTATTGGATGTCCATGAAGTAGGGAGTCTGAAAATGCCAGAAGCCATAACACGGAGCACCACGTTCAAGCTTGCCTTGATGCTAATGGCGACCACTTTCAACACTTGCTATGAGGAGGTTGGACTAAGATATGAAAGACAGGCATGGCAGACAGAGGTGGTCGGCCTATGGCGCGGAAGACAGGCATGGCAGACAGAGGTGGTCGGACTATGGCGCGGAAGACAGGCATTTCAGAGAGAGGTGGTTGGCCTATGGCGCAGAAGATAGGCATGGCAGACAGAGGAGTTGGGCCAAAGACATGGAATACAGGCATGGCATACAAGCACATAACAGTTATGCAGAATATGATGAAAGGATGCAGCCTGAGAAAACATACAGAACCAATCAAGAATAAGACATGAGAAAGATGCTGAGGAAGACAGACAGTAGACAGACCAGGGGGTTCACTACGATATGCTGGCGGCCGGGCTCCCGGTGACCAGCATACCGGCGCCGGGAGCCCGACCGCCGGCTTACCGAGAGTGTGGCGAGCGCAAATGAGCCCCTTGTGGGCTCACTGCGCTAGCCACGCTACGGGCACGGACACTATTTTATTCTCCAGGGGGGTCGTGGACCCCCACGAGGGAGAATAAGTGTCGGTATGCCGGCTGTCGGGCTCCCGGCGCCGATATGCTGGTCGCCGGCTTACTGAAGACCACCCAGACCAGGGATGTAAGGCAGAGGTCTGTGAGGGACTACAGTCTGAAGGGGATCGGGATGTGATCACGGCGGACAGGATGCCGGCGCATCCCTATGGTCATGATCCCAACAGGGGGTGATTTAAGTATGCTACCTCTACCCACCTAACCCTCTGTCAAAGTCAGAAAAATATCTCTATGCACACTACCATATTTGCACCTCATACAGGTCCGTGCTGCGCATGCGTGCGCTCTCCCGTACGTGCGCATACCCGCTGTTACGTGCACCCGCAGGTGCACGGCATGCGTATTTACGGTAGAGTTTATGTGTTCGTAGCGTGCGACTCAATCGTTACATATTTTCACTATATAATGTATTTTGTAGATCATGGTCCCTTTGATAGATTCTGAAAGTTTAGTTAATGTAGCATGTTCCTGGACAAAGAGATCCCTCTTTGTTTGATACGAAGGGTCCAACACGGGTCATACAGTGGTGTTTAGTATCCATCGGAAGAGTATTTAATTAGCAATATTCCGGTGTTGGTTTGGAGCGGATTAATCGCTCGTGCGAATAGTTATGGACATAAGAAGTTTATGTCCATTTACTATTATTTGCACTTACTTATCCATGCGGCGGGAAACCTAGTTTCCCACCCACCTGAGCAGTTGGAAGTAGCCACAGCCCACCTGTATGAATCAACCTATGACCTTTTGTTTTAATGCGAAGCCGAATTCCTGTGTCCAATGAACAATGAGATTGTAGGGACCATTGAATTGTATTGTGTGTGGGGCATAAATAGACAAGCCGATGGTATCCAGCTCACTTTCTTCAACGGTTCTCATTGCTGATAATCGGGAGCTGGATATCCAGAGGCGCATGCGATCGTTTCCCCTTGTGCGTAAGTTTTTCTCCGCAATCATACTGTTCTTATTGTTATCGTGAGCCATTTCTCTCTCTCTCTCTTCTCCTCTTCCTCTCCAAATTTCCCTTAAACGTAATTGTATTATATTGTATTTCCTGTGTAGTTATCTGGTTAGTTAGTCTATGTTATATTGTAGTGTGTGACTTGTACTGTATTTATCTTTTTGCAAGTAATAACATTCATATAAGGCGTTAGACCCTAAGCACGGTATCTGTGTATTTCTTATAGTGTTAAGTATTCTCAGAGCGTCGGTGACGCTCGAACAGCTTTTGAGTTAATAAGGTTATACTGTGTTGCATTTACACCCTATCACTACACTAAGGTTTTGCTGCATAATACACTGTCTATGGTTTAGATATAAAGGTTTAACATTGTGAGCGTCTGCGCCGCTGGTGATCTCCTCGTGGTCCCGAGCGTCCGCTCTACGCTATAGCGAATCATTACGTTAGTCGGCAGCCAATAGCGTGCCTGCCTGTGATCCCTTGGCCGTGAGCGAACGTGACGCTTGAGCGTCTCGACTACGGCTAAGCGATTGTTACGCAACGTGCGTACCCTTACGGTACTCCATACGTCAATAGCGTACATTGTTTAGACCTCTTAAAGGGTTTTATGTAAGATAAATATTTAGCTTTATCAATTGGGTACTCGTCCAGTCCTTCACATATCTCTGCTAGGTAATTTCAGCAGACATTATCCATCAGCAAAGGGCGGGAGATCATATTCCTCATAGTGCTGTTTGGATAAGCGTCTGCTTCGCTTAGTAAAGGGTGCTGAGGGAATCCGGAACCGGAGGTAAGAACAAAACACTAGTGTCTTTTAAAACTGTTTATTTCTATCTTGCGTACACACACACGCATATATCTGCATTTCTTCATTCGTGTATTTTCATATATCACTCTCCTGTTGCCATTTTATAATTGATAAACGTGCTAAGAAAGATTTGTCGCTATTTAAATATTTAAAAAGTAAAAGTAATACATTAAGGAGTAAATTGTAAAACACGTGCACAGCTTGGCCTGAGATACAAGGAGAGACCTGTGTGGTGCTTGGTAGATGATTACAGTTAAAAATCATCTACATTGATAAACGTGTTAGTTGTGTTACGGTGGACATTGGCTTTGCGTCCACGTGTCTCTAACAAAGGACTGAGACTCGCGTACGCAAAGGCCGACGCACGCAGCGTAAATTACGCAACGGAGCGTCTGGGTACGCCCACGTAACTCAAATCACACGATAAGTGTTATTTTTAAACAGGCGATAAATAGCGCAACGCGATAAATAGCGCAACGCGATAAATAGCGCAACAGGCGATAAATAGCGCAAATCTATTCTAGTGTCCGAGATTTAGATTAACAGATCCTTCTCCAAATTCACAACACATCTGGTCTAAAGAAAAATTTCTGCATAGAAATAGAAACAAAAGTGTACATGTGGTGAGTGAGTGTGTTATATACAATTTTGAGGTTGAACCACAGGAAGTCGGGTTCCCGCAGGGTACATACGTGTAAGTGACGTACATGGTGGCGAGGGAGGCATCCCTTGTTAAACATAAATCAGAGCATTAGAGTATAGCAGACCAGGAGGTCATACTGTAGCACAGACCAGGAGGTCCAAGTACAGCAGACAAGGAAGTCCGCTATAAATAGAGAAAAGAGCACAACCCCGGGGGTTGGTGCAGAACCCATATAGGCCATAAAGCTCTTACTGAAGGAATTCACAGCCGAAATTTTCGATTCCGTTGGTCGCTCCGTACATAAGATTAGTTGCTTATGTACTGAACGATTGTACCGCACGTAATTGTGTGCATTAGTAAACCTGACCAGTACCATTTGCGTACCATTAAGTGTCATAAACGCTATTTGTACATTCTGACGTGATTTGTGTAATTTTTTATTTTTCTAAAGGGAAGTTCGCTGGTCACTCAGGAATTGTCCAACAACCAATAGTTACTGGAAAGAGTAAGTGTTCTGCGGATAACCCTCGCATGTTCCAGTAAATAGAGGTTCCGGTCAGGGGCCCTGGTTCGAGTACGCCAGCACTAAGGCGGTGGGTAGGTCGTATTGGTCGGCGTGGGCGAGTGAGTGGGGTACTCGGTAAACCGCCACCGTTGGCCTATCGTGAACATTTTGGTTTGTTTGTAAGGGTTCGCTAAGTGCAACGCCTGCATGTTATGGGGGCCAATTGTTCAGGTAGGGGACGATCAACCTCGGTTCGGGTTGATTCAGTGAACCGACCAGTCGGGTCGGCAAGGTATGTGATGTGTGAAAAATACGGTTCACACACAGAAGTTTTATGTGATGAATGGGAGAGAATGACTGTACATGACGGGGAGAAATTCCCAAGAGTAGGCAGCTTCAGCCCAGAAGTGTTGCAAAATTTAAGGAGGAGGATATGTCTCATTAAATCAGCAAAGAGACAAATCAAACATTATGATTATTTGCAGTTGTGGCAACAGGAAGGTGAAATACAGAGAGGATTGGCTCAGGCGGCGGGATCTGGTCCTATCAGGAAACTGATAGCCACGGCCCCACCGCCACCATACATATCAGGAGAGAAATTGGTTGCGGAGAATGACGCACTGGGGTGTAACAAACAAACAAACACTTAGCAACTGTGTAAATGTTAATAAGTTAACCAATGCAAGTATTAACCCGTGCAAGTTGTACCCTGTTTTGAACTTTCACCAGGAGTGTGATCAAGAGGACGAATCGGCAACAATATCAGCGCTCTCTCTAGCAGCCACCATAGCGGAGACAACAGTAGGCACGGCTCCACCCCCGAGATTAGTAACAAAAGCCCCTAGCGGAGGGATAGGTGAGGTCGTATCAACGGGTTGCCTTATTGACAGATGGGAAGGACCATACCAAGTTTTATTGACTAGCACTACAGCATTGAAGGTTGCTGAGAGAGAGACTTGGGTTCATTCGTCCCACTGTAAGAAAGTCACTGATCCAGAGAGGTCCCGTGATAAGGAACAGACGGTAGAAGTTGTATCACTGGAGTGTCTGTTCCAGGAGGACTAAGGCGGCACCTGAGCATTGAAGATCACAAGATCAAAAGCAGTTGTCGACCCCCTGTTCCCTTTCATTGTTTTTCTCCAACTTCCCATCCCATCTCCCTCAATTATTTCTTTCCCCCTTCTCATTCTTCTTCGTTCCCTCCTATAAGATGGACTTGCCCCAAGAGACTGTGATCCGGATTTTCCTGTTGACCATGATGTTGACCAGAGCAGTCTGTTCCGGCGAGAGTACCATGGAGGTCGAGAGAGGTTCTGGAATGGGTTCTGATGATAAAGACGGAGGCGTAGTTTTCCAAGAACAACTTAACCAACAAGTAAAGGCGAGTATCAGAAAACGATCCGATAGCATTGACAATAGAAGGAATTGTGAAGGATTGTTAGCTGAAGAAAACTGTATCTGCAGGCTTTGTGACAATGTAGTTGAGGATGGGTGCATCAAGAAATGCCAATCCAGTTTTAATATCCACATGGACCGGCATCCATTGAGTGACTATCACTCCTTAGTGGGTAGTGTGTTAAATCAAACAGATTGTTGGGTATGCTCTCAAGTACCTCAAGGTCATAGCAAATCAGGGCTAGTACCATTTCCTTTAACGGTAGGGGAGGTACTTGAGCTAAAGGGTGGGAGACCGGTGGACAGGAGGTTTAATATCTCCAGTCCTCCTAGTTTGAAGCTCCACCAATATCATGTGGATAGATCCCTAATATGTTTTAACATTACCAATCCCCGAAAGCCAGGAAATTGGGAAGTGTCATGGAGTAACCAAACCATGACCTTTTCATATAGAGCAGATAGAATGCCGACAGATACAGAACTTATACGCCACATAGCCAGTAGAGAAAAATCTTTCCGATATAGGTATACCCTAGGAAGTAGAATTACGAGAGTTGGAGAGGTATCACCAGGATACTGCGCACATATCGTACAAACTGATACGTGTACTAAACAGATGGGAGCATTAGGGGTAGGAGATTTCACATGGAGGATGTGTAATATGGTTATGTCCTACTCTGTCCCATATGTTCTCCCCGATGATGCATATTTCATATGCGGGAGGAAGGCGTATAAGTGGCTTGCCCCAAACTCTGAAGGATTGTGTTATATTGGAAAAGTACTGCCTGAAGTAATGACTGTATCACATGCCAAAATGAAAGACATACACCGTGGTGCCCAAGCTCCTTATACTCATACCCATTACGAGCACGTAGTTAAAAGGCAACTGACAGAAAGGACAGAGCATTCGGCCTCTGACATGATCCATGAATCCACCGGGATTCAGGTTCTACTTGCGTTAGATTTCACTCGCACTGCTAGAGGAGTGATGAACTATAGATACATCTCTGCGCTTGCAAATTTGTTAGATAATATCACTGAAATGTATGATGACACGTTTAGGTATACTGGAAGAGAACTTCAAGCTTATAAAACAGAACTGGTACAGCATAGAATGGTTCTCAATTACCTCACAGCAGTGATAGGCGGATATTGAGTCACACTGGCAACACAGTACGGCGTGAAATGTTGCACATATATTACAAATAGCACCGAGGATCCGGTCGAGGTCATAGACCAAAAGATGGATGATATTCTCCAATTGAAGTGGGAATTTCGCAGGAGACACAATCTCACTCTTGCTGCTGTAGGTAATGAGCTGACTGGTTGGGTGTCATGGTTGAACCCGCGAAATTGGTTCTCTGGTTTAGGAGAATGGGCTCAAGGAGTCATAATGGATGTTGGGAAGTTTCTCCTATGTATCTTAGGTGTTGTTATATCGATTGGTTTGATATTCAGATGCGGTCAAGCTTTAATGAAGTGCAAACGTAGTACAAGGGTAATGAGTCTAAGGAGTGAGGAAACTGTAATTCCAATGGATTTGATTTATGACCCAATGGTAGAAACAATGATGTGATGAAAATGCGATTATACGGTCCGTTTCTTTCACCTGTTTTTCCGTTTTTCTCCAAGGTAAAGAGACCCACTTGGACGAGGAATTTGATGATCCTGTATATAGACAACTGATGGATTAAAGAAGAAGTTTTGACAACCTTATACACAGATTTTTGATGAACAATGCCATAGACCCCCAGTTTCCCTAGAAATTTAAAAATTACGCTAGCCCAACACTTTTGTAAGCCTATGGACATTGACAAAGCTTTATACTCGCACCTTATGGGCAAAAGCACAAAGAAGACTGCAATCAACAGACACCGAACAAGACCTCAACCAACAAATGTTCATTAACCTGACATAGAATACCACTGCATTTACCATAAGTGTTCTTTATCTTCATTTCTACAACCCTCAGGTAATGACACACATAGTCGATAGGGAATACAGGCACAGATATCAGCAATCACATATCTTCCCCATTCATGTTTCATCGACTAAAATGTGCTTCCCCATTTTGTTACAACCACAGCCAAAAAGAGCTCGGTAGAGTTTGACAGCCCATCCACAGACCCTTAATACGGGATAAGAAAGAATTCAAATGTATACTTCGCAATACCTCGAAGCTTGATGTACAACACGTACGGCACGATGATACATGACCCCCCAAACATGGATTCATACACACATGCTTCTGCTATCTCACTAGGTCATACCCTCTTCACACCTTCTCCTCTCTCCTCCCTTACCCAACCATGGAAATGTATTAACCCCTGACATATATTTTTCTCTTTTTGAAATGTTTTAGAAAGTGGCAGTTATTGTTGACTGCCAAAGGGTGGACTGTCAAAGTCAGAAAAATATCTCTATGCACACTACCATATTTGCACCTCATACAGGTCCGTGCTGCGCATGCGTGCGCTCTCCCGTACGTGCGCATACCCGCTGTTACGTGCACCCGCAGGTGCACGGTATGCGTATTTACGGTAGAGTTTATGTGTTCGTAGCGTGCGACTCAATCGTTACATATTTTCACTATATAATGTATTTTGTAGATCATGGTCCCTTTGATAGATTCTGAAAGTTTAGTTAATGTAGCATGTTCCTGGACAAAGAGATCCCTCTTTGTTTGATACGAAGGGTCCAACATGGGTCATACAGTGGTGTTTAGTATCCATCGGAAGAGTATTTAATTAGCAATATTCCGGTGTTGGTTTGGAGCGGATTAATCGCTCGTGCGAATAGTTATGGACATAAGAAGTTTATGTCCATTTACTATTATTTGCACTTACTTATCCATGCGGCGGGAAACCTAGTTTCCCACCCACCTGAGCAGTTGGAAGTAGCCACAGCCCACCTGTATGAATCAACCTATGACCTTTTGTTATAATGCGAAGCCGAATTCCTGTGTCCAATGAACAATGAGATTGTAGGGACCATTGAATTGTATTGTGTGTGGGGCATAAATAGACAAGCCGATGGTATCCAGCTCACTCTCTTCAACGGTTCTCATTGCTGATAATCGGGAGCTGGATATCCAGAGGCGCATGCGATCGTTTCCCCTTGTGCGTAAGTTTTTCTCCGCAATCATATTGTTCTTATTGTTATCGTGAGCCATTTCTCTCTCTCTTCTCCTCTTCCTCTCCAAATTTCCCTTAAACGTAATTGTATTATATTGTATTTCCTGTGTAGTTATCTGGTTAGTTAGTCTATGTTATATTGTAGTGTGTGACTTGTACTGTATTTATCTTTTTGCAAGTAATAACATTCATATAAGGCGTTAGACCCTAAGCACGGTATCTGTGTATTTCTTATAGTGTTAAGTATTCTCAGAGCGTCGGTGATGCTCGAACAGCTTTTGAGTTAATAAGGTTATACTGTGTTGCATTTACACCCTATCACTACACTAAAGTTTTGCTGCATAATACACTGTCTATGGTTTAGATATAAAGGTTTAACATTGTGAGCGTCTGCGCCGCTGGTGATCTCCTCGTGGTCCCGAGCGTCCGCTACGCTATAGCGAATCATTACGTTAGTCGGCAGCCAATAGCGTGCCTGCCTGTGATCCCTTGGCCGTGAGCGAACGTGACGCTTGAGCGTCTCGACTACGGCTAAGCGATTGTTACGCAACGTGCGTACCCTTACGGTACTCCATACGTCAATAGCGTACATTGTTCTTAGACCTCTTAAAGGGTTTTATGTAAGATAAATATTTAGCTTTATCACCTCCTTTACCGCATCCTAACCCTAACCTCTCCCCTTAGTGCCTAACACCACCACCGCAGCCAAATCTTAATGCTCCCGGCAATACTTACCTTTTGAATCCTAGTTGTCGTTATTTCAAGGTCAGGATGCTTACCTGGTCGGGATTCCGGCATTTGTGTTCTGAAGGGTGTTGGTATTCTGGCATCGGTCTTTCGACTGCCGGGATCCCGACAGCTGAATCTTAAACTTGTACCTTCTGAAGGAGGGGTAGTAAGTTACAATAGGCAAAAAGTACTGGTCTGGATTGTGGCGAGTCCTGGTCAGGAGGCCTATGCAGAGTAAGGGTCAGTGTGGCATAGTGGCCAGGAGTGAGTAATAAGAGACAGGTGAGGCCTGGGACTGTACTGGGCTTGACAGAGATTCTGTTGTAGAGGCCCAGGTGGGAGTAAGAATCCTAGTGCAGAGGCCTAGGCAGAGTCAGATATACTGTATGAGCCTGGGTGTTGCAGAGGCCTGTGTGCGTTTGTGACCTTGCTGGATAGGAAGATGAGGTCAAGTAGGCGGTGCGGCTTGAATGTGACAGGAGTCTAATTATTGTAAAGGTCCAGCTGTGAATAACCTGGGTGGTGGAAGGGCCACATTACAGGCTGATAGCAGGGTGGCGCAGATGGGTCAGGTGTGGTAAAAAAATATCAGAATTCAGAATGTTGACTTTGCCAGAATGTCTGCATAGGGTGTGGCATTAACTACAATAATAACGCTACTATGGACTGTCAACATTATGTCCACATCAGCATAGTGAATGTTGACATTTTCACTGTGGACATTGACACAATGTCGACATTCAGACCAGGCAGGCCACCTTCCAATGGATGCTGTCCTTGGCCAGGGTCAGAGCGATGGCAGAGCAGAGCTGATGACAGGATGTGTCCTTGGCCACGGTCAGAGCCATGGCGGAGTGGGGCTGATGACCGGATGTGTCCTTGGTCAGAGCGATGGTGGAGCAGGGCTGATGACAGTATGTGTCCTTGGCCACGGTCAGAGCCATGGCGGAGCGGGGTTGATGACCGGATGTGTCCTTGGCCATAGTTAGAGCGATGGTAGAGCAGGGCTGATGACAGTATATGTCCTTGGATACGGTCAGAGCCATGGCGAAGCGGGGCTGATGACAAGATGTGTCCTTAGCCACGGTCAGAGCCATGGCAGAGTGGGGCTGATGACAGGATGTGTCCTTGGCCACGTTCAGAGCCATGGCGGAGCAGGGCTGATGATAGGATGTGTCTTTGGCCACAGTCAAAGCCATGGCGTAGCGGGGCTGATGACAGGATGCGTCCTTGGCCACGGTCAGAGCCATTGTGTATCGTGGCCGATGACATGATATGTCCTTGGCCAGGGTCAGAGTGGGGCTAATGACAGTATGTGTCCTTGGCTATAGTCAGATCGATGGCGGAGCGGGGCTGATGACAGGATGTGTTCTTTGCCACGGTCAGGGCCATATGACCAGATGTGTCCTTGGCCACGGTCAGAGCCATGGTGGATCGGGGCTGATGACAGGATGTGTCCTTGGCCACAGTCAGAGCCATGGTGGATCGGGGCTGATGACAAGATGTGTCCTTAGCGACGGTCAGAGCCATGGCAGAGTGGGGCTGATGACAGGATGTGTCCTTGGCCACGTTCAGAGCCATGGCGGAGCAGGGCTGATGATAGGATGTGTCTTTGGCCACAGTCAAAGCCATGGCGTAGCGGGGCTGATGACATGATGTGTCCTTGGCCAGGGTCAGAGACATGGTGGATCGGGGCTGATGACATGATGTGTCCATGGCCAGGGTTAGAGCGGGGCTAATGACAGTATGTGTCCTTGGCTAGAGTCAGATCGGTGGCAGAGCGGGGCTGATGACAGGATGTGTCCTTTGCCACGGTCAGGGCCATATGACCAGATGTGTCCTTGGCCACGGTCAGAGCCATGGTGGAGCGGGGCTGATGACAGGATGTGTCCTTGGCCACAGTCAGAGCCATGGTGGATCGGGGCTGATGACAGGATGTGTCCTTGGCCACAGTCAGAGCGATGGCAGAGCGGGGCACATGACAGGATGTGTCCTTGGCCAGGGTCAGAGCCATGGTGGAGCGGGGCTGATGTGTCCTTGGCCACAGTCAGTGGCATGGTGGTGCTGGGCTGGTGATGAAGACTTGTTGGCACATTTGCAGCCAATGCAGAGATATGTGCACCTCGGGATCAGCATATGATGTTGTCTGTTATCTTATTGTATTACGTACTCTGTAACAGCCGTTTTCATAGTCAGTAATTTACAGCTGAGCTTTTTTTTGTTTATTTATAGAAAGTTTTTATTTATTTTCAGCAACAAAGACCAAACAACAAATAACGCATACGCTTCATACACTCCTGAATGCGGATATAAAAGGCACTGTGAATGATAAATGTGTACAGTTGTATATTCTGTCCGGTCAGACACCAGATATATAACATAAAGCGGGATTTGTGGCATTAGTAGGACGTTGGGGCTAGCAGTGGTAGTATCTCCTTTGAGGGTGTGAGTGGTGACCGCCAATGAGGACTCAGACCAAATGTTCCGAATATGCTGTGACCTTAGCGGCGTATTCTGAACATTAATCTGAGTTATCTGCTTTATACATAGTGCTGATAGAATGATACACTTATATGAAAGCTCTAGTTTATATATTAGATGTTCCTCTGATGGACACAGCACAGTGTCACTGTGACATATGAGGATGAGACGCCACACACCGCACAGAGAGAACCCTTACACAGGGGGACGGTAACTGGAGATTCTTTAATAGTAAAGTATTGCTGGACGCCATGACAGTTGGTTAGATACGTCTTTAGGACTGATAATGAGATAACATTCAGAGACGGTGCAAAATGACCGGATTAACAAGACACTTTCTGATTATATAAGGCACAATAATGAGGGGTGTTTAAAGTATTGTATAGTGTTATAACCTCTAAAGCTCTAGAGCAGGGATAGCCAACGTGGGGCGTGGCAGAGGTTCTAGGCTGCACTAAGCATCATGGGACATTAATGGGTTATACAGTGCACATATATAATAATATCCCTCTTCCCCTCACCAATAACTGAGCACCTGCTGCTTTGGTTTGGGTCACACAGGGGACCGGCGTAACAAGGCACAAAAACATATCGTTCTACAAACTGATTCTAACAAAAGCAACATCCTGATAGGAGGAAAAGCCGTCCGCCATCTTGTTTCCTGCACGGAGCGCCTCCTCTCACAGGCCAAACACTTTGGGGTCCACAGAGGATTTCAGCAACTTATTCCCGGCCTGGAGAAACTTGCTCAGGGAGGAGCCTGTGAGAGGATTACAGAGAGGACCTGTAAGTGACAGCCGGAGGAACATGTGCATGGATAGAACCTGCAAATACCTTACACAAGATCTGCGCTGTTTAGTTCTAGGTAAACTTAAAAAAAATACAGTAAAAAAAACAACATTATAAGGACCCCAGAGAGACCCCAACACAAAAGTTCCACTGGAAATAAAAACCGGATATACTGTATGGATGAGTATTTTCAGAGAATATCTGACATGTTCTATTTCATGCGAGGCGTGGCATTACTTGGTTGGAGCCGCTGATATGACGATGACACTTTTGCTCCATGCACCTCTATAAGATTCTGGATTGCTAAATACAACTAGTCGCAGCACTGCGCGGGAGCTTCCCAATAGAGGAGGATAGGCATGCATGTGGGCACAGACTATAATGTTGCTACCTCCCCCCCTGCCACTACCCCTGTAAATGGCAATACCAGCAGTACATCTGGCCGGAGCACTGGTAACATCAGCAGGATGAATTGATGCAGTGTGTAAGCTGGACTCGTCTGCTATAAGCAATAATAATCCATATCAGCCAGCCGGAATGTCGGTAGAAAGATGACGACTGTCGGCCTGTGTGTGTGTGGTCATCTTTCAATTCAACTGCACTAACAGACTGCAATGGGAGACAACCGATCCATGAGTGTGATTGGCTGTATGTTGTCACATATGGCCACCCAATGGATGCAGCCAAACAGTATGATTATCCAGCAGGTGGGACTGGCCTGAGTGCGGCCGCTGTAGGGCCGCCCTACCCTGAGGAAGCAGCAATTCCTATGGAAACATTAATACTGAAACTAAGGGGATATTACTAACATGTGAGGACAGTCTATCCACCGGGTGAGACACTCTCTTGTACTCAGGGAAAGAGAGAGCTATATTACTGTAGGTACTATATACTGAAACTCCAGACGTGGCACAATTTCCCAGCATTCCTGCCTTTGCCAACTCCCCCAGAAGTCCCCCAATGCCGCGGCTTCCCCTGTACCACGCTGGCCCTGGCTGGCTCCTATCACACAAGCGCTATTTACTATACTACACTCTATACATCTATATTACACATGGTTCCGTTACTGATAATCTCCTGCCATGGGTAATGGAGCCTAAGTCAATCCTCCAAAAGAACGTTTTCCCAAAAAAGATATAACTACATGTAAGCCGGCAAATCACATGGTGACACTGGTGGGTGCGATTACACTTACCTGCCCTGGACTTAATCCAGGAGACGGCCTTCCCCTCCAGTAACTCCCACTCATCCCTTTGCTCCAGACAGGAGGCATGAAGCCAGATCACAGCCAGGATGGTCGCCCAGACTGACGGGTCCACGTTCTGCAGAGCAGGAGAATATGGGGTGTGTTACATATTATCTGGGGGTATTGCGGCATCAGAATCCATATGTCACTCTTATGTCCCAATAGCTCTATATGGTGAGCTATCTTACTATAACAGCTGGTCCCGCAGCCATGAATGATCAAAAGGATCTCTGCCCTGAGGAAGTCTTTAACATAAAACGTGTAGGATGAGTATTAGAAATCACTCTTGGAGATCCTTCTGAACACTGGGGCTTCCATAAATGCCTCACACTAATTAGGGGTGAGGAGAGCATGAGCAGATGGGCTCATCTCCATAGCACCGCACATTTTTTTTTTTTTTTAAATTAATGAATATTTCGGGGGAAATTCAATTACCCGCAATCAATGATTGTTTAGCCAGGGGCTATCCAATGAGCCCCGATAAGCAGGTGCGAGCTGCGGCTTATCTGGGATTTTGTTTCACCTGCCTCTGGCAAGCGAAACAAAATCCCTGAAAATGGCCCCAACAATGGGACTGCTGGCGGCGAAAACACACAGTTTTCACTGAACCTGTGGGTTCTCGTGGGGTTTTTTGGGCGACCAAATTGGATTGCTCAAAAAAAAAATGGCGAAGCATTAGGAAAAAAATCACGATAAACTTCAGTGTTTCGATCCCGATGAATTTTCTAATTGAATTCCCCTCTTACAGTAGGTGTTTGTCCCGACTGGACTGTATCCTGGGGGTTGCTCTAAATCCCACTCATTACATATGACTCTAATAGACGACTGATGAAGATGATCAAACGCACAGTCTCTTTCTGGAACAGTTTATAAACTATAAAACTTTAATTGATTTAATGATTGGGGGAGATTTATCAAAGCTTGGAGAGAGATAAGTGCAGATAGATGAAGTACTAACCAGTCAGTCAGTTTTCAAACAGCCTGTAGTGATAGAAGCTGATCGGTTAGCACTTTCTCTCTCTCCACTTCATCACGCTCCAAGGCTTGATACATTTCCCCCCGAGCAATGTAAAATCAGGAGTTCTGACCTCAGATTTTACCTGTCTAGAAGCTCTGCACAGTATCTGCGTTCGGGACCTTAGAACATAAGTTGGATGTTTTATGTATTACTGTGCCATCGGATGTGATCAGTAACACTATACCTGATCCGGGTTCTTGTCTGTTAGATCTTTTGCCGAAATTCCCAGGATTGTGGATAATTGAGGACTCACGTTCCAGGAGCCGTTAGCGTTCTGCAGGGAAATCAGCTTCACGAGTGGGGGGGTCACCACTGGGACAGGTTTTGAAGCTTCTTCCACTTGTAGGAATTAAAGACAAAAACTATCAATATAAAGTAACACATGCAAAAATAACAAATATCTAATGTTAGGTATTGCAGGGAGCCAGGGCTGTAGTTCGGACCACATGGGCCTGGGAATGGTCAGGGGCCTATTGTGAGAAGTGGAGGAGGTGTGGCCAGTGATGTGTGGGTGTTGCCAGTGCTATATAGGCACGTCTGTCATGTGGGAGTGGCCAGTGCCGTGTGGGTGTGTCTACCCATTACACTATCAGCCCCAATGTCTCACTAAATATTAAAAATTATGAATAATGCATCATTTTGTGAGAAAACTTGAAACACAATTTTAATACTAATGAGTTATGGCTTACCGTGTGGCCAGCTGGTGGCGGATCATCGTCATGCTGTCATGATGATGGGCCTATTTTATGTGGAGGTATGGTGGCCAATCCCGGGATCGGCGGGATCCCGGGATTTAGGGCCAAAAATGTCCGGGATTCAATCCCGGGATTGGAAGCTCCAATCCCGGGGATTGAGGGATCAGCGTTGAGCGTCTACAGGACGCTCAGACGCTGCCCGGCTTCCTTCTTCCGGCTCCCCAGCACAGCGTGAGAGGTCATGCTGCGCCGTCAGTCGCTGCTGGGAGCCGCCAGCAGTGATCAGAAGTTGTTCCGCACCCGCCCGCCCCTGGTATATGGTGAGTTATGCGTGCGGAGCGAGGGGGCGGCCCACATAGCTAACAGCCAATCCGCCATTTTTCAATCCCGATACCCGGGATTGAAAAAAATGGCCCGGGATTGGCTTCCCTATGTGGAGGTCTGGAGCTGTAGCTCCCACTGCCCCAAAGCGATCCGCTTTGTACCCGTGCGTGCGACGCACCTGCGCATTGCGGTGCATATGCATGCGCAGTTTGTGCCTCATCGCCCGCTGTGCGAAAACGCAGCCTAGAGATCAGGACTGAATGAATTACCTACATTGTCCTGTGTAGAGGGCAATAGACTAAGAAAAGCAGATATTTTCTTTTTACGTGTCCTATGATTGGTCTCAGATGGTGGCAGGAGTGGTAAAGCATCTAAAACTAACCTCCCACTACAGGAATGATTCATGTTTCTGCAGCTACCCAGGCCCCCAGATAATTGCTGCAAATGTTCACAGCCTCGCTTCTAATTTCCCACCGGAACCCCTGTTTATGACACTTACATTTAATCTGTTTTTCTCGGAGGACAATATAAGAATTTTAGAAAACAGTTTTTAAGGCTCCGTGTTTTTATTTGCCCTGTGCACCACCAAACCTAGTAAAGCCCCTGACACTAGGATACGCTGAAATCACTGACAGCACAGTGTGTACTGCACGTAGAGCCTCTAAGGGAGATGGCGGGAGCCTCCACTAAGGGAGATGGCGGGAGCCTCCACTAAGGGAGATGGCGGGAGCCTCCACTAAGGGAGATGGCGGGAGCCTCCACTAAGAGAGCAGGCTTCATGGGAAAATGATATAACTGGAAATGTATCAAGCCTTCTTAATGAGTGGACAAGTGAAGATGCCAGTAGCAACCAACCAGAATTTCTGCAGCAGCTTACATTGGTTTCCACAGGGAAAACATCAGGAGTGTAGAGTGGATCTTGATCCAGAGGCACCAACAGGCTGAAGCTTTAGGCTGTCTCAGGATGCATTGGGGCCTCCAGGCACTGAGCGCTCAGTTTAGAGTTGGTGCCTGCAGCAGCAGGTCACTTAACAGGGGGTCTGCACTGGGCAGCCTTGAAAAGCTTTTATGAAAAAAGAAGATTTCTTCAAGGGCTGTCAGCGCTGTATGTGAGGGTGACACTTCAGCGCTGCAGCTCCATCACCTCCCAAGCGGCGTTGCATACTCCCACGGCACAGTGCCCAGGTACTTGCGGTGGAGCCCCACAGAGTCGCAGACTGCTCGCCTGGTTTGCGTGGCTGCTACAGGGAGGAGACAAAAGGGTCCCCCAGGTGGGACCCACCATTAAATCGCGTTCCAAATGTGACGTAGGTAGATGGGTGGCGGTGCTGGCGTGGACACTGTCACCGAGCGGGGACCCCGCTAGACCACCAGGGCGTCAGAGCACAGGTCGGGTGTACTAACACCCCATTTAATAAGGCTCACTAGTACCTGGGGTGGAGGTCCAGCATAGGGGAGCCTGCGCTTGACCTGTAGCCCCTCTCCCAGCCCAGGGCGTCATCTCCCCGCAGATATCCCGCCCTGGAGCTGCCTCATACACTCCCTCACTGAGACACTGGGCGCCATCTTCTAGCATAGCTGCAGCAGCTGGTCTCTGGGATTGCAGGGAAATGTCTCCCACATAAAGCTGTCTGTATACAGAGCTGTGACTTTACATTCACTTGAGTCTTAACACAGACAGCGTTAGCTGAGAAAAAGTGTGCCTTTACATAATATGTTGTACGAGTATTCTGATATATCCTACGGTCACGGACTGCACTATGATATATATCTACTAGTCCAGTGCAGCTTTATTGTGATAATTTCTGATTTGCTTGTGACTGTGTGTGTCTGTATCTGCTGTGTGGTTTCACTCTCAGTGTTTCCCAGATATAACTGTCACTATGGTGGTCATTCCAAGTTGTTCGCTCGGTAAATTTCATCGCATCGCAGCGATTTTCCTCTTAGTGCGCATGCGCAATGTCCGCACTGCGACTGCGCCAAGTAAATTTGCTATGAAGTTAGGTATTTTACTCACGGCTTTTTCTTCGTTCAGGCGATCGTAATGTGATTGACAGGAAGTGGGTGTTACTGGGCGGAAACAGGCAGTTTTATGGGCGTGTGGGAAAAAACGCTACCGTTTCTTTGAAAAACGCGGGAGTGGCTGGAGAAACGGAGGAGTGTCTGGGTGAACGCTGGGTGTGTTTATGACGTCAAACCAGGAACGACAAGCACTGAACTGATCGCACTGGCAGAGTAAGTCTCGAGCTACTCAGAAACTACACAGAGCAGTCTTTTCGCAATATTGCGAATCTTTCGTTCGCAATTTTAAGAAGCTAAGATTCACTCCCAGTAGGCGGCGGCTTAGCATGTGCAATGTTGCTAAAAGCAGCTTGCAAACGAACAACTCGGAATGACCACCTATATTCTGTACCCTACGTGACTAGGTGCGTCTGGGTCTCATAATATAGTGCTACTCAGTATTTATCCAGTACGTATATTATACTGTGTATTCAGTCACATACAGTAATGCCAGATTTATTATCAGGTAGTGTACTTTGGCTTTATCGTACTAAGTCGCTCTGTTGTTGCATTCTCACATAGGCCCTCATTCCGAGTTGATCGCTCGCTAGCTACTTTTAGCAGCCGTGCAAACGCATAGTCGCCGCCCACGGGGGAGTGTATTTTCGTTTTGCAAGAGTGCGAACGCCTGTGCAGCCGAGCGGTTACAAACACATTTTGTGCAGAACAAGACCAGCACTGTAGTTGTTTGCTGCGACGAAGGTCCCGGAATTGACGTCAGATACCCGCCCTGCAAACGCCTGGACACGCCTGCGTTTTTCCAAACACTCCCAGAAAACGGTCAGTTGACACCCATAAACTCCCACTTCCTGTCAATCTCCTTGCGATCGGCTGTGCGAATGGAATCGTCGAAAAAGAACCGGTACAAAACCACAATGCTCTTTGTACCAGTACGCCGCACGTGCGTATTACGGCGCATACGCAGTTTCGCCGTTTTTTTTAAATGATCGCTACGCAGCGAACAACGGCAGCTTGCGATCAACTCGGAATGACCTCCATAATGTCTAACAGAAATGGCAGTAAATCAGTGGAAGCACCTGCATCAAGTAGAGCATGCTACAAGGCTTTACCAGAAGGGGAAGTGTTGTATAACGGTCTGTGCACCATTTGTCATACATCTCCCAGCTAGTCCGCAGCTCCTGCATCTAACACAGGAGCCAACCTGGGCTGCGTTCACCAACCTACTGGCTACTCTGGTGGAACGCCTAGGCACCACCTGTGTAACTACAGTCACAAATTGGTTAATCCACTTTAGGTCGACAGTCATTAGGTCGACAACTATTGGTCGACATGCATAAGGTCAACATGGTCAAAAGGTCGACATGGAAAAAGGTCGGCATGAGTTTTTTTTACTTTTTTGATGTCGTTTTCTTTTCCATGTCGACCTAAGGACCATGTCGACCAATAGTGGTCAACCTAATGACTGTCGACCTAAGTCTTGTCGACCTAATAACCGTATCCCCCTTAGTAGTTGCTCTTAAGCACATCCAACAAATCACTGATGATAACGATTCCATTACTGTGGCAAAGAAAACTGATCAGTTTAAACAGCAGAAGTTGGTTAAAACTGTATTATCCCATTCTGACCAAGGACATCAGGTGGGAACCCTGGTCTTACAAAGAAAGAAATTCCCTCTGCATGAAAGGGCCTTGGCTCGCTATCCTCTCCCTGCAGAGTTATGCAACAAATGGGAGATTCCACCGCCGGTGGATTCTTACGACACCCGCTTAGTGGTGTCGTCGCCACTGTCACCTCTCTGCAGTGTCGGACTGGGGTATAAAGGGCCCACCGGGGGGATGCTTTTTTAGGGGCCCATGTTTAGGGGTGTGGCCAAACTTCAGAGTCTTGGTTAACAATTAAAGAGTGCATGGACTGCTAGTGCATGCATTATTATGTACCAGATTAATACAAAAATGCACTGTAGAGAATATACCATAGTCCTGAGTAATATATGTATAATCTATAATTCAAATGCACAGTCTGGAACCTGATTCCCTAGAGGAGGTGGGGCATCCAGGCAGTGGGGCCCACCGGTGGTTTCCCCTGTTCCCCTGTGGGCCAGTCCAAGCCTGCCTCTCTGAAAGAGCCGACAGATAAGTGTGTGGAGGGATGCCTGAAATATCTATATACTCCTTTACAGGTGGCTAATCATAAGCCCACTATTGCTGCCTCCTGGGCTGCAAAAAGAGGGTTCAGGCACTAGAGGAAGAGCAGCCCGAAGACATATCTGACAAGGCCAGACAATACCTGTCTCACATTACCACCGCCGCCTATTTTAATGGCAGTCAAAGCGTTGTCCATATCTGTCCTGGTTCGCCGTATACTGTGGTTGAGGTCATGGAAAGTGGACCTGGACTCCAAAAAGACCTTGGAGGTACTCCCCTTCACTGGGGACATCTGTTTGGGGTAGACATATATATATAATATAGTGTCTGAATGGCAGCTGCTAAGACTACCTTTCTCCCCACTACTAATCCTTCTGCACAGAAGGCTAAACGTACCACTTTTCATTCTTTTCTGGCTCAAGGGAAAGCAAAAGGTCAGGCTTACCCCAGACAATCTCGTGCTCCCAAAACCACCAAGCCCAAGGCAAAGCAGTCCTGGGCGGCCCATCAGCCTGCTTCCAAACATGATAAGCCTGCCGCATGACGAGGTGTGCCTCCCTCTGGGGTTCCCAGGGTGGGAGGCCAACTTCTACAGTTTACCCAGGTCTGGTTAAAGACCACTTCAGACACTTGGGTACTGGAAGTTTTCTCTCATGGGTACGCAGTCTCCTTCAAGAGACGACTCCCACGCCAGTTCTGCACTACAGCTCTCCTATTGGATCTGTTAACAGTGCAGGCTCCACAAACGGTTGTGAGTTCTCTCCTAAGTATAGGAGTGGTTATGCCGGTACCTCAGTCCCTGAGAGGCAGAGGTTATTACTCGACCATGTTGCTGGTCCCGAAACCCAATGGGTCCTTCCGGCCTATACTAAACCTCAAATCTCTGTTTGTGAGAGTGTCCAGGTTTCATATGGAAATGCTGTGCTCTATTGTACTGGCTATAGAACATGGAGATTATATGATATCCCCGGATATACAGGATGCATACCTGCATATGTCTATGGTCACATCGCATCAGCAGTTTCTGCGGTTTGCTATTGGTGACCTTCACTGTCAATTCCAGGCTCTACCCATTTGGACCGGCTACGGCTCCTCGGTTCTTCACCAAGGTCATGGCCGTGATGATTGCACATCTCCGACGCCAGGGAATCAAAATCCTGCCGTACCTAGACGACCCGCTGATTCGGGCGAATTCCCATTAAGTCCTCCTCAGTTATCTACAACTGACAGTAACCTTCCTGCCAGCCCACTGGTGGCTTATCAAATGCAAGAAGTCCTCGCTGGTCCCAGCACAGAGCATGGTGCACCTGGAGGCACACCTGGACACGTACAGTCAGAGACTGTTTCAGGACAGGATAAGATGCTTCCTTCGTCACCCCTAAGTGTTTATACACTTAGCGATACAAGTACTTGGCCTGATGGTGTCAGATCTCACATGATTTCTTTGACTCCAGAGGGCTGCAGAGGGCAGTGTTTAATACATTATCTCTCGCCCTGCCTCTAGTACAAAACAGGCCTGTTCAAGTACGATCAGACAACGCCACCACGGTGGCATACATCAGCCATCAAGGCGGCACTCAAAGCCGTATGGCAATGATGGAAGTGTCAAAAAATCTTTGTTGGGCGGAACGCCATCTACCAGTTATATCAGCAGTGTTCATTCCGGGTGTCCTGAATTAGGAAGCGGACTTCCTCAGTCGCCGGGACGTGCACGCTGGAGAATTTAGTCTTCATCCAGAAGTCTTTCAACTCCTAGTGGACAGGTGGGGCCTACCGGACGTAGGCCTCATGGCATCTTGACACAATCACAAGGTTCCAGTCTTCGGATCAAGGACCAGGGATCCTCAAGTAGCATTCGTGGACGCACTGGCAGTTCCATGGAACTTTCAGCTGCCCTATGTGTTCTCTCCAGTGTCACTCCTACCCAGGATCCTACGGAAGTCCAAACAAGAAGGAGGAGTGCTACTCCTAGTCGCTCCAATGTGGCCAGAAAGCAATGGTTCTCAGACCTCCTCGTACAGGGCCTTTGTCTCTACACAGACCTGGCCAGAGTGGTTTTGACGGCGTGGTTCTTGAAGCATCACTCCTGAGGGCAAAAGGATTTTCCGAGACGGTTATCCAAACTATGTTGAAGGCCCGCAGACCGGCATCTGCTCGGATTTATTACAGGGTCTGGTATTCTTACTTCACCTGGTGTGCGGATAAGAATTATGATGCATATAGATTCAGAACTTCCAGAATTCTGGCTTTTCTGCAACGAGGCCTGAACTTAGGCCTTCGTCTGGCCTCCCTCAAAGTTTACATATTTGCCATGTCGGTATGGTTTCAGAGAAAAATTGCGTCTAAACCTGACATTCATACATTCACTCAGGGTGTACTGCGGATTCAGCCTCTCTATGTCCCTCCTGTGGCTCCATGGGATCTAGCTGTTATACTAAATGCCCTGCAAGAGTCTCCAAGTGAACCTCTTGAATCGGAGGACCTTAAATGGCTCACGGCCAAGGCCCTGTTCTTGCTGGCTAGGGCTTCTGCAAGATGGGTGTCAGACTTAGGCGCTCTGTCCTGTCGTCCGCCTTTTCTGATATTTCACTGTGCAAGGGCAGGTCTACGAACTCAACCAGGTTATTTACCTAAGGTGGTGTCATCATTTACCTTAACCAAGAGATTGTGGTTCCGGCTTTTATCTCTTCGGACTTGTCTTTGGATGTGGTGAGGGCTCTTCATATGTGGAGAGGACTGACACTATTAGGAGGTCAGATACCCTTTTTGTACCATTTGGTTTCCACAAACGTGTCTGACCTGCGAATAAGCAAACTTTGGCCAGATGGATTAGAATGGTGATTGCACAAGCTTATGCGCAGGCTCGACTCCCAAGCTCCTGCTACTATTAATGCCCATTCTACTCGGTCTGTTGGACCTTCTTGGATGGCCCGAACAATTGTGCAAGGTGGCTACGTGGTCCTCAGTGAACACGTTCATTAGGTTCTGTGCCTCCCAGGATGCTTCCTTTGGACGCCGGATTCTCATATCCGTTAAGGCGCGTCCCCTCCCTTGAGGAACTGCTTTAGGACATCAACCGATGTTTTCTATGTGGAACACAGTGTATCCCGCTGCAGAAAAGGAGATTTATGGTAGACTTACCATGGTTAAATCTCATTCTGTGAGGTACATTGGGTTCCACAGGGCACCCACCCTAATGCACTTAGCTTCTATGGGTTTGTATGGCATTAGTCGCTGGTCCCTTCTCCTGTCGTGAGAATGTGGGTCTATGTGACTAACATCTACCGTCTCTCTTACCTGCTCCTGCATTAGACTGGTTAACGAAACGGAGCTCACAGTGCCTGGAGGCGGGGTTTATAGAGGAGGCCCCAATGCATCCTGGGACAGCCTAAAGCTTCAGCCTGTTGGTGCCTCTGGATCAAGATCCCACTCTACACCCCCAATGTTTTCCCTGTGGAGCCTAATGTACCTCGCAGAAAGAGTGTTAACCATGGTAAGTCTACCATAACACTCCTTTTTTCAAGTACATTCTATAAAATGATAGGAAGATAGGCAATTGGTTGCTATGGGCAACATCTACACTTTTAAGAAGGCGTGATACAGCTCCCCTTATAATGGCAGACATTTTCACTAATGAGGTAGCAAAATATTAAAAGAAACACATACCGTTTATACAGTCCTCATACGCCATAACCGGTGCGCTCTGTACCGCCATTTCTGTAGGATAATAAAAGGGATCCAGGTTAGCAGCCCGTTTCTCTCTATCAGTATTGTATGGGACTGACAGGGGTCACACAGGCTTGAAAGGAAACTAGGAGGCTAAGAACAGACAAAATTACACATTGCCAGTAAGCGGAGTAGTCACTGACTAATCCACACAGGAAAAGTGGATCTCCGAACAATACACAGTTATACGGCAATTTTATCATAGACTTATTTTGCTAAAAAAAACAGAACAATGTATTATAATATTTCTGGAATTGTAATATGTTTTAACCAAATCCGATATACTGTAAATGAAACACAAAGTGGTTAAAGTTGAGGATCAGAAATAAACGTGATAAAATGCATATTGTTACTTGAATCCACTTAACATTTTATCGCTCTCTCTGCAAATTGTGATTCTAAAGCCAACAAAATAAAATGAAGAGTAAATGAATTAGAAATAGAAAGCGAATACATTTACTCTGATCGAGTGTCTTTTACTATATAATATTTTCAGATTCCATTAATCCACATGATTTAATGATACATGTAATACACCAAATCAGTTGTATTTTGTGCCATAGCTAGGGAATACAGATTTACGTTCTGCTGTCCAGTAATCTAGCTCTTACATCCCTGGCATGCTAGCCCAATATACCGTATGTACTGTATGATGCTTTATCCTGCCAGCAATCACAGAGGAGAGAAAGTCATTGTAATGATTCTGTATCTGCGTGGGGTTTGGTAATCACATACAGTACACTAAATCCAAGAGTGTATAAGGATCACTCATATGATAAATAGGATTATAGACGCACTATGGTATACAGGCAGAATCACAAAACTCTGACATCCCAATGAACAGCGTAATATTAGGTCATCAGAACTCTTCTCTGCACTGATTTCCTCCTCCCACAACCAAGACTTTTCCCACATTGCTCCCTTCCTCTGGAACTCACTACCACTGCCTTATAAACTCTCTACCAGCCTGCAGGGCTTCATGTGCCCTAGAAACACACCCGTTCATTACAGCCCCCCAGCCATACCTCATCCCCCCTGTTCACCTCAACATTTTACCCCTACTCCACCTACAATGCAAGCATATATAAAAAATAAATACACACACACACACACACACACACACACACACAGACTCTCTCTTTATCATCTGGCAGTTGCGGCCGTGTTGTACATGGGAGCCATCACTAGGCGATTTGAATGGAATGGTTTCCTATTGGCTTTTCCCCCTACCCATTTACCTGTGAATCACAGCATTTTGCCATGAGGGGCAGGGATTAATAATACAGTGCCCGCTCTCGCCGTCTGTCAGTGGGGGTTTCCGGGTACTCAGAAACTCCCCCCGTGTGCACCACTGGTATTTATGTGTGGCATCATGCTCACAGCTGGATACAGACCAGGGACACAGAAGTTGTGGCGGCTGATGCCACCACCAGAGAGAAGGTGAAGTGATCTGTCATGTGGAAGAATGACCTGCTCCCGAGTGTTCTGGCAGTTTAAGGACGGGTGACGGGTACACACTAGGATGATAGCGGGATTATTAGTCGTATTGGAACGAAAAATAATACGACAAATCGTCTACATAATCTAGTGTGTTGCATGCGATATTTTCCGGTTGGCCGGTCATTATAATGTGTGCCCAGCCTAAGTTTTTTTTTAATTATAATTAAATCTTACAAGATGTTGCAATAAAAATAAGAATTTACTTACCGATAATTCTATTTCTCGTAGTCCGTTGTGGATGCTGGGAACTCCGTAAGGACCATGGGGAATAGCAGCTCCGCAGGAGACTGGGCACAAAAGTAAAGCTTTAGGACTACCTGGTGTGCACTGGCTCCTCCCCCTATGACCCTCCTCCAAGCCTCAGTTAGGATACTGTGCCCGGACGAGCGTACACAATAAGGAAGGATTTTGAATCCCGGGTAAGACTCATACCAGCCACACCAATCACACCGTACAACTTGTGATCTGAACCCAGTTAACAGTATGATAACAGAGGAGCCTCTGGATAGATGGCTCACAACAACAATAACCCGATTTAGGTAACAATAACTATGTACAAGTATTGCAGACAATCCGCACTTGGGATGGGCGCCCAGCATCCACTACGGACTACGAGAAATAGAATTATCGGTAAGTAAATTCTTATTTTCTCTGACGTCCTAGTGGATGCTGGGAACTCCGTAAGGACCATGGGGATTATACCAAAGCTCCCAAACGGGCGGGAGAGTGCGGATGACGCTGCAGCACCGAATGAGAGAACTCCAGGTCCTCCTCAGCCAGGGTATCAAATTTGTAGAATTTTGCAAACGTGTTTGCCCCTGACCAAGTAGCTGCTCGGCAAAGTTGTAAAGCCGAGACCCCTCGGGCCGCCGCCCAAGATGAGCCCACCTTCCTTGTGGAGTGGGCATTTACAGATTTTGGCTGTGGCAGGCCTGCCACAGAAAGTGCAAGCTGAATTGTACTACAAATCCAACGAGCAATAGTCTGCTTAGAAGCAGGAGCACCCAGCTTGTTGGGTGCATACAGGATAAACAGCGAGTCAGATTTTCTGACTCCAGCCGTCCTGGAAACATAAATTTTCAGGGCCCTGACAACGTCCAGCAACTTGGAGTCCTCCAAGTCCCTAGTAGCCGCAGGTACCACAATAGGCTGGTTCAGGTGAAACGCTGAAACCACCTTAGGGAGAAATTGAGGACGAGTCCTCAATTCTGCCCTGTCCGTATGAAAAATCAGGTAAGGGCTTTTATAAGATAAAGCCGCCAATTCTGACACGCGCCTGGCCGAAGCCAGGGCCAACAGCATGACCACTTTCCATGTGAAATATTTCAAATCCACAGATTTAAGCGGTTCAAACCAATGTGATTTTAGGAACCCCAAAACTACATTGAGATCCCAAGATGCCACTGGAGGCACAAAAGGAGGCTGTATATGCAGCACCCCCTTGACAAACGTCTGAACTTCAGGAACTGAAGCCAGTTCTTTCTGGAAGAAAATCGACAGGGCCGAAATCTGAACCTTAATGGATCCTAATTTTAGGCCCATAGACACTCCTGTTTGCAGGAAATGCAGGAATCGACCCAGTTGAAATTCCTCCGTTGGGGCCACCACGCAACATATTTTCGCCAAATGCGGTGATAATGCTTTGCGGTCACATCCTTCCTGGCTTTGATCAGGGTAGGAATGACTTCTTCCGGAATGCCTTTTTCCTTCAGGATCCGGCGTTCAACCGCCATGCCATCAAACGCAGCCGCGGTAAGTCTTGGAACAGACAGGGTCCTTGCTGGAGCAGGTCCCTTCTTAGAGGTAGAGGCCACGGGTCCTCTGTGAGCATCTCTTGAAGTTCCGGGTACCAAGTCCTTCTTGGCCAATCCGGAGCCACGAGTATAGTTCTTACTCCTCTCCGTCTTATAATTCTCAGTACCTTGGGTATGAGAGGCAGAGGAGGGAACACATACACTGACTGGTACACCCATGGTGTTACCAGAGCGTCCACAGCTATTGCCTGAGGGTCCCTTGACCTGGCGCAATACCTGTCCAATTTTTTGTTGAGGCGGGACGCCATCATGTCCACCTTTGTTTTTCTCAACGGTTTACAATCATGTGGAAGACTTCTGGGTGAAGTCCCCACTCTCCCGGGTGGAGGTCGTGCCTGCTGAGGAAGTCTGCTTCCCAGTTGTCCACTCCCGGAATGAACACTGCTGACAGTGCTATCACATGATTTTTCGCCCAGCGAAGAATCCTTGCAGCTTCTGCCATTGCCCTCCTGCTTCTTGTGCCGCCCTGTCTGTTCACGTGGGCGACTGCCGTGATGTTGTCCGACTGGATCAGCACCGGCTGACCTTGAAGCAGAGGTCTTGCTTGGCTTAGGGCATTGTAAATGGCCCTTAGCTCCAGGATATTTATGTGAAGTGATGTCTCCAGGCTTGACCACAAGCCCTGGAAATTTCTTCCCTGTGTGACTGCTCCCCAGCCTCGCAGGCTGGCATCCGTGGTCACCAGGACCCAGTCCTGAATGCCGAATCTGCGGCCCCCTAGAAGATGAGCACTCTGCAACCACCACAAGAGAGACACCCTTGTCTTTGGTGTCGAAGTCAGAAAAATGTCTTAATGCACACTGCCATATTTGCACCGCACACTGGTCCGTGCTGCGCATGCGTACGCTCTCCCGTGGAAGCGCATACCCGCAATAGCGTGCACTCGCACGCGCAGTATGCGCATTTACGGTAGAGTTTATGTGATCGTAGCGTGCGACTCATTCGTTACAAATATTCACAATTAATGTATTTCATAGATCATGTTCCCCTCAATAGTTTCTGTAAGTTTGGTTTAGATAGAATGTCCCTGAGCGGAGGAATCCCTCTTTGTATTGCACGAAGGGTCTAACAGGAGTCATACAGCAGTGTTTGATACCCATCGGAAGAGTATTTAATTAGCAATATTCCGGTGTTGGTTTGGAGCGTATTAATCGCTCGTGCGAATAGTTATGGACATAAGAAGTTTATGTCCATTTCTATGATTTGCACATACTCAGGTATGCGGCGGGAAACCCAGTTCCCCACCCACCTGAGCTGTTGGAAATCAGCACAGCCCACCTGTATGAATCAACCTATGACCTTTGGTTACAGTACAGGGCCGAATTCCTGTGTCCAATAAACTGTAGGATTGTAGGGACTAGGAGATTGCATTGTGTGTGGGGCATAAATAGGCAGACCAACCACATCCAGCTCTCACTCTCTCATCAACGGTTATCTGCTGATAATCGGGAGCTGGATATCGAGGCGCTGGCGATCATACCCTTTGTGCGTAAGTTCTCTCCGTAATCATTGTCTTTCTGTGAGCCAATATCTCTCTTTCTCTCTCTATCTCTCCTCTCCTCTTTTTCTCTTAAATACTTCGTAGTATTATTGTATTGTATTGTGTTAGACCAGGATAGCATTGTAGTTTATCCCTTAGTTAGGTGTTTGGTTAGGAAGTCTTTGTTATATTGTAGTGTATCATTTGTACTGTGTTACTCTTTTACAAGTATACTAGATATAATACAGATTATAGGCTTTGGAACCCTAAACCAGTATCAGTGTATTTACTATAGTGTTAAGGGTTCACTTGAGCGTCGGTGACGCTCAAACAGCTTTGTAGATAGTCAGGTTACACAAGGTTGCATTTACACCCTGTACTCACATTAAGGTATTCTGTGTGTTTCATCGGTATAAGGTTTAACATAAAGGTATAGTGTTGTGAGCGTCTGCATCGCTGGTGACCTCCTCGTGGTCTCTAGCGTACGCTACGTTACAGCGAATCTTTCCCCTAGACATAACCAATAACGTGTCCTGTGATCACTGGGCCGTGAGCGAACGTGACGCTTGAGCGTCTCGCCTACGGCTGAGCGATCGTCACGCAAATAGCGTATCATTACGGTATTTCTTAAATAAACAGCGTACAGTATTCTTAGCTTCATAAGGGTTGTTTACACGACAAGGAATTTAGCATTGTCATTGGTGACAGGGTTATCCGCTGATGCATCTGAAGATGCGATCCGGACCATTTGTCCAGCAGGTCCCACTGGAAAGTTCTTGCGTGGAATCTGCCGAATGGGATTGCTTCGTAGGAAGCCACCATTTTTCCCAGGACCCTTGTGCATTGATGCACTGACACTTGGCCTGGTTTTAGGAGGTTTCTGACTAGTTCGGATAACTCCCTGGCTTTCTCCTCCGGGAGAAACACCTTTTTCTGGACTGTGTCCAGAATCATCCCTAGGAATAGAAGACGTGTCGTCGGGATCAGCTGCGATTTTGGAATATTGAGAATCCAACCGTGCTGCCGCAACACTACTTGGGATAGTGCTACCCCGACTACCAACTGTTCCCTGGATCTTGCCCTTATCAGGAGATCGTACAAGTACGGGATAACTAAAACTCCCTTCCTTCGAAGGAGTATCATCATTTCGGCCATTACCTTGGTAAAGACCCGGGGTGCCGTGAACAAACCAAACGGCAGCGTCTGAAACTGATAGTGACAGTTCTGTACCACAAACCTGAGGTACCCTTGGTGAGAAGGGTAAATTGGGACATGGAGGTAAGCATCCTTGATGTCCAAAGACACCATATAATCCCCTTCTTCCAGGTTCGCAATCACCGCTCTGAGTGACTCCATCTTGAATTTGAACCTTTGTATGTAAGTGTTCAAGGATTTCAGATTTAAAATAGGTCTCACCGAGCCGTCCGGCTTCGGTACCACAAACAGCGTGGAATAATACCCCTTTCCCTGTTGCAGGAGGGGTACCTTGATTATCACCTGCTGGGAATACAGCTTGTGAATGGCTTCCAATACCGCCTCCCTGTCGGAGGGAGACGTCGGTAAAGCAGACTTTAGGAAACGGCGAGGGGGAGACGTCTCGAATTCCAATTTGTACCCCTGAGATACCACCTGAAGGATCCAGGGGTCCACCTGTGAGTGAGCCCACTGCACGCTGAAATTCTTGAGACGGGCCCCCACCGTGCCTGAGTCCGCTTGTAAAGCCCCAGCGTCATGCTGAGGACTTGGCAGAAACGGGAGAGGGCTTCTGTTCCTGGGAACTGGCTGTTTGCTGCAGCCTTTTTCCTCTCCCTCTGCCATGGGGCAGAAATGAGGAGCCTTTTGCCCGCTTGCCCTTATGGGGCCGAAAGGACTGCGCCTGATAATACGGCGTCTTCTTATGTTGAGAGGCTACCTGGGGTAAAAATGTGGATTTCCCAGCAGTTGCCGTCGCCACCAGGTCTGATAGACCTACCCCAAATAACTCCTCCCCTTTATAAGGCAATACTTCCATATGCCTTTTGGAATCAGCATCACCTGACCACTGCCTCGTCCATAACCCTCTTCTGGCAGAAATGGACAGCGCACTTACTCTTGATGCCAGTCTGCAAATATCCCTCTGTGCATCACGCATATATAGAAATGCATCTTTCAAATGCTCTATAGTCAGTAATATACTGTCCCTATCTAGGGTATCAATATTGTCAGTCAGGGAATCCGACCAAGCCACCCCAGCACTGCACATCCAGGCTGAGGCGATTGCTGGTCGCAGTATAACACCCGTGTGAGTGTATATACATTTTAGGATATTCTCCTGCTTTCTGTCAGCAGGTTCCTTAAGGGCGGCCGTATCAGGAGACGGTAGTGCCACCTGTTTAGACAAACGTGTGAGCGCTTTATCCACCCTAGGGGGTGTTTCCCAACGTGCCCTATCCTCTGGCGGGAAGGGGTATGATGCCAATAACCTTTTAGGAATTATCAGTTTTTTATCGGGGGAAACCCACGCTTCATCACACACTTCATTTAATACCTCAGATGTAGGAAAAACTACAGGCAGTTTTTTCTCACCAAACATAATACCCTTTTTAGTGGTACTTGTATTATCAGAAATATGTAAAACACTTTTCATAGCCTCAATCATGTAACGTGTGGCCCTACTGGAAGTCACATTCGTCTCTTCATCGTCGACACTGGAGTCAGTATCCGTGTCGGCGTCTGTATCTGCCATCTGAGGTAACGGGCGTTTTAGAGCCCCTGATGGCTTTTGAGACGCCTGGACAGGCACCAGCTGAGTAGCCGGCTGTCTCATGTCATCAACCGTCTTTTGTAAAGAGCTGACACTGTCACGTAATTCCTTCCATAAGCTCAGCCACTCAGGTGTCGACTCCCTAGGGGGTGACATCTCCATTACAGGCAATTGCTCCGCCTCCACACCATTTTCCTCCTCATACATGTCGACACAATCGTACCGACACACAGCATACACACAGGGAATGCTCTGATAGAGGACAGGACCCCACTAGCCCTTTGGGGAGACAGAGGGAGAGTATGCCAGCACACACCAGAGCGCTATATATATACAGGGATAACCTTATAGAAGTGTTTTTCCCCTTATAGCTGCTGTTTAATTAATACTGCGCCTAATTAGTGCCCCCCTCTCTTGTTTTACCCTTTTCTGTAGTGCAGGACTGCAGGGGAGAGTCAGGGAGACGTCCTTCCAGCGGAGCTGTGAGGGAAAATGGCGCCAGTGTGCTGAGGAGATAGGCTCCGCCCCCTTCTCGGCTGACTTTTCTCCCGCTTTTTGCTGTATTCTGGCAGGGGTTAAAATACATCCATATAGCCCTGGGGGTTATATGTGATGTATTTTCGCCAGCCAAGGTGTTTTTATTGCTGCTCAGGGCGCCCCCCCCCAGCGCCCTGCACCCTCAGTGACCGGAGTGTGAAGTGTGCCTGAGGAGCAATGGCGCACAGCTGCAGTGCTGTGCGCTACCTTGGTGAAGACTGATGTCTTCTGCCGCCGATTTTCCGGACCTCTTCTTGCTTCTGGCTCTGTAAGGGGGCCGGCGGCGCGGCTCTGGGACCGGACTCCGAGGCTGGGCCTGTGTTCGGTCCCTCTGGAGCTAATGGTGTCCAGTAGCCAAGAAGCCCAAGCTGGCTGCAAGCAGGCAGGTTCGCTTCTTCTCCCCTTAGTCCCTCGATGCAGTGAGCCTGTTGCCAGCAGGTCTCACTGAAAATAAAAAACCTAAAACTAAACTTTTACTAAGAAACTCAGGAGAGCCTCCTAGAATGCACCCTTCTCGGCCGGGCACAAAAATCTAACTGAGGCTTGGAGGAGGGTCATAGGGGGAGGAGCCACTGCACACCAGGTAGTCCTAAAGCTTTACTTTTGTGCCCAGTTTCCTGCGGAGCCGCTATTCCCCATGGTCCTTACGGAGTTCCCAGCATCCACTAGGACGTCAGAGAAAGTGTGGAAACCCTTTCACATCAATACAATGTAATGTGGTTGCTAATTCTTTTAAATAAATTAAGAAACGTGATTTTATACATATATATATAAAGACTCCTACCTCTATCATCACTGGTGACACACACAACACGTGCACCCACATATGTTATATACATGTATACACAGAACACGTGCAGCCACATATGTTATATACATGTACATACACAACACGTGCACCCACATATGTTATATACATGTACACACAACACGTGCACCCACATACTGTATATGTACACAGAACACGTTCACCCACATATGTTATATACATGTACACACACAACACGTGCACCCACATATGTTATACACATGTACACACAGAACACGTGCACCCACATACTGTATATGTACACAGAACACGTGCACCCACATATGTGATATACATGTACACACAGAACACGTGCACCCACATATGTTATATACATGTACACAAAGAACACGTGCACCCACATACGTTACATAATGTATATGCAACCACATAGGTTACACACATGTACACACAGAACATGTGCACCCACATACGTTACATGCTGTACTCACAGAATACGTGCACCCACATAAATTACACACAGAACACGTGCAACAACATACGTTACATACTGTACATGTACATACACATGTCACACGTGCACCCACATAGGATACATGCACCAACATACCTTACATACTGTACATGTACCAAGAGAACATGTGCACCCACACACGTTACACACATGTACACATCCTGCTAGTAGGACATTATTAGTCTGCAGACTATACACAGTTATTAGTGTAAATACATGTGTTATATAACCTTATAGCGAGGTTCTGTAGAGGAAGCACATAATGTGCGGGGAAACACTTACTAGAGGCGCCGGCCACTGCACGTTTCTTGGAGCTTGGCGCTGCTGACTTTCTACCACTATAATAATGTTCCATCATTGGCTGACCACTGTCCCTCGTACGCTTGTAACTTAGCTTGTGGATTACCACTACACAGAGAGATCAGTGTCATTACTTGTTATATACTGCAACTTTATACTGAAGTCCTGTAGAGGAACAACATTCACACAATGTACATAATGGGGGCGGACGCACTCACAAGTTCCTCTTCTTATGCTTCATCCTATTGTTAGTGATCAAATGAAATCACCTTTATACGATATTATTTATTGTATATGGATACCTTGTAGAGGAGCATATGGCAGTCACCGAGCGTTTCATGTTCTACGTAATGATGGGTGGTCTTCAGTATGCCGGCTCTTAGGATCCCGGCGCAAAGTATACCGCCGCCAGAAACCCGACAGCCGGCATTCCGACACTTATTCTCCCTCGTGGGGGTCCACAACCCCCCCTAGAGGAAGAATAAAATAGCGTGGCGCGCGTAGCGCGCCCGCAAGGGGCTCATATGCGCTCGCCACACTGTCGGTATGCCGGCGGTCGGGCTCCCGGCACCGGTATGCTGGTTGCAGGGAGCCCGACCGCCGGCATATCATACTACACCCGTAATGATGACACAGATACGCACATGTATGCACAGCGCTGGTATAAGCACACCTGTATTATATGTCGCTATCTCCCGAGCTGCTGCACCTGGCAGGTGCCTGTCCTCACTCTCACACACCCGGAGCACAGCAGGAATTTGGAGATTGGCTGCCGCACTTGAATCTGGGGAGGTGATTACATCCCTAACGAAGGATTACATTTCTTCCACTAATTTCATCCTTGGACTCATTTATATTTCTGCTGCGGGGTACACTGGGCTCCCCAAGGATTAACATCGGGGTGTAGATTAGGATCTTGATCCGAGGCACCAACAGGCTCAAAGCTTTGACTGTTCCCAAGATGCACAGCGCTGCCTCCTCTATAACCCCGCCTCCATGCACAGGAGCTCAGTTTGTAAGTTGGTGCCATGCAGTAAGCAGGCAATCAACAGGGGGGCTGCCTTTGCAGCCCATATTATAGCTTATATTGAAGAAAAGAAAACTTTCAAGACTTCAAGGGCTGCAGCTTTTAATGTCATAAGACATACTCAGCTGCAGCTCCATCACTCCCCCAGCGGCGCTGTATACTCCCGCGCCCTGGTTGCCGGGTTACTACAGTGGAGGCTCCGGTGTCCTTCTTGTTAGTCACACACACCCGCTGCTGCCCTCCAGGATCGCGTGGCTGCAGGTACAAGGGGAGGTAAGGGATATCTTTGGCCGCTGTTAACCGCGATCCGGCGCGGCCGTGGGAGGCGGGCCGCGCGCGCTGGCATGGACACTGTTACTGGGCAGCCGCTCCACTAGCCGCCGAGACACTGGGCACAGGTGGCGGTTTTTCCTCTCATAAAACAATTTCATTGACTGTTACCACCCTGGAGCTGCATATCTCTCCTTCACTTCCTGTCAGCAGCCATCACAACGGAGCTGAGCTGTTCCTGGGATTGCTGGGGCAAATCCTCCTCTGTAAAGCCGCCTGATCGCCAGCGCTGTGCATTGTACAGGACACTTAAGTATTCTACCTGTCACTGGGACAGTGTTAGGTAAGAAAGAGTGCATACATTCAGGGCTGTGTGGTGCAAACACCCTGTGATATACATCCAGAATCTACTGTGCTTTGTTATATCTATTGTTAACATATATAGCTATACTGAGTATTAGTTTGTATTGCTAGTCCAGTGCAGTTTTATGGTGCATAATTTCTGCATGGTACGTTTGTGCTTATATGTGTGTGTGTGTGTGTGTGTGTGTGTGTGTGTGTGTGTGTGTGTGTGTGTGTGTGTGTGTGTGTGTGTGTGTGTGTGTGTGTGTGTGTGTGTGCATGTAGCTGCTGCGTGGCTGCCATATCGGGTATTTCACTCAGCCTGCTACTCCTATATTCCATAACCTGAGGGTGCTAAGTGTATCAGGTTTTCTGTATAATGTAGGTTTTTCACAAGTTATACTTGCTGTGTATTTTTCCTTGTGATTTATAGTCACCATATATCTCTTTGATTCCCGGTTTGTGCTGACAGTCACACTGCACTGGGAGTTCTTGCTAGGTATATCGGTGCTAAGAATTGTACCAGGTTGCCCGATATTGTGCTTCTTATTATGTCAGCTACACGAGGCAATGGAGCTAGGGGTTCTCCCACATTACGTGGTGGTGATGCCACAGACATTTTAAAGGATAATTTGGCAGCAGAGAGTTCAGGGGGTTCCTTACCCCCCCCCAGTGGGTCTCTAGCACCGGGTGCAACAAATGACCCACCTTGGGCTACCTTTTCCACGCTGTTGTAACTAAATTGGCGCCCCCTGTGGGACCACCTGTGCCAATGCAGTTTATGGTCCCTGCTATTAATCCGTCATGGGCAGATCAAATCTCCACTCAGTTACAGCAATTGAACCGGTCACTGACTAAATCCAAGTGTCACTCTCGCCCACCTAAGACGTCTTCTGAACGGACCATTACCTCCTCACAATCCACTGCTATCCCAGACACGTCCTCTGAGGAGGATGGTGCATATACTGATCCCACAGACACTGACTCAGATGCTTCTGATGGGGAAGGGAAGTCAATGGTGGATGTCCCCGATTTGATTGAGGCAATTAGGCTCATTCTTCAAGTTTCTGATGATCCTGAGCCTGTCTCTAAAAAGCGAGACAGGTTTAAACGTAAGAAGGTGGTTAAACAAGTTTTACCTCATTCTCAACACCTGGCTGATATCCGTCAGGAATCCTGGGAAAATCCAGGGACAAAATTCACACCAAATAAGAGGCTGTTGGCTCGCTATCCTCTCTTTGCGGAGCTATGTAAAAATTGGGAAACTCCTCTGCCTGTAGATTCTCATATGTTGCGCATGGTAGTTTCCTCTGCTCTGCCAGTAACTACCGTCACCTCTCTGAAGGAACCGACGGATAGACATGTGGAGGGTTGTTTGAAAGCGATTTACACCTTAACGGGGACTGTGCATAGGCCAACCATTGCAGCAACTTGGGCTGCTGAAGCTGTTGAGGCGTGGGCTCAGGAGCTAGAGGCGGAGCTGCCTTCTAATGCTTCTGAGCATGTTCGACAATGTCTCTCATATATTACCACGGCTTCTCCGATGCTGGGGTGCTGGCGGCCAAGGCTGCTACTACGTCCGTCTTGGCCAGACGTATCCTTTGGTTGAGATCGTGGTCAGTGGATATGGATCCCAAGAAAACCCTGAAGGTGCTTCCTTTCAAGGGAGACATTCTCTTTGGAGAAAACCTCAATAAGATTGTGGCTGATCTGGCTACTGCTAAAACAGCTTGCCTACCTAGTACGGCACCTTCCACGCAGAAGGCTAAAAGTACTTTCATTCGGCCCTTTCGTCCTCCACGTAAAGCAAAAGGTCAGGCGTAACCAAAGCAAGCTCGTGCTTCCAGACCTGCCAAGCCCAGACCGAAACTAACCTGGGCTGTCCGTCAGCCTGCTTCCAAAGCGGACAAGCCTGCCGCATGACAAGGCAGGCCTCCCTCTGGGGGATCCCAGGGTGGGGGGCCGACTTCTAGGTTTTGCCCAGGAATGGTTGAAGACAGCGGAGGCTCCGGTATTCTTCTCGGTTAGTCACACACTCGCCGCTGTCTCCTTGATCACGTGGCCGCGTTCAAAGGGGAGGTAAGGGGTCTCTGTGGCCCACTGTAATCGTGACCCGGCACGGCCGTAGGAGGTGGGCCGCGCGCGCTGGTGTGGACACTGTAAGGGGCAGCTGCTCCACTAGCCTCCGGGACACAGGTGGGGTTTGTGTCTCTGTTAAAACCAGTTTCATTGCAGCCCACAGCGCCCGGTGGGGAAGCCAGCAGGGGGATAAGGCCTGACCTGTAGTCCCTTCCCAAGCCCCAGGGCGCCATTTGGGTAAATGTTCCCGTCCTGGAGCTGCTTTTCTCTCCCTCACTCCCTGTCAGCCGCCATTACACGGAGCTGTGTTGTTCCTGGGACTGCTGGGGCAAATCCTCCTCTGTAGAAACGCCTGATCGCCAGCGCTCTGCATTTTACAGGACACTTAAGTATTCTACCTGTCAGTGGACAGTGTTAGTTAAGAAAGAGTGCATACAGTCAGGGTTGTGTGGTACAAACACCCTGTGATATAAATCCAGTATTTACTGTGTTTTGTTATATCTACTGTTTATATATATATATATATATATATATATAGCTATACTGAGTATTACTTTGTATTGCTAGTCCAGAGTAGTTTTATTGTTTGGTATAACTTCTGCATTGTACATTTGTGACTATATGTGTGTGTGCATGTAGCTGCTGCGTGGCTTCCATCTCGTGTACTTCACTCAGCCTGCTACTCCTGTATTCTGTAACCTGAGGGGGCTAAGTGCATCAGGTTAATTAACTAGTACAGGTGTTTCACAAGATATACTTAAGGGGGTACTCACGGAGCGATCGCTGCTTAAAATCTAAGCAATCTGACTAGATAGGGTGAAGTGAGCGGCCCCCCCGTCTCCCCCCGCACGCTCAGCACAGATCGCGCTGTGCTGAGCGCCGGGAGAGATGTGTGCTGAGCGGTTCGCTCAGCACACATCTCTCTGACATCGGCCAGTGAGTACTGGCCTTTACTGTGTATTTTTCTCTGTGATTTACAGTCACCATATTTCTCTTGGATTCTTGGTTTGTGCTGATACACTACACTGGGAGTTCTTGCTAGATATATTGCTGCTAATATTGTACTAGGTTGCCTGTTATTGAGCTTATCATTATGTCAGCTACACGGGGCAACGGAACTGGAGCTTCTCTCACATTGCGTGGTGGTGATGCTACAGACACTTTTGAGGAAAACACGGCAGCAGAGAGTTCAGCTTCTGGGGGTTCCTTACCTCCCAGTGGGTCTGTAGCACCGGGGGCCAATAATGACCCACCTTGGTCTACCTTCTCCGCTTTATTAAATACGCTGGTAACAAAACTTACGCCCCCTGTGGGACCTCCTATGCCAGTGCAGCAGTTTATGGTCCCTGCAGTCAATCCGCCATGGGCAGATCAAATTTCATCTCAGTTACAGCACTTGAACCGATCGCTGACTAAAAATAAGTTTCACCCTCGCCCACCTAAGACTTCTTCTAAACGGGCCGCTACTTCCTCACAATCCACCGCTTTTCCGGACACATCCTCTGAGGAGGATGGTGCATATACTGATCCCACAGACACTGACACTGATGCTTCGGATGGGGAAGGGAAGTCACTGGGGATGTCCCGGATTTGATTGAGGCTATCAGGCTTATTCTTCAAGTCTCTAATGAACCTGAGCCTGTGGCTGTCTCTACAAATCCGGACAGATTTAAACGTAAGAAGGTGGTTAAACAAGTTTTACCTCATTCTCAACACCTGGCTGACATACGTCAAGAATCCTGGGAAAATCCGGGAACAAAAAATTCACACCGCATAAGAGACTGTTGGCTCGCTATCCTCTCTCTGCGGAGCTATGTAAAAATTGGGAAACTCCTCCGCCTGTAGATTCTCATGTAGCAAGCATGGTAGTTTCCTCAGCTCTGCCAGTGACTACCGTCACCTCTCTGAAAGAACCGATGGATAGATGTGTGGAGGTTTATTTGAAAGCGATTTACACCTTAACGGGGGCTGTGCATAGACCAACCATTGCAGCGACATGGACTGCTGAAGCATGGGCTCAGGAGCTGGAGGCGGAGCTACCTTCCAACGCTTCTGATCATGCCAGACAATGTCTCTCATATATTGCCAAGGCTTCTCTTTACCTTAAGGAGGTGTCATATATCACATTACTCAGCGCAGTCTCCTGGTGCGTCCTAGTCACATTGTGCTCCATATACAGCCTCAGTCACACACAGTATACAGGTATCATATATCACATTACTCAGCGCAGTATCCTTGTGCGTCCTAGTCACATTGTGCTCCGTACACAGCCTCAGTCACACACAGTATACAGGTGTCATATATCACAATACTCAGTGCAGTCTCCTGGTGCGTCCTAGTCACATTGTGCTCCATATACAGCCTCAGTCACACACAGTATACAGGTGTCATATATCACATTACCCAGCACAGTCTCCTGGTGCGTCCTAGTCACATTGTGCTCCGTATACAGCCTCAGTTACACACAGTATACAGGTGTCACATATCACATTACTCAGCGCAGTCTCCTGGTGCGTCCTAGTCACATTGTGCTCCGTATACAGCCTCAGTCACACACAGTATACAGGTGTCATATATCACATTACTCAGCGCAGTCTCCTGGTGCGTCCTAGTCACATTGTGCTCTGTATACAGCCTCAGACACACACAGTATACAGGTGTCATATATCACATTACTCAGCGCAGTCTCCTGGTGCGTCCTAGTTACATTGTGCTCCGTATACAGCCTCAGTCACACACAGTATACAGGTGTCATGTATCACATTACCCAGCGCAGCCTCCTGGTGCGTCCTAGTCACATTGTGCTCTGTATACAGCCTCAGACACACACAGTATACAGGTGTCATATATCACATTACTCAGCGCAGTCTCCTGGTGCGTCCTAGTTACATTGTGCTCCGTATACAGCCTCAGTCACACACAGTATACAGGTGTCATATATCACATTACTCAGCGCAGTCTCCTGGTGCGTCCTAGTCACATTGTGCTCCGTATACAGCCTCAGTCACACACAGTATACAGGTGTCATATATCACATTACTCAGCGCAGTCTCCTGGTGCGTCCTAGTCACATTGTGCTCCGTATACAGCCTCAGTCACACACAGTATACAGGTGTCATATATCACATTACTCATCGCAGTCTCCTGGTGCGTCCTAGTCACATTGTGCTCCGTACACAGCCTCAGTCACACACAGTATACAGGTGTCATATATCACATTACTCAGCGCAGTCTCCTGGTGCGTCCTAGTCACATTGTGCTCCGTATACAGCCTCAGTCACACACAGTATACAGGTGTCATATCACATTACTCATCGCAGTCTCCTGGTGCGTCCTAGTCACATTGTGCTCCGTATACAGCCTCAGTCACACACAGTATACAGGTGTCATATATCACATTACTCATCGCAGTCTCCTGGTGCGTCCTAGTCACATTGTGTTCGTTAACAGCCTCAGTCACACACAGTATACAGGTGTCATATATCACATTACTCAGCGTAGTCTCCTGGTGCGTCCTAGTCACATTGTGCTCTGTATACAGCCTCAGTCACACACACGTGTCATATATCACATTACCCAGCGCAGCCTCCTGGTGCGTCCTAGTCACATTGTGCTCCGTATACTGCCTCAGTCACACACAGTATACAGGTGTCATATATCACATTACTCAGCGCAGTCTCCTGGTGCGTCCTAGTCACATTGTGCTCCGTATACAGCCTCAGTCACACACAGTATACAGATGTCATATATCACATTACTCAGCGCAGTCTCCTGGTGCGTCCTAGTCACATTGTGCTCCGTATACAGCCTCAGTCACACACAGTATACAGGTGTCATATATCACATTACTCATCGCAGTCTCCTGGTGCGTCCTAGTCACATTGTGTTCGTTAACAGCCTCAGTCACACACAGTATACAGGTGTCATATATCACATTACTCAGCGTAGTCTCCTGGTGCGTCCTAGTCACATTGTGCTCTGTATACAGCCTCAGTCACACACACGTGTCATATATCACATTACCCAGCGCAGCCTCCTGGTGCGTCCTAGTCACATTGTGCTCCGTATACTGCCTCAGTCACACACAGTATACAGGTGTCATATATCACATTACTCAGCGCAGTCTCCTGGTGCGTCCTAGTCACATTGTGCTCCGTATACAGCCTCAGTCACACACAGTATACAGATGTCATATATCACATTACTCAGCGCAGTCTCCTGGTGCGTCCTAGTCACATTGTGTTCCGTAAACAGCCTCAGTCACACACAGTATACAGGTGTCATATATCACATTACTCAGCGTAGTCTCCTGGTGCGTCCTAGTCACATTGTGCTCTGTATACAGCCTCAGTCACACACACGTGTCATATATCACATTACTCAGCACAGCCTCCTGGTGCGTCCTAGTCACATTGTGCTCTGTATACAGCCTCAGTCACACACAGTATACAGGTGTCATATCACATTACTCAGCGCAGTCTCCTGGTGCATCCTAGTCACATTGTGCTTTGTATACAGCCTCAGTCACACACAGTATACAGGTGTCAAATATCACATTACTCAGCGCAGTCTCCTGGTGCGTCCTAGTCACATTGTGCTCTGTATACAGCCTCAGTCACATACAGTATACAGGTGTCATAGATTACATTACTCAGCGCAGTCTCCTGGTGCGTCCTAGTCACATTGTGCTCCGTATACAGCCTCAGTCACACACAGTATACAGGTGTCATATATCACATTACTCAGCACAGTCTCCTGGTGCGTCCTAGTCACATTGTGCTCCGTATACAGCCTCAGTCACACACAGTATACAGGTGTCATATATCACATTACTCAGCGCAGTCTCCTGGTGCGTCCTAGTCACATTGTGCTCTGTATACAGCCTCAGTCACACACAGTATACAGGTGTCATATCACATTACTCAGCGCAGTCTCCTGGTGCATCCTAGTCACATTGTGCTTTGTATACAGCCTCAGTCACACACAGTATACAGGTGTCAAATATCACATTACTCAGCGCAGTCTCCTGGTGCGTCCTAGTCACATTGTGCTCTGTATACAGCCTCAGTCACATACAGTATACAGGTGTCATAGATTACATTACTCAGCGCAGTCTCCTGGTGCGTCCTAGTCACATTGTGCTCCGTATACAGCCTCAGTCACACACAGTATACAGGTGTCATATATCACATTACTCAGCACAGTCTCCTGGTGCGTCCTAGTCACATTGTGCTCCGTATACAGCCTCAGTCACACACAGTATACAGGTGTCATATATCACATTACTCAGCGCAGTCTCCTGGTGCGTCCTAGTCACATTGTGCTCTGTATACAGCCTCAGTCACACACAGTATACAGGTGTCATATCACATTACTCAGCGCAGTCTCCTGGGGCATCCTAGTCACATTGTGCTTTGTATACAGCCTCAGTCACACACAGTATACAGGTGTCAAATATCACATTACTCAGCGCAGTCTCCTGGTGCGTCCTAGTCACATTGTGCTCTGTATACAGCCTCAGTCACATACAGTATACAGGTGTCATAGATTACATTACTCAGCGCAGTCTCCTGGTGCGTCCTAGTCACATTGTGCTCCGTATACAGCCTCAGTCACACACAGTATACAGGTGTCATATATCACATTACTCAGCACAGTCTCCTGGTGCGTCCTAGTCACATTGTGCTCCGTATACAGCCTCAGTCACACACAGTATACAGGTGTCATATATCACATTACTCAGCGCAGTCTCCTGGTGCGTCCTAGTCACATTGTGCTCTGTATACAGCCTCAGTCACACACAGTATACAGGTGTCATATCACATTACTCAGCGCAGTATCCTTGTGCGTCCTAGTCACATTGTGCTCCGTACACAGCCTCAGTCACACACAGTATACAGGTGTCATATATCACAATACTCAGTGCAGTCTCCTGGTGCGTCCTAGTCACATTGTGCTCCATATACAGCCTCAGTCACACACAGTATACAGGTGTCATATATCACATTACCCAGCACAGTCTCCTGGTGCGTCCTAGTCACATTGTGCTCCGTATACAGCCTCAGTTACACACAGTATACAGGTGTCACATATCACATTACTCAGCGCAGTCTCCTGGTGCGTCCTAGTCACATTGTGCTCCGTATACAGCCTCAGTCACACACAGTATACAGGTGTCATATATCACATTACTCAGCGCAGTCTCCTGGTGCGTCCTAGTCACATTGTGCTCTGTATACAGCCTCAGACACACACAGTATACAGGTGTCATATATCACATTACTCAGCGCAGTCTCCTGGTGCGTCCTAGTTACATTGTGCTCCGTATACAGCCTCAGTCACACACAGTATACAGGTGTCATGTATCACATTACCCAGCGCAGCCTCCTGGTGCGTCCTAGTCACATTGTGCTCTGTATACAGCCTCAGACACACACAGTATACAGGTGTCATATATCACATTACTCAGCGCAGTCTCCTGGTGCGTCCTAGTTACATTGTGCTCCGTATACAGCCTCAGTCACACACAGTATACAGGTGTCATATATCACATTACTCAGCGCAGTCTCCTGGTGCGTCCTAGTCACATTGTGCTCCGTATACAGCCTCAGTCACACACAGTATACAGGTGTCATATATCACATTACTCAGCGCAGTCTCCTGGTGCGTCCTAGTCACATTGTGCTCCGTATACAGCCTCAGTCACACACAGTATACAGGTGTCATATATCACATTACTCATCGCAGTCTCCTGGTGCGTCCTAGTCACATTGTGCTCCGTACACAGCCTCAGTCACACACAGTATACAGGTGTCATATATCACATTACTCAGCGCAGTCTCCTGGTGCGTCCTAGTCACATTGTGCTCCGTATACAGCCTCAGTCACACACAGTATATAGGTGTCATATATCACATTACTCATCGCAGTCTCCTGGTGCGTCCTAGTCACATTGTGCTCCGTATACAGCCTCAGTCACACACAGTATACAGGTGTCATATATCACATTACTCATCGCAGTCTCCTGGTGCGTCCTAGTCACATTGTGTTCGTTAACAGCCTCAGTCACACACAGTATACAGGTGTCATATATCACATTACTCAGCGTAGTCTCCTGGTGCGTCCTAGTCACATTGTGCTCTGTATACAGCCTCAGTCACACACACGTGTCATATATCACATTACCCAGCGCAGCCTCCTGGTGCGTCCTAGTCACATTGTGCTCCGTATACTGCCTCAGTCACACACAGTATACAGGTGTCATATATCACATTACTCAGCGCAGTCTCCTGGTGCGTCCTAGTCACATTGTGCTCCGTATACAGCCTCAGTCACACACAGTATACAGATGTCATATATCACATTACTCAGCGCAGTCTCCTGGTGCGTCCTAGTCACATTGTGCTCCGTATACAGCCTCAGTCACACACAGTATACAGGTGTCATATATCACATTACTCATCGCAGTCTCCTGGTGCGTCCTAGTCACATTGTGTTCGTTAACAGCCTCAGTCACACACAGTATACAGGTGTCATATATCACATTACTCAGCGTAGTCTCCTGGTGCGTCCTAGTCACATTGTGCTCTGTATACAGCCTCAGTCACACACACGTGTCATATATCACATTACCCAGCGCAGCCTCCTGGTGCGTCCTAGTCACATTGTGCTCCGTATACTGCCTCAGTCACACACAGTATACAGGTGTCATATATCACATTACTCAGCGCAGTCTCCTGGTGCGTCCTAGTCACATTGTGCTCCGTATACAGCCTCAGTCACACACAGTATACAGATGTCATATATCACATTACTCAGCGCAGTCTCCTGGTGCGTCCTAGTCACATTGTGTTCCGTAAACAGCCTCAGTCACACACAGTATACAGGTGTCATATATCACATTACTCAGCGTAGTCTCCTGGTGCGTCCTAGTCACATTGTGCTCTGTATACAGCCTCAGTCACACACACGTGTCATATATCACATTACTCAGCACAGCCTCCTGGTGCGTCCTAGTCACATTGTGCTCCGTATACAGCCTCAGTCACACACAGTATACAGGTGTCATATATCACATTACTCAGCGCAGTCTCCTGGTGCGTCCTAGTCACATTGTGCTCTGTATACAGCCTCAGTCACACACAGTATACAGGTGTCATATCACATTACTCAGCGCAGTCTCCTGGTGCATCCTAGTCACATTGTGCTTTGTATACAGCCTCAGTCACACACAGTATACAGGTGTCAAATATCACATTACTCAGCGCAGTCTCCTGGTGCGTCCTAGTCACATTGTGCTCTGTATACAGCCTCAGTCACATACAGTATACAGGTGTCATAGATTACATTACTCAGCGCAGTCTCCTGGTGCGTCCTAGTCACATTGTGCTCCGTATACAGCCTCAGTCACACACAGTATACAGGTGTCATATATCACATTACTCAGCACAGTCTCCTGGTGCGTCCTAGTCACATTGTGCTCCGTATACAGCCTCAGTCACACACAGTATACAGGTGTCATATATCACATTACTCAGCGCAGTCTCCTGGTGCGTCCTAGTCACATTGTGCTCTGTATACAGCCTCAGTCACACACAGTATACAGGTGTCATATCACATTACTCAGCGCAGTCGCCTGGTGCATCCTAGTCACATTGTGCTTTGTATACAGCCTCAGTCACACACAGTATACAGGTGTCAAATATCACATTACTCAGCGCAGTCTCCTGGTGCGTCCTAGTCACATTGTGCTCTGTATACAGCCTCAGTCACATACAGTATACAGGTGTCATAGATTACATTACTCAGCGCAGTCTCCTGGTGCGTCCTAGTCACATTGTGCTCCGTATACAGCCTCAGTCACACACAGTATACAGGTGTCATATATCACATTACTCAGCACAGTCTCCTGGTGCGTCCTAGTCACATTGTGCTCCGTATACAGCCTCAGTCACACACAGTATACAGGTGTCATATATCACATTACTCAGCGCAGTCTCCTGGTGCGTCCTAGTCACATTGTGCTCTGTATACAGCCTCAGTCACACACAGTATACAGGTGTCATATCACATTACTCAGCGCAGTCTCCTGGGGCATCCTAGTCACATTGTGCTTTGTATACAGCCTCAGTCACACACAGTATACAGGTGTCAAATATCACATTACTCAGCGCAGTCTCCTGGTGCGTCCTAGTCACATTGTGCTCTGTATACAGCCTCAGTCACATACAGTATACAGGTGTCATAGATTACATTACTCAGCGCAGTCTCCTGGTGCGTCCTAGTCACATTGTGCTCCGTATACAGCCTCAGTCACACACAGTATACAGGTGTCATATATCACATTACTCAGCACAGTCTCCTGGTGCGTCCTAGTCACATTGTGCTCCGTATACAGCCTCAGTCACACACAGTATACAGGTGTCATATATCACATTACTCAGCGCAGTCTCCTGGTGCGTCCTAGTCACATTGTGCTCTGTATACAGCCTCAGTCACACACAGTATACAGGTGTCATATCACATTACTCAGCGCAGTCTCCTGGGGCATCCTAGTCACATTGTGCTTTGTATACAGCCTCAGTCACACACAGTATACAGGTGTCAAATATCACATTACTCAGCGCAGTCTCCTGGTGCGTCCTAGTCACATTGTGCTCTGTATACAGCCTCAGTCACATACAGTATACAGGTGTCATATATCACATTACTCAGCGCAGTCTCCTGGTGCGTCCTAGTCACATTGTGCTCCGTATACAGCCTCAGTCACACACAGTATACAGATGTCATATATCACATTACTCAGCGCAGTCTCCTGGTGCGTCCTAGTCACATTGTGCTCTGTATACAGCCTCAGTCACACACAGCATACAGGTGTCATATCACATTACTCAGCGCAGTCTCCTGGTGCGTCCTAGTCACATTGTGCTCCGTATACAGCCTCAGTCACACACAGTATACAGGTGTCATATATCACATTACTCAACGCAGTCTCCTGGTGCGTCCTAGTCACATTGTGCTCCGTATACAGCCTCAGTCACACACAGTATACAGGTGTCATATCGCATTACTCAGCGCAGTCTCCTGGTGCGTCCTAGTCACATTGTGCTCTGTATACAGCCTCAGTCACACACAGTATACAGGTGTCATATATCACATTACTCAGCGCAGTCTCCTGGTGCGTCCTAGTCACATTGTGCTCCGCATACAGCCTCAGCCACATACAGTATACAGGTGTCATATCACATTACTCAGCGCAGTCTCCTGGTGCGTCCTAGTCACACTGTGCTCCGTATACAGCCTCAGTCACACACAGTATACAGGTGTCATATATCACATTACTCAGCGCAGTCTCCTGGTGCGTCCTAGTCACATTGTGCTCCGTATACAGCCTCAGTCACACACAGTATACAGGTGTCATATATCACATTACTCAGCGCAGTCTCCTGGTGCGTCCTAGTCACACTGTGCTCCGTATACAGCCTCAGTCACACACAGTATACAGATGTCATACATAACATTACTCAGCGCAGTCTCCTGGTGCGTCCTAGTCACACTGTGTTGCTACTAAGATGCATTTTTGACAAAAAAGACGCCCGACGTTAGTAGAGTTGCACTGGACCTGGTAAATCCCTCACGCCGCCATCTGTATATAATACATTATATATAAATTCTGTATAGGAACGACGTTCAGATAATCAAGGCAATGAGGGAAACACTTACTAGGGGAGCAGGCCATTCCACGTTTCTTGGAGCGTGGTGCTGCCATAGAACAAGCCATCATTTGGTGACCACCGCCCATCCTATTCATTCTCATTGGCATGGCGTATGGCATCAATCCTGAAAAAAAAAAGCGTACAATAATAAGAGTGTAAAGTTCACACACTGCGTGTCAGAGTTAGAAAGAGGGGGTGTAAGGTGTTATACATACTACAAGTTCCACTAGAAGTGGCGCCTTTCCACAGTCCTTACAGGGAGCATCCCCCCAGCAATTGGTGAGGGAGCCCACTCACAAAGACGCAGTATTAGACATAATACTCACACATGGTGACAGGATATCAGACATTTATGTGGGTGAGAGCGTAAGATCCAGTGACACCCAAGCAGTATGGTGTAGTATGTTGTTGCCCGGCTCATCTTCCTCACCAAACGCACTACGTCCACCTCTCCTCTCTTACTAGACCTTCACTGGCTCCCCTTCACTTTCAGAATCCATTTCAAGCTTCTCACACTCGCTTACAAAGCCCTCACCCACTCCTCTCCCATCTACAGCTCTGATCTTATCTCGCTTTACACTCCAACCCGTCCTCTTCACTCTGCTAATGCACGCCGACTCTCCTGCCTACGGATTACTTCCTCCCACTCCTACCGCCAAGATTTTTCACGTGCTGCACCACTTCTCTGGAATTCCCTACCTATTCCCCTCAGACTCTCCACATCTCTGCAAAACTTCAAACGGGCTCTCAAGACCCACTTCTTCACCAAACCCAGCCAAATCTCATCCTAAACCTCTGTTCCACGCTCTCTATGTACCCCCATCTGCCTCACCCCTGTCTGTCTACCCCTCCCCTTTAGAATGTAAGCTCTCACGAGCAGGGCCCTCTTCCCTCATGTGCTTATCCTTTTCTTACTTTAATAATCTTCAGCTGCACCACATCCAGCAGTCTTCTGCCACCTGATACTTATTCCAGTGTTATCTGCTGATGTAACGATGTTTATTTACCCTGTACTTTTCCTATACTGTCATCAACTGTAAGTTGCTGTTTCCATGCTTGATTATTTGTTCATGTACTCTGTAATTGGGCGCTGCGGAACCCTTGTGGCGGCATATAAATAAAGGATAATAAATAGTATAAAGACAGGGGCCAACTCATGTCACACAAACACAAAGGTGTGTTAGGAAGGCTGACTTTGCAGAGATCGGGAGATGTGTTAGTGGCTCATTGGCAGATTGGATGAACTTGGAAGGAGTGCTGGAGACATGGGAAAACTAAAGTGCAATACTAAAAGCAACAGAACTTTCTATCAAAGGGGTTAGGAAAAAGGAATACATACGATTTACCGGCTGACGGGATGCCGGCTGTCAGTATCCTCACAGCGGTATCCCAGCAGCAAGCGCAGCGATTCCCCAGCTTAGCTCGCCACAGGCTATATTCCCACTCGGATGTTGGCATGGACCCACCACCCGAGTGGGAACACGGGGCGGCGGTCAGGATTCCAACCTGCGGTCGGCATTTAGCCACCTGTCAGAATTCCTGCGTCGGGATGAAAGCAAGAAAAGATGGCCTTTAGGAAATATAAGCAGACAAATTGTAAGAACATTCATAAAAATTAGGTAGATAAGAGTACATTTACAGAGAAGGTCCTAACAGACCTCTGAAAAATGAAAGTGGATAAATCAATGGGGCCAGATGGGAAAGAGCTTACAGGGGTTCTGGTAGCACAATTAACAGAATTATTCAACTAGTCACTAGATACAGGAGTAATTACAAAGGACTGGTAAATAGTGCAGGTAGTACCACTGCACAAAAGTGGAAGCAAGAAAAAGGCAAGCAACTAACGAGCAGTGAGCTTTACATCCAGTGGCGGTTCCTACCCCTGGGCTGCAGCGCCATCCAAAGGCTGCAGGGTGGAGCTGGCCAGGACATATGAACATACATGTAATGTTGTATGTACCATATATCCTGGCTTCCTTCCCTGGGAATCAGCAGCTGCTGCAGCATGCCACACACTGCTCAGCCTGTCAATCATCATATAATAATAAAATAATAGGAGAAAAATATATTCAGCAACTCCTATTAAATGTATCAAAAAAATAATATAAGGACAAAACTTCAAATGGGCTCTGAAGTCCCACTTTCTTCACCAAACCCAGCCTAATCTCATCCTAACCCTCTGTTCCACGCTCTCATTCTACCCCATCCATGTCACCTATGTCTGTGTGCCCCTCCCCTTTAGAATGTAAGCTCTCATGATCAGGGCCCTCTCCCGTCATGTGCTTTTCATTCGCTTACTTAAACAGTCTTCAATGGCACCAAATCCCGTGATTTTCTGCCACCCTGATACTTATGTCAGTGTCATCTGCTGATGTAGCTATGTTTATTTACCCTCTACTTGTCCTATATTGTCTTCACTTTTCCTGTTTTGATTATTTTGTTGATGTACTCTGTAATTGGGCGCTGCGGAACCCTTGTGGCGCTATATAAATAAAGGATAATAATAATAATAAGGAACCATTATACTATAGGGAACCCTCTACTAGAAACAGTAGTCAGCTTCTATACTGCCACCCTTGGCCCAAAGCCGATAATCATCCCCTTTTGCAACTCTGATAAATCGCACCTTTTGCCCATGACGGCAACAAGTGATATGTGTGTAGACGGCCTGTCGCACACATTATGGCCCTCATTCCGAGTTGTTCGCTCGCTAGCTGCTTTTAACAGCATTGCACACGCTAAGCCGCCGCCCTCTGGGAATGTATCTTAGCTTAGCAGAATTGCGAACGAAAGATTAGCAGAATTGCGAATAGAAATTTCTTAGCAGTTTCTGAGTAGCTCCAGTCTTACTCTGCCATTGCGACCAGCTCAGTCCTTTTCGTTCCTGGTTTGACGTCACAAACACACCCAGCGTTTGCCCCCCCCGTTTCTCCAGCCACTCCTGCGTTTTGCAACCCGAACGCCTGCGTTTTTCCGCACACTCCCATAAAACGGCCAGTTTCCGCCCAGAAACACCCACTTCCTGTCAATCACACTACGATCAGCACAGCGATGAAAAAACTTTGTTATGCCGTGAGTAAAATACCTAACGTTTGTGTAAAATAACTAAGCGCATGCGCTCTGCGAACCTTGCGCATGCGCAGTAAGCGACTAATCGCAGTATAGCGAAAATCGGTGACGAGCGAACAACTCGGAATGACCACCTATATACCTACCTAGCAAATGCATGACACGTGACGTACTTCATGAGCTATGCGCTGCCGACGTCAAATGTAGGTGGTCATAATAATGTGACTCAACCGTGTATTTACTATGTGAATGTGTGAGGTATACCACCTCACTATTATCACTATACAGTGTCAGAAAGAGGGATGTGCGAGGTATACCAGCTCACTATTCTCACTACACAGTGTCAGAAAGAGGGATGTGCGAGGTATACCAGCTCACTAATATCACTATACACAGTGTCAGAGAGAGGGAGTTGTGAGGTATACCAGCTCACTATTACCACTATACAGTGTCAGAGAGAGAGGGATTTGTGAGGTATACCAGCTCACTATTATCACTACACAGTGTAGTGTGTAGTGACAGAACTGTGTAGTGACAGAAAGAGGGATGTGCAAGGTATACCAGCTCACTATTATCACTATACAGTATCAGAGAGAGGGGGATGTGTGAGATATACCAGCTCACTAATATCACTATACACCAGGGGTGGCCAACCAATCAGAGGCAAAGAGCCAGAAAAGATCTGTAGTCAAAGGCAAGAGCAACTACCAGAGCCACATCCCATTTTTGTGCGCACACCTTTCGGTATGACGTTTGTAGGAGTAAGACCTTGTGTCATAACCCTATTTGTAGTCATGTTGTTCAGTGCCACATACATATAAAAATGCCAATATATGGGTGCCTCCACACTGCCAGAAACATATATGCCCCCACAGTGCCAGATACACATATGTCCCCACAGTGCCAGATACACATATGTCCCCACAGTGCCAGATACATATATGCCCCCAGTGGCAGATACACATGTACCCACAGTGCCAGATACATATATGCCCCACAGTGCCAAGTACACGTATGCCCCACAGAGCCAAATACATATCTGCCCCACAGTACCAAATACATATCTGCCCCCTAGTGCCAGATATACATGTCCTCCTAGTGCCAGATATACATGTCCCCACAGTGCCAGATATACATGTCCCCACAGTGCCAGATATGCCCACAGCGCCAGATATATATGTCCCCACAATGCCAGCTATGCCCCCAGTGCCAGAAATACATGTGCCCACAGTGCCAGCTATGCCCCCAGTGCCAGGTATACATGTCCCTACAGTAGCAGCTATGCCCCCGGTGCCAGATATGCCCCCAGTGCCAGCTATGTCCCCAGTGCCAGATATACATGTCCCCACAGTGCCAGCTATGCCCCTTAGTGCCAGAAATACGTGTCCCCACAGTGCCAGCTATGCCCCTTAGTGGCAGAAATACGTGTCCCCACAGTGCCAGATATACATGTCCCCACAGTGCCAGCTATGCCCCCAATGCCAGATATACATGTCCCCACAGCGCCAGCTATGCCCCCAGTGCCAGATATACATATCCCCACAGTGCCAGATATACATATCCCCACAGTGCCAGATATACATATCCCCACAGTGCCAGATATACATGTCCTCACAGTGCCAGCTATGCCCCCAGTGCCAGTGTCCCCACAGTGCCAGATATGCCCCCAGTGCCAGATATACATGCCCCCCCAGTGCCAGATATACATGTCCCCACAGTGCCAGCTATGCCCCCAGTGCCAGATATACATGTCCCCCCAGTGCCAGATATACATGTCCCCACAGTGCCAGATATACATGTCCTCACAGTGCCAGCTATGCCCCCAGTGCCAGTGTCCCCACAGTGCTAGATATGCCCCCAGTGCCAAATATGCCCCAATGCCAGAAATACATGTCCCCACAGTGCCAGCTATGCCCCCAGTGCCAGGTATACATGTCCCTACAGTAGCAGCTATGCCCCCGGTGCCAGATATACCCCCAGTGCCAGCTATGTCCCCAGTGCCAGATGTACATGTCCCCACAGTGCCAGCTATGCCCCTTAGTGCCAGAAATACGTGTCCCCACAGTGCCAGCTATGCCCCTTAGTGGCAGAAATACGTGTCCCCACAGTGCCAGATATACATGTCCCCACAGTGCCAGCTATGCCCCCAATGCCAGATATACATGTCCCCACAGTGCCAGCTATGCCCCCAGTGCCAGATATACATATCCCCACAGTGCCAGATATACATATCCCCACAGTGCCAGATATACATATCCCCACAGTGCCAGATATACATGTCCTCACAGTGCCAGCTATGCCCCCAGTGCCAGTGTCCCCACAGTGCCAGATATGCCCCCAGTGCCAGATATACATGCCCCCCCAGTGCCAGATATACATGTCCCCACAGTGCCAGCTATGCCCCCAGTGCCAGATATACATGTCCCCCCAGTGCCAGATATACATGTCCCCACAGTGCCAGATATACATGTCCTCACAGTGCCAGCTATGCCCCCAGTGCCAGTGTCCCCACAGTGCTAGATATGCCCCCAGTGCCAAATATGCCCCAATGCCAGATATACATGTCCCCACAGTGCCAGCTATGCCCCCAGTGCCAGTGTCCCCACAGTGCCAGATATGCTCCCAGTGCCAGATATGCTCCCACAGTGCCAGATATGCCCCCAGTGCCAGTGTCCCCACAGTGCCAAATATGCTCCCACAGTGCCAGATATACATGTCCCCCCAGTGCCAGATATACATGTCCCCACAGTGCCAGATACACGTCCCCACAGTGCCAGCTATGCCCCCAGTGCCAGATATACATGTCCCCACCGTGCCAGATACACGTCCCCACAGTGCCAGCTATGCCCCCAGTGCCAGATATACATGTCCCCACAGTGCCAGCTATGCCCCCAGTGCTAAATATACATGTCCCCATAGTGCCAGATATGTCCCCACAGTGCCAGATATACATGTTCTCTCAGTGCCAGCTATGCCCCCAGTGCCAGTGTTCCCCCAGTGCCAGACATATATGTCCCCACAGTGCCAGCTGTCAAAGTCAGAAAAATATCATGCTACACGTTGCCATATATTCACCTCATGCGCTTGCCCGCTGCACATGCACTTTCTCTGGCGTGCGTGCACATATTCGCACTTGCGTGACGGCGCCTCTACGGGCGTGCGCTCGAGCGCGTGGTATGTGCATTTACGGTAGAGTTCGTGTGCGTCTAGCGGGCGACTCAATCGTTATTAAATAAATCCAAATAGCAGGTTTTATAGATAATGTTCCCCTTAATGATAACTGTAAGTTTGTTTAATGTGACTTGTTCACGGACTTGGGAATCCCTCTTTACGTGGTACAAAGGGTCTGATTAAGGTTGAACAGTGGTGTCTGGTACCTAACCAAAGAGTATTTTAATAGCAATAATCCGGTGTTGGTTAGGTAAAGATTAATCGCTCCTGCGTATAGTTATGGCCATTAGTAGTTTCTGGACATTTCTTATATTTGCAGTTCATTATCCATGCGGCGGGAATCCGGCGATTCCCTCCCACCTGAGCAGTTTGTAATAGCCACAGCCCACCTGTTCAAATCCACCTATGACCTTTTGTTACAGTGCAGAGAGACATTCCTGTGTCCAATGAACAATGAGATTATAGGTCCCTTTGTAGTGTACTGTAGGCAGTGTATATAAGATCAGCCAGCCTGGGCAGCTCTCTCTGAATCTCCACAAACTGTTTTCATCTTGACTAACTTGGAGCTGGTACCAGAAGCTGCGCAGCGATCATCCCCAGTGTGTGTAAGTAATTCTCTGTAATCAACTTGTTCCCTGTTTGTATTGGCCATACTCTCTCTCTCTCCTTTATAGTATAAGATTGTGACTCTAGTGTATATTTCTGTCTAGATATTCTGTTAGAATGATATGTTAGCTTGTAGTGTATGACTTGTAAACTGTTTCCCCTTTTCGATATAACTAAAAGCTTGTTAGTAAAGGTGTTGGAACCCTAGCAAGGTATTGTGTGTTTATTACATTGCAGAGGGTAATAGGAGCGTCTCAATCGCTCAAGCAGCTTTAGCATTAACAAGGTTAAGCAGCGTTACATCGCTACAGTATTTCGGTACAAGGTTTACAGTATAAGAGTATTCTTTCTGTGTTACATTCAAGGTTTACTGAGTGTCATCCCGTGAGCGTCTGCGCCGCTCGTGATCTCCTCGTGGTCTCGAGCGTCCGCTACGCTGGTAGCGTAGCATTACGGAAGTCGGCCGCCTATAGCGTGCTCGACACCACGCATTAAGCTGTGAGCGAGCGTGTCGCATGTGCGTCTCGATCACGGCCGAGCGTATGCTACGCTAAGTGCGTACCCTTACGGTACCCCATACGCCGATTGCGTACTGAGTCTCTTACCTGTATATAGTGAAGGTTATAAAGTAATCAAATCAGCATTATCAATTGGGGGCTCGTCCGTCCTCCACATATCCACACTAACGAAAACAAACGTTATCTGCCAGCAAGGGCGGGAAAGCAGTAGTGCTGGCTAGATAAGCGTCTGTTTCGCTACGTTGTAGGAGTGCTGGTGGAATCCGGAACCGGAGGTAAGAACAATACGCTATGGTCTTTTAAAACTGTTTTATTTCTGTCTTGCGTACGCAATGCACGCATACATCTGCATTTCTTTTCATTTGTGCATTTTCACATCACTCTCCTGGTTGCCATTTCATAATTGATCACGTGCTGAGAAAGATTTGTTGCTATTGGTAGTTAAAGAGTAAAAATAATACATTAAGGGGTAATTTGTAAAACACGCACACAGCTTTGCCTAAAGACATAAGGAAAGACCTGTGTGGTGCTCGGTAGATGATTACAGTTGAAGATCATCTACATTGATATAAACGTGTTAATTGTATTTCTATGGACATATCTGGCTGGCGTACACGTGTCTCTAACAAAAGGGTGAGACTAGCGTACGCGACGCAAGGGCCGACGCACGGAGCGTATATTACGCAATGGAGCGTCTGGGTACGCCCACATAATACAAATCACACGATAGTATTGTTTTAAATAGGCGAAAAGGAGGCAACGCAATAATAGCGCAAGTCAATTTCAGTGTCCAAAATTTTAAGCTAATAGATCCTTCTCTAAGTTGCAACTCCTCTGGACTAGACTGTGTTACTGAATGAAAGGGATTTCTGCGCAGAAACGAAAGTGAAGTGTATATGAGGTGAAAGTGTGTGTATACATATATAAGTATTCTCTCATATTTTTGATTGGAACGTAGAAGTCGAGTTCTCGTGAGGACATTCACGTAAGTGATGGCGTGGTGGCTAGGGAGGCATCCCTTGTTAAACATATACAGGAGCATTAGAGTATAGCGGAGTAAAAGTCTACTGTAGACACAGACCAGGAGGTCACGGACCAGGAGGTCCAGAGAGACAGATCAGGAGGTCTAGGTACAGCAGACTAGGAAGTCCGCTATAGATAAAGAGGCACAACCCAGGGGGTTGGTGCAGTACCCATATAGGCCATTAAGCTCCGGCTGAAGGAATTCGCAGCCACAATTTTCGATTCCACTGGTCGTTCCGCACATAAGATTAGTTGCTTATGTGCAGTACGATTGTACCGCACGTAATTGGGTGCATTAGTTAGTAACTTGACCCAGTACCGTTTGCGTACGCTAGAGGGGTCATAAACGCTATTTGTACATTCTAACATGATTTTTGAAATTTTTTTTATTTTAAGGGAGGTTCGCTGGTCACTCGGGAATTCTCTAACAACCGATACTTGCTGGGGACGGGTAACCTACTCCCACACGCCCCAGAAATAAAGGTTTATAGGGGCCCTAGGTTGGGTACAGCAGCTCTGAGTCAGTGATTGCAGTATTGGTCAACGTGGGCGAGAGTTTGTGAAGGTACTCGGTAAAGTTTCACCGTCGGCCTACTGGACATCTTGGTTTTTGTAAGGGTTCGCTGAAGACCCTGATTTGAAGGTCAGAGGTAGTGAAAGCAACACCTGCAAGGATGGGGGCCAGTTGTTCAGGTAGGGGACGATCAACCATGGTTCCGGTTGATGTAGTAAACCGGCCAACAGGGTCGGCAAGGTCTATAACATGTGATACAGACCAGGAGGTCCGAGATGGATCACACACAGAGGTTTTATTCAATGAATGGGAAAGAATGACTGTGCATGATGGGGAAAAGTTCCCACGGGTGGGCAGTTTTAGCCCAGAGGTGTTACATAATCTAAGGAGAAGGATATGTCTCATTAAATCTGCAAAGAGACGGATCAAATATTATGATTGTTTACAGTTATGGCAACAGGAAGGTGAAATACAAGGAGGATTAGCTTATACAGCTGACTCTCACTTTGGTAAGAAAAATATGGCAGCGGGAGAGAAGGTGGTTACAGAGAATGGCACACTGGTGTATGATAAAAATGCACTTAGCAACTGTATTATAGATGATAAGAGTAATTGTAACAAATGTAACAATGATAAAAGTAAAACTATTAAATGTACAACTGATAACCTGTGCAAGTCGCACCCCATGTTAAACTTCCCTCAGGATTACCAGCAAGAAAGTGAGCTCAGCACGATGTCGGCACCTTTTCCAGCAGCCATCCTACAAGACATCCAGGTGGACGCGACCAAATCGGTAAAGGCAGTAATCAAACCCCCTAACGAATGGTCAGGTGAGGTCGTGTCCACAGGTACGTACGGTGTTATATATCACGCACAAACAAATGTACCTCATATTGTAGAACCAACACAGGATGATGTAATTGAATTTAGTCCTGTCAGGGTGATCACAGTCCCCAATGGGAAGACTGACGCTCAGGGAATCATTCCCGCCAGGGACAGTGCAATGCGCCGTCCCTGGTCCCGGATGGAATTGAGAGCAATTATGTCTGAATTCCCTGATCCTAGGAAAGATCTAGTTGCATGTCAGAGATTTATTAAAGAACTAGGAAACTCCACAGAACCCACCAACAAAGATTGGCGGACAGTGCTGAGGGCATGTTTGCCCTCCAGCGTTGACCCTGCGAAATTTATTGCTGATTGTAAATTAGACACAGAGGTACCTCGTACGGAGGAACACAATCAGGAATGTATTGAGCAGATAAACCGGCAGTTAGGAGTACATTTCCCAGCCATTGTCAAGTGGAACAAAATCCTCTCCATAAGACAAGGAGAAAGGGAAAGTACTTCTGACTACTTCAATCGAGCACTGCAAGTAATGGCTAGAGACACTGGGATCACAGACATCAAAACAAATGCACAGCATAGAGAAGTAGCGGTTAAGGTATTAATGAATGGTTTAAAGGAAGTACTGAAAACAAGGGTACAGACCACCAACCCAAACTGGAGGAATATCTCGGTGACTGCATTAAGAAAGTCCGCTGTTGGGCATGAGCAAAACATCATCAAGCACAGGGAAGCACAGGGAGGTAAGAAGCCCCAAACCTCTGCGAGAAATTCAAATGTGGTAGTCTGTTACAATTGTCATAAAGAGGGACACTTGGCAAGAGATTGTAGATCAAGAAGTATACAAAAGTCATATCAACCCCCTAGACAACGACATGACCATGATATCCAAGAAATCAGGGAAGTACAGGGAAAGCGGTTGATGGCGATGAGCATCCGAGCGTTTGAGGAGGCATCAAATCAACCAAGACCTCAGGTCACTGACACTTGGAGGAAGCCCAGGGTTTGTTATCTTTGTAAAAGAGAAGGGCATTATGCCAGCAACTGTAACAGCCCACATAAAGTCAGACCCCCTAGACAAAGATATCAGCAAAGTTATGACACACCAAATTGTAATCAGGGATCATATAGGAAGGAGTTTGGGCCGCACCTGTAACATGCAGTCCGGAAAGGTGATCATTAGGACTGATAGTAAGCCTGAGGTTACAGTTAATGAAATTGGGAGGTCAGTTTCTTGCAGGCACAGGAACGGCCGGGTAAACGTTGTAATTTATCTGTAAATGTTCTTTTTCCCCATCTCTGACGTTCATCGGCAGGACTCAAACATCACATAGCTAATTGGTCTTTGCAGAAGTCTACCTAACCCCAGCGTGACCTACCGACATCAGTGTGTCCTGGCCAGGCACAAAAAGGGTGGAGTATGGAAATACTGGTGGGAGAGACTGCGCAAAGATACCAATGGATGTGTTGGTGTGACAGCCTGATGGTGAACAGAAGATCTGACAATGTTTTTTTGTTTGTTTAATGTAAAATGTGATGAATTGTTCTCTCTCTCGTTTTTTTTTTTTCTCTCTTCTCTCTCATGTTTTCATGTTTTAAAGATGTTATGTCACACATCAGTTAGACAAATGGTAATGCAAGATTTCTCTATCGTCCTAGTGGATGCTGGGGTTCCTGAAAGGACCATGGGGAATAGCGGCTCCGCAGGAGACAGGGCACAAAAAGTAAAGCTTTAGGATCAGGTGGTGTGCACTGGCTCCTCCCCCTATGACCCTCCTCCAAGCCTCAGTTAGATTTTTGTGCCCGGCCGAGAAGGGTGCAATCTAGGTGGCTCTCCTGAGCTGCTTAGAATAAAAGTTTAGTTAGGTTTTTTTATTTTCAGTGAGTCCTGCTGGCAACAGGCTCACTGCATCGTGGGACTAAGGGGAGAAGAAACGGACTCACCTGAGTGCAGAGTGGATCGGGTTTCTTAGGCTACTGGACACTAGCTCCAGAGGGACGATCACAGGTTCAGCCTGGATGGGTCACCGGAGCCGCGCCGCCGTCCCCCTTACAGAGCCAGAAGAGACGAAGAGGTCCGGTGAAATCGGCGGCAGAAGACATCCTGTCTTCAGACTAAGGTAGCGCACAGCACCGCAGCTGTGCGCCATTGCTCTCAGCACACTTCACACTCCGGTCACTGAGGGTGCAGGGCGCTGGGGGGGGAGCGCCCTGAGACGCAATATAACGGAATACCTTAGGTGGCAAAACAGAATACATCACATATAGCTCCTGGGCTATATGGATGTATTTTAATCCCCTGCCATTTTACACAGAAAAGCGGGAGATAAGGACGTCGTGAAGGGGCGGAGCCTATCTCCTCAGCACACAAGCGCCATTTTCCCTCACAGCTCCGCTGGAAGGACGGCTCCCTGACTCTCCCCTGCAGTCCTGCTTCAGAATCAGGGTAAAAAAGAGAAGGGGGGGCATTTTTGGCAGCAAATAACGATAATAACAGCAGCTATAAGGGAATAACACTTATATAAGGTTATCCCTGTATATATATATATATATATATATAGCGCTGGGTGTGTGCTGGCAGACTCTCCCTCTGTCTCTCCAAAGGGCTAAGTGGGGTCCTGTCCTCTATCAGAGCATTCCCGGTGTGTGTGCTGTGTGTCGGTACGCGTGTGTCGACATGTATGAGGAGGAAAATTATGTGGAGGCGGAGCAGTTGCCTGTGTTGGTGATGTCACCCCCTAGGGAGTCGACACCTGACTGGATGATTGTATTTAAACAATTAAGTGATAATGTCTGCAATTTGCAGAAAACTGTTGACGACATGAGACAGCCGGCAAATCAATTAGTGCCTGTCCAGGCGTCTCAGACACCGTCAGGGGCGCTAAAACGCCCGTTACCTCAGTGGGTCGACACAGACCCTGACACAGATACTGAGTCTAGTGTCGACGGTGACGAGACAAACGTAATGTCCAGTAGGGCCACACGTTACATGATCACGGCAATGAAAGAGGCATTGAACCTTTCTGACACTACAAGTACCACAAAGAAGGGTATTATGTGGGGAGAGAAAAAACTACCAATATTTTTTCCTGAGTCAGAGGAAATAAATGAGGTGTGTGAAAAAGCGTGGGTTTCCCCCGATAAAAAACAGCTAATTTCTAAAAAATTATTAGCATTATATCCTTTCCCGCCAGAGGTTAGGGCGCGTTGGGAAACACCCCCTAGGGTAGATAAGGCGCTCACACGTTTATCAAAACAAGTAGCGTTACCGTCTCCTGATACGGCTACCCTCAAAGAACCAGCTGATAGAAGGCTGGAAAATATCCTAAAAAGTATATACACACATACTGGTGTTATACTGCGACCAGCAATCGCCTCAGCCTGGATGTGCAGTGCTGGAGTCGCATGGTCGGATTCCCTGACCGAGAATATTGATACCCTGGATAGGGACAATATTTTGTTAACTATAGAACATTTAAAGGATGCACTACTATATATGCGTGATGCACAGAGGGATATTTGCACCCTGGCATCAAGAATAAGTGCTATGTCCATCTCTGCCAGAAGAGCGTTATGGACGCGACAGTGGTCAGGGGATGCGGATTCCAAACGGCACATGGAAGTATTGCCGTATAAAGGGGAGGAGTTATTTGGGGCTGGTCTATCGGACCTGGTGGCCACGGCAACGGCTGGAAAATCCACCTTTTTACCCCAGGTCACTCCACATCAGCAGAAAAAGACACCGTCTTTTCAAACTCAGTCCTTTCGTTCCCATAAGTACAAGCGAGCAAAAGGCCACTCTTTTCTGCCCCGGGGCAGAGGAAGAGGAAAAAGACTGCACCATGCAGCCGCTTCACAGGAGCAGAAGCCCTCCCCTGCTTCTGCCAAGTCTTCAGCATGACGCTGGGGCTTTACAAGCAGACTCAGATATGGTGGGGGCCCGTCTCAAGAATTTCAACGCGCAGTGGGCTCACTCGCAAGTGGATCCCTGGATTCTACAGGTAGTATCGCAGGGGTACAAACTGGAATTCGAGGCGTTTCCCCCTCGTCGTTTCCTGAAGTCTGCTTTACCAAAGTCTCCCTCCGACAGGGAGGCAGTTTTGGCAGCCATTCACAAGCTGTATTCCCAGCAGGTGATAATCAAGGTACCCCTCCTGCAACAAGGAAAGGGGTATTATTCCACGCTGTTTGTGGTACCGAAGCCGGACGGCTCGGTGAGACCAATTTTAAATCTGAAATCCTTGAACACTTACATAAAAAGGTTCAAATTCAAGATGGAGTCACTCAGAGCAGTGATAGCAAACCTGGAAGAAGGGGACTATATGGTGTCTCTGGACATCAAGGATGCTTATCTCCACGTCCCGATATACCCTTCTCACCAAGGGTACCTCAGGTTTGTAGTACAAAACTGTCATTATCAGTTTCAGACGCTGCCGTTTGGATTGTCCACGGCACCTCGGGTCTTTACCAAGGTAATGGCCGAAATGATGATTCTTCTAAGAAGAAAAGACATTTTAATTATCCCTTACTTGGACGATCTCCTGATAAGGGCAAGATCCAGGGAACAGTTAGAAGTCGGAGTAGCACTATCTCAGGTAGTGTTACGTCAGCACGGGTGGATTCTAAATATTCCAAAATCGCAGCTGATTCCAACGACACGTCTACTGTTCCTAGGAATGATTCTGGACACAGTCCAGAAGAAGGTGTTTCTCCCGGAGGAGAAGGCCAGGGAGTTATCCGAGCTAGTCAGGAACCTCCTAAAACCAGGACAGGTCTCAGTGCATCAGTGCACGAGGGTCCTGGGGAAAATGGTGGCTTCTTACGAAGCGATTCCATTCGGAAGATTCCATGCAAGAACATTTCAGTGGGATCTACTGGACAAATGGTCCGGATCGCATCTGCAGATGCATCAGCGGATAACCCTGTCGCCAAGGACAAGGGTGTCTCTCCTGTGGTGGCTGCAGAGTGCTCATCTACTAGAGGGCCGCAGATTTGGCATTCAGGATTGGATCCTGGTAACCACGGATGCCAGCCTGAGAGGCTGGGGAGCAGTCACACAGGGAAGGAATTTCCAGGGCCCGTGGTCAAGCCTGGAAACGTCTCTTCATATAAACATTCTGGAACTAAGGGCCATTTACAATGCCCTAAGTCAAGCAAAACCTCTGCTTCAGGGTCAGGCGGTGTTGATCCAATCGGACAACATCACGTCAGTCGCCCACGTAAACAGACAGGGCGGCACGAGAAGCAGGAGGGCAATGGCAGAAGCTGCAAGGATTCTTCGCTGGGCGAAAAATCATGTGATAGCACTGTCAGCAGTATTCATTCCGGGAGTGGACAACTGGGAAGCAGACTTCCTCAGCAGACACGACCTTCACCCGGGAGAGTGGGGACTTCACCCAGAAGTCTTCCACCTGATTGTAAACCGTTGGGAAAAACCAAAAGGTGGACATGATGGCGTCCCGCCTCAACAAAAAACTGGACAGATATTGCGCCAGGTCAAGGGACCCTCAGGCAATAGCAGTGGACGCTCTGGTAACGCCGTGGGTGTACCAGTCAGTGTATGTGTTCCCTCCTCTGCCTCTCATACCAAAAGTACTGAGAATCATAAGAAGGAGAGGAGTAAGAACTATACTCGTGGTTCCGGATTGGCCAAGACGGACTTGGTACCCGGAACTTCAAGAGATGCTCACGGACGAACCGTGGCCTCTACCTCTAAGAAAGGACCTGCTACTGCAGGAGCCTTGTCTGTTCCAAGACTTACCGCGGCTGCGTTTGACGGCATGGCGGTTGAACGCCGGATCCTGAGGGAAAAAGGCATTCCAGAAGAAGTCATCCCTACTCTGGTCAAAGCCAGGAAGGACGTAACCGCAAAACATTATCACCGCATTTGGCGTAAATATGTTGCGTGGTGTGAGGCCAAGAAGGCCCCTACAGAGGAATTTCAACTGGGTCGTTTCCTTCATTTCCTGCAAACAGGACTGTCTATGGGCCTAAAATTAGGGTCCATTAAGGTTCAAATTTCGGCCCTGTCGATTTTCTTCCAGAAAGAACTGGCTTCAGTACCTGAAGTTCAGACATTTGTAAAAGGGGTCCTGCACATACAGCCTCCTTTTGTGCCTCCAGTGGCACCTTGGGATCTCAATGTGGTGTTGAGTTTTCTAAAGTCACATTGGTTTGAACCACTTTCCACTGTGGACTTAAAATATCTCACATGGAAGGTGTCGATGCTGTTAGCCTTGGCTTCAGCCAGGCGTGTGTCAGAATTGGCGGCTTTATCATATAAAAGCCCTTACTTAATTTTTCATTCTGACAGGGCGGAATTGAGGACTCGTCCTCAATTTCTACCTAAGGTGGTTTCTGCATTTCTTTTTTTTTTTTTTAAACACATTTTATTGAGTGGATCATGAAATAGGTACAATGATAACATAACAGAGCACCCGAACATTTTGGGTGCTTAAAATACAAATGTAGGTACAGTAAATTGTTGCTACAACAGCATGGATCCTTTTTTTTTGTTTTTGTGTTTTCCCGTGTTTAGAGATTCAAGTTAGAGCATAAAAAGTGGGAAACTCTCGGCAACGGAGTGGCCTTCCGTCAAGAGAGTCAGCAAAGGAAATGAAAAAAAGAGAGTGCTCGGAGAGCGATCAGAAGGGGACAGAAAAGCATAGGAGGCTGGGCACCTCCGGTTGAAGAAAAGAGGGGGGGGGGAGTAGAGAGAGGGCAAAGAGGTGGAGGGGTAGCCTTCGGGGGCAAGAGGTGGATAGGACCTTGGCATGCCGTGTCAGATTATGAATGGGGAGGAAGCCTGTTGTAGGTTTAGCCATGGGGACCATACTTTATCGAATTGCTTCGCAGTATTGCGAATAACTGCGGTCATGTATTCCATTTTGTGGACATACCATATCCGAGAAATTATCCCCTGTATTGGTGAGGGGGTCGGGCTCTTCCAGTCTGTGGCAATTTGGCATGTCATTGCCGAGACTATATGTCGGAATAGTTTGTTTTGATGTCTGTTGAGGGTAGGAAGAGTCATGGGGAGCAAAAAGTATTGGGGGTCGGAGGGGATGGAGGTGTCGAATAAACGCGAAAGCATGGTGATGAGTTCACCCCATATTGTGTAGATTTTAGGGCAGGCCCACCATATGTGTAAGAATGAACCGATGTCCGTACAGCCCCTCCAGCATCTATCTGGAGTATCGGGGAACATAGTATGTAGACGGGAAGGGACATAGTACCATCGGTAGAGTAATTTATAAATATTTTCTTTAATTCTTACACATATGGAGCTGGAAGCCGCATTGTCCCATATATCTACCCAGTCCTCATTGTCTATAGTGAATCCCAATTCCTTTTCCCATGCCACTTCATGAGGGGCCCGGGATGTTGTGGGGAGGTCGTCCAGGAGGGTGTAGATGTCTGATATGAGGCCTTTAGTGTTGGTGCGTTTCCAGCTAATGTGTTCAAAGGGGGATAAATGTCTGTGGAGAAGGGTGGTGGTGATGGTGGAGTGGAAATGTCTAATTTGTAGATAGCGGAAGAAGTCCGATGAGGGGATTACTGTTCCTTCACGGATATCTGCGAATTGTGGGAACGTAGCTGTGGAGGTGATATCATTAACATAGAAAATACCACTCATGCGCCAAGATGTGTGCGTGGCTCTGCTCATACCTGGTGGGAAGGCTGGGTTGTTAAATAACGGAATTAGCGGGGACGGGTATGGGGCCAAACTGAACCGTCTATTTGTCAGGTCCCATGTTGCCAGGGAGCGACTTACTACAGGGTGCAATAGGGCCGCACGGGGACGCTGGTTCCGGTGAAGCCACAGTAGGGAGGATAGTGTAGCTAGGCCCGTCTCCTCCGCCTCTATCCCCACCCAGACCTTCCGCGTCCCGCCTTCGTTGCACCATTGTGCACATTGAGCGAGTTGCGCGGCATAAAAGTATTTCTTAAAATCCGGGATACCCAGACCGCCGCCTCTGGAGGGGCGTTGAAGCAGTTTAAGTCTGACTCGAGGGCGTTTGTGATTCCAAATAAAGAGGGAAGATTGGCGTTGTAGGGTCTTGAAGACGTAGGTAGGGACGTAGATCGGGAGGGTCTGAAATAAGTACAGGAGTCGGGGGAGCACGCTCATCTTGACAGAGTTAATTCTGCCTATCCATGATATAAAATAACTGGACCAGTCCACCAAGTCCTCCTTAATTGTCTGTAATAAACGGGGATAATTTGCTTGGAAAAGTTGGTGGTGATGGTGGGTCAAGTACACACCAAGGTATTTAATTTTCTTGGTTTGCCAGTTACAGGGGAGAATAGTTTGAAGTTCTTGTTTGAGAGCTGCCGGGATATAAAAGTTAAGGACCTCTGTTTTGCTCACGTTTATTTTATAACCTGAGAGCTGTGAGTATGAGCTAATCTCAGATAAAAGCGCGGGGAGAGATTGGGCTGGGTCAGTGAGGGAGATCAGGACGTCGTCGGCATATAGCGCTATCTTGTGTTCAGATAGGCCTGTGGATATTCCATGGATAGCACTGTTATTACGGATCCTTGCTGCTAGGGGCTCCATGACTAGGGCAAAGATTAAAGGGGAGAGGGGGCATCCCTGCCTGGTACCATTGGTGATCCCGAAACTGGAGGAGGAGACACCGTTAACCATAACCTGGGCCGACGGAGAGTGGTAGAGTGCTTTAATTCCCTCTAGAAAGTTTCCGGAGAATCCCATTTTGTCAAGGACTGCAAAGGCAAAAGACCACGATATGCGGTCGAAGGCCTTCTCCGCGTCAAGAGCCAAAATGAGAGAGGGAGGTTTCCGTTTTTGGATTGAGTATATTAGATCTATTGCCCTTCTAGTGTTGTCGGACGCCTGGCGTCCAGGAATGAAGCCGACCTGATCCGGGTGGACCAGGCCGGGCATCAGGGGACCCAGACGGTTAGCTAGTATTTTCGCGTATATTTTCAAGTCAACATTCAATAATGAGATTGGTCTGTAATTTAAGCAGCTAGTCGGATCTTTGTCAGGCTTTGGTATTACCACTATATCGGCCCGAGTCGTCTCCGGCAGGAAGGAGGCTCCCTCGAGGATACCGTTAAATAGGGAGGCTAGGTGTGGGGCCAGTTCCTTCGCGAAGAGTTTATAATATTGGGCTGTGAAACCGTCCGGACCCGGGGCAGCCGACGAGCGCATCGATCGTATGGCAGCTATTGTCTCCTCCTCCGAGATTCGACTATTTAGGGCTTCCAATTGATTGTCGGATAGGGTTGGGAGGGGGGTATCGGATAAATATGAGCGCACTCCCCCGGATCCGTCAGGAGACAGCAGGGGCGAGTCAGGTAAGTTATAGAGGGAGCTATAAAACAGGCGGAAATCTTCAGCCATCAATTCAGGGTCATATGTATAGGTTCCCCTTTGTGGCGAGTACAGTTTATCTATTGCACCCAACGCTTGCTTACGACGTAGTTTGTTGGCTAGTAGGGTATCTATTTTATCCATTTTGTCGTAAAAGCGTTGTTGCAACTTCCGAAGAATTGTTGCCGCGCGGGTGGATAGGAGAGTGTTGAGTTGTCCTCGGAGGGAGTCTATCTGGGTGAGTAAAGAGGGGTCGGGGGATGCTTTGTGTTTGGGTAGTAAGGTGGCTATTTCTGATTCGAGGGAGGCTATTTCCTGTGCGGCTTTTTTCTTGATTGCCGACGATTTTGCTAATAAGGTACCGCGAATCGTGGCTTTGTGGGCTTCCCAAAGGATATTAAGTGGAATATCGGGAGATATATTTTCAGTGAAGTATTGTGTAATCGCTAGTCTAGTTTCCTCTAGTGCAGAGGGGTGTTGTAGAAGCGAGTCATCAAGACGCCATTTAAATTTCCTATGAGGCGAGCGGTATATATCTATGAGGAGGTAGACCCCAGCGTGGTCCGTCCAAGTCAGTGGTGTAATGCCCGTGTCCGAGATCAGTGGCACTAGGGCAGTGGTGATGTGGATCATGTCAATCCTGGAATAGTGTTGATGTGGAGCTGAGAAGTGCGTAAAATCTTTGGTGTGGGGGTGTTGGGAACGCCAAGTGTCACAGAGACCGTGGAGTTTCATGGTGGCGGTAAGTGTGCGGGAAGCCCGAGGGAGGGTCGTCATGGAAGCATGAGGCGGAGGACCAGATCTATCCAGCAAGGGGTCTATTATGGTATTAAAGTCACCACCCATGATAATGCTTCCCTGTGCTTCTCGTGATAGGCGTTTGGAGAGAGAATCAAAAAACAAAGATTGGTCTTGGTTGGGGGCGTAGACGGAGACCAGGGTGAAAGCCTTAGAGCGGAGGGTACCCATTACCATGAGGAACCGTCCGTCTGGGTCTGTCACCGTCCTGGAGTGAATAAACGGGATATTACGGTGAACTAAGATGGCCACACCCCGTTTTTTGCAGTCTGCTGAGGCAAAGTAGGACTGGGAGAACCATTTGCCCGTAAGCCGAGTGTGGGGACCGGTGAGATGTGTTTCCTGCAGGAATGCTATGTCAACTTTCTCACGTCTGCAAGCACTCAGGAACACGGTACGCTTCCTAGGGGAATTCAGGCCATTTACATTGACCGAGAATATTTTAAGAGACATGATTATTTACGTGGGGGAGTACGGCATATTGCCAGGTATGGTCCAGCGAGGTACAATTTGTGCCAGGCAAAGGCCACCCCTCCAGGCCAAGCAAGAGAAGGAGCAGGAAAGTCAAGCAGAGGCCACAAGAAAAGAGAGAAAAGAAAGAACATAGAAAAGAAGAAGAAGAAGTACCCCAAACGGGGAAACATCCCTGAGGTTGTGGGTCCCATTTAGGGGCCGCTAGGAAAAAGCATCGAGTTAGTAACATTATAAACAACAGTAAGGGATTGTAGGGGGGTAACTGAGCTACCATGTGGGAGGGTGAGCGTCACCCGGGCCATGAAGGCTGGGAATGGCTATGACCTTTTTACATTTATAGCAAACATAATATAATATAGGACATTGAGAACTGTGTCCATACAACAAAAATGCAAGCATGAAAACAAAAAAGAGAGAGAAAAAAATAAAAATTGGGGAGGGAGAAAGAAGGGAAGGGGAGGAGGGGGGTTGGAAGAAAGGGAGGGAGGAGGGGGGGGGGATTCAAACAGTTATAACTTGTTTATAACAGCATTAACCAAGGATAGTTACGATACTGGTAGTTGAACTGAGGTCGAATCTTCCACTGTTCACACTCGTTTCGAGTCGTGGAGAAGTTGCACCGACAGTTCATGCACTATACACATCGGGGGGTTTCCCCAGGTCAGGGAGGGTCCTTGTCCACATTGCGCTGTCGGGTCACCCGTGTCCAGTCGGGAAGAGGGGACTGAGGATGTGGCGGTTGGGATGATGAGGCCGCCATGTCTTCTACTGCTGATGTTGGGAGGAGATCTAGCTTTGCCAGCAGTTCCTGTCCTTGGGGTAAGGTCTTGACCGAGTGAACAGAGTTATTGACCGAAACATGTAAGTGGAAGGGGAATCCCCATCTGTATCTGATCTGGTGTTGTCGTAGGATCCGGGTGACCGGTTGGAGGTCTCGCCGTTTTTGGATGGTGGAGGGTGCAAGATCCTGAAAGATCTGCAGCTGTGTGCCTTTAAACAGGATCTCCGATGTGTCTCGAACGGAGGACATGATTTTCTCCTTCGAACGGAAATAATGGAAACGGACAATAACATCCCTGGGCGGTTGGGCGGGAGATGGTTTTGCCCGGAGTGCTCTATGTGCCCTGTCGCAAAGGCATTCTTCGACTGTGAGGTCTGGTACCAAGTGTATGAAGAATTCTCTCAAGAATGTTGGTAGTGATGGGCCGAGGACCGTTTCTGGAACGCCACGTATGCGCAGATTATTTCTACGCGAGCGATTTTCTTGGTCCTCTTGTCGCTCCTTGAGGGACTCCATTTCCTCGTGCAATCTAGCGAGTTCACTGTCAATGCGGTGTTGGGAGCGGCAGAGATCGTCCGTCTTTGTTTCCAGTGCATCCGTCCGGTTACCGAGATCTGTAAGGTCCGATTTAAATTCGGCTATAGCGTTCGAGAGTTCTTGCTTGAACGCGGACTGCACTCCCTCCAATAGGCTCGACATAACCGCCTGTATCTGGGGATCGATACCCACTTCCGACGAACATGGAGAGGGGGGGGAGCTTGCGGCCATGGTGGGGTTCTGTGAGCCCTTGGACTTTGAGCCAAAGAAGTTAGTCGGAGCTTGCGATGCTTTTTTGTTTTTGGACATAGTGGCTTATATCCATAAGAGGTAGGGTAGGAGTGGGGGTAAAAAAGAAAAAGGAAGGAAAAATTATTGCTGGGGGGACACAGGCCCGAGTCCGTTTAATGAACAGGTAATCCGGTCAGATCCGATCCTCCAACCGCGGAGCTGGGGGGGTAGGGTGCCAGAGTATTATATATGGGGTCTGATCATTTGGCTATGGCACATGTAGTATTTTATTATTTTGCGTTAAATCATCTTGAGAGTCATCTTAAGGATAGGTCTGGGATGTGCGGATCCGAATATCATAACGCTGAGGCCATGACTCTTCCAGGCGCCAACTCCGACGTCGGGGCAGATCGCGGTTCGATCCCCTATTCAGTGGCCCGGGCGCACTTGGGTGGTATTAAAGCACTTCCATAGCCTTCGCCGATACTGGCGGTAGTGTAAATAGAATCTGTACTCCTGCGGGGGTGAGGAGTGTGTGGTATAGTGCGGGTTATCTTTACCCTGGCTGAGTGCCAGAAAGTAAAATGGTGACTCTGGGTTCCTGTCGTGGGCTTCTATGGAGCAGGGGTGCAAATGAGAAATGAGTGCTGTGGCAGCAGCAGGCACTCACAATATTCCAGGATGGTTGGGTGCTAAAGGTAATGCAGCCTTTTTGGATGTGCTGTAGAGATTCCTAGAGCTGCAGGTGTGCTCAGCCTTCTCCAGCTAAATCTCCAGGAATCCAAGATGGCCACCGCAGCACTTATAGGGCTGCTCCTTTCCCCTCTTTTATCCCTTGTGGGGCTGCTTGTGGCACAGAGGCTCTTTGGAGGTGCTTAAGAGTGTCCAGCCTCGCATGTGGGGGTGATCCGGGGTGTCGGGGAGCCCGTCGCGGCCGCGTTCCGATCCCGGAGCTCACGGCCGGGTCTTCCCCGAACTCGAGGTCCCGGCTTCTGGGCGCGTGTTAGGCCGCGGCGGCCGGAGGTAGCAGGGGGGCCGCAGGCCCGCTTCAGCTGCTGCACAGCTCCGCCGGAGGGGTCCGCAGGAGGGATGAGGCCACCACAAGCCGCTGCCAACGGTCCGGAGGGGAGGAGATGAGGGTCCCAAGTCCCGCGAGTAGCTCCGGAGCCCGGCCCCGCGAGGCGGCGAAATCGAGGCCCCGGTTTCACAGGAGGGGGAAGGCCACAATCCGCAAGGGCAGCCAAGGCCGCCCTCCGACTCCGCAGCACGCTTCCCCTGGTCGGGTTGATGTAGGCAGAGGCAGTGGGGTAAGTGCAGGGGGCACCAGGATACTAAATAGAGTTGTTTTTTTTATTTATGTTGGCCAGTTTGCAGGAGCTCCTAGGGAGTGCTTCCTCTCCCATTGCCAGCCAGGCCACGCCCCAGTGCGGGTGATTTTCAATTGGGAGAGTCGTCTTCTCGGGTCTCCTTTAACAGGAGCTCTAGCAGTGGCACAACTTCTCCCTTCTACGTCCAGGCCACGTCCCGGAGCTGGTGATGGTGGTTTCTGCATTTCACATGAACCAACCTATTGTGGTACCTGCGGCTACCAGGGACTTAGAGGACTCTAAGTTGCTTGACGTTGTCAGGGCCTTGAAAATATATGTTTCCAGGACGGCTGGAGTCAGAAAATCTGACTCGCTGTTTATCCTGTATGCACCCAACAAGCTGGGTGCTCCTGCTTCTAAGCAGACGATTGCTCGTTGGATTTGTAGTACAATTCAGCTTGCACATTCTGTGGCAGGATTGCCACAGCCAAAATCAGTAAAAGCCCATTCCACAAGGAAAGTGGGCTCATCTTGGGCGGCTGCCCGAGGGGTCTCGGCTTTACAACTTTGCAGAGCAGCTACTTGGTCAGGGGCAAACACGTTTGCTAAATTCTACAAATTTGATACCCTGGCTGAGGAGGACCTGGAGTTCTCTCATTCGGTGCTGCAGAGTCATCCGCACTCTCCCGCCCGTTTGGGAGCTTTGGTATAATCCCCATGGTCCTTTCAGGAACCCCAGCATCCACTAGGACGATAGAGAAAATAAGAATTTACTTACCGATAATTCTATTTCTCGGAGTCCGTAGTGGATGCTGGGCGCCCATCCCAAGTGCGGATTATCTGCAATACTTGTACATAGTTACAAAAATCGGGTTATTATTGTTGTGAGCCATCTTTTCAGAGGCTCCGCTGTTATCATACTGTTAACTGGGTTCAGATCACAGGTTGTACAGTGTGATTGGTGTGGCTGGTATGAGTCTTACCCGGGATTCAAAATCCTTCCTTATTGTGTACGCTCGTCCGGGCACAGTATCCTAACTGAGGCTTGGAGGAGGGTCATAGGGGGAGGAGCCAGTGCACACCACCTGATCCTAAAGCTTTACTTTTTGTGCCCTGTCTCCTGCGGAGCCGCTATTCCCCATGGTCCTTTCAGGAACCCCAGCATCCACTACGGACTCCGAGAAATAGAATTATCGGTAAGTAAATTCTTATTTTTTGCTCCTTACAGAGAGATCGCTGATTTGGAAGGAATATTGTATCACCGGAGTGTTCGTTTCGAAGACTGAGAGACAGCACCTTTGAGATGACAGCAGAGCAAGAAGAACAAGACTAGAGGACATAAGACATCATAACATTTTTCTTTCCCCTCAAAATATTTTTTTGTACCCCCATTACAAATTTCTCTCTCTCCTCCTGTAAGATGGACTTGCCCCAAGAAACGGTGATACGGATTTTCCTGTTAACCATGATGTTGACCAGAGCAGTCTGTTTCGGTGAGAGTACCAGGGAGGTCGAGAAAGGATCCGGAATGGGTTTCCGATGACAGAGACGGAGGCGTAAATTTCCAATAGAAACACAATCACCGAGCAAAGGCGAGTACCGGAAAACGATCTAGCAGCCATGTTATTTATAGACATTGTGAAGGATTGTTAGCAGAAGAGAACTGCATCTGTAGACACTGTGACAGTATAGTCGAGGATGGGTGCATCAAGAAATGTCAATCCAGTTTTAATATCCATATGGACCAGCATCCATTGAGTGACTATCACTCCTTAGTGGGTAAAGTGTTAAACCAGACAGACTGTTGGGTATGCTCTCAAGTACCTCAAGGCCATAGCAAATCAGAACTAGTACCATTTCCCTTTAACGGTAGGAGAGGTACTTGAGCTAAGTGGTGGGAGGCCGGTGGACAGGAGGTTTAATATCTCTAGTCCTCCTAGTTTGAAGCTCCACCAATATCATGTGGATAGATCCTTAGTGTGCTTTAACATTTCCAATCCCCGAAAGCCGGGAAATTGGGAAGTGTCATGGAGTAATCAAACCATGACATTTTCACACAGAGCCGACAGAATGCCCATAGACACACAACTTATACGCCAGATAGCAGACCATAGGAAATTCTTTCGGTATAGGTACACCTTAGGAAGTAGGATCATGCGAGTTGGAGAAGTATCACCAGGATACTGTGCACAGGTCGTACAAACTGATACGTGTACTAAACAGATGGAAGAATTAGGGTTAGGAGATTTCATATGGAAAATTTGTAATATGGTAATGTCATACTCCGTCCCATATGTTCTCCCCGATGATGCATATTTCATATTCGGGAGGAAGGCGTATAAGTGGCTTGCCCCAAACTCAGAGGGATTGTGTTATATTGGAAAAGTACTGCCTGAAGTAATGATTGTATCCCATAACAAAATGAAAGATATTCATCGTAGTGCCCAAGCTCCTTATACTCACACTCATTACGAACACATCGTTAAACGGCAACTGACAGAAAGAGCAGAGCATCCGGCCTCTGACCTGATCCATGAATCCACCGGGATTCAAGTCCTACTCGCGTTACATGTCACTCGTACCGCCAGAGGAGTGTTAAATTATAGATATATATCTGCGCTTGCAAATTTACTAGACAATATTACCGAAATGTATGACGACACATTCAGGTATACTGGAAGAGAGTTACAAGCCTACAAAACAGAACTGGTTCAGCATAGGATGGTTCTAAATTACCTCACGGCAGTAACAGGCGGGTATTGTGTTACCCTAGCGACCCAGTATGGAATAAAGTGCTGCACGTACATCACAAACAGCACTGAGGACCCGGTCGAGGTCATAGACCAAAAGATGGATGACATTTTGCAATTAAAAATAAGAATTTACTTACCGATAATTCTATTTCTCATAGTCCGTAGTGGATGCTGGGGACTCCGAAAGGACTATGGGGAATAGCGGCTCCGCAGGAGACTGGGCACAAAAGTAAAAAGCTTTAGGACTACCTGGTGTGCACTGGCTCCTCCCCCTATGACCCTCCTCCAAGCCTCAGTTAGGATACTGTGCCCGGACGAGCGTACACAATAAGGAAGGATTTTGAATCCCGGGTAAGACTCTTACCAGCCACACCAATCACACCGTACAACTTGTGATCTGAACCCAGTTAACAGCATGATAACAGAAGGAGCCTCTGAAAAGATGGCTCACAACAACAATAACCCGATTTTTGTAACAATAACTATGTACAAGTAATGCAGACAATCCGCACTTGGGATGGGCGCCCAGCATCCACTACGGACTATGAGAAATAGAATTATCGGTAAGTAAATTCTTATTTTCTCTAACGTCCTAGTGGATGCTGGGGACTCCGAAAGGACCATGGGGATTATACCAAAGCTCCCAAACGGGCGGGAGAGTGCGGATGACTCTGCAGCACCGAATGAGAGAACTCCAGGTCCTCCTCAGCCAGGGTATCAAATTTGTAGAATTTAGCAAACGTGTTTGCCCCTGACCAAGTAGCTGCTCGGCAAAGTTGTAAAGCCGAGACCCCTCGGGCAGCCGCCCAAGATGAGCCCACTTTCCTTGTGGAATGGGCTTTTACAGATTTTGGCTGTGGCAGGCCTGCCACAGAATGTGCAAGCTGAATTGTACTACAAATCCAACGAGCAATAGTCTGCTTAGAAGCAGGAGCACCCAGCTTGTTGGGTGCATACAGGATAAACAGCGAGTCAGATTTTCTGACTCCAGCCGTCCTGGAAACATATATTTTCAGGGCCCTGACTACGTCCAGTAACTTGGAATCCTCCAAGTCCCTAGTAGCCGCAGGCACCACAATAGGCTGGTTTAAGTGAAATGCTGAAACCACCTTAGGGAGAAATTGAGGACGAGTCCTCAATTCTGCCCTGTCCGTATGAAAAATTAGGTAAGGGCTTTTATAGGATAAAGCCGCCAATTCTGAAACACGCCTGGCTGAAGCCAGGGCTAACAGCATTACCACTTTCCATGTGAGATATTTTAAGTCCACAGTGGTGAGTGGTTCAAACCAATGTGATTTTAGGAACCCCAAAACTACATTGAGATCCCAAGGTGCCACTGGAGGCACAAAAGGAGGCTGTATATGCAGTACTCCCTTGACAAACGTCTGAACTTCAGGAACAGAAGCTAGTTCTTTTTGGAAGAATATTGACAGGGCCGAAATTTGAACCTTAATGGACCCTAATTTTAGGCCCATAGACAGTCCTGTTTGCAGGAAATGCAGGAATCGACCCAGTTGAAATTCCTCTGTAGGGGCCTTCCTGGCCTCGCACCACGCAACATATTTTCGCCAAATACGGTGATAATGTTGTACGGTCACATCCTTCCTGGCTTTGATCAGGGTAGGGATGACTTCATCCGGAATGCCTTTTTCCTTCAGGATCCGGCGTTCAACCGCCATGCCGTCAAACACAGCCGCGGTAAGTCTTGGAACAGACATGGTCCCTGCTGGAGCAGGTCCTTTCTTAGAGGTAGAGGCCACGGGTCTTCCGTGAGCATCTCTTGAATTTCCGGGTACCAAGTCCTTCTTGGCCAATCCGGAGCCACGAGTATAGTCTTTACTCCTCTCCTTCTTATGATTCTCAGTACTTTTGGTATGAGAGGAAGAGGAGGGAACACATACACTGACTGGTACACCCACGGTGTTACCAGAGCGTCCACAGCTATTGCCTGAGGGTCCCTTGACCTGGCGCAATATCTGTCCAGTTTTTTGTTGAGGCGGGACGCCATCATGTCCACCTTTGGTTTTTCCCAACGGTTCACAATCATGTGGAAGACTTCTGGGTGAAGTCCCCACTCCCCCGGGTGAAGATCGTGTCTGCTGAGGAAGTCTGCTTCCCAGTTGTCCACTCCCGGAATGAACACTGCTGACAGTGCTATCACATGATTTTCCGCCCAGCGAAGAATCCTTGCCACTTCCGTCATTGCCCTCCTGCTTCTCGTGCCGCTCTGTCTGTTTACGTGGGCGACTGCCGTGATGTTGTCCGACTGGATCAACACCGGCTGACCCTGAAGCAGAGGTCTTGCCTGACTTAGGGCATTGTAAATGGCCCTGAGTTCCAGGATATTTATGTGAAGTGACGTTTCCATGCTTGACCACAAGCCCTGGAAATTTCTTCCCTGTGTGACTGCTCCCCAGCCCCTCAGGCTGGCATCCGTGGTCACCAGGACCCAATCCTGAATGCCGAATCTGCGGCCCTCTAGGAGATGAGCACTCTGTAACCACCACAGGAGAGACACCCTTGTCCTTGGAGACAGGGTTATCCGCTGATGCATTTGAAGATGCGATCCGGACCATTTGTCCAGCAGATCCCACTGAAAAGTTCTTTTGCGTGGAATCTGCCGAATGGAATCGCTTCGTAAGAAGCCACCATCTTTCCCAGGACCCTTGTGCATTGATGTACTGACACTTGGCCTGGTCTTAGGAGGTTCCTGACTAGGTCGGATAACTCCCTGGCTTTCTCTTCCGGGAGAAACACCTTTTTCTGTACTGTGTCCAGAATCATTCCTAGGAACAGCAGACGTGTCGTCGGAATCAGCTGCGATTTTGGAATATTTAGAATCCATCCGTGCTGTCGTAGTACTACTTGAGATAGTGCTACTCCGACCTCTAACTGTTCTCTGGACCTTGCCCTTATCAGGAGATCGTCCAAGTAAGGGATAATTAAGACGCCTTTTCTTCGAAGAAGAATCATCATTTCGGCCATTACCTTGGTAAAGACCCGGGGTGCCGTGGACAATCCAAACGGCAGCGTCTGAAACTGATAGTGACAGTTCTGTACCACAAACCTGAGGTACCCTTGGTGAGAAGGGCAAATTGGGACATGGAGGTAAGCATCCTTGATGTCCAGAGACACCATATAGTCCCCTTCTTCCAGGTTCGCTATCACTGCTCTGAGTGACTCCATCTTGAACTTGAACCTTTTTATGTAAGTGTTCAAGGATTTCAGATTTAAAATGGGTCTCACCGAGCCGTCCGGCTTCGGTACCACAAACAGCGTGGAATAATACCCCTTTCCCTGTTGTAGGAGGGGTACCTTGATTATCACTTGCTGGGAATACAGCTTGTGAATGGCTTCCAATACCGCCTCCCTGTCGGGGGGAGACGTTGGTAAAGCAGACTTCAGGAACCGGCGAGGGGGAGACGTCTCGAATTCCAATTTGTACCCCTGAGATACTACCTGCAGAATCCAGGGGTCCACTTGCGAGTGAGCCCACTGCGCGCTGAAATTCTTGAGACGGGCCCCCACCGTGCCTGAGTCCGCTTGTAAGGCCCCAGCGTCATGCTGAGGACTTGGCAGAAGCAGGGGAGGGCTTCAGTTCGTGGGAAGAGGCTGTCTGCTGCAGTCTTTTTCCCCCTTCCTCTGCCCCGAGGCAGATATGAGTGGCCTTTTGCCCGCTTACCCTTATGGGGACGAAAGGACTGAGCCTGAAAAGACGGTATTCTTTTTCTGCTGTGAGGTGACTTGGGGTAAAAAGGTGGATTTCCCAGCCGTTGCCGTGGCCACCAGGTCCGATAGACCGACCCAAATAACTCCTCCCCTTTATACGGCAATACTTCCATATGCCGTTTGGAATCCGCATCACCTGACCACTGTCGCGTCCATAACCCTCTTCTGGCAGAAATGGACATCGCACTTACTCTTGATGCCAGAGTGCAAATATCCCTCTGTGCATCACGCATATATAGAAATGCATCCTTTAAATGCTCTATAGTCAATAATATATTGTCCCTGTCCAGGGTATCAATATTTTCAGTCAGGGAATCCGACCAAGCCACCCCAGCACTGCACATCCAGGCTGAGGCGATTGCTGGTCGCAGTATAATACCAGTATGTGTGTATATACTTTTTAGGATATTTTCCAGCTTCCTATCAGCTGGTTCCTTGAGGGCGGCCGTATCAGGAGACGGTAACGCCACTTGTTTTGATAAGCGTGTGAGCGCCTTATCCACTCTAGGGGGTGTTTCCCAACGCGCCCTAACCTCTGGCGGGAAAGGGTATAATGCCAATAATTTTTTAGAAATTAGCAGTTTTTTATCGGGGGAAACCCACGCTTCATCACACACCTCATTTAATTCATCTGATTCAGGAAAAACTACGGGTAGTTTTTTCACACCCCACATAATACCCTTTTTTGTGGTACTTGTAGTATCAGAAATGTTCAAAACCTCCTTCATTGCCGTGATCATGTAACGTTTGGCCCTACTGGAAAATACGTTTGTTTCCTCACCATCGACACTGGAGTCAGTGTCCGTGTCAGTGTCTGTATCGACCTGAGGTAACGGGCGTTTTATAGCCCCTGACGGTGTACGCCTGTACAGGTATTAACTGATTTGCCGGCTGTCTCATGTCGTCAACAGTCTTTTGTAAAGTGCCGACACTATCACGTAATTCTTTCCATAAGACCATCCAGTCAGGTGTCGACTCCCTAGGGGGTGACATCACTAACACAGGCAATTGCTCCGCCTCCACACCATTTTCCTCCTCATACATGTCGACACAGCGTACCGACACACAGCACACACACAGGGAATGCTCTGATAGAGGACAGGACCCCACTAGCCCTTTGGGGAGACAGAGGGAGAGTTTGCCAGCACACACCAGAGCACTATATATATACAGGGATAACCTTATATAAGTGTTTTTCCCTAATATAGCTGCTGTATATATTAATATGCCAATTTAGTGCCCCCCCTCTCTTGTTTTACCCTGTTTCTGTAGTGCAGGACTGCAGGGGAGAGTCAGGGAGCCTTCCTCCAACGGAGCTGTGAGGAAAAAATGGCGCCAGTGTGCTGAGAAACTCACATATCTTCGTCCCCTACGGGACTGGTGGGCTCAGTTCCGAGCGGTGGCGGGTCGTGTGTGCCTTTTTTCCTCCGGAGCCGCGATGTTGCTGCAGGCGCCTGCAGTGCTGATCCTCGTGGAGCTTGAGCGGCCGGCGTCTTCCAGGGGGGTCAGGATCTCCGGATCTGAGGCGGGTGTCAAGGGGGCGTGGTACAACGCGTTTCACTCGGCTATGGGTGCCGTGCTTCGTCAGGGACTGTGTCACGGCACCCATAGCCACCGCTCGGAACTGAGCCCACCAGTCCCGTAGGGGACGAAGATATGTGAGTTTCTCTGCATCGGTTAAAAGCCGCTAAACAAACATTAAAAAGGAATCACTCTTTACATGAGACAGGAACGACATTACAGCAATCCTAGGAACGGAAAGACAGCTCTCTCCCCCCCCTTTTTAACGAGACTGTGCATGCACTATAAAGAATTTTAACAGAGAAACATTCCAGCAACAGTATCCACCTGCATTCTATTTTCTCTATCGTCCTAGTGGATGCTGGGGTTCCTGAAAGGACCATGGGGAATAGCGGCTCCGCAGGAGACGGGGCACAAAAAGTAAAGCTTTAGGATCAGGTGGTGTGCACTGGCTCCTCCCCTATGACCCTCCTCCAAGCCTCAGTTAGATTTTTGTGCCCGGCCGAGAAGGGTGCAATCTAGGTGGCTCTCCTAAAGAGCTGCTTAGAAAAGTTTAGCTTAGGTTTTTTATTTTACAGTGAGTCCTGCTGGCAACAGGATCACTGCAACGAGGGACTTAGGGGAGAAGAAGTGAACTCACCTGCGTGCAGGATGGATTGGCTTCTTTGGCTACTGGACATTAGCTCCAGAGGGACGATCACAGGTACAGCCTGGATGGTCACCGGAGCCTCGCCGCCGGCCCCCTTGCAGATGCTGAAAAGAGAAGAAGGTCCAGAATCGGCGGCAGAAGACTCCTCAGTCTTCTTAAGGTAGCGCACAGCACTGCAGCTGTGCGCCATTGCTCTCAGCACACTTCACACGGCAGTCACTGAGGGTGCAGGGCGCTGGGAGGGGGGCGCCCTGGGAGGCAATGTAAACCTATTTTTTGGCAAAAAATACCTCACATATTGCCTCCGGGGGCTATATGGAGATATTTAACCCCTGCCAGAATCCGTTGAAGAGCGGGAGACGAGCCCGCCGAAAAAGGGGCGGGGCCTATCTCCTCAGCACACAGCGCCATTTTCCCTCACAGAAAGGCTGGAGGGAAGGCTCCCCGGCTCTCCCCTGCACTGCACTACAGAAACAGGGTTAAAACAGAGAGGGGGGGCACTAATTTGGCGTTAGAAATATATAAAAAGATGCTATAAGGGAAAACACTTATATAAGGTTGTCCCTATATAATTATAGCGTTTTTTGGTGTGTGCTGGCAAACTCTCCCTCTGTCTCTCCAAAGGGCTAGTGGGTCCTGTCCTCTATCAGAGCATTCCCTGTGTGTGTGCTGTGTGTCGGTACGTGTGTGTCGACATGTATGAGGACGATGTTGGTGAGGAGGCGGAGCAATTGCCTGTAATGGTGATGTCACTCTCTAGGGAGTCGACACCGGAATGGATGGCTTATTTAGGGAATTACGTGATAATGTCAACACGCGCCAAGGTCGGTTGACGACATGAGACGGCCGACAAACAATTAGTACCGGTCCAGACGTCTCAAAAACACCGTCAGGGGTTTTAAAACGCCCGTTTACTTTAGTCGGTCGACACAGACACAGACAGGGACACTGAATCCAGTGTCGACGGTGAATAAACAAACGTATTCCTTATTAGGGCCACACGTTAAGGGCAATGAAGGAGGTGTTACATATTTCTGATACTACAAGTACCACAAAAGAGGGTATTATGTGGGATGTGAAAAAACTACCGTAGTTTTTCCTGAATCAGATAAATTAAATGAAGTGTGTGATGATGCGTGGGTTCCTCCCGATAGAAAATATGGGCGGTATACCCTTTCCCGCCAGAAGTTAGGGCGCGTTGGGAAACACCCCTTAGGGTGGATAAGGCGCTCACACGCTTATCAGAACAAGTGGCGGTACCGTCTATAGATAGGGCCGTCCTCAAGGAGCCAGCTGACAGGAGGCTGGAAAAATATCATAAAAAGTATATACACACATACTGGTGTTATACTGCGACCAGCGATCGCCTCAGCCTGGATGTGCAGAGCTGGGGTGGCTTGGTCGGATTCCCTGACTAAAAATATTGATACCCTTGACAGGGACAGTATTTTATTGACTATAGAGCATTTAAAGGATGCATTTCTATATATGCGAGATGCACAGAGGGATATTTGCACTCTGGCATCAAGAGTAAGTGCGATGTCCATATCTGCCAGAAGATGTTTATGGACACGACAGTGGTCAGGTGATGCAGATTCCAAACGGCACAAAGGTGTATTGCCGTATAAAGGAGGAGTTATTTGGGGTCGGTCCATCGGACCTGGTGGCCACGGCAACTGCTGGAAAATCCACCGTTTTTACCCTAAGTCACATCTCTGCAGAAAAAGACACCGTCTTTTCAGCTTCAGTCCTTTCGTCCCTATAAGAGTCATATCTGCCCAGGGATAGAGGAAAGGGAAGAAGACTGCAGCAGGCAGCCCATTCCCAGGAACAGAAGCGTTCCACCGCTTCTGACAAGCTCTCAGCATGACGCTGAGACCGTACAGGACCCCTGGATCCTACAAGTAGTATCCCAGGGGTACAGATTGGAATGTCGAGACGTTTCCCCTGCGCAGGCTCCTGAAGTCTGCTTTACCAAGGTCTCCCTCCGACAAGGAGGCAGTATGGGAAACAATTCACGAGCTGTATTCCCAGCAGGTGATAATTAAATTACCCCTCCTACAACAAGAAAAGGGGTATTATTCCACACTATATTGTGGTACTGAAGCCAGAAGGCTAGGTGAGACCTATTCTAAATCTAAAAAAAAAAAAAAAAAAATTTGAACACTTACAAAGGTTCAAATCAAGATGGAGTCACTCAGAGCAGTGATAACGAACCGGGAAGAAGGGGACTATCTGGTGTCCCGAGACATCAGGGATGCTTACCTCCATGTCCCAAATTTGCCCTTATCACTAAGGGTACCTCAGGTTCGTGGTACAGAACTGTCACTATCAGTTTCAGACGCTGCCGTTTGGATTGTCCACGGCAACCCGGGTCTTTACCAAGGTAATGGCCGAAATGATGGTTCTTCTTCGAAGAAAAGGCGTCGTAATTATCCCTTACTTGGACGATCTCCTGATAAGGGCAAAGTCCAGGGAACAGTTGGAGGTCGGAGTAGCACTATCTCGGATACTGTTACAACAGCAGGGGTGGATTCTAAATATTCCAAAATCGCAGCTGATCCCGACAACAAGTCTCCTGTGCTTAGGGATGATTCTGGACACAGTCCAGAAAAAGGTGTTTCTCCCGGAAGAGAAAGCCAGGGAGTTATCCGAGCTAGTCAGGAACCTCCTAAAATCAGTGCATCATTGCACAAGGGCCATGGTAAAAAAATGGTGACTTCCTTCGAAGCAATTCCAGTCGGCAGATTTCATGCAAGAACTTTTCAGTGGGATCTGCTGGACAAATGGTCCGGATCGCATCTTCAGATGCATCAGCGGATAACCCTATATCCAAGGACAAGGGTGTCTCTCCTGTGGTGGTTACAGAGTGCTCATCTTCTAGAGGGCCGCAGATTCGGCATTCAGTTTTGGATGTTGGTGACCACGGAGGCCAGCCCGAGAGGCTGGGGAGCAGTCACACAAGGAAAAAATTTCCAGGGAGTGTGATCAAGTCTGGAGACTTTTCTCCACATAAATATAGCTAAGGGTAAATTTATAATGCTCTAAGCTTAGCAAGACCTCTGCTTCAAGGTCAGCCGGTATTGATCCAGTGGGATAAAACATCACGGCAGTCGCCCACGTAAATAGACAGGGCGGCACAAGAAGCAGGAGGGCAGTGGCAAAAACTGCAAGGACTTTTCGCTGGGCGGAAAATCATGTGATAGCACTGTCAGCAGTATTTCATTCCGGGAATGGAAACTGGGAAGCAGACTTCCTCAGTAGGCACGACCTCCACCCGGCAGAGTGGGAACTTCATGGGGAAGTTTTCCACATAATTGTAAACCGTTGGGAATTACCAAAGGTGGACATGATGGCGTCCCGTCTGAACAAAAAACGGGACAGGTATTGCGCCAGGTTAAGAGACCCTCAGGCAATAGCTGTGGACGTTCTGGTAACACCGTGGGTGTACCAGTCGGTGTATGTGTTCCATCCTCTGCTTTTCATACCTAAGGTACTGAGAATTATAAGACGTAGAGGAGTAAGAACTATACTCATGGCTCCGGATTGGCCAAGAAGGACTTGGTACCCGGAACTTCAAGAGATGCTCACAGAGGACTTATGGCCTCTGCCGCTAAGAAGGGACTTGTTTCAGCAAGTACCATGTCTGTTCCAAGACTTACCGCAGCTGCGTTTGACGGCATGGCGGTGGAACGCCGGATCCTAAGGGAAAAGGCATTCAGGAAGAGGTCATTCCTACCCTGGTCAAAGCCAGAAAGGAGGTGACCGCACAACATTATCACCACATGTGGCGAAAATATGTTGCGTGGTGTGAGGCCAGGAAGGCCCCACGAAGAAATTTCAACTCGGTCGATTCCTGCATTTCCTGCAAACAGGAGTGTCTATGGGCCTCAAATTGGGGTCCATTAAGGTCCAAATTTCGGCCCTGTCGATTTTTCTTCCAGAAAGAATTGGCTTCAGTTCCTGAAGTCCAGAAGTTTGTCAAGGGAGTATTGCATATACAACCCCCTTTTGTGCCTCCAGTGGCACTGTGGGATCTCAACGTAGTTCTGGGATTCCTCAAAACACATTGGTTTAAAACCAGTCAAATCTGTGGATTTGAAGCATCTCACATGAAAAGTGAACATGCTCTTGGACCTGGCCTGGACCAGGCGAGTGTCAAATTGGTGGTTTTTTTTTTTTCTCAAAAAAGCCCATATCTGTTTGTCCATTCGGACAGGGCAGAGCTGCGGACTCGTCCCCAGTTCTCTCCCTAAGGTGGTGTCAGTGTTTCACCTGAACCAGCTTATTGTGGTGTCTTGCGCCTACTAGGGACTTGGAGGACTCCAAGTTGCTAGATGTGGTCAGGGCCCTGAAAATATAGGTTCCAGGACGGCTGGAGTCAGGAAAACTGACTTGCTGTTATCCTGTATGCACCCAACAAACTGGGTGCTCTTGCTTTTAAGCAGACTTTTGCTAGTTGGATGTGTAATACAATTCAGCTTGCACATTCTGTGGCAGGCCTGCCACAGCCAAAATATGTAAATGCCCATTCCACAAGGAAGGTGGGCTCATCTTGGGCGGCTGCCCGAGGGGTCTCGGCTTTACAACTTTGCCGAGCGGCTATTTAGTCAGGGGAAAACACGTTTGTAAAATCCTACAAATTTGATACCCTGGCTAAGGAGGACCTGGAGTTCTCTCATTCGGTGCTGCAGAGTCATCCGCACTCTCCCGCCCGTTTGGGAGCTTTGGTATAATCCCCATGGTCCTTTCAGGAACCCCAGCATCCACTAGGACGATAGAGAAAATAAGAATTTACTTACCGATAATTCTATTTCTCGGAGTCCGTAGTGGATGCTGGGCGCCCATCCCAAGTGCGGATTATCTGCATTACTTGTACATAGTTACAAAAATCGGGTTATTATTTGTTGTGAGCCATCTTTTCAGAGGCTCCGCTGTTATCATACTGTTAACTGGGTTCAGATCACAGGTTGTACAGTGTGATTGGTGTGGCTGGTATGAGTCTTACCCGGGATTCATAAATCCTTCCTTATTGTGTACGCTCGTCCGGGCACAGTATCCTAACTGAGGCTTGGAGGAGGGTCATAGGGGGAGGAGCCAGTGCACACCACCTGATCCTAAAGCTTTACTTTTTGTGCCCTGTCTCCTGCGGAGCCGCTATTCCCCATGGTCCTTTCAGGAACCCCAGCATCCACTACGGACTCCGAGAAATAGAATTATCAGTAAGTAAATTCTTATTTTTGAACACTGTGTCAGAAATGTATCAATCTCTATTTGCTGCAAACTTTTGTAAACAATCCCAAAGAAATCGCAGTTGCATGGTGTTCACAGTTTTTAAAGCCGTCTCACATGCAACTGAGATTAATGATACTCTCTATCTATGTATATGTACAATATATGTATATAATTTTAATTCACATTGACAATAAGCAGTTTTAGATAGCATCAGGTTTAAACAACCATTTTCTATATACTGATTATGCTAATGTCTTTTTAATATTGTTTTTCCAATACTGCTGTTTTGCACACTCATTTTTACATATATTTTATATTATATTTTTTCATGAAAATAAAAAACATTTTTCTTTATACATAAAGTTTTTCAATAACTATCTAAAACCTATCCAGTAGCGCCAGAGACTCCCCTCTCCTTTCTTGCTCTCTTTTATACAGACCATCGATGGACTATAACACAGACCCCCAATATCCCTAGTGACTTTAAATTTTTACGATAGCCCAAATATTTTAGAGACTGTAACTTTCTGGACACTGGAAAAGCTTTTGTCGCCATTTATGGCAAAAGCATCGGGAGACTACAGTCAACATGTACATCAAGACAAGACAAGACCTCAATCGGCGAATGCATATTAAGCTCACATAGTTTATGACTGCATTTGTACTAATTACTTTTTATCTTCACCACTACAACCTTCAGGTAATAGCACACATAGTCGATAGGGAATATAGACACAGATATCAGCACTCACATACCCCCCCATTCATGTATCATCAACTAAAATGTGCTCCCCTGTTTTGTTGCAACCAAAAGCCGAAAAGAGCTCGGTAAAGTTTGACAGCCCATCCACAGACCCTTAATACGGGATAAGAAGGAATTCAAATGTATACTTCGCAATACCTCGAAGCTTGATTTAAAACACGTACGGCACGATGATACACGACCCCTCAAACATGGACTCATACACACATGCTTCTACTATCTCACTAGGTCATACCTTTTTCCCACCTTCTCCTCTCCTCCCTTTTCCTCAATCATAAAATGGTACTAACATGATGGTATATATATATATATATATATATATATATATATATATATATATATATATTTTTTTTTTTTTCTTTTTGAATTGTTTTAGGAAGTGGCAGTTATTGATGACTGCCAAAGGGTGGACTGTCAAAGTCAGAAAAATATCATGCTACACGTTGCCATATATTCACCTCATGCGCTTGCCCGCTGCACGTGCACTTTCTCTGGCGTGCGTGCACATATTCGCACTTGCGTGACGGCGCCTCTACGGGCGTGCGCTCGAGCGCGTGGTATGTGCATTTACGGTAGAGTTCGTGTGCGTCTAGCGGGCGACTCAATCGTTATTAAATAAATCCAAATAGCAGGTTTTATAGATAATGTTCCCCTTAATGATAACTGTAAGTCTGTTTAATGTGACTTGTTCACGGACTTGGGAATCCCTCTTTACGTGGTACAAAGGGTCTGATTAAGGTTGAACAGTGGTGTCTGGTACCTAACCGAAGAGTATTTTAATAGCAATAATCCGGTGTTGGTTAGGTAAAGATTAATCGCTCCTGCGTATAGTTATGGCCATTAGTAGTTTCTGGACATTTCTTATATTTGCAGTTCATTATCCATGCGGCGGGAATCCGGCGATTCCCTCCCACCTGAGCAGTTTGTAATAGCCACAGCCCACCTGTTCAAATCCACCTATGACCTTTTGTTACAGTGCAGAGAGACATTCCTGTGTCCAATGAACAATGAGATTATAGGTCCCTTTGTAGTGTACTGTAGGCAGTGTATATAAGATCAGCCAGCCTGGGCAGCTCTCTCTGAATCTCCACAAACGGTTTTCATCTTGACTAACTTGGAGCTGGTACCAGAAGCTGCGCAGTGATCATCCCCAGTGTGTGTAAGTAATTCTCTGTAATCAACTTGTTCCCTGTTTGTATTGGCCATACTCTCTCTCTCTCCGTTATAGTATAAGATTGTGACTCTAGTGTATATTTCTGTCTAGATATTCTGTTAGAATGATATGTTAGCTTGTAGTGCAGAGGCAGAACTCTGGGAGGCAACGGAGTCAGCTGCCGCCGGGCTCCTGCTTTGAAGGGGGGCACCTCTCCTCCTGTTCTGTGTGTTCAGCAACATTAATCAATTAAGTTAATTGACAACAGCCGGTAACTCTACCGTAGCCAACTTCCCTACTAGCCACTACACCTTACAAATCACACCCTCTTTATTATAGATACACTGGAAGCAGACCCCTTACTGATGAAGCTATTTGCTCCTATAAAGGAAGCATGAGAATTCTAACTATATGAAGTTATTTCTCTGACAATTACAAGTAACTTCATATAGTTAGAATTCTCATACTTCCTATGCAACAGCAGATATCTCCATCAGTAAGGTGCATGCTTCCAGTGTAATAGGTTGTGCGTTCTAATCCTGGATATGACACTTGCAAATTAATTGTCAGAGAAATAATCAGCATTGTGAGTGACTGAGCAGATCTATGTAGTGTGTGGATGGACCCCTACATAGATCTACCTAGTTGCAATGGTTTTGTAGTAGCTTCATATAGTTAGAATCTGCAGGCTTACTATGCAGGAGCAAATTTATATACATGTGGGGGGGGGGGGGGGGGCACACACACCAATATTTGTCTTGCCTCCGGACAACTGAGACAAACTTACGCCACTGTTGTAGTGTATGACTTGTAAACTGTTTCCCCTTTTCGATATAACTAAAAGCTTGTTAGTTAAGGTGTTGGAACCTTAGCAAGGTATTGTGTGTTTATTACCAGAAAAAACAACCCTGTCTAAAACAGAGAAATATCATCATTTTTATTATTATAAAATAATTTTTTAGAATGTGCCCCTAATGAGTATGCATACTTAATTTTTTATTATATTGTTGTATGAGATATAACGTTTGTATTAAAATAAAACACCAGAGAAGTGAAAAGCACGTGTTTTTATTCATATACGCACCTGGAGAAATAGCGCAATCAGTCACTTTTCTTTTTTATTGTGTGTTTATTACATTGCAGAGGGTAATAGGAGCGTCTCAATCGCTCAAGCAGCTTCAGCATTAACAAGGTTAAGCAGCGTTACATCGCTACAGTATTTCGGTACAAGGTTTACAGTATAAGAGTATTCTTTCTGTGTGTTACATTCAAGGTTTACTGAGTGTCATCCCGTGAGCGTCTGCGCCGCTCGTGATCTCCTCGTGGTCTCGAGCGTCCGCTACGCTGGTAGCGTAGCATTACGGAAGTCGGCCGCCTATAGCGTGCTCGACACCACGCATTAAGCTGTGAGCGAGCGTGTCGCATGTGCGTCTCGATCACGGCCGAGCGTATGCTACGCTAAGTGCGTACCCTTACGGTACCCCCATACGCCGATTGCGTACTGAGTCTCTTACCTGTATATAGTGAAGGTTATAAGGTAATCAAATCAGCATTATCACAGCTATGCCCCCAGTGCCAGAAATACGTGTCTCCACAGTGCCAGCTATGTCCCCAGTGCAAAATATACATGTCCCCCCAGTGCCAGCTATGCCCCCAGTGCCAGTGTCCCATTAGTGCCAGATATACATGTCCCCCCAGTGCCAGATATATATGTCCCCACAGTGCCAACTATGCCCCCAGTGCCAGATATACATGTCCCCCCAGTGCCAGCTATGCCCCCAGTGCTAGTGTCCCATTAGTGCCAGATATACATGTCCCCCCAGTGCCAGATATATATGTCCCCACAGTGCCAGATATACATGTCCCCCAAGTGCCAGATATATATGCCCCCACAGTGCCAGATATATATGCCCCCACAATGCCAGATATATATGTCCCCACAGTGCCAGATATACATGTCCCCCCAGTGCCAGATATATATGTCCCCCCAGTGCCAGATATACATGTCCCCCAAGTGCCAGATATATATGCCCCCACAGTGCCAGATATATATGTCCCCACAGTGCCAGCTATGACCCCAGTGCCAGTGTCCCCACAGTGCCAGATATGCCCCCAATGCCAGATATACATGTCCCCACAGTGCCAGCTATGCCCCCAATGCCGGATATACATGTCCCCACAGTGCCAGCTATGCCCCCAGTGCCAGCGTCCCCACAGTGCTAGATATGCTCCCAGTGCCAGATATGCTCCCACAGTGCTAGATATACATGCCCCCACAGTGCCAGCTGTAGTCCCCAGTGCCAAATATACATGTCCCTACAGTGCCAGATATGTCCCCACAGTGCCAGATATACATGCTCTCTCAGTGCCAGCTATGCCCCCAGTGCCAGTATCCACACAGTGCCAGCTATGCCTCCCAGTGCCAGATATACATGTCCCCCCAGTGCCAGCTATGCCCCCAGTGCCAGTGTCCCATTAGTGCCAGATATGCCCCCAGTGCCAGATATACATGTCCCCCCAGTGCCAGATATGCCCCCAGTGCCAGATATATATGTCCCCACACTGCCAGATATACATGTCCTCACAGTGCCAGCTATGCCCCCAGTGCCAGTGTCCCCACAGTGCCAGATATGCTCCCAGTGCCAGATATACATGTCCCCAGATCCAACTATGCCCCCAGTGCCTAATATACATGTCCCCCCACTCCCCTTTCCCCCATGCTGCTCACCGCGCTACTGTTGTTTTGTGAGGGGAGGAGCATGCGCCTCTCCTGCCCCTCACTCTCCGGCGGCGGTATCTCTCTTCAATTAGGCGCAGGTCCGTGAGCCAATCAAAGCTCGCGGCCCGGCAGCCAATCAGGAGGCTCAGCTGCCAGTCCGTGAGCTCTGATTGGCTCACGGACCGGCGCTGAATTGAGGAGACACCGGCGCTGAATTGAGGAGACACCGCCGCCGGAGACAAGACAAGTGTGTGTGCCGGGCAGCGGTGGCCTGAAGCCGAGATGCTATACACAGTGTCAGCGAGGGGGATGTGTGAGGTATACCAGCTCACTAATATCACTATACACAGTGTCAGAGAGAGGGATGTGTGAGGTATACCAGATCACTAATATCACTATACACAGTGTCAGAGAGAGGGATGTGTGAGGTATACCAGCTCAGTATTATCACTATACAGTGTCAGAAAGAGGGATGTGCGAGATATACCAGATCACTAATATCACTATACAGTGTCAGAGAGAGGGATGTGTGAGGTATACCAGCTCACTATTATCACTATACAGTGTCAGAGAGAGATGGATGTGTGAGGTATACCAGCTCACTATTAACACTATACAGTGTCAGAGAGGGATGTGCGAGATATACCAGATCACTAATATCACTATACACAGTGTCAGAGAGAGGGATGTGTGAGGAATACTAGCTCAGTATTATCACTATACAGTGTCAGAGAGAGAGGGGATGTGTGAGGTATACCAGCTCACTAATATCACTATAAGCAGTGTCAGAAAGAGTGGAATGTTTGAGGTATAGCAACTCATTATTATCACTATAAGCAGTGTCAGAGAGAGAGAGAGGGATGTGCTAAGTATACCAGCCCACTAATATCACTATATCACTATATACACTGTTATAGAGAGGGATGTGTGAGGTAGACCAGTTCACTATTATCACTATACAGTGTCAGAGAGAGAAGGATGTGTGAGGTATACCAGCTCACTATTATCACTATACAGTGTCAGAGAGAGAAGGATGTGTGAGGTATACCAGCTCACTATTATCACTATACAGTGTCAGAGAAAATAGGATTTTGGTACTTACCAGGTAAATCCTTTTCTTTGAATCCATAGGGGGCACTGGAGTACTCTTGGGATATGGACGGCTTAGCAGGAACAAAGGCACTGAATATTTAAATTTAGAACTCTCCACCCCTCCATATCCCCGAGTACCTCAGTGTACTACCTCAGTGTTTTTTACTGAGCCGAACAGGAACTATAGAGAGGTTGACAATGGAGAATTCTTATAACATAACGGACAACAACAAAGTTGACACATAACGTTACTGCCAACGAAACAGTTGACACCATAACCGATAGAACCTTTTAATTTGAACCAGTCGGTGAAAATGTGTTACCATAAGATCCCCTGAGCTTAATACAACCCAGGTAAAACTGCTCTGGGTGGGCGTCCAGTGCCCCCTATGGATTCAAAGAAAAGGATTTACCTGGTAAGTACCAAAATCCTATTTTCTTTTTCATCCACTAGGGGTCACTGGAGTACTCTTGGGACGTACCAAAGCTTCCACCGTGGGCGGGAGAGCTGTTTGACACCTGTAACACTAGGCGGCCAAAGCTAGATGCTGATGCCGCAAACGTATCAAACTTGTAAAAGCGCACAAACGTGTGCACTGAAGACCATGTAGCCGTACGGTCAAGCTGTGTCGTAGAAGCTCCACGACCAGCTGGCCATGACGTTCCCACAGAACCTGTGGGATGAGCTATTACTGATGTAGGCGACTGTAACTTAGCCTTAAGGTAAGCCTGACGTATAGTCAGTTTTATCCATCTGGATAAGGTCTGCTGAGAAGCTGGCCAGCCCCAGTTGTCAGCATCATAGAGAACAAACAACGTATCCGTATTACGAACTGTAGACGTTTGGGACATATAAACGCGTAATGCGCGTACCACATTCAGAATTCTAGAATGTGCTGTCAACACAGGAACCACTATTGGTTGATTGATGTGAAAAGATGACACTAGCTTTCGTAAGAAATCGGAAATCGTCCGAAGTTCCGCTCTGTCATCAGGAAACACCAAATACGGTGGCTTGCAAGACAAGGCACCCAAATTTGAAAAACGCCTTGCCGAAGCTAAGGCTAGAAGAAAAAACGTTTTCCAAGTCAGAAACTTAATATCTACTTGCTGTAAGGGTTCAAAATATGAAGACTGTAAGAAATCTGAACCCAAATTCAAGTCCCATGGCGCTGTAGGTGGGATAAATAGAGGCTGTACTCTGAGAACACCCTGCAGAAAAGTGTGTACCGACGGCAATAGAGCCAATCGTCTTTGAAAATAAATTGACAACACAGATACCTGCACCTTCAGTGTACATAAACGCAGTCCTCCATCCAACCCCGTCTGTAAAAAAATAAGAATTTACTTACCGATAATTCTATTTCTCGTAGTCCGTAGTGGATGCTGGGAACTCCGTAAGGACCATGGGGAATAGCGGCTCCGCAGGAGACTGGGCACAAAAAGTAAAAGCTTTAGACTAGCTGGTGTGCACTGGCTCCTCCCCCTATGACCCTCCTCCAAGCCTCAGTTAAGATACTGTGCCCGGACGAGCGTACATAATAAGGAAGGATCTTGAATCCCGGGTAAGACTCATACCAGCCACACCAATCACACCGTACAACTCGTGATCTGAACCCAGTTAACAGTATGATAACCGTAGGAGCCTCTGAAAAGATGGCTTCCAACAATAAACAACCCGATTTGTTTGTAACAATAACTATATACAAGTATTGCAGACAATCCGCACTTGGGATGGGCGCCCAGCATCCACTACGGACTACGAGAAATAGAATTATCGGTAAGTAAATTCTTATTTTCTCTGACGTCCTAGTGGATGCTGGGAACTCCGTAAGGACCATGGGGATTATACCAAAGCTCCCAAACGGGCGGGAGAGTGCGGATGACTCTGCAGCACCGAATGAGAGAACTCCAGGTCCTCCTCAGCCAGGGTATCAAATTTGTAGAATTTAGCAAACGTGTTTGCCCCTGACCAAGTAGCTGCTCGGCAAAGTTGTAAAGCCGAGACCCCTCGGGCAGCCGCCCAAGATGAGCCCACCTTCCTTGTGGAATGGGCTTTAACAGATTTTGGCTGTGGCAGGCCTGCCACAGAATGTGCAAGTTGAATTGTACTACAAATCCAACGAGCAATCGTCTGCTTAGAAGCAGGAGCACCCAGCTTGTTGGGTGCATACAGTATAAACAGCGAGTCAGATTTTCTGACTCCAGCCGTCCTGGAAACATATATTTTCAGGGCCCTGACTACGTCCAGCAACTTGGAGTCCTCCAAGTCCCTAGTAGCCACAGGTACCACAATAGGTTGATTCATGTGAAACGCTGAAACCACCTTAGGGAGAAATTGAGGACGAGTCCTCAATTCCGCCCTATCCGAATGAAATATCAGGTAAGGGCTTTTATAGGATAAAGCCGCCAATTCTGATACGCGCCTGGCTGAAGCCAGGGCCAACAGCAGTACCACTTTCCATGTGAGATATTTCAAATCCACTGTGGCAAGTGGTTCAAACCAATGTGATTTTAGGAACCCTAAAACTACATTGAGATCCCAAGGTGCCACTGGAGGCACAAAAGGAGGCTGTATATGCAGTACCCCTTTGACAAACGTCTGAACTTCAGGCACTGAAGCCAGTTCTTTTTGGAAGAAGATCGACAGGGCCGAAATTTGAACCTTAATGGATCCTAATTTTAGGCCCATAGACAATCCTGCTTGCAGGAAATGTAGGAAACGACCCAGTTGAAATTCCTCCGTAGGGGCCTTCTTGGCCTCACACCACGCAACATATTTTCGCCAAATGCGATGATAATGTTTTGCAGTTACATCCTTCCTGGCCTTGATCAGGGTAGGGATGACTTCATCTGGAATGCCTTTTTCCTTCAGGATCCGGCGTTCAACCGCCATGCCGTCAAACGCAGCCGCGGTAAGTCTTGGAACAGACAAGGTCCCTGCTGGAGCAGGTCCTTCCTTAGAGGTAGAGGCCACGGGTCCTCCGTGAGCATCTCTTGCAGCTCCGGGTACCAAGTTCTTCTTGGCCAATCCGGAGCCACGAGTATCGTTCTTACTCCTCTCCTTCTTATGATTCTCAGTACTTTTGGTATGAGAGGAAGAGGAGGGAACACATATACTGACTGGAAAACCCACGGAGTTACCAGAGCGTCCACCGCTATTGCCTGAGGGTCCCTTGACCTGGCGCAATATCTGTCCAGTTTCTTGTTGAGACGGGACGCCATCATGTCCACCTTTGGTTTTTCCCAACGGTTTACAATCACTTGGAAGACTTCTGGATGAAGTCCCCACTCCCCCGGGTGGAGGTCGTGTCTGCTGAGGAAGTCTGCTTCCCAGTTGTCCACTCCCGGAATGAACACTGCTGACAGTGCTATCACATGATTTTCCGCCCAGCGGAGAATCCTTGCAGCTTCTGCCATTGCCCTCATGCTTCTTGTGCCGCCCTGTCTGTTTACGTGGGCGACAGCCGTGATGTTGTCCGACTGGATCAATACCGGTTGACCCTGAAGCAGAGGCCTTGCTTGACTTAGGGCATTGTAAATGGCCCTTAGCTCTAGGATATTTATGTGAAGAGACGTTTCCATGCTTGACCACAAGCCCTGGAAATTTCTTCCCTGTGTGACTGCTCCCCAGCCTCTCAGGCTGGCATCCGTGGTTACCAGCATCCAATCCTGAATGCCGAATCTGCGGCCCTCTAGAAGATGAGCCTTCTGTAACCACCACAGGAGAGATACCCTTGTCCTTGGAGATAGGGTTATCCGCTGATGCATCTGAAGATGCGATCCGGACCATTTGTCCAGCAGATCCCACTGAAAAGTTCTTGCATTGAATCTTCCGAATGGAATCGCTTCGTAAGAAGCCACCATTTTTCCCAGGACTCTCGTGCACTGATGCACTGACACTTGTCCTGGTTTTAGGAGGTTCCTGACTAGCTCGGATAACTCCCTGGCCTTCTCCTCCGGGAGAAACACCTTTTTCTGGACTGTGTCCAGAATCATCCCTAGGAACAGTAGACGTGTTGTTGGAATCAGCTGTGATTTTGGGATATTTAGAATCCACCCGTGCTGACGTAGCACTACCTGAGATAGTGCTACTCCGACCTCTAACTGTTCCCTGGACCTTGCCCTTATCAGGAGATCGTCCAAGTAAGGGATAATTAATACGCCTTTTCTTCGAAGAAGAATCATCTTTTCGGCCATTACCTTGGTAAAGACCCGTGGTGCCGTGGACAATCCAAACGGCAGCGTCTGAAACTGATAATGACAGTTTTGTATCACAAACCTGAGATACCCTTGGTGAGAAGGGTAGATTGGGACATGGAGATAAGCATCCTTGATGTCTAGAGATACCATATAGTCCCCTTCTTCCAGGTTCGCTATCACTGCTCTGAGTGACTCCATCTTGAATTTGAACCTTTTTATGTAAGTGTTCAAAGATTTTAGATTTAAAATTGGTCTCACCGAGCCGTCCGGCTTCGGTACCACAAACAGCGTGGAATAATACCCCTTTCCCTGTTGTAGGAGGGGTACCTTGATTATCACCTGCTGGGAATACAGCTTGTGAATGGCTTCCAATACTGCCTCCCTGTCGGAGGGAGACGTTGGTAGAGCAGACTTCAGGAACCGGCGAGGGGGAGACGTCTCGAATTCCAATTTGTACCCCTGTGATACTACCGGCAGGATCCAGGGGTCCACTTGCGAGTGAGCCCACTGCGCTCTGAAATTCTTGAGACGGCCCCCCACCGTGCCCGAGTCTGCTTGCAGAGCCCCAGCGTCATGCTGAGGACTTGGCAGAAGCGGGGGAGGGCTTCTGCTCCTGGGAAGAGGCTGCATGGTGCAGTCTTTTTCCCCTTCCTCTGCCCCGGGGCAGGAATGAGCGGCCTTTTTCCCTCTTGCCCTTATAGGGACGAAAGGACTGGGTTTGAAAAGACGGTGTCTTTTTCTGCTGAGAGGTGACCTGGGGTAAAAAGGTGGATTTTCCAGCCGTTGCCGTGGCCACCAGGTCCGATAGACCGACCCCAAATAACTCCTCCCCTTTATACGGCAATACTTCCATATGCCGTTTGGAATCCGCATCACCTGACCACTGTCGCGTCCATAACGTTCTTCTGGCAGAAATGGACATCGCACTTACTCTAGATGCCAGGGTGCAAATATCCCTCTGTGCATCTCGCATATATAGTAATGCATCCTTTAAATGCTCTATAGTTAATAATATACTGTCCCTATCCAGGGTATCAATATTTTCAGTCAGGGAATCCGACCAAGCCACTCCAGCGCTGCACATCCAGGCTGAGGCGATCGCTGGTCGCAGTATAACACCGGTATGTGTGTATATACCTTTTAAGATATTTTCCAGCCTTCTATCAGCTGGTTCCTTGAGAGCGGCCGTATCAGGAGACGGTAACGCCACTTGTTTTGATAAGCGTGTGAGCGCCTTATCTACCCTAGGGGGTGTTTCCCAACGTGCCCTAACCTCTGGCGGGAAAGGGTATAGTGCCAATAATTTATTAGAAATCAGCAGTTTTTTATCGGGGGAAACCCACGCTTTATCACACACCTCATTTAATTCATCTGACTCAGGAAAAACTACTGGTAGTTTTTTCACACCCCACATAATACCCTTTTTTGTGGTACTTGTAGTGTCAGAAATGTTCAGTGCCTCCTTCATTGCCGTGATCATGTAACGTGTGGCCCTACTGGACATTACGTTTGTCTCGTCACCGTCGACACTGGATTCAGTATCCGTGTCAGGGTCTGTGTCGACCATCTGAGGTAACGGGCGTTTTAGCGCCCCTGGCGGTGTCTGAGACGCCTGAACAGGCACTAATTGATTTGTCGGCTGTCTCATGTCGTCAACAGTTTTTTGCAAAGTGCTGACATTGTCACGTAATTCTTTAATTACTACCATCCAGTCAGGTGTCGACTCCCTAGGGGGTGACATCACTAACACAGGCAATTGCTCTGCTTCCACATCATTTTCCTCCTCATACATGTCGACACAATCGTACCGACACCCAGCACACACAGAGGGAATGCTCTGATAGAGGACAGGACCCCACTAGCCCTTTGGGGAGACAGAGGGAGAGTTTGCCAGCACACACCAGAGCGCTATATATATATACAGGGATAACCTTATATAAGTGTTACTCCCTTTATAGCTGCTGTATTATATATTAGCTGCCAATAGTGCCCCCCCTCTCTTGTTTTACCCTGTTTCTGTAGTGTAGTCTGCAGGGGAGAGTCAGGGAGCCGTCCTTCCAGCGGAGCTGTGAAAGAAAATGGCGCTTGTGTGCTGAGGAGAAAGGCTCCGCCCCCTTCACGGCGGCCTTTTCTCCCGCTTTTTTCAGGAAACTGGCAGGGGATAAATGCATCCATATAGCCCAGGAGCTATATGTGATGCATTTTTTTTAGCCATATAAGGTTTTTATATCGTTTTTATTGCGTCTCAGGGCGCTCCCCCCCAGCGCCCTGCACCCTCAGTGACCGGAGTGTGAAGTGTGCTGAGAGCAATGGCGCACAGCTGCAGTGCTGTGCGCTACCTTATTTGAAGACAGGAACGTCTTCTGCCGCCGCTTTCTCCGGACCTCTTCGCTCTTCTGGCTCTGTAAGGGGGCCGGCGGCGCGGCTCCGGGACCCATCCAGGCTGAACCTGTGATCGTCCCTCTGGAGCTAATGTCCAGTAGCCAAGAAGCCCAATCCACTCTGCAGTCAGGTGAGTTCGCTTCTTCTCCCCTTAGTCCCACGATGCAGTGAGCCTGTTGCCAGCAGGACTCACTGAAAATAAAAAACCTATTTAAACTTTTACTTCTAAGCAGCTCAGGAGAGCCACCTAGCTTGCACCCTTCTCGTTCGGGCACAAAAATCTAACTGAGGCTTGGAGGAGGGTCATAGGGGGAGGAGCCAGTGCACACCAGCTAGTCTAAAGCTTTTACTTTTTGTGCCCAGTCTCCTGCGGAGCCGCTTATCCCCATGGTCCTTACGGAGTTCCCAGCATCCACTAGGACGTCAGAGAAATAACAGAGGCCCTCATTCCGAGTTGTTCGCTCGGTATTTTTCATCGCATCGCAATGAAAATCCGCTTAGTACGCATGCGCAATGTTCGCACTGCGACTGCGCCAAGTAACTTTACTATGAAGAAAGTATTTTTACTCACGGCTTTTTCTTCGCTCCGGCGAACGTAATGTGATTGACAGGAAATGGGTGTTACTGGGCGGAAACACGGCGTTTCAGGGGCGTGTGGCTGAAAACGCTACCGTTTCCGGGAAAAACGCAGGAGTGGCCGGAGAAACGGTGGGAGTGCCTGGGCGAACGCTGGGTGTGTTTGTGACGTCAACCAGGAACGACAAGCACTGAAATGATCGCACAGGCAGAGTAAGTCTGGAGCTACTCAGAAACTGCTAAGTAGTTAGTAATCGCAATATTGCGAATACATCGGTCGCAATTTTAAGAAGCTAAGATTCACTCCCAGTAGGCGGCGGCTTAGCGTGTGTAACTCTGCTAAATTCGCCTTGCGACCGATCAACTCGGAATGAGGGCCAGAATACGGGTAACTTGAAAAATGATGTCGGAAACTTCCGAGCTTCACACCAACCTATATAGGCACGCCAAATTCTGTAATAATGAGCTGCCGTAACCGGCTTCCTAGCTCGTAACATGGTTGGTATAACCGATACTGTAATGCCCTCTCTCTCTTCTTAAGAGGGCGGTTTCAGCAACCACTCCGTCCACCGCAGCCGCGCTAAATAGGAGTAAAAGAACGGCCCCTGTTATAACGGGTTGGACGTAGTATGCGCGGCCAAGGATCATCTGAGAGTAGTCCTCGGAGATTCGAGAACCAAGCTCTCCGAGACCCATGAGCTATCACTAGTATGACTGTGACGGACTCTCTTATGATCCGTTTTAGCAATGGAGAGAGCAGCGGAAAACGGTGGAAACAAATACACGAGGCTGTACGGCCACGCGATTGTGAGAGCATCCACCGCCACTGCCCATGGGATCTGTCATTCTGGACACATACTGGGCGTTTGTAATTGTGGCGAGATGCCATCATGTCCACCTGAGGGTAACCTTACCTGTGGACCAACATGTGAAACACCTCTGGATTTAATGCCCAGTCTCCTGGATGAAAATCCCGACGGCTGAGATCATCTGTCTAACAGATGTCCACTCCCGGAATGAACCCAGACGCCAATATCACCTTGTGGTATTCTGGGCAATTGAGGATTCGAGCTACTTCCCGCATTGCCATGCGGCTTCTCGTTCCTCCCTTGTATGCGACTGCCGTCGCGTTGTCTGACTGCACTTGGAGAGTCTGAGAGCGAAGCATGTAGTGCATTGTAAATTGCACGGAGTTCCAGGACATTTATAGACAGCAATCTGTCGTGATCCGTTTAGAAACCTTGTCGCTGACCATTTTAAACTACAACTCCCCAACCTCTGAGACTCTCGCCCAGAGTAGAGACACCCTCGCCCCCCTGTGGGAAACGCGAGCCGATAGTGTGCGTGGCTTGAGCACTAATTGTACCAGATGGCGTATAATCTGTACTTTCTGGTGTAGTAGGTAAATCTTTGATTTACCGTACCTGTAATCATACCTAGGAATTGAAGTCGTTGAGACGGAATTAGATGCGATTGTTTTTGAACTTGACACTGCAACCGTGGTGTACGTTAGCAGCGCAAGTAGGAGGAGCATCTGTTGAGACGGAGCTCTTATGAGCAGATCGTCTAAGTATGGAACGATTGTCACTGCCAGGGATCTGAGATGAGCTATCATCACACACATCACTTTGGTGAATACCCGAGGCGCTGACAAGAGGCCAAACGGTAGAACCTGAAACGGTTAATGGTAGTGGCGTATTGCAAAACGCAAGAACCTGTGATGAGGTGACCAAACCGGAATGGGTAAATACGCATCCTGGAGATCAAGCGCAATTATGCAATCTTGTGGCTCCAAATATGCAAATACTAACTGCAGAAAATCCATTTTCAATCTGTAGTAAGTGACTTGCTGATTGAGACTGCGACGGAGCCCTCCGGCTTCGGTACCACAAACAGACGGGAATAATAACCCTGACTTTGTTGGTGTACCAGGCCTGGAAATAAAAACTGCTGAAACCAGCAGAGACTGAATGGCAACCTGCCAAAACGCCTTATTTCGTCCGACAGAGGCAGTCTTGTCTTTTAACCCTAAATAGCGGATACATCCATGAGTGGATGGCTGGAAACCCGGCAAATGTAACGTGTAAAGGCGCGCTTCCACAATCGGAAATTCGAGATGGGCTGAGAGCCCGTCAAGCCACTGGCTTGTTGTGACTTTAGCGCCCTGGCGTTACAAGGTGTGACTGTTTTTGTACCACCGCCTTGAAAATACTGAAGTCTAAAGGCTTTAAACGCCGGACCAGAGTATTTCTGATATCGGAGGAGGCCATTTTGTCCAATTTAGGACCAAACAACTTCTGGCCTTGTCGTGCTGAAACTAGCGACGATGAAAAACGAGAAGCAAGGTAACAGGCGGCAGCAGACGCTGTACCGAGATACTCAGCAGCTTCTCATTAACGATAAGTATAACGTGATCGTCATTGTTTCCATACACAGAGCGCCCTAGTCACCCAAATGTATCTTGGGTCTTTATAAGGTTTGACACAGACGAATTCACCAATGGCGGATTCTCCAATTTAGATGTCACTGTGTGGAAACGGGTAAATAGCCTTAAATCTTAGTAAGATATCCTAAATAAGAAACCTATTGAAGATCTGTCGTTTAGTAAATACGACGGATTAGATGTTAGAGGCTTCTTATTCTCTGTAAATTTCAGAGACTGACTCACTGGTCATTAGCAATGTATGGTTGTCAAAACCCGCACTATCTGACTGCTGGTCTAATGTGCCCTCCTCACTCGTATTTAGCGCTGTGAGGTTTGACATAGAATTGTCAGGTCTGCCACATAGAATAAATGTGTAAATTATAAGATCAGTTAAATTAACACCCTCCGTAAAAGCTGGCGGAGTAACTTTTGAGACTCTGATCTTACTGCTCCTGTCGAGCAGAGTCAATTTGAATTGCCAATGCTAACATAGGATCTGGGAATGAACCGGCTTCCTGAAAACCTACAAAACATAGTGAACATGTGGTAGATTTATGTCCAGACATTGTTTAAAAGCATTTTTAGTCTGTGCTGGAGCCTTACTTCTTATGCAGACAGACAACACAATAGCCAAAGGACAGACACTTGCACGACTCAGTAAAATTATTATCTTAAGGTGTGTAATATATATCTATCTATTTATGGCCGAAATGCAGTTCACATGGGCAGCCTATGTGAAATCTGAACCAAAATTCCCACTAACACCCCTGCGCCTCCGGTGGCGTAGAGATGTAGGGCAGGAATGTTCTGGAATTACAAACTGGAAGAAACAGGAAGCATGGTTAAAATGGCCCCCATGCCATGCTGACACTGATAATCACAGGACAAGTTACAATTGCTTCAGTGTTAATATAGGCTCAATAGTCTATTATACAGTGATAATCACAGGCAGACCACAATACATGCTCTAGTGTTAATATAGGCTCAATAGCCTATTATACAGTGAAAATCACAGGCAGTTTACAATACATGCCTCCAGTGTTAATATAGGCTCAATAGCCTATTATACAGTGATAATCACAGGCAGGCCACCATACATGCTGTAGTATTAATATAGGCTCAATAGTCTATCACCCAGTGAAAATCACAGGCTACAATACATCCAATATTAATATAGGCTCAATAGCCTATCATACATTAACTCTGCCTGCTGTTTATATAGGTATGGCAGCCTTTACATACCCTTGCCGCTGTAATCAACCAGATTACACCCCCCCCCTTCCCCCTGTACTCCCTGTAGCCAGGGCCGTCTTTACGTATGGGCTCAATGGGCTCTTGCCCAAGGGCCCCAGGAGTACAAGGGCCCTAGGCTGATAGCTGAGGGTCCCCTCTTTCCAGGGGTACCAGATTTTTGAAAATCGGCCCTGGGGAACCAGAGATATCTGACTTGAAAGCAGTGGTCCCCAACCAAGCCTGTTAATTGCACTTCCCAGCCTGATATCTTAAGTTTTGTCTGACTTAGAGTATTTGTGAGGGTAGAAGCCAAAAGCTGTGACTCTCCCCTTTTGGTGGACACTGGCAGATTGTCTCTACTATGAACAGAACCAGAGATATCAGCCTTCAAGCAGCTGGTCCCTGCTCCAGCTCCACATGCCTAATATGCAGTTTTAAATTTTCATTGGTGAATTGCTTTGGCTCCTGAACTCTGATCCCCAAGTCCCTAGAACCTTCTGAAAGGTGGGACACTCTAGTTTTTTTATTCCATTCAAAGCTAAGAAATATATTTTCAGCAACTTGAGATATCTGCAGTCAAGCAAGCTGCCCTCCCACCGAAAAATGATAAATATTAAGCCAACTCCACTATTGATAGTGTAGGAGCTTCCGCAGTTTAGTATATATATATATTGATTCACGTTTTTCGCATTTATTAAGATATTTACTGTTAATCACAAAATGAGTTGATATGTCCTTAAGAAAAATGTGCAGAGCTGGTCAGAATGTTGTATTTGCTGAATAATCTTGTTTTAAGGCATGACTTGTACAAGACAAATGCAACATTAAATGTGTTGGAAATGTATCTAGGACGGACAAAGCAACACCAGATATATCCAAGGCTAATTGAGAAGAATAAAGAAAGAAATCTTTTGAGTTTATGTCCGAAAGACTGATAAACGAAACAATAACCATTTTCAAGGCTGTCCTGGTTGCCACTTCTAACATTGTATGACAATCGATGTATTTTCAAGACATACATGGTGTATTCTGATTGGCTAAATATATTGGCAAGCATAAACCCTTTGTGTTCAAGCTATAAATAATAAAGCCATGATGGCCCCCTAACAGATCAACTATGAACTGCTTAGGTTACACAATGATCCTGTGTCACTTATTCATTCACTGATCTCCAACCGGTTGCTAAGGGAAACAGCATTCTGACTGATGACTGAAGAGAGTTCATAATCAGACCTATTGTTAACATACCCTATCATTTTGGGGGCTCGTCCGGGATATTCCAGCATCTCCTCCACTGGCAATAAATCCTCTGATCTTTCAGGAACCGCTGATAACAAACAAAACCGGTAAGTGAGATTTACTGTGTAGATTTCTACCTGCTCACTTGAACTCAGCGCTTCTTGTGTAAATCAAGGGGAAGTCCAGTCGAGAAGGTCAGAGAATATCTTAAAGAGCCCAGCGTCAGTCAGAAGAAATTTTTTTAAGGTACCATACATGTATGTTATATTGTTGAATTATGTTATATTGTTGAATTGTGGGTAAATAATTTCAGATAATTTGTCACAAGTGCACAGGGGTAATTAATCAAGTATGCAGAAAACCTTAAATTGTGCAAATACTGATGTGTGTTTGTTGAGAAAATAGAGCCGTTTTATAAAAGTGGCGCATGGCCAAGATATGTTCTAATGCTGATAACCAGTTTGAATTGATAAATAACCAAAGAGGTGTATGCAAATCTTGTACCTGTGTTGTTGTGTTAAGAAAATATAAAGGGTCTGTAGCACCAAGATTGCTGGCAATTACAGGCACTGAAGTCTCATTTGGTTATGTGGAAAATGATGATGAATTTTATTGTACAAAAGGTTGTCATTTTAAAAAGAGAATTGTTGGAACATTACATTAAGAATGATTGATTTAACATCATAACCTATTGGCCTAGGAACCACATAATTCCAGGTCTAAGACCCATGTGCCGTGCAGTCTCAAACAGCTGCCGTGCACGCAGATAACAGATATAGGATTTACTGTCATCTTTGTTTTTGTATCCTTGCACTGTTATATGTACTCTGTCAATATGCTTTTGAAAAGGTGGGGGGGGGAGTCGGGTTGTCTGCTGAATAATGAAACTAGAGTCTCCTACACGCACTGATAGGTATTTCTAAGCAGTCCCCGGAGTTAGCTGTTACTTTCTGAAGAGAAACAAGCATTAAACTACAACAGGGATACTGATACAAGCAGGGGTCCATATAGGCAGGGGGATAGACCCTTGGAGTAACTTAACAATAATATTAGGGACGCATCTCAGTGATCCAGAAGAAATAATCTATTATGCAGGTCTCACTTGGGGAGCAGTACTAACAAATTCTCCACCAACACAGGGAGGAAGGGGCAACACTACAACCCCAGTCATTTGTCCACAGACGGATTGAAGAAGCTCTTTTAGAGATTCTTTAACAGGAGATTTTAATTCCCTCAAAAGGAGTTATTAAAATACCACATCAGGATGGGTTCAAACCCGTGGATATTGTTGATAACAGGGAGGGTAATGAATCTCTGAAAGGAATTTCAAAAAGAACAGGCTTCCCGTCACTTGACCTAGATAGAGATTCTTTAAAAGGAGATTTTTAAGTCCCTCAAAAGGAGTTATTAAAATACCACATCAGGAGGGGTTCCGCGCACGTTCACCCAGGCATGGGAGCGCGGTCTGAAAAGATGTCAGGGCCCGACAAACCCGTGGATATTGTTAACAGGGAGGGTAATAAATCTCTGAAAGGAATCAAAAGAGCAGAAGGGACACTTGACCTAGAGAAATGGGAAAAATTTGCCTCCTGTAACAAGAGTTGGATAATTCATAATAGTAGAGATCAAGCATCCATCTGGATCACTGAAGCACAAGAAAGAGAAAATGAAACAATAAGAAAAGCCAAAGAAAAGAATGCCATACCGAAGGTAACAGTTCACGTTGTCCAGGAACAAAGCAAGTGGAAAATCAGAAACCCAACGCAAGGGGCCACAGGAAGGAACTCAAAAGAAGGAACCAAGCAAGATGAAAGAAAGTGTTATTTCTGTAAGAAAAAAGGACATTTCAAGAAGAATTGCAGAAAATACAAGAACAGGTGTGAAAACCAGCAAGAAAAACCTAAAGCATAACTGAGACCTAGTCCAGCAACAGCACCTCCACACTATACCCCACCCTTATACCCAGACATGCATGCACACCAAGGTACCCATAGTATGAACAGAATGCAATTACCTACAAGCTCACTAACAGTGAAATTAAAAAGATACGAGCAAGGAAAAGAGTGACGAATAATCAGCCCTATTTTAGAAGGATCTGTGGTTGAAAATCCGAATGATTTACCTGAGCTATGTGTACAGAGTATGCCCCAGTGTCCTGATACTTTATCACAAGAAACCCCAACAAGACCAACCAAAGAAATTGGGCAGCTAAAGTTCCCCTTATGTTTAAACGAGTGATAGACACCTGCAATCAAGTTATGAGTCCAGAAAATAATAGTCCACAATCAGGGACTATAGGCAGCAGGGTGCAATTCAGGCAGAGAGGAGAAACAAGGGATCAAGACACAGCCTCTACAGCTTTTTAATGCCCAGGTGCATAATGTACAGAATAAACTGACATATTTTCCAGAAAGATTGTGTCCGGTATGTCAGTTTTGCGTTCCAGAAGGATATGAACATTGCCCAAATTGTGGAAACTGGATTTCACACCATGAACCACCATGCCAAGATATCTATGCGACTAGAAATACTAAAAGACGGTCATCATTGCCTGTTTCTCTGTATCCAGCACAAGTACAGAAAATACGCAACCCAGATAATGCAGCCAGGACGAACGAACCATACATCGTACAGAGCCAACACCACAAACCATGGTATGGCAATGACCTCGCAAATATAGTTGCAGAGTCCCCAGATCCTAGATAAAACCCAATAGCAGTTTATGCCTATATGGAAAGAATTCAAACCATATGGACACCGGCATGGGTCGACTACCACCAGTTGTGTGAGGCTATACTAGGACCAGCAACTGCCCAAACAGTAAGCACCATGTTAAAAACAGATGCAGTAGATGATTGCCCAGCCATAACGGACGTTCCGACAGAGAAAAATAGAACAACGTTTGAAAGTGGAAAGATGTACATGACAAGACTTAAGAGATGGTGTCATGCACAGACACTCAGGGCACCAGCAGCCCCAGACTTGAAACAGGGAAAGACTGAGTCCATCAGAACTTACTATGATAAAGTCACTATACGACACACAAGATGATAGAATATGAAGGTGTGCAACTCCTGTGTCGACAACAGTGTACTCAGTCACCACTGGCAGTTCGATAAAAGTGACTTTACCCACAGGAGACCCAAGGGTTTCAAGAGCTGTTTTTATGCACAACCAGATTCCTCTACGTTTACTTACAGATCAAGCCATTGCAACGACTGGATTGGGAGATTAAGCCCTACCCTTGCAAGAAAGCAAAGATGTAACCTGAAATACAAGCTGCTATACAAGACCAACTCTCACAGGAAAAGTAAGACAAAGAGGAACAACAACTCCCAGCATAAACATCATTATGTTAAACATCAGCCTGGGTGGACTTGGACTAAGAAAATGACATGTCAGCAGCAGTGAGAAAGAATATGCAAGTTAAGAAGGACAAAGAAAGACATCTGACAAGTGGTCAGTACTACCTGGCAAGATTACAGAGATAATGCCATGATTTAAAGCAACAGAAGCTCCGGGGTTTAAAGCAAATAATAAGGAACAAGACAGAAAAAAAAAAAGTTCCAGAAAACAAATGAATGATGCTTCTTCTGCCAATATGAAGTACAAGCTTCTTCAGGTACTCCCAGTGAACATAATGTCTCCAGAAGAAACAGCAGAAGGTATGATTACAGTCACCTTGCCACTGGAGAAATACGTCTGTGCCTAATGAATACTGGAGCCAGCACAGGCAGAAGACAGTAGAGGGAGATACTACAAGAACTGATGATATCAGAAATTCTTAAAGGGACAGGAGATGAGAGAAATGCAGTCACCAATACCAGCCCAATTCTTGACCTTGAGTACATGTCCAGTGACTTTGCTGAAGCACAATGTACTAAAGCTTATCTAAGGAGAATACAGTACACACCAGCAGAAGTTTAACTTTCCAGCAACTTATCAAAGGAAAGAACAAAAAAGCCATTTAGAAGCAAGTTAAAACAGAAGTTCAGTATTGGCTCATTCCCGCAGTACCAGTTGTAGAAGAAAGGAAGCAATACTACTGGACCAGAATAGCCCTGTGGAGGGGCTATATCACCAAGTGATATATCCACAAAACACACAGCTAAATACAGGATGTGAATGAACTGCTGATTGCCACCACTACTAAAAGAAGCACCAAGAAGGGGCAGTGTCCTTAGTGAAGTTTCTGGAAGAACAAGACTGCAGAGCCTCAGAAGGAGAAATTGCAGCTAGTCAAGCAAGAGTTAATCTTCCTAGGACACTCAAGGTACCAGACATCTAACAAAAGTGAAAAGGCAGAAGTCCTAGAAGAGGACAAGAGCACAGGCATAGTGCTGAATCATGAACTTATCATCCAGGGTCCACATGCAGGTACAGAGAAGCTTCAACAAGCAAGAACCAAACACCTGTCAGTGGCAAGGCTGACCATGTATGAAGTAGCACTGCCAAAATGCGACAAGTAACCATCAGAAGATGTATTACCCTCAACGCAGCAACCCTTTTCCAACATTAATCAATAAAGGTGTTGAATCTCAAGATTCAAAAGGAGGGACAATTACCCCAAGGCAGGAGCCACTAGTCCATCAGATTTCTCAGAGGCAATGGCATTAATTCTGCAGAAATGGAGACCACACTTTACAGACACCCAGTTAGTTGGTTATTGCAGAGAATGGATTCCATCGGCCTCATTACTGATGCAGCCCCTATATGAATTAATAAAAAAAGGAGGCGTCTGCAGAAAACAGGGACACCATTGAAGAAGCAGTAAGACAAACTAAAGCAAACCATAATCACAGCCCCAGCATTGGGATTGCCTGATACAAAAAAGCCTTTTAACCTATTCTGCCATGAAAACAGAGGGCATTCTTTAGGGGTGCTCACCCAGAAATACGGACCAAAACAAAGACCAGTGGCATACTATTCAGCCCAGCTGGATCCGATTATCAGAGGAGCACCATCCTGTGTCCGAGCAGTGGCAGCAGCAGCAATAATGAAGGAAAAGGTGACAGACATCATTGTGTTTGATCATCCACTGTGTATACAAGTACCTCACACTGTAACAGAAATATTAAGTCAAGAAAATAGCAAGCATCTTTCTGCAGCCAGACTTACCAAATATGAAGTGATTGCCTAGCCTTCATGGAATTAGAGACTTTACCTCTTCCTAATGTCCAAGATACACCATTGGACAATCCAGACATGAACCTGTTCGTCGATGGATCAAGATATTATGATAATGGATCCCCAAAGACAGGATATGCAGTAACAACTGAAACTGAAGTCATAGACTCTGGAGCATTGCTACCAAGCATGTCAGCACAAGAAGCAGAACTCATAGCAATGACCAAAGCCTGCATACATGCTGAAAACATGACAGCTAACATCTAGTCCCAAGATTACGCTGTTATATGGAAAAGTAGGGACTTCAAAAGTGCAAATGGAAAATCCATCAAACATGCCAGTTTGATTATGGAACTCTTCAGAGCATTGGAACTACCTAAAAGAATTGGAATAATCAAGGTACAAGCACATACTAAGAGCCAAACCATGGAAGCTAAAGGAAATGCATTTGCAGATGCAGAAGCCAAGAGAATTGCCTTACAATCAAAAGAACTTGAGCAAGTCTTAGTAGCTCAAGACGTGAAGCAAATGCCCAGTGAACAGGAGCTGATCAAATTCAACAACAAGCATCACAAGGAGAAAAGGAGAAATGGAGACGATTGGGGGCAGAAGAAGATGAACATGGACTTTGGAAGTCAAGAGAATTGAAGTACTGTCTACCAGCAGCTCTATTTCCACCTATGTTACAAGTAGCTCATGGACAAGTACACCATTCAAAGGAAGCCATGGTGAATAGAGTACAAGAGCATTGGATAGCTCCAGGCTTCAATAAAGCTGCAACAAACTTTGTAGCAGGATGCTGGATCTGTGGAATCAGCAATCCAGGAAAAAGAACCAAGACACCTCTAGGAACTATACCCAAAGCCTCTTACCCATTTGAAAGACTACCAATTGACTATATACAGTGGCGACGAAGCAGTCCATATGAATAGTACTAGTAGCAACGGACATGTTTAGTCACTGGGCCGAAGCCTGGCCAGTAAGCAAAGCCACAGCAAAAACCACTGCAAAGAAACTGATAGCAGAAGTAGTATGTAGATTTGGGATACCGGAGGTTATAGAATCAGATAGAGGTACACATTTCACAGGAGAAGTCATGCAGCATATAATGAAAGATTTGGGGGTACAGCAGGCCTTCCATGTGCCTTACCAGCCCCAGGCGAGTGGGAGGGGGGACATCTGAACTTTGACCTTAAGCTAAACTACAGAAAATGACAGAAACCAAAGAACTTGTCCAGAATGCCTACCTATAGTCTTGTTTAATATTAGGACCACACCCTGAAACCTAGTAAGCTGACTCCATTAGAGATATTGTTTGGGTCAGCTCTAAGAACAGGTTGTATTATCCACTACAGTTACAACATAATCATGGTGATTTAACAGGTTATGTACAGGAGGTCTGTTAAAACATTGACTAACCTCCATGGCCGAGTGTTTTCTTCCATTCCAGACCCAGAAGGATCAGCTACGCATAAGCTAAATCCAGGAGATTGGGTCTATTTAAAGAGACATGTGAGAAAGACCTTTAAACCAAGATATGATGGTCCATATCAAGTGCTGCTAACCATGTCTACCTTAAATTAAGGTGAAAGGTCGTGATACTTGATTACATGCATCCCACTTGAAGAAGTTGACAGTGACTCTCCAGCCAGATGGAATGAAGTTGCTTATCCTTTGATTGTTGTTAGGGGTAATCCCCAAGGTTTGGACTATAAGTCCAGGGGACTGGTTTACTGAAAGAGAATGTTTCAGGCCTAGATAGTGTAGGTAGAATAGGGAGAAAAAGTGGAATCAAAAAGAGGGGAAATGATAGTGTAGGAGCTTCCGCAGTTTAGTATATATATATATATTGATTCACGTTTTTCGCATTTATTAAGATATTTACTGTTAATCACAAAATGAGTTGATATGTCCTTAAGAAAAATGTGCAGAGCTGGTCAGAATGTTGTATTTGCTGAATAATCTTGTTTTAAGGCATGACTTGTACAAGACAAATGCAACATTAAATGTGTTGGAAATGTATCTAGGACGGACAAAGCAACACCAGATATATCCAAGGCTAATTGAGAAGAATAAAGAAAGAAATCTTTTGAGTTTATGTCCGAAAGACTGATAAACGAAACAATAACCATTTTCAAGGCTGTCCTGGTTGCCACTTCTAACATTGTATGACAATCGATGTATTTTCAAGACATACATGGTGTATTCTGATTGGCTAAATATATTGGCAAGCATAAACCCTTTGTGTTCAAGCTATAAATAATAAAGCCATGATGGCCCCCTAACAGATCAACTATGAACTGCTTAGGTTACACAATGATCCTGTGTCACTTATTCATTCACTGATCTCCAACCGGTTGCTAAGGGAAACAGCATTCTGACTGATGACTGAAGAGAGTTCATAATCAGACCTATTGTTAACATACCCTATCACTATCCACCCCTCCCCTACGTATTAAACACCCCTTAACACTCTGGAAGTCATGTAACAGGGCCCCTTCATTCAGCCCAATGCCCCCTTCTACAGTTTAGCCCCATCTGTGCAGTAAATGAGTAATTAGCAGAAATTACTGTTCCAGGTCCTACATGCTGAGCAGAAGATAGAACACCCCCTACCGCCTGCGGGACATCAAACCTGCCACTGATAGCACCCCCCACCCCTACCGCTGGAGGATGGGTAGGGGGCCCAGTGCATTGCTGTGCCCAGGGGTCTACACCGCTGTTAAGACGGCCCTGCCTGTAGCGCTGTGTCTCAGCGGAGAGCGCCGGGAAGGCTTTGCAGGGAGGCGAGGGACATGCTGAGCAGCGGAGGTCGGCTGCCCGGAGCGGCGCGGTTCTCACCCTCTCAGCGCTGGCACCATACAGCATTGACGGAGCGTCCTGGACGGTGTTGGGCGGCCGGACGGAGCGGCTGGGGCGGCCGGACGGAGCGGCTGGGGCGGCCGGACGGAGCGGCTGTATGAGCGGCGGGAGCGGCGTATTACAACACTGACCCACACAGCGGGGCGGCAGCCTGCGCTGACCGCCCCGTTTCCCCAGCCTACCTTGTTGTAGGGAGGCTGCGACGGCTCTGTAATCTTCCGGTCATGGCTGAGACGGGGCTTCTATTTGTAAGCTCCGTTCAGCTCTCCAGGTCATGGCTGCGACGGGGCTTCTATGTGTAAGCTCCGTCCAGCTGTTGCAGGAGCAGTGGGCTGCCTGTGGCTGTGGGGGTGCTCTTTGTGAGGACCGACACGCCATGCGCTGTCCGTGCAGCGGCACTATCCCGGACCCATGTTTTTCCAGAAACTGGGAAGGGATGTGCTATAGTAAAAAGTAAAAATGAAAAATTAATAAAATCTTCCACAAAGTGTGGGAACTTCCCACAAGCCTAGTTAGTGCTGTGAGCACAGAAAAAACACTGAGGTAGTACACTGAGGTACTCGGGGATATGGAGGGGTGGAGAGTTCTAAATTTAAATATTCAGTGCCTTTGTTCCTGCTAAGCCGTCCATATCCCAAGAGTACTCCAGTGACCCCTAGTGGATGAAAAAGAAAGAGAGAGGGATGTGTGAGGTATACCAGCTCACTATTATCCCTATACAGTGTCAGAGAGAGAAGGATGTGTGATGTATACCAGCTCACTAATATCACTATACACAGTGTCAGAGAGAGAGAGAGAGAGATGTGTGAGGTATACCAGCTCACTATTATCACTATACAGTGTGTGAGAGAGAGAGAGAGGGATGTGTGAGGTATACCAGTTCACTATTATTACTATACAGTGTCAGAGAGAGAGGGGGATATGTGAGGTATACCAGCTCACTATTATTACTATACAGTGTCAGAGAGAGAGAGAGAGATGTGTGAGGTATACCAGCTCACTATTATCACTATACAGTGTCAGAGAGAGAGGGATGTGTGAGGTATACCAGCTCACTATTATTACTATACAGTGTCAGAGAGAGAGGGATGTGTGAGGTATACCAGCTCACTATTATCACTATACACAGTGTCAGAGAGAGAGAGAGAGAGGGATGTGTGAGGTATACCAGTTCACTATTATCACTATACAGTGTCAAAGAGAGAGGGATGTGTGAGGTATACCAGCTCACTAATATCACTATACACAGTGTCAGAGAGAGAGAGAGAGGGATGTGTGAGGTATACCAGTTCACTATTATCACTATACAGTGTCAGAGAGAGAAGGATGTGTGAGGTATACCAGCTCACTATTATCACTATACAGTGTCAGAGAGAGAGAGAGAGAGAGGGATGTGTGAGGTATACCAGCTCACTATTATCCCTATACAGTGAGAGAGAGAGAGAGAGAGAGAGAGAGAGGGGGGGGTATGTGTGATGTATACCAGCTCACTAATATCACTATACACAGTGTCAGAGAGAGAAGGATGTGTGAGGTATACCAGCTCACTATTATCACTATACAGTGTCAGAGAAAGAGAGAGGGATGTGTGAGGTATACCAGCTCACTATTATCACTATACAGTGTCAGAGAGAGAGAGAGAGAGAGAGAGAGAGATGTGTGAGGTATACCAGCTCACTATTATCACTATACAGTGAGAGAGAGAGAGAGAGAGAGAGAGAGAGAGAGAGAGAGAGAGAGAGATGTGTGAGGTATACCAGCAAACTATTATTACTATACAGTGTCAGAGAGAGAGAGAGAGAGAGAGAGGGATGTGAGAGGTATACCAGCTCACTATTATTACTATACAGTGTGAGAGAGAGAGAGAGAGAGGGATGTGTGAGGTATACCAGCTCACTATTATCACTATACAGTGCCAGAGAGAGAGAGGGGGATGTGTGAGGTATACCAGCTCACTATTATCACTCTACAGTGTCAGAGAGAGAGAGATGTGTGAGGTATACCAGCTAACTATTATCACTATACAGTGTCAGAGAGAGGGATGTGAGAGGTATACCAGCTCACTATTATCACTATACAGTGTCAGAGAGAGAGAGAGAGAGAAAGAGAGAGGGATGTGTGAGGTATACCAACTCAATATTATCACTATACAGTGTCAGAGAAAGAGAGAGGGATGTGTGAGGTATACCAGCTCACTATTATCACTATACAGTGTGAGAGAGAGATGTGTGAGGTATACCAGCTCACTATTGTCACTATACAGTGTCAGAGAGAGAGGGATGTGTGAGGTTATACCAGCTCACTATTATCACTATACAGTGTCAGAGAGAGAGAGAGGGATGTGTGAAGTGGACCAGCTCACTATTATCACTATACAGTGTCAGAGAGAGAGAGAGAGAGGGATGTGTGAAGTGGACCAGCTCACTATTATCACTATACAGTGTCAGAGAGAGAGAGAGAGAGGTGGGGATGTGTGAAGTATACCAGCTCACTATTATCACTATACAGTGTCAGAGAGAGAGGGATGTGTGAGGTATACCAGCTCACTATTATTACTATACAGTGTCAGCGAGAGCGAGGGATGTGTGAGGTATACCAGCTCACTATTATCACTATACAGTGTCAGAGAGAGAGAGAGAGAGGGATGTGTGAGGTATACCAGCTCACTATTATTACTATACAGTGTCAGAGAGAGAGAGAGAGAGAGAGAGAGAGAGATGTGTGAGGTATACCAGCTCACTATTATCACTATAGAGTGTGAGAGAGAGAGATGTGTGAGGTATACCAGCTCACTATTATCACTATACAGTGTCAGAGAGAGAGAGATGTGTGAGGTATATCAGCTCACTATTATCACTATACAGTGTCAGAGAGAGAGAGAGAGGGATGTGTGAGGTATACCAGCTCACTTATCACTATACAGTGTCAGAGAGAGAGAGAGAGAGAGAGAGGGATGTGTGAAGTGGACCAGCTCACTATTATCACTATACAGTGTCAGAGAGAGAGAGAGAGAGAGAGAGAGAGAGAGAGAGAGATGTGTGAAGTATACCAGCTCACTATTATCACTAAACAGTGTCAGAGAGAGAAGAGAGAGAGAGAGGGGGGGGGGGAGATTTGAGAAGTATACCAGCTCACTATTATCACTATACAGTGTCAGAGAGAGAGGGATGTGTGAGGTATACCAGCTCACTATTATCACAATACAGTGTCAGCGAGAGAGAGGGATGTGTGAGGTATACCAGCTCACTATAATCACTATAACGTGTCAGAGAGAGCGCGGGATGTGTGAGGTATACCAGCTCACTATTATCACTATACAGTGTCAGAGAGAGAGAGAGAGAGAGAGGGATGTGTGAGGTATACCAGCTCACTATAACGTGTCAGAGAGAGCGAGGGATGTGTGAGGTATACCAGCTCACTATTATCACTATACAGTGTCAGAGAGAGAGAGAGAGAGAGAGAGAGAGAGAGAGGGATGTGTGAGGTATACCAGCTCACTATTATCACTATACAGCAGGCATGTCCAAACTGCGGCCCTCCAGCTGTTGAGAAACTACATATCCCAGCATGCCCTGGCACAGCTTTAGCATTTTCTGACAGCAAAACTCTGTCAGGGCATGCTGGGATATGTAGTTTCACAACAGCTGGAGGGCCGCAGTTTGGACATGCCTGCTATACAGTGTCAGAGAGAGAGAGAGAGAGGGATGTGTGAGGTATACCAGCTCACTATTATTACTATACAGTGTCAGAGAGAGAGAGGGATGTGTGAGGTATACCAGCTCACTATTGTCACTATAGAGTGTCAGAGAGAGAGGGATGTGTGAAGTATACCAGCTCACTATTATCACTATACAGTGTCAGAGAGAGAGAGAGAGAGAGGGATGTGTGAAGTGGACCAGCTCACTATTATCACTATACAGTGTCAGAGAGAAAGAGAAGGATGTGTGAAGTATACCAGCTCACTATTATCACTATACAGTGTGAGAGAGAGAGGGATGTGTGAGTTATACCAGCTCACTATTATCACTATACAGTGTCAGCGAGAGAGAGGGATGTGTGAGGTATACCAGCTCAATATTATCACTATAACGTGGCAGAGAGAGCGAGGGATGTGTGAGGTATACCAGCTCACTATTATCACTATACAGTGTCAGAGAGAGAGAGAGAGAGGGATGTGTGAGGTATACCAGCTCACTATTATCACTATACAGTGTCAGAGAGAGAGAGAGAGGGATGTGTGAGGTATACCAGCTCACTATTATTACTATACAGTGTCAGAGAGAGAGAGGGATGTGTGAGGTATACCAGCTCACTATTATCACTATACAGTGTGAGAGAGAGATGTGTGAGGTACACCAGCTCACTATTGTCACTATAGAGTGTCAGAGAGAGAGGGATGTGTGAGGTATATCAGCTCACTATTATCACTATACAGTGTCAGAGAGAGAGATGTGTGTGAGGTATACCAGCTCACTATTATCACTATACAGTGTCAGAGACACAGAGAGGGATGTGTGAAGTAGACCAGCTCACTATTATCACTATACAGTGTCAGAGAGAGAGAGAGATGTGTGAAGTATACCAGCTCACTATTATCACTATACAGTGTGTGAGAGAGAGAGAGAGAGAGAGAGAGAGAGGGATGTGAGAAGTATACCAGCTCACTATTATCACTATACAGTGTCAGAGAGAGAGGGATGTGTGAGGTATACCAGCTCACTATTATTACTATACAGTGTCAGAGAGAAAGAGAGAGAGAGAGGGATGTGTGAGGTATACCAGCTCACTATTATCACTATACAGTGTCAGAGAGAGAGGGATGTGTGAGGTATACCAGCTCACTATTATCACTATACAGTGTCAGAGAGAGAGAGAGAGATGTGTGAGGTATACCAGCTCACTATTATCACAATACAGTGTCAGCGAGAGAGAGGGATGTGTGAGGTATACCAGCTCACTATAATCACTATAACGTGTCAGAGAGAGCGAGGGATGTGTGAGGTATACCAGCTCACTATTATCACTATACAGTGTCAGAGAGAGAGAGAGGGATGTGTGAGGTATACCAGCTCACTATAATCACTATAACGTGTCAGAGAGAGAGAGAGAGGGATGTGTGAGGTATACCAGCTCACTATTGTCACTATACAGTGTCAGAGAGAGAGAGAGAGAGAGAGAGAGAGAGAGAGAGAGGGATGTGTGAGGTATACCAGCTCACTATTATTACTATACAGTGTCAGAGAGAGAGAGAGGGATGTGTGAGGTATACCAGCTCACTATTAGAACTATACAGTGTGAGAGAGAGATGTGTGAGGTATACCAGCTCACTGTTGTCACTATAGAGTGTCAGAGAGAGAGGGATGTGTGAAGTATACCAGCTCACTATTATCACTATACAGTGTCAGAGAGAGAGAGATGTGTGAGGTATACCAGCTCACTATTATCACTATACAGTGTCAGAGAGAGAGAGGGATGTGTGAAGTATACCAGCTCACTATTATCACTATACAGTGTCAGAGAGAGAGAGAGAGGGATGTGTGAAGTGGACCAGCTCACTATTATCACTATACAGTGTCAGAGAGAAAGAGAGGGATGTGTGAAGTATACCAGCTCACTATTATCACTATACAGTGTCAGAGAGAGAGAGAGAGAGAGGGATGTGTGAGGTATACCAGCTCACTATTATCACTATACAGTGTCAGCGAGAGAGAGGGATGTGTGAGGTATACCAGCTCACTATTATCACTATAACGTGTCAGAGAGAGCGAGGGATGTGTGAGGTATACCAGCTCACTATTATCACTATACAGTGTCAGAGAGAGAGAGAGGGATGTGTGAGGTATACCAGCTCACTATTATCACTATACAGTGTCAGAGAGAGAGAGAGAGAGGGGGGGATGTGTGAGGTATACCAGCTCACTATTATTACTATACAGTGTCAGAGAGAGAGAGGGATGTGTGAGGTATACCAGCTCACTATTATCACTATACAGTGTGAGAGATGTGTGAGGTACACCAGCTCACTATTGTCACTATAGAGTGTCAGAGAGAGAGGGATGTGTGAGGTATATCAGCTCACTATTATCACTATACAGTGTCAGAGAGAGAGAGAGATGTGTGTGAGGTATACCAGCTCACTATTATCACTATACAGTGTCAGAGACACAGAGAGGGATGTGTGAAGTGGACCAGCTCACTATTATCACTATACAGTGTCAGAGAGAGAGAGAGAGAGAGAGATGTGTGAAGTATACCAGCTCACTATTATCACTATACAGTGTGTGAGAGAGAGAGAGAGAGAGAGAGAGAGATGTGAGAAGTATACCAGCTCACTATTATCACTATACAGTGTCAGAGAGAGAGGGATGTGTGAGGTATACCAGCTCACTATTATTACTATACAGTGTCAGAGAGAAAGAGAGAGAGAGAGAGAGGGATGTGTGAGGTATACCAGCTCACTATTATCACTATACAGTGTCAGAGAAAGAGAGAGGGATGTGTGAGGTATACCAGCTCACTATTATCACTATACAGTGTCAGAGAGAGAGAGGGATGTATGAGGTATACCAGCTCACTATTATCACTACACAGTGTCAGAGAGAGAGAGAGAGAGAGAGGGAGGGATGTGTGAGGTATACCAGCTCACTATTATCACTATACAGTGTCAGAGAGAGAGAGAAAGAGAGAGAGAGAGAGGGAGGGATGTGTGAGGTATACCAGCTCACTATTATCACTATACAGTGTCAGAGAGAGAGAGAGAGAGAGAGAGAGAGAGAGGGAGGGATGTGTGAGGTGGACCAGCTCACTATTATCACTATACAGTGTGTGAGAGAGAGAGGGAGGGATGTGTGAGGTATACCAGCTCACTATTATCACTATACAGTGTCAGAGAGAGAGGGATGTGTGAGGTATACCAGCTCACTATTATCACTATACAGTGTCAGAGAGAGAGAGAGAGAGAGAGAGAGAGGGAGGGATGTGTGAGGTGGACCAGCTCACTATTATCACTATACAGTGTGTGAGAGAGAGAGGGAGGGATGTGTGAGGTATACCAGCTCACTATTATCACTATACAGTGTCAGAGAGAGAGGGATGTGTGAGGTATACCAGCTCACTATTATCACTATACAGTGTCAGAGAGAGAGAGAGAGAGAGAGAGAGAGGGATGTGTGAGGTGGACCAGCTCACTATTATCACTATACAGTGTCAGAGAGAGAGGGATGTGTGAAGTATACCAGCTCACTATTATCACTATACAGTGTCAGAGAGAGAGAGAGAGAGAGAGAGAGAGAGAGAGAGAGAGAGAGGGATGTGTGAAGTATACCAGCTCACTATTATCACTATACAGTGTCAGAGAGATAGGGATGTGTGAGGTATACCAGCTCACTATTATCACTATACAGTGTCAGAGAGAGAGAGATAGGGATGTGTGAGGTGGACCAGCTCACTATTATCACTATACAGTGTCAGAGAGAGAGAGAGAGAGAGAGATGTGTGAGGTGGACCAGCTCACTATTATCACTATACAGTGTCAGAGAGAGAGAGATAGGGATGTGTGAAGTATACCAGCTCACTATTATCACTATACAGTGTCAGAGAGAGAGATAGGGATGTGTGAGGTGGACCAGCTCACTATTATCACTATACAGTGTCAGGGAGAGAGATAGGGATGTGTGAGGTGGACCAGCTCACTATTATCACTATACAGTGTCAGAGTGAGAGATAGGGATGTGTGAGGTGGACCAGCTCACTATTATCACTATACAGTGTCAGAGAGAGAGATAGGGATGTGTGAGGTGGACCAGCTCACTATTATCACTATACAGTGTCAGAGAGAGAGATAGGGATGTGTGAGGTGGACCAGCTCACTATTATCACTATACAGTGTCAGAGAGAGAAATAGGGATGTGTGAGGTGGACCAGCTCACTATTATCACTATAGTGTCAGAGAGAGAGATAGGGATGTGTGAGGTGGACCAGCTCACTAATACAACTTGTAGTTTATGCTGATGGACATGTGTCTCCCTTTATTTATTAATGTAATAGTCATTAGTATACGTTGTTATGGGTTGGGTAGGGGAGACTGGCGCTAGGGATCCCGGCGGTCAGCATAGGACCCCGGGAACCCGTCAGCAGAACGCTGTGCTCGCCTTGCAGTGGGCTAGGTGGCTCGCTGCCCTCGCCCCAGGTTCTATTCCCACTCTAAGAGTGTCGTGGGCACCCAAGAGTGGGACTAGTCCCTGTTAGTTGGCATGCTGAGTGTCAGGCTTGTGAATGCTTGGTAACCCGGCATCGACATGGTGACCGCCGTGATCCCAAGCGCCAGTCACATGACCGGATCCCATTGTTATACCCATAACTGATTTTGTAGTAAAATCTGTTTAATATGTTTGTGTACACAGTTGTGTTACAGTGATAGGTGTAGTGGATTCTGGCCGAGAGGAACAACCTGCTGTTGCTGTGCCCTATAGGAATCATAATTGTACCTTCTTATTAACGAGCATTGTGACTAGAAGGGGGCTACGCACCTGGAGCCGGGACGTCCCTGCGCACTGCAGTGCCCTCCACCAGCGTCTTAGAGTCCTTGTTGACAGCTACAAAGGCTGTAAGAGAGGAGATGACTCCGGATTGCAGACTGGTCTCCAAGATTCTCTTCTTTACCTCCTCCGAGTCTGAATCAGTTCCATGCTCCAGCTGAGAGATCACGGCTTTGCCTGCCAGTCTGTGGATGGTGGGTCTGAGGGAACAAGAACAGTTAGTACATGGGGGATCAGAGCTTTGCCTGCCAGTCTGTGGATGGTGGGTCTGAGGGAACAAGACCAGTTAGTACATGGGGGGGATCAGAGCTTTGCCTGCCAGTCTGTGGATGGTGGGTCTGAGGGAACAAGACCAGTTAGTACATGGGGGATCAGAGCTTTGCCTGCCAGTCTGTGGATGGTGGGTCTGAGGGAACAAGACCAGTTAGTACATGGGGGGGATCAGAGCTTTGCCTGCCAGTCTGTGGATGGTGGGTCTGAGGGAACAAGACCAGTTAGTACATGGGGGGATCAGAGCTTTGGCTGCCAGTCTGTGGATGGTGGGTCTGAGGGAACAAGACCAGTTAGGACATGGGGGGATCAGAGCTTTGCCTGCCAGTCTGTGGATGGTGGGTCTGAGGGAACAAGACCAGTTAGTACATGGGGGGGATCAGAGCTTTGCCTGCCAGTCTGTGGATGGTGGGTCTGAGGGAACAAGACCAGTTAGTACATGGGGGGATCAGAGCTTTGGCTGCCAGTCTGTGGATGGTGGGTCTGAGGGAACAAGACCAGTTAGTACATGGGGGGATCAGAGCTTTGGCTGCCAGTCTGTGGCTGGTGGGTCTGAGGGAACAAGACCAGTTAGTACATGGGGGGATCAGAGCTTTGCCTGCCAGTCTGTGGATGGTGGGTCTGAGGGAACAAGACCAGTTAGTACATGGGGGGATCAGAGCTTTGGCTGCCAGTCTGTGGATGGTGGGTCTGAGGGAATAAGACCAGTTAGTACATGGGGGGATCAGAGCTTTAGATGCCAGTCTGTGGATGGTGGGTCTGAGGGAATAAGACCAGTTAGTACATGGGGGGATCAGAGCTTTGGCTGCCAGTCTGTGGATGGTGGGTCTGAGGGAATAAGACCAGTTAGTACATGGAGGGATCAGAGCTTTAGATGCCAGTCTGTGGATGGTGGGTCTGAGGGAATAAGACCAGTTAGTACATGGAGGGATCAGAGCTTTAGATGCCAGTCTGTGGATGGTGGGTCTGAGGGAATAAGACCAGTTAGTACATGGGGGGATCAGAGCTTTGGCTGCCAGTCTGTGGATGGTGGGTCTGAGGGAATAAGACCAGTTAGTACATGGAGGGATCAGAGCTTTGGATGCCAGTCTGTGGATGGTGGGTCTGAGGGAATAAGACCAGTTAGTACATGGAGGGATCAGAGCTTTAGATGCCAGTCTGTGGATGGTGGGTCTGAGGGAATAAGACCAGTTAGTACATGGAGGGATCAGAGCTTTAGATGCCAGTCTGTGGATGGTGGGTCTGAGGGAATAAGACCAATGATCGCAAAAACGCGCTATAGCGCGTATTTTACCCCAAAATGAGCACTGGGGACTCACTTTTTAAGAATGGGAGGGTCCCTGGGGACGTGCTCCGTTGGGATTGATTCTCTGGCGCTTGACTTTCTGCTCTGACGTTATTGGTCAGAGGGCGGGCACGTTAGACACGCGTGTCAGGCGGCTGCTGCTGGGCGGGATGATGGCAGTGCCGGCCAGAGAGAACGCTCTCAAGCTGAGAGGAGTGAGGGAGCCGGCACCACGGGAAGCAACAGCGCGGCGCTCCAGGACCAGGTGCAAGAGCTGCTGAATAAAAACGCCGTCATGCACTAGTCCACGGGTAGGGGAGAAGGGGGGTCCGTGATGCGAGAGCCAGGGTCTGAGCCGGAACCGCTGCTGCCGGGTGACATCACCCGGCAGAGCGATTTAGTTTGCCGGGCCCGCCACCTGAGGGACAGATCCCTGCACAGAGCTGGCGGTGCAAAGGTAATTGAGGATGCAGGGACACTGGGGAAGGAGTGTGAGTGTGCGGTGCTGGAGCCACTGTGCGGGGCCAGGCAGAAACTGAACAGCAGCAGGCCAATGCTCCTTTCACAGTGTTTGCCCCTTCTCCAGCCCAGTGTCCCCTGCCTCAGAGTGTTTCCCCCTTCCCTCCCCAACCAGTCCACTGTGCCATCTCACTGCCCTCCCATCTAAACCCCAATCAGTTCAGACATACTGATCCACCCCCCCAACCCAGTGTCACACCCCTATCTCACTGCCCCCTTCCCACCCTGCTCAGTGCCTCCCCATTCATAGTGTCCCCCACCATCTCATGAACTCCCTCTTCCCTCCCCCCAACCAGCCCTCTGCCCCCATCTCACTGCCCCTCAGCAAGAACCCCCTTCTACTGCCTAGTGATCCCGCATCCCACCACCATCTCTCTGCCCCCTTCCCATCCTGCTCGGTGCCTCCCCATTCATAGTGTCCCCCACTATCTCATGAACTGTGCTCTGCCTGGTGCAAAGTGTATAATGTGCTCTGCCTGGTGCAATGTGTATAATGTGCTGTACCTGGCGCAATGTGTATAACGTGCTCTGCCTGACGCAATGTGTATAACGTGGTCTGCCTGACGCAATGTGTATAACGTGGTCTGCCTGGCGCAATGTGTAGGACGTGCTCTGCCTGGCGCAATGTGTAGGACGTGCTCTACCTGACGCAGTATGTATAACGTGGTCTGCCTGGCGCAATGTGTAGGACGTGCTCTACCTGACGCAATGTGTATAACGTGGTCTGCCTGGCGCAATGTGTAGGACGTGCTCTGCCTGACGCAATGTGTATAACGTGGTCTGCCTGGCGCAATGTGTATAACGTGGTCTGCCTGGCGCAATGTGTATAACGTGGTCTGCCTGGCGCAATGTGTAGGACGTGCTCTACCTGACGCAATGTGTATAACGTGGTCTGCCTGGCGCAATGTGTATAACGTGGTCTGCCTGGCGCAATGTGTAGGACGTGCTCTACCTGACGCAATGTGTATAATGTGGTCTGCCTGGCGCAATGTGTAGGACGTGCTCTGCCTGGCGCAATGTGTAGGACGTGCTCTGCCTGGCGCAATGTGTAGGACCTGGCGCAATGTGTAGGACGTGCTCTGCCTGGCGCAATGTGTAGGACGTGCTCTGCCTGGCGCAATGTGTAGGACGTGCTCTGCCTGGCGCAATGTGTATAACGTGCTCTGCCTGACGCAATGTGTATAACGTGCTCTACCTGACGCAATGTGTATAACGTGGTCTGCCTGGCGCAAACTGCATAACGTGGTCTGCCTGGCGCAAACTGTATTATGTGGTCTGCCTGGCGCAAACTGTATTATGTGGTCTGCCTGGCGCAAACTGTATAATGTGGTCTGCCTGGCGCAAACTGCATAACGTAGTCTGCCTGGCGCAAACTGTATTATGTGGTCTGCCTGGCGCAAACTGTGTAACGTGCTCTGCCTGGCGCAATGTGTATAATGTGCTCAGCCTGGCGCAATGTGTATAATGTGCTCAGCCTGGCGCAATGTGTATAATGTGCTCAGCCTGGCGCAATGTGTATAATGTGCTCAGCCTGGCGCAATGTGTATAATGTGCTCTGCCTGGCGCAATGTGTATAATGTGCTCTGCCTGGCGCAATGTGTATAATGTGCTCTGCCTGGCGCAGTATGTATAATGTGCTCTGCCTGGCGCAGTGTGTATAACATGTTCTGCCTGGCACAATATGTATAACGTGCTCTGCCTGGCACAATATGTATAATGAGCTCTGCCTAGTGCAATCGGTATAATGTGCTCTGCCTGGTGCAATGTGTATAATGTGCTCTACCTGGCGCAGTGTGTATAGGAGGTTCTACCTGGTGCAATGTATATAAGCGGCACTATGGTGTGGTGTAATGTTAATTGGCACTATTATGTGGTCACGCCCCTTCCCCATGAAGCCACGCCCCTAAATTTTTGCGGCGCGCACCACCTGAAGAGTCTGGGGCTCCAATTCACTTTCTGCCAAAGGGCACCACAATGTCTAGTTACACAGCTCTGGTGCAGGGTGTCCTGCATGTTATGCAGCCCAGCAGCACTGTCACTCCATCCCCCCACCTTGCAACACTTTTGTAGTGTACAAATAAGATTAAGATTAATAAAAACCTTCATTCCGATGGGACCCAGAAAAGGACCAGTAGGACCCCAATTTTAAAAAGTGAGGGGTCCCTGGGACACACTTTTTTTTTGGGCGCAGCGCGATCACTGAAGACCAGTTAGTACATGGGGGGATCAGAGCTTTGGCTGCCAGTCTGTGGATGGTGGGTCTGAGGGAATAAGACCAGTTAGTACATAGGGTGATCAGAGCTTTGGCTGCCAGTCTGTGGATGGTGGGTCTGAGGGAATAAGACCAGTTAGTACATAGGGTGATCAGAGCTTTGGCTGCCAGTCTGTGGATGGTGGGTCTGAGGGAATAAGACCAGTTAGTACATGGGGGGGGGGGGGGGGGGGATCAGAGCTTTGGATGCCAGTCTGTGGATGGTGGGTCTGAGGGAATAAGACCAGTTAGTACATGGGGGGGGGGGGTCAGAGCTTTGGCTGCCAGTCTGTGGATGGTGGGTCTGAGGGAATAAGACCAGTTAGTACATGGGGGGATCAGAGCTTTGGCTGCCAGTCTGTGGATGGTGGGTCTGAGGGAATAAGACCAGTTAGTACATGGGGGGATCAGAGCTTTGGCTGCCAGTCTGTGGATGGTGGGTCTGAGAAAATAAGACCAGTTAGTACATGGGGGGATCAGAGCTTTGGCTGCCAGTCTGTGGATGGTGGGTCTGAGGGAATAAGACCAGTTAGTACATGGGGGGATCAGAGCTTTGGCTGCCAGTCTGTGGATGGTGAGTCTGAGGGAATAAGACCAGTTAGTACATGGGGGGATCAGAGCTTTGGCTGCCAGTCTGTGGATGGTAGGTCTGGGGGAATAAGACCAGTTAGTACATGGGGCAGGGGGAGGGGGGAATCAGAGCTTTGGATTGCCAGTCTGTGGATGGTGGGTCTGAGGGAATAAGACCAGTTAGTACATGGGGCAGGGGGGGGGGGGGGGGGGGAATCAGAGCTTTGGCTGCCAGTCTGTGGATGGTGGGTCTGAGGGAATAAGACCAGTTAGTACATGGGGGGATCAGAGCTTTGGCTGCCAGTCTGTGGATGGTGGGTCTGAGGGAATAAGACCAGTTAGTACATGGGGGGGATCAGAGCTTTGGCTGCCAGTCTGTGGATGGTGGGTGTGAGAGAATAAGACCAGGTAGTACATGGGGGATCAGAGCTTTGGATGCCAGTCTGTGGATGGTGGGTCTGAGGGAATAAGACCAGTTAGTACATGGGGGATCAGAGCTTTGGCTGCCAGTCTGTGGATGGTGGGTCTGAGAGAATAAGACCAGTTAGTACATGGGGATCAGAGCTCTGGCTGCCAGTCTGTGGATGGTGAGTCTGAGGGAATAAGACCAGTTAGTACATGGGGGGATCAGAGCTCTGGCTGCCAGTCTGTGGATGGTAGGTCTGAGGGAATAAGACCAGTTAGTACATGGGGGGATCAGAGCTCTGGCTGCCAGTCTGTGGATGGTAGGTCTGAGGGAATAAGACCAGTTAGTACATGGGGGGGATCAGAGCTTTGGCTGCCAGTCTGTGGATGGTGGGTGTGAGAGAATAAGACCAGTTAGTACATGGGGATCAGAGCTCTGGCTGCCAGTTGTCACGATCCTGACTGTAGTTCTCGTATTTGGTGACTTACCCCTGCCATCTGTCCTGGATCCTGTGCCGTTTTTGCTCACTGAGATAAACAGCTTGTCAGCACCATGAGTTTCCTGAGATCTCTGCCTGGAATGTAATAGCTAACGAGCTCCACCTGTGGTGATCTTCTGTGTGAGTCTGAATTCAGCAATCTGAAGTTTAGGCCTAAAAGCCAGCATCCTCTGTTTGCAGAAGTTCAGGCTTCAGTGTTTTCTCGGCCTACTAGGCCTCGCTCCACTTCACAGCCTAGTCTAGAGTACTCACATGACAGTGACTGTTCACCTGACCCAGAGCTGTCCAATCCAGTGCCAGATCTGAATCACCTGACACTGCTCACCAATCACCAAGGACCAGGAAGTATAAGTCTGAAGGCTGGAGTTGGAAACTCTGCCAGTTCCTTGTGTCACACTCACAGCTATGTGTGAGCTTAGAAGCTTAACTCCCTAAGGTAACATTTGTACTTTGGTTCCTGTAAAACTCTGCTCGTTGCTACCCAGTCTGCTGTACAGTTGTGTTATCATTGATATCCAGCCTTGTTTTAAAACCACAGTCGCAGTCTTCTACAGTCTGCTCTTAAAGCCATAGTCACAGTATACTACAGTCTTAAAGGCACAGCTGCAGCATTCTACAGTTTCGTATTACAACCCACAGCCGCAGTCTTCTACAGTCTGGTCTTAAAGCCACAGTCACCGTGCTATTCAGCCTTGTCTTAAAGTCATAGCCACAGTCATCGTTGCACTCACAGTTGGGTTTCCAGTTATATCCAGTACCAGCCCGGATTACAGTTGCATTCCAGTATTCCGGTTTACAGTGCAGTTCCCAGTCTCACCAGTAACCAGACCGGTTCTAAACCTCGTCAGTAATCAGCCCAGTTCTGCGCAACTGCAGGAAACCTATTTCGTAGTAACCTTGAGTACACAAGCACCTACTCCTGTGACATTATATCCAGTACATTCACCACCCTGCTATCAACCTCGAGTCCCTGGTGATCCAGTGGTCAGGATACGGCTCCCTCTGCCGAGGCCCGGTTCGATCCCCGGTCAGGGATTGCTCCTTCTTCTCACTGATTCCTACAGACCTGCCTAATATACACATAGTCCTCCAGTCGCCAGCACAGACTTCACTAACACCGGGTTCACAAAAACCACAGTCATGACACCAGTCTGTGAATGGTCGGTCTGAGGGAATAAGACCAGTTAGTACATGGGGGGGGGATCAGAGCTTTGGCTGCCAGTCTGTGTATGGTGGGTCTGAGGGAAAAAGACCAGTTACTACATGGGGGGGATCAGAGCTTTGGCTGCCAGTCAGTGGATGGTAGGTCTGAGGGAATAAGACCAGTTAGTACATGGGGGAGGTGGGGGGGATCAGAGCTTTGGATGCCAGTCTGTGGATGGTAGGTCTGAGGGAATAAGACCAGTTAGTACATGGGTGGTGGGGGGGGGGGAGGAATCAGAGCTTTGGATGCCAGTCTGTGGATGGTAGGTCTGAGGGAATAAGACCAGTTAGTACATGGGGGAGGGGGGGGGGGGATCAGAGCTTTGGCTGCCAGTCTCTGGATGGTGGGTCTGAGGGAATAAGACCAGTTAGTACATGGGGGGATCAGAGCTTTGGCTGCCAGTCTGTGAATGGTGAGTCTGAGGGAATAAGACCAGTTAGTACATTGGGGGATCAGAGCTTTGGCTGCCAGTCTGTGGATGGTGAGTCTGAGGGAATAAGACCAGTTAGTACATGGGGGGATCAGAGCTTTGGCTGCCAGTCTGTGGATGGTGAGTCTGACGGAATAAGACCAGTTAGTACATGGGGGGATCAGAGCTTTGGCTGCCAGTCTGTGGATGGTGGGTCTGAGGGAATAAGACCAGTTAGTACATGGGGGGGGGGAATCAGAGCTTTGGCTGCCAGTCTGTGGATGGTGGGTCTGAGGGAATAAGACCAGTTAGTACATGGGGGGATCAGAGCTTTGGCTGCCAGTCTGTGGATGGTGGGTCTGAGGGAATAAGACCAGTTAGTACATGGGGGGATCAGAGCTTTGGCTGCCAGTCTGTGGATGGTGGGTCTGAGAAAATAAGACCAGTTAGTACATGGGGGGATCAGAGCTTTGGCTGCCAGTCTGTGGATGGTGGGTCTGAGGGAATAAGACCAGTTAGTACATGGGGGGATCAGAGCTTTGGCTGCCAGTCTGTGGATGGTGAGTCTGAGGGAATAAGACCAGTTAGTACATGGGGGGATCAGAGCTTTGGCTGCCAGTCTGTGGATGGTAGGTCTGGGGGAATAAGACCAGTTAGTACATGGGGCAGGGGGGGGGGGGGGGGGGAATCAGAGCTTTGGATTGCCAGTCTGTGGATGGTGGGTCTGAGGGAATAAGACCAGTTAGTACATGGGGCAGGGGGGGGGGGGGGAAATCAGAGCTTTGGCTGCCAGTCTGTGGATGGTGGGTCTGAGGGAATAAGACCAGTTAGTACATGGGGGGATCAGAGCTTTGGCTGCCAGTCTGTGGATGGTGGGTCTGAGGGAATAAGACCAGTTAGTACATGGGGGGGATCAGAGCTTTGGCTGCCAGTCTGTGGATGGTGGGTGTGAGAGAATAAGACCAGGTAGTACATGGGGGATCAGAGCTTTGGCTGCCAGTCTGTGGATGGTGGGTCTGAGGGAATAAGACCAGTTAGTACATGGGGGATCAGAGCTTTGGCTGCCAGTCTGTGGATGGTGGGTCTGAGAGAATAAGACCAGTTAGTACATGGGGATCAGAGCTCTGGCTGCCAGTCTGTGGATGGTGAGTCTGAGGGAATAAGACCAGTTAGTACATGGGGGGATCAGAGCTCTGGCTGCCAGTCTGTGGATGGTAGGTCTGAGGGAATAAGACCAGTTAGTACATGGGGGGATCAGAGCTCTGGCTGCCAGTCTGTGGATGGTAGGTCTGAGGGAATAAGACCAGTTAGTACATGGGGGGGATCAGAGCTTTGGCTGCCAGTCTGTGGATGGTGGGTGTGAGAGAATAAGACCAGTTAGTACATGGGGATCAGAGCTCTGGCTGCCAGTTGTCACGATCCTGACTGTAGTTCTCGTATTTGGTGACTTACCCCTGCCATCTGTCCTGGATCCTGTGCCGTTTTTGCTCACTGAGATAAACAGCTTGTCAGCACCATGAGTTTCCTGAGATCTCTGCCTGGAATGTAATAGCTAACGAGCTCCACCTGTGGTGATCTTCTGTGTGAGTCTGAATTCAGCAATCTGAAGTTTAGGCCTAAAAGCCAGCATCCTCTGTTTGCAGAAGTTCAGGCTTCAGTGTTTTCTCGGCCTACTAGGCCTCGCTCCACTTCACAGCCTAGTCTAGAGTACTCACATGACAGTGACTGTTCACCTGACCCAGAGCTGTCCAATCCAGTGCCAGATCTGAATCACCTGACACTGCTCACCAATCACCAAGGACCAGGAAGTATAAGTCTGAAGGCTGGAGTTGGAAACTCTGCCAGTTCCTTGTGTCACACTCACAGCTATGTGTGAGCTTAGAAGCTGAACTCCCTAAGGTAACATTTGTACTTTGGTTCCTGTAAAACTCTGCTCTTTGCTACCCAGTCTGCTGTACAGTTGTGTTATCATTGATATCCAGCCTTGTTTTAAAACCACAGTCGCAGTCTTCTACAGTCTGCTCTTAAAGCCATAGTCACAGTATACTACAGTCTTAAAGGCACAGCTGCAGCATTCTACAGTTTCGTATTACAACCCACAGCCGCAGTCTTCTACAGTCTGGTCTTAAAGCCACAGTCACCGTGTTATTCAGCCTTGTCTTAAAGTCATAGCCACAGTCATCGTTGCACTCACAGTTGGGTTTCCAGTTATATCCAGTACCAGCCCGGATTACAGTTGCATTCCAGTATTCCGGTTTACAGTGCAGTTCCCAGTCTCACCAGTAACCAGACCGGTTCTAAACCTCGTCAGTAATCAGCCCAGTTCTGCGCAACTGCAGGAAACCTATTTCGTAGTAACCTTGAGTACACAAGCACCTACTCCTGTGACATTATATCCAGTACATTCACCACCCTGCTATCAACCTCGAGTCCCTGGTGATCCAGTGGTCAGGATACGGCTCCCTCTGCCGAGGCCCGGTTCGATCCCCGGTCAGGGATTGCTCCTTCTTCTCACTGATTCCTACAGACCTGCCTAATATACACATAGTCCTCCAGTCGCCAGCACAGACTTCACTAACACCGGGTTCACAAAAACCACAGTCATGACACCAGTCTGTGAATGGTCGGTCTGAGGGAATAAGACCAGTTAGTACATGGGGGGGATCAGAGCTTTGGCTGCCAGTCTGTGTATGGTGGGTCTGAGGGAAAAAGACCAGTTACTACATGGGGGGGATCAGAGCTTTGGCTGCCAGTCAGTGGATGGTAGGTCTGAGGGAATAAGACCAGTTAGTACATGGGGGATCAGAGCTTTGGCTGCCAGTCAGTGGATGGTAGGTCTGAGGGAATAAGACCAGTTAGTACATGGGGGAGGGGGGGGGGTCAGAGCTTTGGATGCCAGTCTGTGGATGGTAGGTCTGAGGGAATAAGACCAGTTAGTACATGGGGGGGGGAAATCAGAGCTTTGGATGCCAGTCTGTGGATGGTAGGTCTGAGGGAATAAGACCAGTTAGTACATGGGGGAGGGGGGGGGGGGGATCAGAGCTTTGGCTGCCAGTCTCTGGATGGTGGGTCTGAGGGAATAAGACCAGTTAGTACATGGGGGGATCAGAGCTTTGGCTGCCAGTCTGTGGATGGTGAGTCTGAGGGAATAAGACCAGTTAGTACATGGGGGGATCAGAGCTTTGGCTGCCAGTCTGTGGATGGTGAGTCTGAGGGAATAAGACCAGTTAGTACATGGGGGGATCAGAGCTTTGGCTGCCAGTCAGTGGATGGTGGGTCTGAGGGAATAAGACCAGTTAGAACATGGGGGGATCAGAGCTTTGGCTGCCAGTCTGTGGATGGTGGGTCTGAGGGAATAAGACCAGTTAGTACATGGGGGGGATCAGAGCTTTGGCTGCCAGTCTGTGGATGGTGGGTCTGAGGGAATAAGACCAGTTAGTACATGGGGGAGGGGGGGGGGGGGCGGATCAGAGCTTTGGCTGCCAGTCTGTGGATGGTGGGTCTGAGGGAATAACACCAGTTAGTACATGGGGGGATCAGAGCTTTGGATGCCAGTCTGTGGATGGTGAGTCTGAGGGAATAAGACCAGTTAGTACATGGGGGGATCAGAGCTTTGGCTGCCAGTCTGTGGATGGTGGGTCTGAGGGAATAAGACCAGTTAGTACATGGGGGGATCAGAGCTTTGGCTGCCAGTCTGTGGATGGTGGGTCTGAGGGAATAAGACCAGTTAGTACATGGGGGGATCAGAGCTTTGGCTGCCAGTCTGTGGATGGTGGGTCTGAGGGAATAAGACCAGTTAGTACATGGGGGATCAGAGCTTTGGCTGCCAGTCTGTGGATGGTGGGTCTGAGGGAATAAGACCAGTTAGTACATGGGGGGATCAGAGCTTTAGATGCCAGTCTGTGGATGGTGGGTCTGAGGGAATAAGACCAGTTAGTACATGGGGATCAGAGCTTTGGCTGCCAGTCAGTGGATGGTAGGTCTGAGGGAATAAGACCAGTTAGTACATTGGGGGGGATCAGAGCTTTGGATGCCAGTCTGTGGATGGTAGGTCTGAGGGAATAAGACCAGTTAGTACATGGGGGAGGGGGGGGATCAGAGCTTTGGATGCCAGTCTGTGGATGGTAGGTCTGAGGGAATAAGACCAGTTAGTACATGGGGGGGGGGGAATCAGGGCTTTGGCTGCCAGTCTGTGGATGGTAGGTCTGAGGGAATAAGACCAGTTAGTACATGGGGGAGGGGAATCAGAGCTTTGGCTGCCAGTCTGTGGATGGTGAGTCTGAGGGAATAAGACCATTTGGTACATGGGGGGTCAGAGCTTCGGCTGCCAGTCTGTGGATGGTGAGTCTGACGGAATAAGACCAGTTAGTACATGGGGGGATCAGAGCTTTGGCTGCCAGTCTGTGGATGGTGGGTCTGAGGGAATAAGACCAGTTAGTACATGGGGGAGGGGGGAGGGGGGGGGGATCAGAGCTTTGGCTGCCAGTCTGTGGATGGTAGGTATGAGGGAATAAGACCAGTTAGTACATGGGGGGGGGGGGGGGGAATCAGAGCTTTGGCTGCCAGTCTGTGGATGGTGGGTCTGAGGGAATAAGACCAGTTAGTACATGGGGGGATCAGAGCTTTGTCTGCCAGTCTGTGGATGGTGAGTCTGAGGGAATAAGACCAGTTAGTACATGGGGGGGGATCAGAGCTTTGGCTGCCAGTCTGTGGATGGTGGGTCTGAGGGAATAAGACCAGTTAGTACATGGGGGGATCAGAGCTTTGGCTGCCAGTCTGTGGATGGTGGGTCTGAGGGAATAAGACCAGTTAGTACATGGGGGGGGATCAGAGCTTTGGCTGCCAGTCTGTGTATGGTGGGTCTGAGGGAAAAAGACCAGTTACTACATGGGGGGGATCAGAGCTTTGGCTGCCAGTCAGTGGATGGTAGGTCTGAGGGAATAAGACCAGTTAGTACATGGGGGAGGTGGGGGGGATCAGAGCTTTGGATGCCAGTCTGTGGATGGTAGGTCTGAGGGAATAAGACCAGTTAGTACATGGGTGGTGGGGGGGGGAGGAATCAGAGCTTTGGATGCCAGTCTGTGGATGGTAGGTCTGAGGGAATAAGACCAGTTAGTACATGGAGGAGGGGGGGGGGGGGATCAGAGCTTTGGCTGCCAGTCTCTGGATGGTGGGTCTGAGGGAATAAGACCAGTTAGTACATGGGGGGATCAGAGCTTTGGCTGCCAGTCTGTGGATGGTGAGTCTGAGGGAATAAGACCAGTTAGTACATGGGGGGATCAGAGCTTTGGCTGCCAGTCTGTGGATGGTGAGTCTGAGGGAATAAGACCAGTTAGTACATGGGGGGATCAGAGCTTTGGCTGCCAGTCTGTGGATGGTGAGTCTGACGGAATAAGACCAGTTAGTACATGGGGGGATCAGAGCTTTGGCTGCCAGTCTGTGGATGGTGGGTCTGAGGGAATAAGACCAGTTAGTACATGGGGGGGGGATCAGAGCTTTGGCTGCCAGTCTGTGGATGGTGGGTCTGAGGGATTAAGACCAGTTAGTACATGGGGGGATCAGAGCTTTGGCTGCCAGTCTGAGGATGGTGGGTCTGAGGGAATAAGACCAGTTAGTACATGGGGGGATCAGAGCTTTGGCTGCCAGTCTGTGGATGGTGGGTCTGAGAAAATAAGACCAGTTAGTACATGGGGGGATCAGAGCTTTGGCTGCCAGTCTGTGGATGGTGGGTCTGAGGGAATAAGACCAGTTAGTACATGGGGGGATCAGAGCTTTGGCTGCCAGTCTGTGGATGGTGAGTCTGAGGGAATAAGACCAGTTAGTACATGGGGGGATCAGAGCTTTGGCTGCCAGTCTGTGGATGGTAGGTCTGGGGGAATAAGACCAGTTAGTACATGGGGCAGGGGGGGGGGGAATCAGAGCTTTGGATTGCCAGTCTGTGGATGGTGGGTCTGAGGGAATAAGACCAGTTAGTACATGGGGCAGGGGGGGGGGGGGAATCAGAGCTTTGGCTGCCAGTCTGTGGATGGTGGGTCTGAGGGAATAAGACCAGTTAGTACATGGGGGGATCAGAGCTTTGGCTGCCAGTCTGTGGATGGTGGGTCTGAGGGAATAAGACCAGTTAGTACATGGGGGGGATCAGAGCTTTGGCTGCCAGTCTGTGGATGGTGGGTGTGAGAGAATAAGACCAGGTAGTACATGGGGGATCAGAGCTTTGGCTGCCAGTCTGTGGATGGTGGGTCTGAGGGAATAAGACCAGTTAGTACATGGGGGATCAGAGCTTTGGCTGCCAGTCTGTGGATGGTGGGTCTGAGAGAATAAGACCAGTTAGTACATGGGGATCAGAGCTCTGGCTGCCAGTCTGTGGATGGTGAGTCTGAGGGAATAAGACCAGTTAGTACATGGGGGGATCAGAGCTCTGGCTGCCAGTCTGTGGATGGTAGGTCTGAGGGAATAAGACCAGTTAGTACATGGGGGGATCAGAGCTCTGGCTGCCAGTCTGTGGATGGTAGGTCTGAGGGAATAAGACCAGTTAGTACATGGGGGGGATCAGAGCTTTGGCTGCCAGTCTGTGGATGGTGGGTGTGAGAGAATAAGACCAGTTAGTACATGGGGATCAGAGCTCTGGCTGCCAGTTGTCACGATCCTGACTGTAGTTCTCGTATTTGGTGACTTACCCCTGCCATCTGTCCTGGATCCTGTGCCGTTTTTGCTCACTGAGATAAACAGCTTGTCAGCACCATGAGTTTCCTGAGATCTCTGCCTGGAATGTAATAGCTAACGAGCTCCACCTGTGGTGATCTTCTGTGTGAGTCTGAATTCAGCAATCTGAAGTTTAGGCCTAAAAGCCAGCATCCTCTGTTTGCAGAAGTTCAGGCTTCAGTGTTTTCTCGGCCTACTAGGCCTCGCTCCACTTCACAGCCTAGTCTAGAGTACTCACATGACAGTGACTGTTCACCTGACCCAGAGCTGTCCAATCCCGTGCCAGATCTGAATCACCTGACACTGCTCACCAATCACCAAGGACCAGGAAGTATAAGTCTGAAGGCTGGAGTTGGAAACTCTGCCAGTTCCTTGTGTCACACTCACAGCTATGTGTGAGCTTAGAAGCTGAACTCCCTAAGGTAACATTTGTACTTTGGTTCCTGTAAAACTCTGCTCTTTGCTACCCAGTCTGCTGTACAGTTGTGTTATCATTGATATCCAGCCTTGTTTTAAAACCACAGTCGCAGTCTTCTACAGTCTGCTCTTAAAGCCATAGTCACAGTATACTACAGTCTTAAAGGCACAGCTGCAGCATTCTACAGTTTCGTATTACAACCCACAGCCGCAGTCTTCTACAGTCTGGTCTTAAAGCCACAGTCACCGTGTTATTCAGCCTTGTCTTAAAGTCATAGCCACAGTCATCGTTGCACTCACAGTTGGGTTTCCAGTTATATCCAGTACCAGCCCGGATTACAGTTGCATTCCAGTATTCCGGTTTACAGTGCAGTTCCCAGTCTCACCAGTAACCAGACCGGTTCTAAACCTCGTCAGTAATCAGCCCAGTTCTGCGCAACTGCAGGAAACCTATTTCGTAGTAACCTTGAGTACACAAGCACCTACTCCTGTGACATTATATCCAGTACATTCACCACCCTGCTATCAACCTCGAGTCCCTGGTGATCCAGTGGTCAGGATACGGCTCCCTCTGCCGAGGCCCGGTTCGATCCCCGGTCAGGGATTGCTCCTTCTTCTCACTGATTCCTACAGACCTGCCTAATATACACATAGTCCTCCAGTCGCCAGCACAGACTTCACTAACACCGGGTTCACAAAAACCACAGTCATGACACCAGTCTGTGAATGGTCGGTCTGAGGGAATAAGACCAGTTAGTACATGGGGGGGATCAGAGCTTTGGCTGCCAGTCTGTGTATGGTGGGTCTGAGGGAAAAAGACCAGTTACTACATGGGGGGGATCAGAGCTTTGGCTGCCAGTCAGTGGATGGTAGGTCTGAGGGAATAAGACCAGTTAGTACATGGGGGATCAGAGCTTTGGCTGCCAGTCAGTGGATGGTAGGTCTGAGGGAATAAGACCAGTTAGTACATGGGGGAGGGGGGGGGGGGGGTCAGAGCTTTGGATGCCAGTCTGTGGATGGTAGGTCTGAGGGAATAAGACCAGTTAGTACATGGGGGGGGGGAAATCAGAGCTTTGGATGCCAGTCTGTGGATGGTAGGTCTGAGGGAATAAGACCAGTTAGTACATGGGGGAGGGGGGGGGGGGATCAGAGCTTTGGCTGCCAGTCTCTGGATGGTGGGTCTGAGGGAATAAGACCAGTTAGTACATGGGGGGATCAGAGCTTTGGCTGCCAGTCTGTGGATGGTGAGTCTGAGGGAATAAGACCAGTTAGTACATGGGGGGATCAGAGCTTTGGCTGCCAGTCTGTGGATGGTGAGTCTGAGGGAATAAGACCAGTTAGTACATGGGGGGATCAGAGCTTTGGCTGCCAGTCAGTGGATGGTGGGTCTGAGGGAATAAGACCAGTTAGAACATGGGGGGATCAGAGCTTTGGCTGCCAGTCTGTGGATGGTGGGTCTGAGGGAATAAGACCAGTTAGTACATGGGGGGGATCAGAGCTTTGGCTGCCAGTCTGTGGATGGTGGGTCTGAGGGAATAAGACCAGTTAGTACATGGGGGAGGGGGGGGGGGGATCAGAGCTTTGGCTGCCAGTCTGTGGATGGTGGGTCTGAGGGAATAACACCAGTTAGTACATGGGGGGATCAGAGCTTTGGATGCCAGTCTGTGGATGGTGAGTCTGAGGGAATAAGACCAGTTAGTACATGGGGGGATCAGAGCTTTGGCTGCCAGTCTGTGGATGGTGGGTCTGAGGGAATAAGACCAGTTAGTACATGGGGGGATCAGAGCTTTGGCTGCCAGTCTGTGGATGGTGGGTCTGAGGGAATAAGACCAGTTAGTACATGGGGGGATCAGAGCTTTGGCTGCCAGTCTGTGGATGGTGGGTCTGAGGGAATAAGACCAGTTAGTACATGGGGGGATCAGAGCTTTGGCTGCCAGTCTGTGGATGGTGGGTCTGAGGGAATAAGACCAGTTAGTACATGGGGGATCAGAGCTTTGGCTGCCAGTCTGTGGATGGTGGGTCTGAGGGAATAAGACCAGTTAGTACATGGGGGGATCAGAGCTTTAGATGCCAGTCTGTGGATGGTGGGTCTGAGGGAATAAGACCAGTTAGTACATGGGGATCAGAGCTTTGGCTGCCAGTCAGTGGATGGTAGGTCTGAGGGAATAAGACCAGTTAGTACATTGGGGGGGGGGGGGGGGGGGGGATCAGAGCTTTGGATGCCAGTCTGTGGATGGTAGGTCTGAGGGAATAAGACCAGTTAGTACATGGGTGAAGGGGGGGGATCAGAGCTTTGGATGCCAGTCTGTGGATGGTAGGTCTGAGGGAATAAGACCAGTTAGTACATGGGGGGGGGGGGAATCAGGGCTTTGGCTGCCAGTCTGTGGATGGTAGGTCTGAGGGAATAAGACCAGTTAGTACATGGGGGAGGGGAATCAGAGCTTTGGCTGCCAGTCTGTGGATGGTGAGTCTGAGGGAATAAGACCATTTGGTACATGGGGGGTCAGAGCTTCGGCTGCCAGTCTGTGGATGGTGAGTCTGACGGAATAAGACCAGTTAGTACATGGGGGGATCAGAGCTTTGGCTGCCAGTCTGTGGATGGTGGGTCTGAGGGAATAAGACCAGTTAGTACATGGGGGGATCAGAGCTTTGGCTGCCAGTCTGTGGATGGTGGGTCTGAGGGAATAAGACCAGTTAGTACATGGGGGATCAGAGCTTTGGCTGCCAGTCTGTGGATGGTGGGTCTGAGGGAATAAGACCAGTTAGTACATGGGGGGATCAGAGCTTTAGATGCCAGTCTGTGGATGGTGGGTCTGAGGGAATAAGACCAGTTAGTACATGGGGGAGCAGAGCTTTGGCTGCCAGTCAGTGGATGGTAGGTCTGAGGGAATAAGACCAGTTAGTACATTGGGGGGGGCGGGGGGGGATCAGAGCTTTGGTGCCAGTCTGTGGATGGTAGGCCTGAGGGAATAAGACCAGTTAGTACATGGGGGAGGGGGGGGATCAGAGCTTTGGATGCCAGTCTGTGGATGGTAGGTCTGAGGGAATAAGACCAGTTATTTACATGGGGGAGGGGGGGGGGGGGGGTCAGAGCTTTGGCTGCCAGTCTGTGGATGGTGGGTCTGAGGGAATAAGACCAGTTAGTACATGGGGGATCAGAGCTTTGGCTGCCAGTCTGTGGATGGTGGGTCTGAGGGAACAAGACCAGTTAGTACATGGGGGGATCAGAGCTTTGCCTGCCAGTCTGTGGATGGTGGGTCTGAGGGAATAAGACCAGTTAGTACTTGGGGGGATCAGAGCTTTGGCTGCCAGTCTGTGGATGGTGGGTCTGAGGGAATAAGACCAGTTAGTACATGGGGGGATCAGAGCTTTGGCTGCCAGTCTGTGGATGGTGAGTCTGAGGGAACAAGACCAGTTAGTACATGGGGTGGGGGGATCACAACAAAGTGTATGATTAGGTTCATTCTTTTATCAGCAGTGTAGTGTATTTTTGTTAAAAAAGGGATTTCCGCTATCAGATAACATGCATGCAGTGGTCGAAGTGGAAATTTTGAAGTGGGGGTATGGAAAAATTAAGGTTCTCATTAAAGGGGCGTGGTCACTGAAAAGGGGGCATACACATTATGCACCACAATAGTAGTATACCATCTAGTACTGGTGCCCCTTACACATTACGGCATTTGATATACCGGCTGTCGGGATCCTGGTGCTCAGCATACGGACGCTGGAATCCCGACAGCCAGTATACCGACAACTAATCTCCCTATTGGGGTGTCCACAACACCCCTGGAGGGAGACTAAATAGCGTGGCGTGCCACCGTGCCTGAAGGCGCTGTTTTGCGCTCACCCCGCTGCCGTCATTCCGGCGGTCAGGATCCCAAGCGCAGGCGACTCACACCACACCCGACACATGCCGTGTCGCTCACCTGCCATCTTGTGCCCCGGGCCGCTCCGCTGCTACATGGAGTCTGCAGCCTGAGCCGTTTCAGCCTGACGCCCGTATGCGTGCGCTGTGCCGGCGGGGGTGGGTGTCCTGCTGTCCGGCCCTGGCGGCTGCTGCAGTACCAGGTCCCTCACACAGCAGCGCACGCCGCACAGCTCCTCACCCGCGGTGCACACACTGACCAGCGCGCCTTCCCTCCCTGCTGAGAGCACACTCACTAACCAGCTCCCCTACGTCCGGCGGGGACCGGGAGCTACGCTTCTGGCGCTTCAGAAAGACACAGCACAGCGGTCGGGATGAGCATCCCGAGCCGCTGGGTTTCAGAAGGGGAGTGCGCCGGAGCCACGAATGGGGGGCTGTGGCGAGGCAGCAATTTCAGCCCTACTGGGGGCAGCAGCGGGGCAGATAACAGCCCCTGCTACAGGCCCCCCCACCCCCCCACCCCCAATGTGTTTAAATGTAATAATCTATATTGTATGATGAGGCAACTGCAGTGCCTGGGTATGTGGAGCCTGTGCAGTATTTAAATTAGAGATGTGCGGCAGGCACTTTTTTGTGCTTTGGTTTTGGATCTGGATGATTTTTGGGAAAAAACAGAAAACCAGCTAAAATCACAGAATTTGGGGGTAATTTTGCTCCTACAGTATTATTAACGTCAATAACTTTCGTTTCCACTCATTTCCAGTCTATTCTGAACACCTCACAATATTGTTTTTAGGCCTAAAAGTTGCACCGAGGTCGCTGGATGACTAAGCTAAGCGACCCAAGTGGCCGACACAAACACCTGGCCCATCTAGGAGTGGCACTGCAGTGTCAGACAGGATGGCAGATATAAAAAAAAATAATATGAATATCTCGGTACCTTTCAGCTTTCTCAGTTTTAAGTGGGAAATGAAGATTATTCTTTAAAACGTCATCTTTAAACTTGTACTGCAGGCAGACGTCACCCTCCGCTGCATTCTCCACCTATAGAACAGAAGGAGAACACAGGTCACATTCCGATGCTTATACCAGAGGCGTCATAGTACTCACGGTGTGATTCCTCTCCCACTCCTCTGTACAAGGAGCCGCAGGTCATAGGCTCACAGACGTGACGCACCTTTCCCTTCAGCTGGGCGTACACTATAGACCTCTGACCCTGGAAGATGGCGGTGGGGATCAGGGACAGGAGAACGGCTTCCACTCCGGAAGGAAGGGTCCATGTCAGAGAGACGTCCTTCACCGTGGGCTGTAAGGAGCACTTTAGGGCTCGAAGAACCTGATGGGGTTGGGAAAAAAAAGTCAGGAGTAAGATAAGAGATAATTCTGCAAACTACTACATGTCATCCGTCCGTGTCCTGCTACGTGTCACGTGTCAGTGTCCTGCTACATGTCACCTGTCCGTGTACTGCTACATGTCACCTGTCCGTGTACTGCTCCATGTCATCCGTCCGTGTACGACTACTACTACTACATGTCATCCGTCCGTGTACTACTACTACTACTACTACTACATGTCATCCGTCCGTGTACTGCTACTACATGTCATCCGTCCGTGTACTGCTACTAGATGTCATCCGTCCGTGTACTGCTACTACATGTCATCCGTCCGTGTACTGCTACTACATGTCATCCGTCCGTGTCCTGCTACGTGTCACGTGTCAGTGTCCTGCTACATGTCACCTGTCCGTGTACTGCTACATGTCACCTGTCCGTGTACTGCTCCATGTCATCCGTCCGTGTACGACTACTACTACTACTACTACATGTCATCCGTCCGTGTACTACTACTACTACATGTCATCCGTCCGTGTACTGCTACTACATGTCATCCGTCCGTGTACTGCTACTAGATGTCATCCGTCCGTGTACTGCTACTAGATGTCATCCGTCCGTGTACTGCTACTACATGTCATCCGTCCGTGTACTGCTACTACATGTCATCCGTCCGTGTACTGCTACTACTACTACTACATGTCATCCGTCCGTGTACTGCTACTACATGTCATCCGTCCGTGTACTGCTACTAGATGTCATCCGTCCGTGTACTGCTACTACATGTCATCCGTCCGTGTACTGCTACTACATGTCATCCGTCCGTGTACTGCTACTACTACTACTACTACTACTACTACATGTCATCCGTCCGTGTACTGCTACTACATGTCATCCGTCCGTGTACTGCTACTACTACTACTACATGTCATCCGTCCGTGTACTGCTACTACATGTCATCCGTCCGTGTACTGCTACTACGTCATCCGTCCGTGTACTGCTACTACATGTCATCCGTCCGTGTACTGCTACTACATGTCATCCGTCCGTGTACTGCTACTACTACTACTACTACTACTACATGTCATCCGTCCGTGTACTGCTACTACATGTCATCCGTCCGTGTACTGCTACTACATGTCATCCGTCCGTGTACTGCTACTACATGTCATCCGTCCGTGTACTGCTACTACTACTACTACTACATGTCATCCGTCCGTGTACTGCTACTACATGTCATCCGTCCGTGTACTGCTACTACATGTCATCCGTCCGTGTACTGCTACTACTACTACTACATGTCATCCGTCCGTGTACTGCTACTACATGTCATCCGTCCGTGTACTGCTACTACTACTACATGTCATCCGTCCGTGTACTGCTACTACATGTCATCCGTCCGTGTACTGCTACTACTACTACTACTACTACTACATGTCATCCGTCCGTGTACTGCTATTACATGTCATCCGTCCGTGTACTGCTACTACATGTCATCCGTCCGTGTACTGCTACTACATGTCATCCGTCCGTGTACTGCTACTACATGTCATCCGTCCGTGTACTGCTACTACTACTACTACTACTACTACATGTCATCCGTCCGTGTACTGCTACTACATGTCATCCGTCCGTGTACTGCTACTACATGTCATCCGTCCGTGTACTGCTACTACATGTCATCCGTCCGTGTACTGCTACTACTACTACTACTACATGTCATCCGTCCGTGTACTGCTACTACATGTCATCCGTCCGTGTACTGCTACTACATGTCATCCGTCCGTGTACTGCTACTACTACTACTACTACTACTACTACATGTCATCCGTCCGTGTACTGCTACTACATGTCATCCGTCCGTGTACTGCTACTACTACTACTACATGTCATCCGTCCGTGTACTGCTACTACATGTCATCCGTCCGTGTACTGCTACTACTACTACTACTACTACTACATGTCATCCGTCCGTGTACTGCTACTACATGTCATCCGTCAGTGTACTGCTACTACTACTACTACTACTACTACTACTACTACTACATGTCATCCGTCCGTGTACTGCTACTACATGTCATCCGTCCGTGTACTGCTACTACTACATGTCATCCGTCCGTGTACTGCTACTACATGTCATCCGTCCGTGTACTGCTACTACTACTACTACTACATGTCATCCGTCCGTGTACTACTACTACTACTACTACTACTACTACTACATGTCATCCGTTCGTGTACTACTACATGTCATCCGTCCGTGTACTACTACTACTACTACTACTACTACTACATGTCATCCGTCCGTGTACTGCTACTACATGTCATCCGTCCGTGTACTGCTACTACATGTCATCCGTCCGTGTACTGCTACATGGCAGCTGTCAGTGTTTGGATAATGTAGATTAGCTTTAGGTCACAACATGCAGGGAACATGGGGGATCGGGATGCGGTCAATATGCCGCCGGCCGGAATCCCGGCGGTCGAAATACCGACGCCGGAATCCCGACCGCCACAATCCCGACATATTCTCCCTCCGTGGGTGTCCACGACACCCATAGAGGGAGAATATAATAGTGTGCCGAGCGTAGCGAGGCACCGTGCCCGTAGCGTGGCGAGCGAAGCGAGCCCGCAAGGGGCTGCGTTCCGCTCGCCACCCCTGTCGGGATTGTGTGGTCGGGATTCCAGCGTCGGTATTTCGACCGCCGGGATTCCGTCCGGCGGCATTTAGTACTGATCCCGGGGGATCATGCGGAGATGTAGACTGTTTGCAGGGGGTGCTGGTGTATTTGCACTGTGCAATCTTTGTAGCTGAGCGTACGCCTGCTCTGACAATGATTGAGCTATGAAACCCATCTCGTGGAACGTGGTGGAGTGGTCTGTGTACTGGGGGTATATCCACATTTAGTTCTATGCACTCAATGTGAATGCAATAGTGGACGACTTGTGTACAACTCTTAATCAGACCACGGGGACTGTGAATCTTGCTGTGTGTGAGTTTCCGGAACAGGACACGGTGACATGTAAGTGGAAACTATGGGCCTAATTCTGAGTTGATCGCAGCAGCAAATTTGTTAGCAGTTGGGCAAAACCATGTGCACTGCAGGTGGGGCCGATGTAACATGTGCAGAGAGAGTTAGATTTGGGTGGGGTGCATTCAAACTGAAATCTAAATTGCAGTGTAAAAATAAAGCAGCCAGTATTTACCCTGCACAGAAACATAATAACCCACCCAAATCTAACTCTCTCTGCACATGTTATATCTGCCCCACCTGCAGTGCATATGGTTTTGCCCAATTGCTAACAAATTTGCTGCTGCGATTAACTCAGAATTAGTCCCAATGCCACGTAGCATTAGTCTACACATCAGTGCATTTCTGTATTTCTGTAGTCTCTCACAGATGAGCCAAAGGATAATCTCCAAGGAATGTACATGTAATGGAGTAACATTATCTACACCACTCTGGGAATTTCAATTCAATACTTAAAGGTGAGCTCATTACCACAGCCTCCCACCCCGTGACCGAGAGCCCCACCCCGTGACCGAGAGCCCCACCCCGTGACTAATGGGTCTATTTACTAAGCTTTGGATGGAGATAAAGTCGCTGGAGATAAAAATAAGAATTTACTTACCGATAATTCTATTTCTCGGAGTCCGTAGTGGATGCTGGGGTTCCTGAAAGGACCATGGGGAATAGCGGCTCCGCAGGAGACAGGGCACAAAAAAGTAAAGCTTTACTAGGTCAGGTGGTGTGCACTGGCTCCTCCCCCTATGACCCTCCTCCAGACTCCAGTTAGGTACTGTGCCCGGACGAGCATACACAATAAGGGAGGCATTTTGAATCCCGGGTAAGACTCATACCAGCCACACCAATCACACCGTACAACTTGTGATCTAAACCCAGTTAACAGTATGACAACAGAAAGGGCCTCTTAAAGATGGCTCCTTAACAATAACCCGAATTAGTTAACAATAACTATGTACAAGTATTGCAGATAATCCGCACTTGGGATGGGCGCCCAGCATCCACTACGGACTCCGAGAAATAGAATTATCGGTAAGTAAATTCTTATTTTCTCTATCGTCCTAAGTGGATGCTGGGGTTCCTGAAAGGACCATGGGGATTATACCAAAGCTCCCAAACGGGCGGGAGAGTGCGGATGACTCTGCAGCACCGAATGAGAGAACTCCAGGTCCTCCTTTGCCAGGGTATCAAATTTGTAAAATTTTACAAACGTGTTCTCCCCCGACCACGTAGCTGCTCGGCAGAGTTGTAATGCCGAGACCCCTCGGGCAGCCGCCCAAGATGAGCCCACCTTCCTTGTGGAGTGGGCTTTTACAGTTTTAGGCTGTGGCAGGCCTGCCACAGAATGTGCAAGTTGAATTGTGTTACAAATCCAACGAGCAATCGACTGCTTAGAAGCAGGTGCGCCCAACTTGTTGGGTGCATACAATATAAACAGCGAGTCAGATTTTCTGACTCCAGCCGTCCTTGCAATGTATATTTTTAAGGCTCTGACAACGTCCAACAACTTGGAGTCCTCCAAGTCGCTAGTGGCCGCAGGCACCACAATAGGTTGGTTCAGATGAAATGCTGATACCACTTTAGGGAGAAAATGCGGACGAGTCCGCAGTTCTGCCCTATCCGAATGGAAGATTAGATAAGGACTTTTATAAGATAAAGCCGCCAATTCAGATACTCTCCTGGCAGAGGCCAGGGCTAGTAACATAGTCACTTTCAATGTGAGATATTTCAAATCCACCTTTTTCAATGGTTCAAACCAATGGGATTTGAGGAAATCTAAAACTACATTTAGATCCCACGGTGCCACCGGAGGCACCACAGGAGGCTGTATATGCAGTACTCCCTTGACAAAAGTCTGGACCTCAGGGACAGAGGCCAATTCTTTTTGGAAGAATATTGACAGGGCCGAAATTTGAACCTTAATGGATCCCAATTTGAGACCCATAGATAATCCTGATTGCAGGAAATGTAGGAAACGACCCAGTTGGAATTCCTCCGTCGGAACCCTCCGATCCTCGCACCACGCTACATATTTTCGCCAAATGCGGTGATAATGTTTCACGGTGACTTCCTTCCGTGCCTTAATCAAGGTAGGAATGACTTCTTCTGGAATGCCTTTCCCTTTTAGGATCTGGCGTTCAACCGCCATGCCGTCAAACGCAGCCGCGGTAAGTCTTGAAAAAGACAGGGACCCTGCTGTAGCAGGTCCCTTCTCAGAGGTAGAGGCCACGGTTCGTCCGTGAGCATCTCTTGAAGTTCCGGATACCAAGTCCTTCTCGGCCAATCCGGAACCACTAGTATTGTTCTTACTCTTCTTTGCCGTATGATCTTCAATACCTTTGGTATGAGCGGCAGAGGAGGAAACACATACACTGACTGGTACACCCAAGGAGTTACCAGTGCGTCCACAGCTATTGCCTGTGGATCTCTTGACCTGGCGCAATATTTTTCCAGTTTCTTGTTGAGGCGAGACGCCATCATGTCTACAATTGGTCTTTCCCAACGGTCTATTAACATGTTGAAGACTTCTGGATGTAGACCCCACTCTCCCGGATGAAGATCGTGTCTGCTGAGGAAGTCTGCTTCCCAGTTGTCCACGCCCGGGATGAACACTGCTGACAGTGCTATCACGTGATTCTCCGCCCAGCGAAGAATCTTGGCAGCTTCTGCCATTGCACTCCTGCTTCTTGTGCCGCCCTGCCTGTTTACATGGGCGACCGCCGTGATGTTGTCCGACTGAATCAACACCGGCTTTCCTTGCAGGAGAAGTTCCGCCTGGCTTAGAGCATTGTAGATTGCTCTTAGTTCCAGAATGTTTATGTGAAGAGACTTTTCCAGACTCGTCCATACTCCCTGGAAGTTTCTTCCTTGTGTGACTGCTCCCCAGCCTCTCAGGCTGGCGTCCGTGGTCACCAGGATCCAATCCTGAATGCCGAATCTGCGGCCTTCTAATAGGTGAGCCTTCTGCAACCACCACAGAAGTGACACCCTTGTCTTTGGTGACAGGGTTATTCGCAGGTGCATCTGCAGATGCGACCCTGACCATTTGTCCAACAGATCCCTTTGGAATATTCTTGCATGGAATCTGCCGAATGGAATTGCTTCGTAAGAAGCCACCATTTTTCCCAGGACTCTTGTGCATTGATGTACTGACACTTTTCCTGGTTTTAGGAGGTTCCTGACCAGATCGGATAACTCCTTGGCTTTTTCCTCTGGAAGGAAAACCTTTTTCTGAACCGTGTCCAGAATCATTCCTAGGAACAGCAGACGAGTTGTCGGGATTAAATGGGATTTTGGAATATTCAGAATCCACCCGTGTTGTCTTAGCACCTCTTGAGATAGTGCTAAAGCTGTCTCCAGCTGTTCTCTGGACCTTGCCCTTATTAGGAGATCGTCCAAGTATGGGATAACTAATACGCCTTTTCTTCGAAGAAGAATCATCATCTCGGCCATTACCTTGGTAAAGACCCGAGGCGCCGTGGACAATCCGAACGGCAGCGTCTGAAACTGATAGTGACAGTTTTGAACAATGAACCTGAGGTACCCCTGGTGTGCGGGGTAAATCGGAACGTGTAGATACGCATCCTTGATGTCCAAGGATACCATAAAGTCCCCTTCTTCCAGGTTCGCTATCACTGCTCTGAGTGACTCCATCTTGAACTTGAACTTTTTTATGTAGAGGTTCAAGGACTTCAGATTTAGAATAGGCCTTACCGAGCCATCCGGCTTCGGTACCACAAATAGAGTGGAATAATACCCCTTTCCTTGTTGTAATAGGGGTACTTTGACTATCACCTGCTGAGCGTACAGCTTGTGAATGGCTTCCAACACCCTCTCCCTTTCGGAAGAGACGGTTGGTAAGGCAGACTTCAGGAAACGATGAGGAGGATCCGTCTCTAATTCCAACCTGTACCCCTGAGATATTATCTGCAGGATCCAGGGGTCTACCTGCGAGTGAGCCCACTGCGCGCTGTAATTTTTGAGACGGCCCCCCACTGTCCCCGAGTCCGCTTGAGAGGCCCCAGCGTCATGCTGAGGTTTTTGCAGGAGCCGGGGAGGGCTTCTGTTCCTGGGAAGGAGCTGCCTGTTGGTGTCTCTTCCCTCTTCCTCTGCCTCGTGGCAGGTACGACAAGCCCTTTGCTCTCTTATTTTTGTAGGAGCGAAAAGGCTGCGGTTGAAAAGGTCGGTGCCTTTCTCTGTTGGGGAGTGACTTGAGGTAAAAAAGTGGATTTCCCGGCAGTAGCCGTGGCCACCAAGTCTGATAGACCAACTCCAAATAACTCCTCCCCTTTATACGGCAAAACCTCCATGTGACGTTTTGAATCCGCATCGCCTGTCCACTGTCGTGTCCATAAGGCTCTTCTGGCTGAAATGGACATAGCACTCATCCGAGATGCCAGTGTGCAAATATCCCTCTGTGCATCACGCATATAGATAAATGCATCCTTTATTTGTTCTAACGACAGTAAAACATTGTCCCTATCTAGGGTATCAATATTTTCAATCAGGGATTCTGACCAAACTACTCCAGCACTGCACATCCAGGCAGTTGCTATAGCTGGTCGTAGTATAACACCTGCATGTGTGTATATATTCTTTTGAATAACTTCCATCTTTCTATCTGATGGATCCTTAAGTGCGGCCGTCTCAGGAGAGGGTAACGCCACTTGTTTGGATAAGCGTGTGAGCGCCTTGTCCACCTTAGGGGGTGTTTCCCAGCGCGCCCTAACCTCTGGCGGGAAAGGGTATAATGCCAATAACTTTTTTGAAATTATCAACTTTTTATCAGGAGCAACCCACGCTTCATCACACACGTCATTTAATTCTTCTGATTCAGGAAAAACTGTTTGTAGTTTTTTCACACCATACATAATACCCTGTTTTACGGTATCTGTAGTATCAGCTAAATGTAACGTCTCCTTCATTGCCAAAATCATATAACGTGTGGCCCTACTGGAAAATACGTTTGAATTTCTACCGTCGTCACTGGAATCAGTGCCCGTGTCTGGGTCTGTGTCGACCGACTGAGGCAAAGGGCGTTTTACAGCCCCTGACGGTGTTTGAGGCGCCTGGACAGGCATTAATTGATTGTCCGGCCGCCTCATGTCCTCAACTGACTGTTTAAGGGAAGATAAACCATCACGTAATTCCACAAATAAAGGCATCCATTCTGGTGTCGACCCCCTGGGGGGTGACATCTGCATATTTGGCAATTGCTCCGCCTCCACACCAATATCGTCCTCATACATGTCGACACCACGTACCGACACACACCGCAAACTCACAGGGAATGCTCTAATGAAGACAGGACCCACTAGCCCTTTTGGGGAGACAGAGGGAGAGTCTGCCAGCACACACCACAAAGCGCTATATATACAAGGGATATCCTTATATTAAGTGCTCCCTTATAGCTGCTTTAATATAGCCATTAATGTGCCCCCCCTCTCTGTTTTACCCTGTTTCTGTAGTGCAGTGCAGGGGAGAGACCTGGGAGCCGTTCTGACCAGCGGAGCTGTGACAGAAAATGGCGCCGTGTGCTGAGGAGATAGGCCCCGCCCCTTTTTCGGCGGGTTCTTCTCCCGCTATTTTTCCAGTCAGGCAGGGGTTAAATATCTCCATATAGCCCCTATGGGCTATATGTGAGGTATTTTTAGCCTTGTATAAGGTTTATATTTGCCTCTCAGAGCGCCCCCCCCCAGCGCTCTGCACCCTCAGTGACTGCCCAGTGAAGTGTGCTGAGAGGAAAATGGCGCACAGCTGCAGTGCTGTGCGCTACCTTATGAAGACTGAGGAGTCTTCAGCCGCCGGTTTCCGGACCTCTTCACGCTTCAGCATCTGCAAGGGGGTCGGCGGCGCGGCTCCGGGACCGGACTCCACGGCTGGGCCTGTGTTCGATCCCTCTGGAGCTAATGGTGTCCAGTAGCCAAGCAGCAAATCCACTCTGCATGCAGGTGAGTTTACTACTTTCCCCCTAAGTCCCACGTTGCAGTGATCCTGTTGCCAGCAGGACTCACTGTAAAGAAAAAAACCTAAACTAAACTTTCTCTAAGCAGCTCTTTAGGAGAGCCACCTAGATTGCACCCTTCTCGTTCGGGCACAAAATCTAACTGGAGTCTGGAGGAGGGTCATAGGGGGAGGAGCCAGTGCACACCACCTGACCTAGTAAAGCTTTACTTTTTTGTGCCCTGTCTCCTGCGGAGCCGCTATTCCCCATGGTCCTTTCAGGAACCCCAGCATCCACTTAGGACGATAGAGAAATACCAGCCAATCGGCTCCTAACTGCTATGCTACAGGCTGTGTTTGAAAATGACTGGAACCACACCATGACTGATCGCCCCACCCTGTGACTGAGAAATCTACCCCATGACGGAGAACCTCACACCATTACGGAGAGCCCCACCCTGTAACTGAGGGCTCCAGTCTCTGACTGATCGCCCCACCCTGTGACTGAGAAATCTACCCCATGACGGAGAACCTCACACCATTACGGAGAGCCCCACCCTGTAACTGAGGGCTCCAGTCTCTGACTGGTAGCTGTACCCTGCGACTGAGAATCCCACCTTGTAACCAGGAACACCAACCCATCACTGAGATCCCCACTCAGACTGAGAACACCTCTTCATAACTGCTGAGAGCTCCATCCTGTGACTGAGAACTCCTCCCCAACACTGATAGCCCCTCCCCATGACTAAGAGCTCCATCCTTGACTGAGAACCCCAACCCCTGACCCATAACCCCAGCCTGTGACCCAGAACCCTAACCCATGAATGAGAACCCTAGCCTGTGACCCAGAAACCCAGCCCGTGACTGAGATCCCTACACCATGACTGAGAAGCCCAGCCCGTGACTGAGATCCCTACACCATGACTGAGAAGCCCAGCCCGTGACTGAGAACCCTACACCATGACTGAAGCCCAGCCCGTGACTGAGAACCCTGCACCATGACTGAGCAGTTCAGCCCGTGACTGAGAACCCTGCACCATGACTGAGCAGTCCAGCATGTGACTGAGAACCCTGCACCATGACTGAGCAGTCCAGCCCGTGACTGAGAACCCTGCACCATGACTGAGCAGTCCAGCCCGTGACTGAGAACCCTAGCTTGTGACCCAGAAACCCAGCCCGTGACTGAGATCCCTACACCATGACTGAGAAGCCCAGCCCGTGACTGAGAACCCTGCACCATGACTGAGAAGCCCAGCCCGTGACTGAGAACCCTGCACCATGACTGAGCAGTCCAGCCCGTGACTGAGAACCTTGCACCATGACTGAGCAGTCCAGCATGTGACTGAGAACCCTGCACCATGACTGAGCAGTCCAGCCCGTGACTGAGAACCCTGCACCATGACTGAGCAGTCCAGCATGTGACTGAGAACCCTGCACCATGACTGAGCAGTCCAGCCCGTGATTGAGAACCCTGCACCATGACTGAGCAGTCCAGCATGTGACTGAGAACCCTGCACCATGACTGAGCAGTCCAGCCCGTGACTGAGAACCCTGCACCATGACTGAGCAGTCCAGCATGTGACTGAGAACCCTGCAACATGACTGAGCAGTCCAGCATGTGACTGAGAACCCTGCAACATGACTGAGCAGTCCAGCATGTGACTGAGACTGCCTCCCTGCAACGGAGAATCCCAGCCTGTGACCGAGAGCACCACTGAATAGCAGAGAACACCAGTCGGTGACCAAGAAACCCATTTGTGACTGAGAGCACCTCCTCCTGACTAAGAGGAGTCCAATGTAATCAGAGGAGGGACTGTAGCACTTGTGTTCTCTATTATGTAGTTTAAAGACTTTATGGCCACTGGGGGAGTCAATTGGCTTCTGGAAGGTGTGTTCTATGTATAGTGACACTGATTACTAGTCCTGCTATCCTGACCTGTTTTCAACAGCATTTGGTGGTAATGTGTAACAGGGCCACATAGAAATGAATGTGTTATGGGTCACGCAGCAAAAGTTACCATACGCTGCAAATCCATCTAATGCCCCCATAACACTGGTAGAAGGTGGATGTTCCTCACCTTGGGCTGCATTCTGTCCTTGCCAGTGATAAACTCACTCGTTCCACTCCCAGCTCTGGCCATGCCTTTAATGAGGGACGTAGAAGCTCCTTCCCCAATCCCGAATGTGAAACACCTGTAATATCATCATTGACACAAAGACAAGACAAGGAAAGGAAAGGGGGGAATACAGTAAGGAGGAGGCTGAGATGGTCCTGATCATAAGCACACCTGCAGGAGACATACCATGCTAGCACTGCGGGATAATACAGTGAGGCAGAGGGTGAGATGGGCCTGATCACTAGCACACCTGCAGGAGACATACTGTACCACACTAGCACTGCGGGATAACACAGTGAGGCAGGGGGTGAGATGGGCCTGATCACTAGCACACCTGCAGGAGACATACCATGCTAGCACTGCGGGATAATACAGTGAGACAGAGGGAGAGATGGGCCTGATTACTAGCACACCTGCAGGAGACATACCACGCTAGCACTGCGGGATAATACAGTGAGACAGAGGGAGAGATGGGCCTGATTACTAGCACAGCTGCAGGAGACACACCACGCTAGCACTGCGGGATAATACAGAGAGACAGAGGGAGAGATGGGCCTGATCACTAGCACACCTGCAGGAGACATACCACACTAGCACTGCGGGATAATACAGTGAGGCAGGGGGTGAGATGGGCCTGATCACTAGCACACCTGCAGGAGACATACCACACTAGCACTGCGGGATAATACAGTGAGGCAGGGGGTGAGATGGGCCTGATCACTAGCACACCTGCAGGAGACATACTGTACCACACTAGCACTGCGGGATAATACAGTGAGGCAGAGGGTGAGATGGGCCTGATTACTAGCACAGCTGCAGGAGACATACCACGCTAGCACTGTGGTATAATACAGTGAGGCAGAGGGTGATATGGGCCTGATCACTAGCACACCTGCAGGAGACATACCATGCTAGCACTGCGGGATAATACAGTGAGGCAGAGGGAGAGATGGGCCTGATCACTAGCACACCTGCAGGAGACATACCATGCTAGCACTGCGGGATAATACAGTGAGGCAGAGGGAGAGATGGGCCTGATCACTAGCACACCTGCAGGAGACATACCATGCTAGCACTGCGGGATAATACAGTGAGACAGAGGGAGAGATGGGCCTGATCACTAGCACACCTGCAGGAGACATACCATGCTAGCACTGCGGGATAATACAGTGAGACAGAGGGTGAGATGGGCCTGATCACTAGCACACCTGCAGGAGATATACCATGCTAGCACTGCGGGATAATACAGTGATGCAGAGGGAGAGATGGGCCTGATCACTAGCACACCTGCAGGAGACATACCATGCTAGCACTGCGGGATAATACAGTGAGACAGAGGGAGAGATGGGCCTGATTACTAGCACACCTGCAGGAGACATACCACGCTAGCACTGCGGGATAATACAGTGAGACAGAGGGAGAGATGGGCCTGATTACTAGCACAGCTGCAGGAGACACACCACGCTAGCACTGCGGGATAATATAGAGAGGCAGAGGGAGAGATGGGCCTGATCACTAGCACACCTGCAGAAGACATACTACGCTAGCACTGTGGGATAATACAGTGAGACAGAGGGAGAGATGGGCCTGATCACTAGCACACCTGCAGAAGACATACCATGCTAGCACTGTGGGATAATACAGTGAGACAGAGGGTGAGATGGGCCTGATCACTAGCACAGCTGCAGGAGACATACTGTACCACGCTAGCACTGCGGGATAATACAGTGAGGAAGGGGGTGAGATGGGCCTGATCACTAGCACACCTGCAGGAGACATACCACGCTAGCACTGCGGGATAATACAGTGAGACAGAGGGTGAGATGGGCCTGATTACTAGCACAGCTGCAGGAGACATACTGTACCACGCTAGCACTGCGGGATAATATAGTGAAGCAGGGGTTGAGATGGGCCTGATCACTAGCACACCTGCAGGAGACATACCACGCTAGCACTGCGGGATAATACAGTGAGACAGAGGGTGAGATGGGCCTGATTACTAGCACAGCTGCAGGAGACATACTGTACCACGCTAGCACTGCGGGATAATACAGTGAGGCAGGGGGTGAGATGAGCCTGATCACTAGCACACCTGCAGGAGACATACTGTACCACGCTAGCACTGCGGGATAATACAGTGAGGCAGAGGGTGAGATGGGCCTGATCACTAGCACACCTGCAGGAGACATACCACGCTAGCACTGCGGGATAATACAGTGAGGCAGAGGGAGAGATGGGCCTGATTACTAGCACACCTGCAGGAGAAATGCCACGCTAGTACTGCGGGATAATACAGTGAGGCTGGGGGTGAGATGGGCCTGATCACTAGCACACCTGCAGGAGACATACCACGCTAGCACTGCGGGATAATACAGTGAGACAGAGGGAGAGATGGGCCTGATTACTAGCACAGCTGCAGGAGACATACCATGTTAGCACTGCGGGATAATACAGTGAGACAGAGGGAGAGATGGGCCTGATCACTAGCACACCTGCAGGAGACATACCATGCTAGCACTGCGGGATAATACAGTGAGGCAGAGGGTGAGATGAGCCTGATTACTAGCACAGCTGCAGGAGACATACCATGCTAGCACTGCGGGATATAACAGTGAGACAGAGGGAGAGATGGGCCTGATTACTAGCACAGCTGCAGGAGACATACCACGCTAGCACTGCGGGATAATACAGTGAGGCAGAGGGTGAGATGGGCCTGATCACTAGCACACCTGCAGGAGACACACCACGTTAGCACTGCGGGATAATACAGTGAGGCAGAGGGTGAGATAGGCCTGATCACTGCACACCTGCAGGAGACACACCACGCTAGCACTGCGGGATAATACAGTAAGGCAGAGGGTGAGATGAGCCTGATTACTAGCACAGCTGCAGGAGACATACCATGCTAGCACTGCGGGATATAACAGTGAGACAGAGGGAGAGATAGGCCTGATCACTAGCACACCTGCAGGAGACACACCACGCTAGCACTGCAGGATAATACAGTGATGCAGAGGGTGAGATGGGCCTGATCACTAGCACACCTGCAGGAGACACACCACGCTAGCACTGCGGGATAATACAGTGATGCAGAGGGTGAGATGAGCCTGATCACTAGCACACCTGCAGGAGACATACCATGCTAGCACTGCGGGATAATACAGTGAGACAGAGGGAGTGATGGGCCTGATCACTAGCACACCTGCAGGAGACATACCATGGTAGCACTGCGGGATAATACAGTGAGACAGGGGTTGAGATGGGCCTGATCACTAGCACACCTGCAGGAGACATACCACGTTAGCACTGCGGGATAATACAGTGAGGCAGAGGGTGATATGGGCCTGATTACTAGCACACCTGCAGGAGACATACCACGCTAGCACTGCGGGATATAACAGTGAGACAGAGGGAGAGATGGGCCTGATTACTAGCACAGCTGCAGGAGACATACCACGCTAGCACTGCGGGATAATACAGTGAGGCAGAGGGTGAGATGGGCCTGATCACTAGCACACCTGCAGAAGACACCACGCTAGCACTGCGGGATAATACAGTGAGGCAGGGGGTGAGATGGGCCTGATTACTAGCACACCTGCAGGAGACATACCACGCTAGCACTGCGGGATAATACAGTGAGACAGAGGGAGAGATGGGCCTGATTACTAGCACAGCTGCAGGAGACATACCATGTTAGCACTGCGGGATAATACAGTGAGACAGAGGGAGAGATGGGCCTGATCACTAGCACACCTGCAGGAGACATACCATGCTAGCACTGCGGGATAATACAGTGAGGCAGAGGGTGAGATGAGCCTGATTACTAGCACAGCTGCAGGAGACATACCATGCTAGCACTGCGGGATATAACAGTGAGACAGAGGGAGAGATGGGCCTGATTACTAGCACAGCTGCAGGAGACATACCACGCTAGCACTGCGGGATAATACAGTGATGCAGAGGGTGAGATGGGCCTGATCACTAGCACACCTGCAGGAGACACACCACGCTAGCACTGCGGGATAATACAGTGATGCAGAGGGTGAGATGAGCCTGATCACTAGCACACCTGCAGGAGACATACCATGCTAGCACTGCGGGATAATACAGTGAGACAGAGGGAGAGATGGGCCTGATCACTAGCACACCTGCAGGAGACATACCATGCTAGCACTGCGGGATAATACAGTGAGACAGAGGGAGAGATGGGCCTGATTACTAGCACAGCTGCAGGAGACATACCACGCTAGCACTGCGGGATAATACAGTGAGGCAGAGGGTGAGATGGGCCTGATCACTAGCACACCTGCAGGAGACACACCACGTTAGCACTGCGGGATAATACAGTGAGGCAGAGGGTGAGATAGGCCTGATCACTGCACACCTGCAGGAGACATACTGTACCACGCTAGCACTGCGGGATAATACAGTGAGACAGAGGGTGAGATGGGCCTGATCACTAGCACACCTGCACACATACGCAGAGTACATGGAGGATCACTGTAATTACCGGTGGTTATGGGAGTTTTTCTGGACTTCCGCTATCACTTCCTTTGTGTTCCCAACTTCTCCATCCGTGAAGACAAAAAGCTGAGAAGAGAAGAAGAGGTCAGAGGTGAGGAGCACAGATTAATCACACATCAGTACAATGTATCCCAGTCTGTCATTATGTGTATTCCTCATTATACATCTCACAGCAGTGTCCATTACTCACATTACACCGCACAGCAGTGTCCGTTACTCACATTACACAGCACAGTAGTGTCCATTACTCACATTACACTGCACAGTAGTGTCCGTTACTCACATTACACAAACAGTAGTGTCCATTACTCACATTACACAGCACAGTAGTGTCCATTACTCACATTACACAGCACAGTAGCGTCCATTACTCACATTACACAGACAGTAGTGTCCATTACTCACATTTCACAGCAGTGCCCATTACTCACATTACACAGCACAGTAGTGTCCATTACTCACATTACACAGCACAGTAGTGTCCATTACTCACATTACACAGCACAGTAGTGTCCATTACTCACATTACACCGCACAGTAGTGTCCATTATTCACATTACACAGCACAGTAGTGTCCATTACTCACATTACACAGCACAGTAGTGTCCATTACTCACATTACACTGCACAGTAGTGTCCATTACTCACATTACACAGCACAGTAGTGTCCATTACTCACATTACACAGCACAGTAGTGTCCATTACTCACATTACACAGCACAGTAGTGTCCATTACTCACATTACACAGCACAGCAGTGTCCATTACTCACATTACACAGCACAGCAGTGTCCATTACTCACATTACACAGCACAGCAGTGTCCATTACTCACATTACACAGCACAGTAGTGTCCATTACTCACATTACACAGCACAGCAGTGCCCATTACTCACATTACACAGCACAGTAGTGCCCATTACTCACATTACACCGCACAGTAGTGTCCATTATTCACATTACACAGCACAGTAGTGTCTCTTGTTCACATTACACAGCACAGTAGTGTCCATTATTCACATTACACAGCACAGTAGTGTCCATTACTCACATTACACAGCACAGTAGTGTCCATTACTCACATTACACCGCACAGTAGTGTCCATTACTCACATTACACCGCACAGTAGTGTCCATTACTCACATTACACAGCACAGCAGTGTCCATTACTCACATTACACAGCACAGCAGTGTCCATTACTCACATTACACAGCACAGTAGTGTCCATTACTCACATTACACCGCATAGTAGTGTCCATTACTCACATTACACCGCACAGTAGTGTCCATTACTCACATTACACAGCACAGTAGTGTTCTTGTTCACATTACACAGCACAGTAGTGTCCATTACTCACATTACACAGCACAGTAGTGTCCATTACTCACATTACACCGCACAGTAGTGTCCATTACTCACATTACACAGCACTGTAGTGTCCATTACTCACATTACACCGCACAGTAGTGTCCGTTACTCACATTACACAGCATAGTAGTGTCCGATACTCCCATTACACCGCACAGTAGTGTCTCTTATTCACATTACACAGCACGGTAGTGTCCATTATTCACATTACACAGCACAATAGTGTCCATTATTCACATTACACAGCAGAGTAGTGTCCATTATTCACATTACACAGACAGTAGTGTCCATTACTCACATTACACAGCACAGCAGTGTCCAGTACTCACATTACACAGCACAGTAGTGTCCATTACTCACATTACACAGCACAGTAGTGTCTCTTGTTCACATTACACAGCACAGTAGTGTCCATTATTCACATTACACAGCACAGTAGTGTCCATTACTCACATTACACCGCACAGTAGTGTCCGTTACTCACATTACACCGCACAGTAGTGTCCGATACTCACATTACACAGCACAGTAGTGTCCGATACTCCCATTACACCGCACAGTAGTGTCCATTATTCACATTACACAGCACAGTAGTGTCCATTATTCACATTACACAGCACAGTAGTGTCCATTATTCACATTACACAGCACAGTAGTGTCCATTACTCACATTACACAGCACAGTGTCCATTACTCACATTACACTGCACAGTAGTGTCCATTACTCACATTACACAGCACAGTAGTGTCCATTACTCACATTACACAGCACAGCAGTGTCCATTACTCACATTACACAGCACAGTAGTGTCCATTACTCACATTACACAGCACAGCAGTGTCCATTACTCACATTGCACAGCACAGTAGTGTCCATTACTCACATTACACAGCACAGTAGTGTCCATTACTCACATTACACAGCACAGTAGTGTCCATTACTCACATTACACCGCACAGTAGTGTCCATTATTCACATTACACAGCACAGTAGTGTCCATTACTCACATTACACAGCACAGTAGTGTCCATTACTCACATTACACTGCACAGTAGTGTCCATTACTCACATTACACAGCACAGTAGTGTCCATTACTCACATTACACCGCACAGTAGTGTCCATTACTCACATTACACCGCACAGTAGTGTCCATTACTCACATTACACAGCACAGTAGTGTCCATTACTCACATTACACAGCACAGCAGTGTCCATTACTCACATTACACAGCACAGCAGTGTCCATTACTCACATTACACAGCACAGCAGTGTCCATTACTCACATTACACAGCACAGCAGTGTCCATTACTCACATTACACAGCACAGTAGTGTCCATTACTCACATTACACAGCACAGCAGTGCCCATTACTCACATTACACAGCACAGCAGTGCCCATTACTCACATTACACCGCACAGTAGTGTCCATTATTCACATTACACAGCACAGTAGTGTCTCTTGTTCACATTACACAGCACAGTAGTGTCCATTATTCACATTACACAGCACAGTAGTGTCCATTACTCACATTACACAGCACAGCAGTGTCCATTACTCACATTACACCGCACAGTAGTGTCCATTACTCACATTACACCGCACAGTAGTGTCCATTACTCACATTACACAGCACAGTAGTGTCCATTACTCACATTACACAGCACAGCAGTGTCCATTACTCACATTACACAGCACAGCAGTGTCCATTACTCACATTACACAGCACAGTAGTGTCCATTATTCCCATTACACCGCACAGTAGTGTCCATTACTCACATTACACAGCACAGTAGTGTTCTTGTTCACATTACACAGCACAGTAGTGTCCATTACTCACATTACACAGCACAGTAGTGTCCATTACTCACATTACACCGCACAGTAGTGTCCATTACTCACATTACACAGCACTGTAGTGTCCATTACTCACATTACACCGCACAGTAGTGTCCGTTACTCACATTACACAGCACAGTAGTGTCCGATACTCCCATTACACCGCACAGTAGTGTCTCTTATTCACATTACACAGCACGGTAGTGTCCATTATTCACATTACACAGCACAATAGTGTCCATTATTCACATTACACAGCAGAGTAGTGTCCATTATTCACATTACACAGACAGTAGTGTCCATTACTCACATTACACAGCACAGCAGTGTCCAGTACTCACATTACACAGCACAGTAGTGTCCATTACTCACATTACACAGCACAGTAGTGTCTCTTGTTCACATTACACAGCACAGTAGTGTCCATTATTCACATTACACAGCACAGTAGTGTCCATTACTCACATTACACAGCACAGTAGTGTCCATTACTCACATTACACCGCACAGTAGTGTCCGTTACTCACATTACACCGCACAGTAGTGTCCGATACTCACATTACACAGCACAGTAGTGTCCGATACTCCCATTACAACGCACAGTAGTGTCCATTATTCACATTACACAGCACAGTAGTGTCCATTATTCACATTACACAGCACAGTAGTGTCCATTATTCACATTACACAGCACAGTAGTGTCCATTACTCACATTACACAGCACAGTGTCCATTACTCACATTACACTGCACAGTAGTGTCCATTACTCACATTACACAGCACAGTAGTGTCCATTACTCACATTACACAGCACAGCAGTGTCCATTACTCACATTACACAGCACAGTAGTGTCCATTACTCACATTACACAGCATAGCAGTGTCCATTACTCACATTGCACAGCACAGTAGTGTCCATTACTCACATTACACAGCACAGTAGTGTCCATTACTCACATTACACCACACAGTAGTGTCCATTACTCACATTACACAGCACAGTAGTGTTCTTGTTCACATTACACAGCACAGTAGTGTCCATTACTCACATTACACCGCACAGTAGTGTCCATTACTCACATTACACAGCACTGTAGTGTCCATTACTCACATTACACCGCACAGTAGTGTCCGTTACTCACATTACACAGCACAGTAGTGTCCGATACTCCCATTACACCGCACAGTAGTGTCTCTTATTCACATTACACAGCACAGTAGTGTCCATTATTCACATTACACAGCAGAGTAGTGTCCATTATTCACATTACACAGACAGTAGTGTCCATTACTCACATTACACAGCACAGTAGTGTCCATTACTCACATTACACAGCACAGTAGTGTCCATTACTCACATTACACAGCACAGTAGTGTCCATTACTCACATTACACAGCACAGTAGTGTCCATTATTCACATTACACAGCACAGTAGTGCCCATTACTCACATTACACCGCACAGTAGTGTCCATTACTCACATTACACAGCACAGTAGTGTCCATTACTCACATTACACAGCACAGTAGTGTCCATTATTCACATTACACAGCACAGTAGTGTCCATTACTCACATTACACAGCACAGTAGTGTCCATTACTCACATTACACCGCACAGTAGTGTCCGTTACTCACATTACACCGCACAGTAGTGTCCGTTACTCACATTACACAGCACAGTAGTGTCCATTACTCACATTACACCGCACAGTAGTGTCCATTACTCACATTACACAGCACAGTAGTGTCCATTACTCACATTACACCGCACAGTAGTGTCCGTTACTCACATTACACAGCACAGTAGTGTCCGATACTCCCATTACACCGCACAGTAGTGTCTCTTATTCACATTACACAGCACAGTAGTGTCCATTATTCACATTACACAGCACAGTAGTGTCCATTATTCACATTACACAGCACAGTAGTGTCCATTATTCACATTACACAGACAGTAGTGTCCATTACTCACCTTACACAGCACAGCAGTGTCCAGTACTCACATTACACAGCACAGTAGTGTCCATTACTCACATTACACAGCACAGTAGTGTCCATTACTCACATTACACAGCACAGTAGTGTCCATTACTCACATTACACCGCACAGTAGTGTCCATTATTCACATTACACAGCACAGTAGTGTCCATTACTCACATTACACAGCACAGCAGTGTCCATTACTCACATTACACAGCACAGTAGTTTCCATTACTCACATTACACAGCACAGTAGTGTCCATTATTCACATTACACAGCACAGTAGTGTCCATTATTCACATTACACAGCACAGTAGTGTCCATTATTCACATTACACAGCACAGTAGTGTCCATTATTCACATTACACAGCACAGTAGTGTCCATTATTCACATTACACAGCACAGTAGTGTCCATTATTCACATTACACAGCACAGTAGTACCCCTAATAGAGTATCTGGTCTCATTGTACCAGACCTGTATATTCCACCCATAGACTCTTATGTGACCTACACTGGGGAAAGCGAGGGCTGGTAGAAGTTCGTTATATGCTGTAACACACATTATTAGATGTCTCCCTGTATACAGCAGGTGTGACTGCGAGTCACTAATTACTGACGCAGGACAGGCAGATCTAGGACTATAACTCCCAGCCCTTGGTTAAGACTCAGCAGGAAAGTTCTGCAGCTGGTTGCTGTATTTAATGCTGGAATATAGATTATGGGGAATTTCCAGCTTTGTTCTACCGAGTATGTAAGGAAAATAAAAAAGTACCAGTCATTTGGATTGGACATAACGTTCTCACTACAAAAAGAAAGAATTCACCAATAACAGTCTATGAGGTGTCTTTCATATATCCTGTCTAAGGATATAAGGATATGGGTGCCCTCTCCTGGGGTAGATGGGCACCTCCGAACATACAGCAGCCAGGAAACCGCACACCAGCCCAGGGTTTTTATGCAATCTAGCTGTAGCTAGTTTTATAGTGCAGCACACAAACAAAACATACAAATAAATTCTAGCCTGTCTGGGCAGTGACTAAAGATTATAGATTCCATTTCTCAAACTGGTAGGATATAATGCCTTTATCACAAAAACAGGCATATGCACAGTACTTAGAGTCAGTAAATCATAGTGTCTCATAACCAGCCTGCTGCCTGTTTCCCCAGGTAGCGAGCCCTGAGCCAAGCCCTGTTACAGGTGCAGGCCCTAATTAGCCTGCTTCCAGGCTGAAGGCCTAAAACCTGAAATGAACTTCATGGTGGAGCCCTCCTTAATCTCTCACACCTATACCCCCAGAACCCCTTATCTGGCTGTTAGTAAAAGCCCAAACTCTAATCAACTCTGTTTAGCAGAAAGAGACATTTCCTGGGGGTTTAAAATATATGGGCCAGAAACCTGGGGCACACATATCTCCTGTTTATCACTTTACCAATGCTTCTATCACACCTGATCTAAATTGTCAAATCTGGAATTTCCTTGTTGAATAAACAGACCATACTCGCTCCTCTACAAACGCTAAATAGGTTTCAAATAACACATTTTGTTTTAAAGAAACAATGAGGGGTATCCAATTAGCCGCAGCTGATTGGTTCACCTGAGGCTATCTTATTTGCCCAGATATCCGGCGCTTATCCCCCGTTATTGGGGATTGGTTTACACTGCCATGGCCAGGCGAAGCCATATCTCTGATAAGGGACTATTTTGTTCGCGACAAATGCTGCGAAAATAAATAGGTCTGCGGATTTTGGTGGACTCTATGTATTTTTACAAGAAAAACAGGGGGGGGGGGGTTCTCACAAAATCAGTGATAAACTAAAAAAATGTAAACATTTCAAAAAAGCCTTGTGTTTCGTGGCCGCGACATTATCGCGGTTAATTGGATACCACCCATTTTACTTAACTTTGATCACTTCATATTCAAAGTATGGACTATATCATGCTTTAAGTCCAATTGTAGCTACATAGCTGAGTGTTCTGAGGAAGCTGTATAGGAGCTGTGTGATTTGGGCTCTCATATACAGATACGTCCTCTCTTACAGGTTGTCCATACAACATACGACGCCAGACAGCCGGCATGACTGTGAAGCTCCAGAGGAGACCGTACCATATTTTTCTTAATATATTGCTTCTTAGTCTCATCTCAGACACAGCAAAATGCTGCTGACAGTGTACTAGAGACACAGGGGGGTTGTTTTTTTAATGGAAAACGAATTTGTTTTACAACAAAGTCGCAGATGAAATAACGGAGCTCGGAGTGAAGACAAACATCAGCCGCTGCATCGGAGCCAGACACAGATTCAGACTCAGTCGCACACACATGTACAAATGTTGCACATCAGATTCATCAGTGTAATCTAGCAGAGCAGTTTTATTTCTCCCAGTTGATTTTATTTATGCAAATAAGACGCACATCTGTGCAAAATAAAAGTTGCGTGTCGCGGCCAAGTCGTCTAAAACCCGGCGCGCTGAGAGGGGCTGTTTGGCGCTACTGAAGAAACAGTAAGAAAGGACATATTGGTAAGAATAAAAATAATCGCACCTTTCATGAGAGGTAAGTACGTGAAATCCTTCTAGTGAGCGATGATGTAGCACTAATAACAGCAGATTACAGAAGCGGCATTTACTGTATTTGTACTTTCTCTATTTCCTTTTCACTTCAGGTCATAACCCATATTGTTCTGCAATGTATCCGTTTTATTCATGTATCTTGTGCAGAAAATGCCTCAGGTGCTTAGATTTCCTCCCTTGTGCTTTCTTTATACTATTTGTCAGTGCTTACTAATTTTGTCATATTTTGCTTTAATGAATTAAAATAAAACCATAGGATGTTTTTCTTTCACAGTTAACGAACTTAGTAACACACGCCCTAAAGAAGAAGGCTCGTAGATTTCATTCACAACTATTATAATATTCTGTTATCACCCAGATATCTATAACGGATGGCATCAGGATGCCCGAAAATAGCAGGAACAGATTTCGGACTCTCTAAGCCACAGGATACATTGAAGTATCACTTTAAAAAAACATGCTATAGACTTTGTATCCTATATATGTCCTATAAAATACATGATATGCTTCTATAGTTTATTATGGAAGTGGCAGCCTGTAGGGAATATGCAGGATCTGATTTAGCATTCACTGAGAATCATATACATTTTATATGCAAGTTAACTATATTGATATTAAAAACACTAATATTTCTCTTACGTCCTAGAGGATACTGGGGTCCATTTAGTACCATGGGGTATAGACGGGTCAACTAGTAGCCATGGGCACTTTAAGAATTTGATAGTGTGGGCTGGCTCCTCCCTCTATGCACCTCCTACCAGACACAGTTTAGAAAAAGTACCCGGAGGAGCCGGTCACGCTTATGGAAGCTCCTGAAGAGTTTTCTGCATTTATTTTACACTAGGTGCTTCATCGTTCCCTACGGGCGCTCTTCACACCGTCGGAAGGGGCTGCGCCCCCTTAACCCCTGCAGAGGCGCGGGGTGCCAGGCAGGGGACACAGAGAGGCGGGGTGCCAGGGAGAGGACGCAGAGACGCGGGGCTCCAGGGACGGGACGCAGAGACGCGGGGCACTAGGGAGGGTACGCAGAGACGCGGGGCACCAGGGAGGGGAAGCAGAGACGCGGGGCACCAGGGAAAGGGGACGCAGAGATGCGGGGCACCAGGGAAAGGGGACGCAGAGACGCGTGGCGCCAGGGAAAGGGGACACAGAGACGCGTGGCGCCAGGGAAAGGGGACGCGGGGCGCCAGGGAGGGGACGCAGAGGCAGGGCGGCAGGGAGGAGATGCAGAGACGCAGGGAAGGGACACAGAGGCAGGGAGGGGACGCAGAGGCAGGGAGGGGACGCAGAGACGCGGGGTGGCAGGGAGGGAACGCAGAGACGCAGGGAGGGGCCGCAGAGGCAGGTCGGCAGGGAGGGGATGCAGAGACACGGGGCGGCAGGGAGAGGACGCAGAGACGCGGGGCGGCAGGGAGAGGACGCAGAGACGCGGGGCGGTAGGAAGAGGACGCAGAGATTCGGGGCGGCAGGGAGGGGACACAATGGCAGGGAGGGGACGCAGAGATGCAGGGCGGCAGGGAGGAGACGCAGAGACGCGGGGCGGCAGGGAGGGGACGCAGAGATGCGGGGCGGCAGGGAGGGGACAGAGGCAGGTCGGCAGGGAGGGGATGCAGAGATGCGGAACGGCAGGGAGTGGACGCAGAGACGCGGGAGGGGATGCGGGCGGCAGGGAGGGGACACAGACGCGGGGCGGCAGGGAGTGGACGCAGAGACGCGGGGCGGCAGGGAGTGGACGCAGAGGCAGGGAGGGGATGTGGGTCGGCAGGGAGGGGGCGCGGGGCGGTAGGGAGGGAACGCAGAGATGCGGGGCGGCAGGGAGGGGACGCAGAGACGCGGGGCGGCAGGGAGGGGACGCAGAGACACGGGGCGGCAGGGAGGGGACATGGTGGCAGGGAGGGGATGCAGAGATGCGGAGCAGCAGGGAGGGAACGCAGAGACGCGGGGCGGCAGGGAGTGTACGCAGAGACGCGGGGCGGCAGAGAGGGGACGCAGAGATGCGGGCTGCAGGGAGGGGACAGAGGCAGGGAGGGGACACAGTGGCAGGGAGGGGATGCAGAGATGCGGGGCGGCAGGGAGGGGACGCAGAGATGCGGGCTGCAGGGAGGGGACAGAGGCAGGGAGGGGACACAGTGGCAGGGAGGGGATGCAGAGATGCGGGCGGCAGGGAGGGGACGCAGAGACACGGGGCGGCAGGGAGGGGATGCAGAAGCAGGAAGGGGACGCGGGGCGGCAGGGAGGGGACGCAGAGACGCGGGGCGGCAGGGAGGGGACACAGATGTGGGGCGGCAGGGAGGGGACGCAAAGAGGCGGGGAGGGGACGCAGGGCGGCAGGGAGGGGACGCAGAGACGTGGGCGGCAGGGAGGGGATGCAGGGCGGCAGCGAGGGGACGCAGAGACGTGGGCGGCAGGGAGGGGATGCAGGGCGGCAGCGAGGGGACGCAGAGACGCGGGGCGGCAGCGAGGGGATGCAGAGACGCGGGGGCGACAGCGAGGGGACGCAGAGACGCGGGGTGGCAGGGAGGGGACGCAGAGAAGCGGGGCGGCATGGAGGGGACGGAGAGAAGTGGGGCGGCAGGGAGGGGACGCAGAGACGCGGGGCGGCAGGAAGGGGACGCAGAGATGCGGGGCGGCAGGAAGGGGACGCAGAGACGCGGGGCGGCAGGAAGGGGACGCAGAGACGCGGGGCGGCAGGGAGGGGACACAGACGCGGGGCGGCAGGGAGGGAACGCAGAGACGTGGGGCGGCAGGGAGGGGACGCAAAGAGGCGGGGAGGGGACGCAGGGAGGAGACACAGAGACGTGGGCGGCAGGGAGGGGATGCAGGGAGGGGACGCAGAGACGTGGGCGGCAGGGAGGGGACGCAAAGAGGCGGGGAGGGGACGCAGGGCGGCAGGGAGGGGACGCAGAGACGTGGGCGGCAGGAAGGGGATGCAGGGCGGCAGCGAGGGGACGCAGAGACGCGGGGCGGCAGGGAGGGGACGCAGAGAGACAGGGAGGGGACGCAGAGACGCGGGGCGGCAGGGAGGGGACGCAGAGACGCGGGGCGGCAGGGAGGGGACGCAGAGACGCGGGGCGGCAGGGAGGGGACGCAGAGACGCGGGGCTGCCTGTGCACTCTCTTACCTGTGAGGTTGGTGCAGCGCGCTGTACCCCGTCTCTGGCCTGTAGAGCCGGAAGCCCAGTCCGGGTCTCTGGGGATGGTGTCTGTACGCGGCGCAGGGAGGGCTATGAAGCCTTCTCCTGCGCCACCCGTCCCTCCTAATGTGTATGGCGGCGGCAGTCAGGCGCGGGTGATGCTGAGCTGTAACCTCACTGTCTTCGTCCGTTGTGCGTACGGCGTCTAGCGGGATAGTGGGTCCCAGCCGCGGCTGCAATGCGGGAGCTGACGCTGGTGGTGTGTGGAGGGCGGGAGGGGTGGTGCGGGCGGCGGGGCCGCAGATGGCTGTGGGAGATGCTGGGCTTGTGCGGAGGGTGGGATCGTTATGCGTGGGGTGTGGGGGTGTCTGGGCCGTCAGTGGCTGCATGTGGGAGCTGGTGGACGGTGGGTTTGGGGGTGTCTGGTGCGGGTGGCATTGGGGTGTCCATGGTTACCTGGCACTGTGGTGTCCCCTGGCGGCTTGTGTGTGGGGATGGTGGGTGGATTATGTGGCTGCTGCTCCGTTCTGCTAGTGGTGTGCTGGGACAGGGCAGGAGCTGCTAACTCCACCCAGCGTTAGAGGGCCAGGCACAGAGTCACAAGGCAAATATATAGGAGATGTTTGTGATTTTCAGACAGGACTGGATGGCACCAGCCTGCCTGCTTCGTGGGATTTAGGGGGGACGGCCCAACCTCCCAAAGGATTAATGGTCCCGTTACCCGCTGATAGGACACTGAGCTCCTGAGGGAACTATTCGCAAGTCCCACCACAGCGAGCACACAGCCCTGCAGCACGCCGCCACCCCTAACAGAGCCAGAAGAAAGAAGAGTGGCGAATACTAGGCCGGCATGGCTTCTAACCGGGGCGGAATGCGTCTCCAGACACAGTACACAGCTGCGTCTCAGTACACAGTACCCACACTGGCAAAAACAGCATTAAAACGGTTTTCTCTCCATTTTAAGCACGAGATTACCTCAGCAAGTATAAAAAAGCAGGAAGACCACGCGCCATTGAAGGGGCGGGGCTTCACTATGAGAGGATCCAGCAGCTCACCAGCACCATTTTCCCTCGGCAGTGGACACAGACGCTGAATGACCAGGACGCGCAACTCCTCCGGAGTGACTCCAGGTTACCTCAGCGGTACCAGGGGGTCATAGCAGGGGGCGAGCGATTATAAGTGTAGTAAGTCTCCTATCAGGGTACTTAGTCTGCGACCTGGCTAAGCTTGGCATTAGCGATAAGGGAGCAGTGAGGGCTGGCTCCAAACTACTCTGTGTCTCCCTGAAGGGCTCTTTGTGGGTTAATTGTGTTTAACCTTTTCGTGTGTGTGTGTGTGTGTGTGTGTGTGTGTGTGTGTGTGTGTGTGTGTTGTCACATTTACATTATGTCAGGCAAAGAGTGTGTTTCTTGTACAGCAGAGTGTTCCTCTTCACCAGGGGGCTCACTACGGGGTACTCAGGGAGGTGCACCTTCCCAGAATAGCGGGGCTGAACCGGAGTGGGTCAATTCCCTTGAAGGAATTATCTCCAATATTTCTACAAAATTGTCCCGCAATGAGAAAGAGACGCAATACTTAAGACAGACTGTGGATGAGTTTATGAACAGAAACTCAGTCCCCAAACCAGTGTCTCAATCCCCTCCCATCTGTCCGCAAAAACAATCTCTGGCCCATATCCTGCAGTCTGATTCTGACGCTGACGTGTCAGACATGGAGCAGGGTGAGGTGGATTTGGAGGGGGGATGCGGCTCTGTCACAGGAAATAGAGGCTATCAGAGATGTTCTGCATATTTCTGATAAGGTGTCAGAGTGTGAGAATTCCTCAGTCACTTTTCCTGTGTCAAAGGAATTGACTACCCTGTTTGAAGAGCCGTGGGTTAATCCTGATTAGAAATGTCATATCCCTAAAAGGTTGCTCTCATCTATTCCTTCTCCTCTGGAAGGTAGGAAAAAATGGGGAAATCCACCAATAGTGGACGCATCAGTCTCTAGGCTGTCACGAAAAATAAGAATTTACTCACCGGTAATTCTATTTCTCGTAGTCCGTAGTGGATGCTGGGAACTCCGTAAGGACCATGGGGAATAGCGGGCTCCGAAGGAGGCTGGGCACTCTAGAAAGATCTTAGACTACCTGGTGTGCACTGGCTCCTCCCACTATGACCCTCCTCCAAGCCTCAGTTAGGTACTGTGCCCGGACGAGCGTACACAATAAGGAAGGATTTTGAATCCCGGGTAAGACTCATACCAGCCACACCAATCACACCGTACAACTCGTGATATGAAACACAGTTAACAGTATGAAACAATAGAGCCTCTCAACAGATGGCTCAACAATAACCCGATTTAGTTAACAATAACTATGTACAAGTATTGCAGATAAACCGCACTTGGGATGGGCGCCCAGCATCCACTACGGACTACGAGAAATAGAATTACCGGTGAGTAAATTCTTATTTTCTCTAACGTCCTAGTGGATGCTGGGAACTCCGTAAGGACCATGGGGATTATACCAAAGCTCCCAAACGGGCGGGAGAGTGCGGATGACTCTGCAGCACTGAATGAGAGAACTCCAGGTCCTCCTCAGCCAGGGTATCAAATTTGTAGAATTTTGCAAACGTGTTTGCCCCTGACCAAGTAGCTGCTCGGCAAAGTTGTAAAGCCGAGACCTCTCGGGCAGCCGCCCAAGATGAGCCCATCTTCCTTGTGGAATGGGCATCGACAGATTTTGGCTGTGGCAGGCCTGCCACAGTATGTGCAAGCTGAATTGTACTACAAATCCAACGAGCAATAGTCTGCTTAGAAGCAGGAGCACCCAGCTTGTTAGGTGCATATAGGATAAACAGCGAGTCAGATTTTCTGACTCTAGCCGTTCTGGAAACATATATTTTCAGTGCCCTGACAACGTCTAGCAACTTGGAGTCCTCCAAGTCCCTAGTAGCCTAGGCACCACAATAGGCTGGTTCAGGTGAAACGCTGACACCACCTTTGGGAGAAACTGGGGACGAGTCCTCAATTCTGCCCTATCCATATGGAAAATCAAATAAGGGCTTTTACAAGACAAAGCCGCCAACTTTGATACTCGCCTGGCAGAAGCCAAGGCCAATAACATAACCACCTTCCACGTGAGATATTTCAGATCCACGGTTTTTAGTGGTTCAAACCAATGTGATTTTAAGAAACTCAACACCACGTTGAGATCCCAAGGTGCCACAGGAGGCACAAACGGGGGCTGACTCTGCAGCACTCCTTTTATAAATGTCTGAACTTCAGGTACTGAAGCTAGTTCTTTTTGAAAGAAAATCGACAGAGCCGAGATCTGTACCTTAATGGAACCCAATTTAAGGCCCATAGTCACTCCTGCTTGCAGGAAATGCAGAAATCGACCTAGTTGAAATTCCTCTGTTGGGGCCCTTTCGGCCTCACACCATGCAACATATTTTCGCCATATGCGGTGATAATGAGTTGCTATAACCTCTTTCCTGGCTTTAGTAAGCGTAGGAATGACTTCCTCCGGAATGCCCTTTTCCTTCAGGATCCGGCGTTCAACCGCCATGCCGACAAACGCAGCCGCGGTAAGTCTTGGAACAGACAGGGCCCCTGCTGCCGCAGGTCCTGTCTGAGTGGCAGAGGCCATGGGTCCTCTGATATAAATTCTTGAAGTTCTGGGTACCAAGCTCTTCTTGGCCATCCACGAGTATCGTTCTTACTCCTCGCCTTCTTATTATTCTCAGTACCTTTGGTATGAGAGGCAGAGGGGAGAACACATAAACCGACTGGTACACCCACGGTGTTACCAGAGCGTCCATAGCTATCGCCTGAGGGTCCCTTGACCCGGTGCAATATCTTTTATAGCTTTTTGTTGAGGCGGGACGCCATCATGTCCACCTGTGGCCTTTCCCAATGGTGTACAATCCTATTGGAAGACTTCTGGAGGAAGTCCCCATTCTCCCGGGTGGAGGTCGTGTCTGTTGAGAAGATCTGCTTCCCAGTTGTCCACTCCGGGAATGAACACTGCTGACAGTGCTAACACATGATTTTCCGCCTATCGGAGAATCCTTGTGGCTTCTGCCATCGCAATCCTGCTTCTTGTGCCGCCCTGTTGGTTTACATGGGCGACTGCCGTGATGTTGTCTGATTGGATCAGTACCGGCTGGTTTTGAAGCAGAGGCCTTGCCGGCCTCAGGGCATTGTAAATGGCCCTCAGGTCCAGAATATTTATGTGTAGGGAAATAACCTGACTTGACCAAAGTCCCTGGAAATTTCTTCCCTGTGTGACTGCCTCCCAGCCTCAAAGGCTGGAATCCATGGTCCCTAGGACCTAGTCCTGTATGCCGAACCTGCGGCCCTCTTGAAGATGGGCACTCTGCAGCCACCACAGTAGAGATACCCTGGTCCTTGGAGACAGGGTTATCAGCCTATGCATCGGAAGATGCGATCCGGACCACTTGTCCAACAGGTCCCTCTGAAAAGTTCTTGTATGGAACCTGCCTAATGGGATTGCTTCGTAGGAAGCTACCATTTTTCCCAGGACTCGCGTGCAATGATGCACCGCTACCTATTTTGGCTTCAGGAGGTCTCTGACTAGAGATGACAACTCCTTGGCTTTCTCCTCCGGGAGAAACACTATTTCTGGTTTATGTCCAGAACCATCCCCAGGAACAGTAGACGTGTCATAGGAACCAGCTGTGACTTTGGACTGTTTAGAATCCAACCATGCTGTTGTAGCACTTTCCAAAATAGTGCTACCCCGACTACCAACTGCTCCTTGGACCTCGCCCTTATAACGAGATTGTCCAAGTACGGGATAATTACAACTCCCTTTTTTTTGAAGGAGTATCAACATTTCGGCCATTACCTTGATAAAACACCCTCGGTGCCATGTACAGTCCAAATGGCAGTGTCTGGACTTGGTAATGGTAATCCTGTACCACAAATCTGAGGTACTCCTGGCGAGGATGGTAAATGGGGATATGCAGGTAAGCATCCTTGATGTCCCAGGATACCATGTAATCCCCCTCGTCCAGGCTTGGAATAACCGCCCTGAGCGATTCCATCTTGAACTTGAATTTTTGTGTTCAAGGATTTTAAATATAAAATGGGTCACACCGAACCATGCGGTTTCGGTACCCCAACCCGTGTGGAATAGTAACCCCGTCCTTGTTGAAGTAGGGGCACCTTGAGTATTACCTGCTGGGAATACCGCTTATTAATTGCCTCTAGCACAGCCTCCCTGCCTGAGGGAGTTGTCAGCAAGGCATATTTTAGGAAACGGCTGGGGGGAGACATCTCGAATTCCAGCTTGTACCCCTGAAATACTACTTGAAAGAAACAGGGATCCACCTGTGAGCGAGCCCTCTAATTGCTGAAATTTTTGAGATGGCCCCCCACCGTACCTGGCTACACCTGTGGAGCACCCGCGTCATGGTGTGGCCTCACAGGAGGCGGGGGAAGAATCTTGATTCTGGGAACAGGCTGACTGGTGCAGCTTTTTTCCCTCTACCCATGTCTCTGTACAGAAAGGAAGCGCCATTTGACCCGCTTGCTTTTCTGAAGCCGAAAGGACTGTACCTTTGTCTGTGAGGAAACCTGAGGTAAAATTATTTCTTCCCAGCAGTTGCTGTGGATACGAGGTCCCAGAGACCATCCCCAAATAATTCCTCACCCTTATAAGGCTCTCTATGCGCTTTTTAAGTCAGCATCACCTGTCCAGTGACAGGTCTCTAATACCCTCCTGACAGAATGGACATTACATTTATTTTGGATGCCAGCCGGCAAAATATCCCTCTGTGCATCCCCCATATATAAGACGACGTCTTTAATATGTTTTTATGTTTGCCAACTAGTATCCCTGTTTGACAGGGTCACCAACCACGCTGCAGCAGCACTATCTGCAGGTCTCAGTCTAGTACCTGAGTGTGTAAATACAGACTTCAGGATAGCCTCCTGTTTTTTATCAACAGGTACCTATTAAAGTGGCCGTATCCTAAGACGGCAGTGCCACCTTTTTTGACAAACGTGTGAGCGCCTTATCCACCCTAGGGGATATCTCCCAGCGTAACTTATCCTCCTGGCGGGAAAGGGTACGCCATCAGTAACTTTTTATAAATTACCAGTTTCTTAACGGAGGAACCCACGCTTTCACACACTTCATTTATTCATCTGATGGGGGAACAAAACACTGCCTGTTTTTTCTCCCCAAACCTAAAACCCATTTTTAGAGGTGCTTGGGTTAAAGTCAGAAATGTATAACACATTTTTTATTGCCGGGATCACGTCACGGATGTTCCTAGTGGATTGTGTATATGTCTCCACCTTGTCGACACTGGAGTCAGACTCCGTGTCGACATCTGTGTCTGCCATCTGAGAGAGCGGGCGTTTTTGAGCCCCTGATGGCCTTTGAGACGCCTGGGCAGGCGCGGGCTGCGAAGCCGGCTGTCCCACAGCTGTTACGTCATCCACCCTTTTATGTAAGGAGTTGACACTGTCGGTTAATACCTTTCACCTATCCATCCACTCTGGTGTCGGCCCCACAGGGGGCGACATCACATATATCGGCCTCTGTTCTGTCACCATATAAGCCTCCTCATTCAACATGTCGACACAGCCGTACCGACACACCGCAGACACACAGGGAATGCTCTAAACGAGGACAGGACCCACAAAAGCCCTTTGGGGGGACAGAGTAAGAGTATGCCAGCACACACCAGAGCGCTATATATATATATATACAGGGACTAACTGAGTTATGTCCCTAATAGCTTTTATATAATATACTGTATACAGTGCCAATTTTAACGCCCCCCCTCTCTTTTCCCTCTTACTGTACTGTAGAATTGCAGGGAAGAGCCAGGGAGCTTCCTTCCAGCCGAGCTGTGAGGGAAAAATGGCGCCAGTGTGCTGAGGAGATAGGCTCCGCCCCTTTTTCCGCGGCCTATTCTCCCGTTTTTTATGGAATTCTGGCAGGGGTATTTACCTCATATATAGCCCCTGGGGCCATATATTGAGGTATTTTAGCCAGCCAAGGTGTTTTTATTGCTGCCTCAGGGCGCCCCCCCCAGCGCCCTGCACCCTCAGTGACCGGAGTGTGAAGTGTGTGAGAGGAGCAATGGCGCACAGCTGCAGTGCTGTGCGCTACCTTGGTGAAGACAGAGTCTTCATGCCGCCGATTTTCCGGACCATCTTCTTGCTTCTGGCTCTGTAAGGGGGACGGCGGCGCAGCTCCGGGACCGAACATCAAGGCTGGGCCTGCGGTCGATCCCTCTGGAGCTAATGGTGTCCAGTAGCCTAAGAAGCCCAATCCGGCTGCAAGCAGGCGAGTTCGCTTCTTCTCCCCTTAGTCCCTCGCTGCAGTGAGCCTGTTGCCAGCAGGTCTCACTGAAAATAACAAATTCTAAGACTATAACTTTCTAAGAGCTCAGGAGAGCCCCTAGTGTGCATCCAACCTCGGCCGGGCACGAAATCTAACTGTGGCTTGGAGGAGGGTCATAGTGGGAGGAGCCAGTGCACACCAGGTAGTCTAAGATCTTTCTAGAGTGCCCAGCCTCCTTCGGAGCCCGCTATTCCCCATGGTCCTTACGGAGTTCCCAGCATCCACTAGGACGTTAGAGAAAATTGTATTGCCTGTTCCTGGTGTAGCCTCCCTAAAAGACACAGCTGATCGTAAAATTGAGACTACACTCAAATCACTGTACACAGCTGCTGGGGTGGCTCAAAGACCCACTATTGCATGTGTGTGGATCACAAAAGCCATTGGTAAATGGTCAGGTAACCTAATTGAGGGGTTAGATTCCTTGTCTAGGTGGATGTTTTACTCCTGCAACATATACAGGACTCTGCGAACTTTATGGTGGAAGCCATAAAAGAGATAGGCTTGCTTAATGCACGCACCACCGTTATGGCAGTGTCGGCACGCAGAGGCTTGTGGCTACGCCAGTGGACTGCTGATGCGGACGCCAGGAAAGGCGTGGAAGGCCTACCATTCACAGGAGAGGCCTTGTTTGGAGATGAACTAGACAAATGGATCTCCACAGCTACTGCAGGTAAGTCCACATATCTTCCTTTCACAGCCTCCACAGCCAAGAAGGCTTCTTCAGCTTCTAAGTTACAGTCCTTTCAGACGGCCAAGTTTAGGGGCAGATCCAGGGGTGCTTCTATGGCCTCTAGCAGCGCAAGAGGTAAACCACGCAAACCAGCAACTGCAGGTGCTCAGGAACAGAGCTCAGGCTCAGCATCCTCAAAGCCTTCAGTATGACGGTGGACCGCGATGCCTGGAAGGCTGTCAGGTGGGAGCCAGAGTACAATTCTTCAGTCAGATCTGGTCAAGTTCATGCCAGGATCCCTGGGTCATAGATCTTATTTCCCAGGGCTACAGACTGGAGTTCCAAGAGCTCTCACCTCACAGATTCTTCAAATCAGGCTTACCAGTTTCACAAGAGGCAAGTATAACTTTACAGCATGCCATCCAAAAACTGGTACAGACTCAAGTCGATCTGGCTACCTGATCAAGCTTATCTACGGTTTGCACTGCAGGACTGTCACTACCAGTTCCAGGCCCTGCCATTTGGTCTCTCCACGGCACCAAGGGTGTTCACCAAAGTGATGGCAGAGATGATGTTTCTACTCCGCAAACAGGGAATGAACATAATTCCGTACCTGGACGATCTCCTGATAAAAGCACCGTCCAGGAAAAGGTTGCTGGATAGCATTGGTCTCTCAACCAAACTTCTCCAGGATCACAGGTGGATTATGAACCTTCCGAAATCTCACCTAGAGCCAACACGGAGGCTCCCATTCCTGGGAATGATACTGGACATTGAGTAGCAGAAAGTGTTCCTTCCGTTGGAAAAGGCATTGGTAATCCAGTTGATGGTTCGGGATGTCCTGAAGCCAACCCGGGTATCGGTGCATCTTTGCATTCGCCTTCTGGAGAAAATGGTGGCCTCTTACGAGACGCTTCAATACGGAAAGTTTCGCTTAAGACCCTTCCAGCTCAATCTGTTGGACAAATGGTCCAGGTCGCATCTTCACATGCACCAGAGGATCAGTGTGTCGCCAAAAGCCAGGATCTCCCTTCTCTGGTGGCTACAGACTTCTCACCTCGTCAAGGGTCGGAGGTTCGGAATTCAGAACTGGATTCTGTTAACCACAGACACAAGCCTCAGAGGTTGGGGAGCAGTCACCCAGGGGGTGCAGTTTCAAGAAAGATGGTCAAGTTAGGAAGTCATCCTTCCAAACATGGTCAAGTTAGGAAGTCATCCTTCCAAACAACATTCTGGAACTCAGGGCCATATACAACGCCCTTCTGCAGGCCTCATATCTTCTTCAAGATCAGGCCATTCAGGTCCAGTCGGACAATGTGACGGCAGTGACGTACATAAACCGACAGGGCGGAACGAAAAGCAGATACATTCCCATGGTACTAAATGGGCCCCAGTATCCTCTAGGACGTAAGAGAAAATAGGATTTTAATTACCTACCGGTAAATCCTTTTCTCGTAGTCCTCAGAGGATACTGGCGTCCACATTAGTACCATGGGGTATAGACGGGTCCACTAGGAGCCATGGGCACTTTAAGAAATTAACAGTGTGGGCTGGCTCCTCCCTATATGCCCCTCCTACCAGACTCAGTCTAGGAAACTGTGTTCGAGGAGACGGACATACTTTGAGAGAAGGATATAAAATAACAGTGGTGAGATTCGAACCAACACACACACACACACACACACACACACACACACACACACACACACACACACACACACACACAAACAAACAAACAAGAGGAAAGCCATGCTAACCGAACTTGAACAGGAACAGCAACAGCTGAACCAACAACAATACCGAATCAAGTAACAATGCAGGAAAACTCTATGCACTGGGCGGGCACCCAGTATCCTCTGCGGACTAGAAAAGGATTTACCGGTGGGTAATTAAAATCCTATTTTCTCTTATGTCCTAGAGGATACTGGGGTCCACATTAGTACCATGGGGATGTACCAAAGCTCCCAAACCAGGTGCGAGAGTGCTGAGGTTCCTGCAGAACTGATTGACCAAACTAAAGGTCCTCAGAGGCTAAAGTATTAAACTTGTAGAACTTAGCAAACGTGTTCGAACCTGACCACGTAGCTGCTCGGCAGAGCTGTAAAGCCGAGACACCCCGGGCAGCCGCCCAGGAAGAACCCACTGACCTAGTAGAGTGGGCCTGTACAGACTTTGGACACAGCAAACTGCCGTGGAATAAGCATGGTGGATAGTAAGACTGGTCTAAAGTCTGCTTTGAAGCATGACACCCAACTTTATTGGGATCATAGAGAACAAACGGCGAGTCCGATTTCCAGTGATGAGTTGTCAGTTTCACATAGCTCTTCAAAGCCCTCACAACATCCAAGGACTTTGCAGTAGCCGAGGTGTCGGTAAGCACCGAAACCACAATAGGTTGGTTGATATGAAACGCAGACACCACCTTTTGAAGAAAGTGCTGACGAGTTCTGAGTTCAGCCCTATTTTCATGAAAAATCATATACAGGCTTTTGTGAGACAACGCCCCCAGCTCCGACACTCGCCTGGCAGAAGCCAAGGCCAACAGTGTGACGAGATTCCACGAAAGAAACTTGACGTCAACGTCCTGTAAAGGCTCAAACCAATCCGATTGCAGGAACTGAAACGCCACGTTGAGATCCCACCCAAGGTGCCGTAGGAGGCACAAAGGGAGGCTGGATTTAAAGAACCCCCTTCAAAAATGTCTGAACCTCAGGGAGAGAAGCCAATTGTTTCTGGAAGAAAATGGATAAGGCTGCAATGTGGTCCTTTATGGAGCCCAGATGTAGGCCCACATCCACATCTGACTGCAGAAAAACGCCCCAACTTAAATTCCACTGCAAGAATTTTCCTGTTCTCACACCAAGAGACGTATTTTTTCAAATATGGTGGTAATGTTTAGACGTTACCCCCTTTCTGGCTTGGATCAGTGTTGGAATCCCCTATTGGGGATCCCCTTCCGGGCTAGAATTTGACGCTCAAACTCCATGCTGTCAAACGTAGCCATGGTACGTCTTGACAGACGAACGGCCTCTGTCTGAGAAGGTCCTAGCAAAGAGGTAGAGGCCCTCCAGGAGCATCTCCAGTAGATCCGCATGGCCAGTCCGGAGCAATGAGAATTGCTAGAACCTTTTCTCTTTTTATTCTTTTGAGAATTCTTGGGATCAATGGAAGTGGTGGAAACACGTACACCATCTGGTAGACCCATGGAGTCACCAGAGTATCCACCGCCACTGCTTGTGGGTCCCTCGACCTGGAACAATACCGCTTGAGCTTCTTGTTGAGGCGAGAGGCCATCATGTTGATTTGTGGCATTCCCCACCGACATGTCAAGCACCTGAATACCTCTGGGTGAAGGCCCCACTCTCCTGGGTGGAGGTCGTGTCTGCTGAGGAAGTCTGCTTCCCAGTTGTCTACTCCCTGAATGAAGATCGCAGACAATGCCACAGCGTGTCTTTCTGCCCATAGGAGAATCCTTGTTACCTCTGACATTGCTGTTCTGCTCTTCATTCTGCCTTGTCGGTTTATGTATGTTACTGCCGTCACATTGTCCGACTGAACCTGAATGGCCTTATCTTGAAGAAGATGTGATGCCTGTAGAAGGGCGTCGTATATGGCCCTTAGTTCCAGAACGTTGATCGGAAGAATGACTTCCTGACTTGACCATTTTCCTTGTAACGGTTCCCCTTGGGTCACGGCTCCCCAACCTCGGAGGCCTGCGTCTGTGGTTAGCAGAATCCAATTTTGAATCCCGAACCTCCGGCCTTCGGTCAGATGAGAAGTCTGAAGCCACCACAGAAGAGAAATCCTGGCTTTTGGCGACAGACTGATCCTCTGGTGCATGTGAAGATGCGATCTGGACCATCTGTCCAACAGATCCAGCAGGAAAGGGCCTTGCGTGGAACCTTCCGTACTGCAGCGCTTCATAAACGGCCACCATCTTTCCCAGAAGGAAAATGCATAGATGCACCGATATCCTTGTTTTCCCTAGAACATTCCGCACCATTGACTGGATCACCAATGCCTTTTCCAACTAAAGGAATACCTTCTGTGCCTCCGTATCCAGTATCATCCCCAGGAACGGAAGTCTCCGTGTTGGTTCCAGATTTGATTTTGGTAGGTTCAGAATCCACCCGTGATCCTAGAGTAGTCGGGTTAAGAGGGCGATGCTGTCTAACAAACTCTCCCTAGAAGGTGTTTTTATCCACAGGTTGTCCGGGTATGTAATTATGTTCACTCCCTGTTTGCGGAGGAGAAACATTATCTCTGCCATTACCTTGGTAAACACCCTCGGCGCCGTAGAGAGGCCAAATGGTATGGCCTGGAACTGATAGTGACAGTCCTGTAAGGCAAACCTTAGATAAGCCTGATGAGGCGGCCAAATCGGAATGTGATGGTACGCATCCTTGATTTCCAGAGACACCAAGAATTCCTCCTCTTCCAGACCTGAGATCACCGCTCTCAGAGACTCCATTCTGAACTTGAACTCCCATAGGTACGGGTTCAACGACTTGAGATTTAAAATGGGCCTTACCGAACCGTCCGGCTTACGAACCACAAACAGGTTGGAATAATAACCTTGGCTTTGCAGCTGAAGTGGAACTAGAACAATGACCTGAGTCCGTACCAGTTTTTGAATTGCTTCCTGTAAAGTCATACTTGCTTCTTGAGACACTGGTAAGCCTGATTTGAAGAATCTGCGAGGTGGGAGTTCCTGAAACTCCAGTCTGTAGCCCTGGTTTATAAGATTTATGATCCAGGGATCCTGGCAAGACATTGCCCATCTGTGACTGAAGAATCTTAAACGGGCTCCCACCTGCCTGTCTTCCAGGCAGTGCGGTCCACCGTCATGCTGAAGACTTAGAGGAAGCAGGACCGGGGTTCTGTTCCTGTGAAGCTGCAGTTGCTGGTTTTCTGAGTTTATTGCCCTTGAAGCCTGTAGAAGAACCGTTGGTATTGTTCTTAAACTTCGCTGTCCGAAAGGACTGCAGAATTGGAGTAGTGTAGGATTTTCTAGCCAGGGGAGCTACGGAAGGAAGGTATGTAGACTTACCCGCAGTAGCCTTGGCTATCTACGTATCCAGTTCATCTCCAAAAAGGCCTTCCACTGTGAAAGGTAGGCTTTCCACACCTTACCTGTAATCCGCGTCCGCAGTCCACTGGCGTAGCAACAAGCCCCTGCGTGCCGATACTGCCATAGCTGTGGAGCATGCATTGAGTAAACCAATTTCTTTTATGGCCTCCACCATAAAGTTAGCCGAATGCTGAATATGCTGAAGGAGTAAAATTATCTCTCCCCTGGATAAGGAATCTAACCCGTCAATTAGATTACCTGACCATTTTGCAATGAGATCCACACACAAGAGATCCACGCACAAGCTATAGTGGGTCTCTGAGCCACCCCCACAACTGTGTACAGAGATTTGAGAGTAGTCTCAATCTTGCAGTCTGCAGCATCCTTCAAGAAAGCTGCCCCAGGGACAGGTAAAGCTATCTGACGTGACAGCCTAGAAACTGATGCATCAACAATCGGTGGGTTTTCCCATTTCTTTCTGTCATCCTGAGGAAACGGGAAGGATGTGAGTAATCGTTTTGGGACATGAAACTTCTTGTCAGGATTCACCCAAGTTGCTTCAAATAGGGAATTCAATTTGATGCAGGGAAAGTAGCTGAGCATTTCTTTTTTTACATTAAAATAAGGGGGGTCATTCCGAGTTGATCGCTCGCTTGCTGGTTTTGGCAGTCGTGCAAACGCTATGCCGCCGCCCACTGGGGAGTGTATTTTAGCTTAGCAGAAGTGCGAACGCTTGTGCAGCCGAGCTCTGCAAAAACATTTTGTGCAGTTTAAGAGTAGCTCAAAACGTACTCAGCGCTTGTGATCACTTCAGCCTATTCGTGTTCGGATTTGACGTCATACACCCGCCCAGCTACGCCTGCGTTTTCCCTGGCACGCCTGCGTTTTTCCAAACACTCCCTGAAAACGGCCAGTTTACACCCAGAAACTACCACTTCATGTCAATCACTCTGCGGCCGTCAGTGCAACTTAAATCTTCGCTAGAGACTGTGCAAAACCACATCGCTCGTTGTACCCGTACGTCGCGCGTGTGCATTGCGGGGCATACGCATGCGCATAAATGCCCTTTATTGCCCTCATCGCTGCGCTGCGAGTGATCAACTCGGAATGACCCCCAAGATTCCTCCTCGTCCTCTGACACCTTATAGGAATGTGCAGGAAATCTCTAATAGCTTCTATCAGGGCTTGTATCCACTGTGATAAAGCTACATCCACCCATACCGAATCCACCTCACCCTCCTCTGGGTCTGATACATCATCAGTGTCAGCCTGCATGATTCGGGCCAGAGGACGCTTCTGTGGACAAATAGCAGGGACGCCGGAATGACCAACGAATCTCTATTCATCAGGTCATCCACAGATTGCATTAAGTATTGCGTCTCCTTCTCATTTTGGGATAATTTGTTTGAAATATTTGAAATCATCCCTTTTCATGAATCTAACCATACTGGTTCAGATCCTCTAGCCTGAGAATGTGCACTATACTGAGTACATGGCAGTGATCCCCCAGATTGAGAAAAGCATTGAGATGGAAAAATGGCGCTGGTGAGCTGCTGGGTCCACTCATAGTGAAGCCCCGCCCCTGTAATGGCACGCGGTCTTCCCGGAAATTATACTGGTTGAGGTGCAGAATAAAGTGTACAGTGGGTTAAAACCCCTGTAAGGTGTGCCAGTTTGTGGGTAATAGTAGTGGCTCCAGCTGCCCCTCTCACAGCGGTCACACCGTGCATCTGAAGCCTGCCTACCCTTATGCCGCCATTACAGCCGGTGAATCGCTAACCGGGACGCCAGCCACCTACTCACCACTCTTCTGTCTCTGTTAGGGGTGGCGGCGTGCTGCGGGTCTGTACGCTCGCCGTGGTGGGGCTTGCGAATAGGACCCTCAGGAGCTCAGTGTCCTGTCAGCGGGGAATGGGACCATTAACCCTAGGGAGGTTGGGCCGTCCCCCCCCCTAAGTCCCACGAAGCAGGCAGGCTGGTGCCAACCAGACCTACCTGAAAATAACAAACAGAAAATATATGCAGCTCCCCATAGAGTGGGAATAGAACCCGTGGCGACCACACACACCTAGTTAAGGCCCTGGTTATCTCTATACAGTAGTAATGTATACTCAGGGTTAAGTGGCGAGTATAATGCTGGATCAGTGGTATGTATACAGTAATGATGGCAAATCAATGAGATAAATGCTTCATTCCTACTGAAAAGTGATGAAAGTAAAAGCTAGCGTCTCATGTATACCTGCAGGTCGTTGCTATTTCATAGAATAAAGCAAAGAAACTGTGAAAAGAGATACATTATTGTTTATTCTCCAAAGATATTCTACAATGATCTGGACAGATTTGTTGGTTCCACTAGGTAAGATAATAAGTAATTGGATCATAGTGATATTTCAAACTAATTGCTGTCTTGAATTAGTATCACACATCTTCAATCTTCTAACCGGTCATTCAGCCTATTTAAATGGTAAAAAGTAGTCTCTTTGCTGTTTGGTATCATTGTGTGCACCACACTGAACATGGGCCAGACAGCAAATAGGAGAGTTGTCTGAGGAGATCAGTAAGAAAATGATAGAGCAGTACGTTAGAGGTAAAGGCTATAAGACTATGTCCAAGCAGCCTGAGGTCCCTGTGACTACAGCTGCAAATATTATTATTAAGAAGTTTAAAGTCCATGAGTCTGTATCCAACCTCTCTGGACACGTCCACAAGAGGAAAATCAACCATAGATTAAATAGAAGGATAGTGGGAGTGGTAGAAAAAGAGCCAAGGAAAACTTCCAAAGAGATACAAGGTGTGTTAGTGTCTGATCGCACCATCCGACACTTTTAGTCAGCTCCATTGAAGAAGACCCAGGAGGACTTCACTTTTAAAAAAAACCCATCAAAAATCTAAAGAGGAATTTGCTAAAATGCATATTGACAATGATTCTGGGAAAGAGTACTTTGGGCAGATGGATCAAAACCTGAGCTTATGGCACATTACATCAGCTCTATGTTCACAGATGTACAAACTAAGCTGTAAAGTAGAAGACACCATACCTCGTGTGACATATGGAGGGGACTTGGTTATGTTTTGGGGCTGCTTTGCTGGGTTTGGCACAGGGTGCCTGCAATCTGTGCAGCCCACAATGTAATCTCAGGACTAACAAGGCATTCTGGAGCGATATACAGGAGAATTATGTAGCGATATATACCGTCTCAGTCTATAACTGTATATATACACACTGTCTCAGTCACAGGTCATGGGTCCTCCAACAGGATAATGACCCAAACACACAGCTACAAGCAGCCAAGCATGGATCAGAACTGAACATTCGTCTGAAGTGGCCTCGTATGCATATGGCGGGGGTCAAAATACTATCAGGGGTCACTTACCTGTCTGGGGTGCTCTGGTCTCCCGGCTGTTTTGTAGATTTTCTTTAGAGGCTGCAGAATTTCTGTCCCTCCAAAGTTGGCCTCCATCTCATTAACCTTCTTCACAGCCTCCTCCATAGATGTCTGTGTGTACTGAACACTCTCCCTGGGGAATGCCGACAATTAGTAAGGTACTGTATGTACATGTACAGCCACAGTATAAGAGAGGTCCTCACGTGTACAGCCGCAGTACAACAGGGGAATTCCCACGTACAGCCGCAGTACAAAAGGGGCCCTCCCACGTATAGCCGCAGTACAACAGGGGCCCTCCCACGTACAGCCGCAGTACAACAGGGGCCCTCCTACGTACAGCCGCAGTACAACAGGGGCCCTCCCACGTACAGCCGCAGTACAACAGGGGCCCTCCCACGTACAGCCGCAGTACAATAAGTGGCCTCCCAGATACAGCCGCAGTATAACAGGGGCCCTCCCACGTACAGGCGCAGTATAACAGGAGCCCTCCCACGTACAGGTGCAGCATAACAGGAGCCCTCCCACGTACAGGTGCAGCATAACAGGAGCCCTCCCACGTACAGGTGCAGTATAACAGGGGCCCTCCCACGTACAGGCGCAGTATAACAGGAGCCCTCCCACGTACAGCCGCAGTATAACAGGAGCCCTCCCACGTACAGCCGCAGCATAACAGGGGGGCCTCCCACGTACAGCCGCAGTACAACGGGGGGCCTCCCACGTACAGCCGCAGTACAACGGGGGGCCTCCCACGTACAGCCACAGTACAACGGGGGGCCTCCCACATACAGGCGCAGTATAACAGGGGCCCTCCCACGTACAGCCGCAGTATAACAGGTGCCCTCCCACGTACAGCCGCAGTATAACAGGGGGCCTCCCACGTACAGCCGCAGTACAACGGGGGCCCTCCCACGTACAGCCACAGTACAACGGGGGGCCTCCCACGTACAGGCGCAGTATAACAGGGGCCCTCCCACGTACAGCCGCAGTATAACAGGTGCCCTCCCACGTACAGCCGCAGTATAACAGGGGGCCTTCCACGTACAGCCGCAGTACAACATGGGGCCTCCCACGTACAGGCGCAGTATAACAGGAGCCCTCCCACGTACAGCCGCAGTATAACAGGGGCCCTCCCATGTACAGACGCAGTATAACAGGGGGCCTCCCACGTACAGCCGCAGTACAACAGGGGGTCTCCCACGTACAGGCGCAGTATAACAGGAGCCCTCCCACGTACAGCCGTAGTATAACAGGGGCCCTCCCACGTACAGCCACAGTATAACAGGGGGCCTCCCACGTTCAGCCGCAGTACAATAGGGGGCCTCCCACGTACAGGCGCAGTATAACAGGGGGCCTCCCACGTACAGGCGCAGTATAACAGGAGCCCTCCCACGTACAGCCGCAGCTTAACAGGGGCCCTCCCACGTACAGCCGCAGCATAACAGGGGCCCTCCCACGTACAGGCGCAGCATAACAGGGGCCCTCCCACGTACAGGCGCAGCATAACAGGGGCCCTCCCACGTACAGGCGCAGCATAACAGGGGCCCTCCCACGTACAGGCGCAGCATAACAGGGGCCCTCCCACGTACAGCCGCAGCATAACAGGGGCCCTCCCATGTACAGGCGCAGCATAACAGGAGCCCTCCCACATACAGCTGCAGTATAACAAGGGCCCTCCCACATACAGCTGAGGTATAACAGGAGCCCTCCCAGGTACAGGTGCAGTATAACAGGGGCCCTCCAATGTACAGCCGCAGTACAACAGGGACCCTCCCACATACAGCTGCAGTATAATAGGAGCCCTCCCAGGTACAGCCGTAGTACAACAGGGACCCTCCCACGTACAGCCGCAGCATAACAGGGGCTCTCCCACATACAGGTGCAGCATAAAAAGGGCCCTCCCACGTACAGCTGCAGTATAACAGGGGCCCTCCAATGTACAGCTGCAGTATAACAGGGGCCCTCCAATGTACAGCTGCAGTATAACAGGGGCCCTCCAATGTACAGCCGCAGTATAACAGGGGTCCTCCCAAGTATAGCCGCAGTATAACAGGGGTCCTCCCAAGTATAGCCGCAGTACAACAGGGACCCTCCCACATACAGCCGCAGCATAACAGGGGCCCTCCCACGTACAGCTGCAGTATAACAGGGGCTCTCCAATGTACAGCCGCAGTATAACAGGGGCCCTCCAATGTACAGCCGCAGTACAACAGGGACCCTCCCACATACAGCTGCAGTATAATAGGAGCCCTCCCAGGTACAGCCGCAGCATAACAGAGGCCCTCCCACGTACAGGTGCAGCATAAAAAGGGCCCTCCCATGTACAGCTGCAGTATAACAGGGGCCCTCCAATGTACAGCCGCAGTATAACAGGGGCCCTCCAATGTACAGCTGCAGTATAACAGGGGTCCTCCTACGTACAGGTGCAGCATAACAGGGGCCCTCCAATGTACAGCCGCAGTATAACAGGGGCCCTCCCAGGTACAGCCGCAGTATAACAGGGGCCCTCCCACGTACAGCCGCAGCATAACAGGGGCCCTCCCACGTACAGGTGCAGCATAAAAAGGGCCCTCCCACGTACAGGTGCAGTATAACAGGGGCCCTCCAATGTACAGCCGCAGTATAACAGGAGCCCTCCCACGTACAGCTGCAGCATAACAGGGGCCCTCCCACGTACAGGTGCAGTTTAACAGGGGCCCTCCCACATACAGCCGCAGTGTCGGGCTTTTACACACATTTGATCCTATTTAATAACAGTGCTTTGTGTAGGAGTGTTCTATAACCTAGAAACTTTCTTGTACAGTTTAGAAGAATAAAGGCAGCATCTGATTGGCTGCTAGGTTTTATAGCACATCTGTGTATATAGCAGCCAGTGTGTCTTAAAGTGCTAACAAAGAAACATCCTACAAGACAAATGATCTGAGCCTATGGGTAGTGACTGCTGGACCATCTTTCCTCCCTCTCCCAACATCTCCTATATGCATCTGTGTGTTCTCTACAGTGATCATCTATAAACACCTCTCCTGCGTCACATGGGATTAGCCGGAGTCACGACTTCAGTACTGAAACAGTGACTGCTCCCTGCACAGACGCTGGACAGATTCACTAAGAAATTACTGTTCCTGGGAAGGGAGCAGAGGAGACAAGTGGCAGAAAACAGGCTACTTTATATCGAGGCAGTAATGGGACACTAGGGAGCAGTAAGAGGGGACAGTAGGGAGCAGTAAGAGGGGACATTAGGGAGAGGGGACATTAGGGAGCAGTAGGAGGGGACAGTAGGGAGCAGTAAGAGGGGACAGTAGGGAGCAGTAGGAGGGGACAGTAGGGAGCAGTAAGAGGGGACAGTAGGGAGCAGTAAGAGGGGACAGTAGGGAGCAGTAAGAGGGGACAGTAGGGAGCAGTAAGAGGGGACAGTAGGGAGCAGTAGGAGGGGACAGTAGGGAGCAGTAAGAGGGGACAGTAGGGAGCAGTAGGAGGGGACAGTAGGTAGCAGTAAGAGGGGACAGTAGGGAGCAGTAAGAGGGGACAGTAGGGAGCAGTAAGAGGGGACAGTAGGGAGCAGTAAGAGGGGACACTAGGGAGCAGTAAGAGGGGACAGTAGGGAGCAGTAAGAGGGGACAGTAGGTAGCAGTAAGAGGGGACAGTAGGGAGCAGTAAGAGGGGACAGTAGGGAGCAGTAGGAGGGGACAGTAGGGAGCAGTAGGAGGGGACTGTAGGGAGCAGTAGGAGGGGACTGTAGGGAGCAGTAGGAGGGGACTGTAGGGAGCAGTAGGAGGGGACTGTAGGGAGCAGTAAGAGGGGACAGTAGGGAGCAGTAAGAGGGGACAGTAGGGAGCAGTAAGAGGGGACAGTAGGGAGCAGTAAGAGGGGACAGTAGGGAGCAGTAGGAGGGGACAGTAGGGAGCAGTAAGAGGGGACAGTAGGGAGCAGTAAGAGGGGACAGTAGGGAGCAGTAAGAGGGGACAGTAGGGAGCAGTAAGAGGGGACAGTAGGGAGCAGTAAGAGGGGACAGTAGGGAGCAGTAAGAGGGGACAGTAGGTAGCAGTAAGAGGGGACAGTAGGGAGCAGTAGGAGGGGACAGTAGGGAGCAGTAAGGGGGGACAGTAGGGAGCAGTAAGAGGGGACAGTAGGGAGCAGTAAGAGGGGACAGTAGGGAGCAGTAAGGGGGGACAGTAGGGAGCAGTAAGAGGGGACAGTAGGGAGCAGTAAGAGGGGACAGTAGGGAGCAGTAAGAGGGGACAGTAGGGAGCAGTAAGAGGGGACAGTAGGGAGCAGTAAGAGGGGACAGTAGGGAGCAGTAAGAGGGGACAGTAGGGAGCAGTAAGAGGGGACAGTAGGGAGCAGTAAGAGGGGACAGTAGGGAGCAGTAAGGGGGGACAGTAGGGAGCAGTAAGAGGGGACAGTAGGGAGCAGTAAGAGGGGACAGTAGGGAGCAGTAGGAGGGGACAGTAGGGAGCAGTAAGAGGGGACAGTAGGGAGCAGTAAGAGGGGACAGTAGGGACAAGTAGGAGGGGACAATAGGGAGCAGTAAGAGGGGACAGTAGGGAGCAGTAAGAGTGGACAGTAGGGAGCAGTAAGAGGGGACAGTAGGGAGCAGTAAGAGGGGACAGTAGGGAGCAGTAGGAGGGGACAGTAGGGAGCAGCGGAACGGAGCCTCTAGAGGTCCAATGGAAGGGAATGAAGCAGTAAGATGTAAGTTGCTGTATTACATGAACACTGTTCTCTTCCATGTCTGGGGGATTTATTCTGCAAATCACATCTGCAGTCAGGGACAGTAATATTAGACCAGAGGTTCTCAACGCGGTCCTCACGGCACCCCAACGGTCCAGGTTTTAGGCATTTCCCTGCTTGACCACAGATGACTTAATTAGCACCTCAGCCAATTGAATTTAACCATCTGTGCTGAGCCATGGACATACCTAGAACCTGGACCGTTGGGGTGCCTGGAGGGCCGTGTTTGAGAACCTCTGTATTAGGACATTAGCCAGGTGGTTGATAATGGAAGGAAAGTGGGATTCTGCCCATGATCTGTAATGCTGGAGATTCCCGCCCAAGGAATAGATCATTTCCAGCCAGCCAGACAGAGCAGGACCCCTCATCCCGGGAACAGAGTCCCTCAGGCTAGACGGCTCCACCCACAGCTTGTTATACTCACGAAAAGAAGGACTCAAAGTGGGACCCAAATCCAAATATATTAAAGTAACATCCGAGGGGCAAACTCTTCAATAGAAGAACCAGGGTCTCCTGGAAAGAAGATATAAGAAAAGTCATATATAATAATGCATATATAACCTATAATAAGCTCTGACTCCTCCCTCTCTCACCCCCTACAGCCAGTCTCTCTCACACTCCTGCTGCTTACACCTTTGCAATACCTCTAGAATCAGTCCCTTCCTCCCTAATGACGCCTCCAAGCTCTCACCATACACCCGTCGTTTCCCACCTGGACTACTGCAACCTCATCCTATTCGGCCTTCCTCTCCTCACTTCAATCCATCCTTAATACGACCATTAGTCTCATTTACTAATCTTGCTCCTTTGTTGGCCTCACACCTCTGCAAACTACTTTACAGGCTCCCCATCCACCTCCAAGTACAATTCAAGATTTTCACCCTAATATACAAAACCCTCAATTGGAGGCGGTAGCCATGCAAAAGAGTTTACAGGTCGCCGCTTCCCAGGTGAAGAAAATAGGATTATTATTACCTACCGGTAAATCCTTTTCTCGTAGTCCGTAGAGGATACTGAGGTCCACATTAGTACCATGGGATATAGATGGGTCCACTAGGAGCCACTGGCACTTTAAGAAATTAATAGGGACTCAGTCTGGAAACTGTGCCTGAGGAGACAGACATACTTTGAGAGAAGGATAAAAGGACAGTGGTGAGATTCGAACCAGCACACACACACACACACACACACACACACACACACACACACACACACAAACCAGAGGAAAGTCATGCTAACCAAACGTGAAACAGGAACAGCAACAGCTGAACCAACAACAATACTTAACCAAGTAAGAGCGCAGGAAATACGAAGCACTGGGCAGGCGCCCAGTATCCTCTACGGACTACGAGAAAAGGATTTACCGGTAGGTAATTAAGATCCTATTTTCTCTTACATCCTAGAGGATACTGGGGTCCACATTAGTACCATGGGGATGCACCAAAGCTCCCAAACCGGGTGGGAGAGTGCTGAGGTTCCTGCAGAACTGATTGACCAAACTAAAGGTCCTCAGAGGCCAAAGTATCGAACTTGTAGAACTTAGCAAACGTGTTCAAACCTGACCAAGTAGCTGCTCGGCAGAGTTGTAAAGCCGGGACACCCCGGGCAGCCGCCCAGGAAGAACCCACTGACCTAGTAGAGTGGGCCTGTACAGATCTTTGAACCGGCAATCCCGCCGTGGAATAAGCATGCTGGATAGTGAGCCTGATCCAGCGAGCAATTGTCTGCCTTGAAGCAGGACACCCAATTTTATTGGGATCATAGAGAACAAACAGCAAGTCCGATTTTCTGTGACGTGCTGCCTCCTTCACATAAATTTTCAAAGCCCTCACCACATCCAAGGACTTTGAAGTAGTAGAGGTGTCGGTAACCACTGGCAACACAATAGGTTGGTTGATATGAAACGCAGACACCACCTTAGGAAGAAATTGCTGACGAGTCCTGAGTTCAGCTCTATATTCATGAAAAATCAAATAGGGGCTTTTGTGAGATAACGCCCCCAGTTCCGACACCCGCCTGGCTGAAGCCAGGGCCAACAGTGTGACGGTCTTCCACGTAAGAAACTTTACGTCAACCTGTTAGGGTCTCCTGCCCTGTGCTGCCACGTCGTCATGGCAACCGGGAGACAAGTGCTAGCGGAGTAACCTGAGCGCAGCTGATACTCCGGTTCGGGTCTTTTGCTGTGCAGTGGTTACAGGCTCTGTGCACGGCAGGGGATCCGGTGCTGGTTTTTGTGCTCACAGTCTGTGAGGTCTGAGTGGAGCGTGGACAGCACCTGCTTTATAAGGCCTCTTCTCAGGTTAAGCAGATGCTGCTGAATCTTTGTTGGTTAGTCAGTTCCTGAAAGTTAGCCAGTACTGTGTAGCTTTGTATTTGTTGTTGCTTACTGCAAATAGGCCTGGGGATTTGGTACTACACTCTGCCAATCCAGACCTAGCAGTAAGACTGGAGTCAGTCGTTTAACCTGCTGGGGTTCTTTTGCTACTCTGTGAACTTAGCAGGTTTGCGGCTGTATTCTTAGACTGCCTGCCTAAATCCTGTCTCACTGTGCAAGGTGTTCAGGTATTCAGTTTAGTGGCAGTAAGCTGAACCTGTGCACTGCAAGTGAGGATTAGGATTGTGGAGACTCTCCTTGTGTCTATCATTCCATCTCTGACCAAGGAGTTTACTGCCACACCCGTTGGTAACCCTTTAGGGTTTTGCTGTTGCCCTTAGCAACAGCATTTCGGGTTCTCTACGTATTAAAACACAACATCTTGCTTTTTTCATCTGAGCATTCCTAATAATAGGGAGACACCCAGTTTCTTAGCCTCTGGGCTTCTCTGTTCACTTTGTGTTTATTTTGTTACCCTATCACCTTCTGTGTACGTAATGTCATATTCCCCAGTCTGTCTGTGAGTTCATTTGTTTTGCATCCCTATCCGTTCAGACACCAGTACATTCCTGCAGGCACTGGTGTGCATAACAGTTCAGACACCAGTACATTCCTGCAGGCACTGGTGTGCATAACAGTTCAGACACCAGTACATTCCTGCAGGCACTGGTGTGCATAACACAACCTCCTGTAAAGGCTCAAACCATTCTGATTGTAGCAACTGCAACACCACGTTGAGATCCCAAAGGTGCCGTAGGAGGAACAAAGGGAGGTTGGATGTGCAGAACACCCTTCAAGAACATCTGAACCTCAGGGAGAGCAGCCAATTGTTTCTGGAAGAAAATGGATAAGGCCGAAATCTGGACTTTTATGGAGCCCAAGCGTAGGCCCACATCCACACCTAGCTGCAGAAAAACTAGAAAATGTCCTAGTTGAAATTCCACCGCAGGAAATTTCCTGGTCTCACACCAAGAGACATATTTTTTCCAAATACGGTGGTAATGTTTAGACGTTACCCCCTTTCTGGCTTGGATGAAAGTCGGAATAACTCTGTCCAGGATCCCTTCCGGGCTAGAATCTGACGCTCAACCTCCATGCCATTAAACGTAGCCGTGGTAAGTCTTGATAGACGGATGGCCCCTGTTGTAGAAGATCCTCGTGAAGAGGTAGAGGCCACGGATCCTCTAAGAGCAACTCCAGTAGATGCGCGTACCAGGCCCTTCTTGGCCAATCCAGAGCAATGAGTATTGCTTGAATCTTTTCCATTTTTATTCTTTTGAAAATTCTTGGGATCAATGGAAGTGGTGGAAACACATACACCATCTGGTAGACCAATGGACTCACCAGAGCGTCCACCGCCACTATCTGTGGGTCTCTCGACCTGGAACAATACCGCTTAAGCTTCTTGTTGAGACGAGAGGCCATCATGACGATTTGTGGCATTCCCCACCGACGTGTCAAGCACTTGAACACCTCCGGGTAAAGGCCCCACTCTCCTGGGTGGAGGTCGTGTCTGCGGAGGAAGTCTTCTTCCCAGTTGTCTACTCCCGGAATAAAGATTGCTGACAACGCCACAGCGTGTCTTTCTGCCCAGAGGAGAATTCTTGTTACCCGACATTGTTGCTCTGCTCTTCGTTCCACCCTGTCGGTTTATGTACGTTACCGCCGTCACATTGTCCGACTGAACCTGAATGGCTTGATCTTGAAGAAGATGTCATGCCTGTAGAAGGCCATTGTATATGGCCCTTAGTTCCAGAATGTTGATTGGAAGAATGGTTTCCTGACTTGACCATTTTCCTTGAAACTGTTCCCCCTGGGTGATTGCTCCCCAACCTCTGAGGCTTGCATCTGTGGTTAGCAGAATCCAATTTTGAATCCCAAACCTGCGGCCCTCGGTCAGGTGAGAAGTCTGAAGCCATTACAGAAGAGAAATCCTGGCTTTTGTCGACAGACGAATCCTCTGGTGCATGTGAAGATGCGATCCGGACCATTTGTCCAACAGATCCAGCTGGAAAGGCCTTGCGTGAAACCTTCTGTACTGCAGCACCTTGTAAGAATCTTCCCCAGAAGGCGAATGCATAGATGCACCGATATCCGGGTTGGCTTCAGGATATCCCGGACCATCGACTGGATTACCAATGCCTTTTCCAATGGAAGGAATACCTTCTGTGTCTCCGTATCCAGCATCATTACCAGGAACGGAAGTCTCTGTCTTGGTTCCAGGTGAGATTTTGGTAGGTTCAGAATCCACCTGTGATCCTGGAGTAGTCGAGTTGAGAGGGCAATGCTTTCCAACAACCTCTCCCTGGATGATGCCTTTATCAGCAGATCGTCCAGGTACGTAATTATGTTTACTCCGTGTTTGTGGAGGAGAATCATCATCTCTGCCATTGCCTTGGTGAACACCCTCGGTGCCGTGGAGAGGCCAAATGGCAGGGCCTGGAACTGGTAGTGATAGTCCTGTAATGCAAACCTTCGATAAGCCTGATGAGGCGGACAAATTGGAATATGAAGGTACGCATCCATGATATCCAGAGACACCAGGAATTCCCCCTCCTCCAGACCTGAGATTACCGCTCTCATAGACTCCATCTTGAACTTGAACACCCGAAAGTACGGGTTCAGCGACTTGAGATTTAAAATGGGCCTTACCGAACAGTCCGGTTTCGGAACCACAAACAGGTTGGAATAGTAACCCTGGTTTTGTAGCTGAGGTGGAACTGGGACAATGACCTGGGTCTGTACCAGCTTTTGAATTGCTTCCTGTAGAATCATACTTGCTTCTTGGGAAGCTGGTAAGCCTGTAACCCTGGGCGATAAGATCTTTGACCCAGGGATCTAGGCATGATGTCGCCCATATCTGACTAAAATATCTTAAATCGGGCTCCCACCTGCCCATCTTCCAGGCAGTGTGGTCCACCGTGATGCTGAAGGCTTTGAGTAAACAGAACCTGTGGTTTGATCCTGTGAACCTGCAGTTGCTGGTTTTCTGGGTTTACCTCTTGCACCTCTGAAGGCTGTAGAGGAAGCTCTGGTTTTATTCTTAAATTTGGCTGTCCGAAAGGACTGCAAGGTTGGAGCGGAGTAGGACTTCCTAACTGGGGGGGCTGCGGAAGAAAATATGTAGACTTACCCACAGTCGCCTTGGATATCCACATATCCAGTTCATCTCCAAACAAGGCCTCACCTGTGAATGGTAGGCTCTCTACGCCTTTTCTGGAGTCCGCATCCGCAGTCCACTGACGTAGCCATAAGCAGTGGCGTAACTACTGCCCCCGCAGCCCTCGCGGTGGCTTGGGGGCGAGGGGCTGCGGGGGCGCCACTGATTTACAGCAGACTGACATGCGGACGAGCGTCCGCATGTCAGTCTGCGGTCTCCTTCCCTCCACCGCTTGTTGGAGGGACACGGAGGGCACAGCGCGCCTCCCTGTGTCCCTCCTGCATCATCTCCGGCGGCCGCGGGTCTAATAGGGGGAAGTGCCGTCCGTGAGCTCTAATTGGCTCACGTACTGGCACTTCCCCCTATTAGACCCGCGGCCGCCGGAGATGATGCAGCAGGAGGGACACAGGAGAGGCGAGCTGTGCCCTCCGTGTCCCTCCAAAAAGCGGCGGCGGGGGAAGGGGGGGGGGCGGGGGGCTTGGGAAGAAATATCTGGCACTGGGGGGAATATCTGTCACTGGGGGGGGGGGATATCTGGCACTGGGGCATATATGGCACTGGGGGGAATATCTGGCACTGGGGGGGAATATCTGGCACTGGGGTGGAATATCTGGCACTGGGGGGGAATATCTGGCACTGGGGGCATATATGGCACGGGCGGAATATCTGGCACGGGCGGAATATCTGGCACTGGGGGGGCATATTTGGCACTGGGGGGGCATATTTGGCACTGGGGGGGCATATTTGGCACTGGGGGGGAATATATGGCACTGGGGGCATATTTGGCACTGGGGGGGAATATATGGCACTGGGGGCATATCTGGCACTGGGGGCATATGTGGCACTGGGGGCATATGTGGCACTGGGGGGGAATATCTGGCACTGGGGGGGTATATGTGTACCTGGCACATGGGGGGGGGGGCTATATGTGGCACTGGGGCATGTGAGTACCTGGCACCGTGGGGGAATATCTGGCACTGGGGACATATGTGGCACTGGGAGCACAGCCCTAGCAACAAGGACTACCTCCTAGCAACGAGCATGACACCCAGTGCATGAAACACCTGGCAACGAGCATGACACCCAGTGCATGAAACCCCTGGCAACGAGCATGACACCCTGAGCATGAAAACCCCTGGCACCGTGCATGGAACCAAGAGTATGAAACTCCTGGCAACGAGCATGACACCCAGTGCATGAAACCCCTGACAACGAGCAGGTAATTTAAAAGTAATTAGAAGCCTTACTGTAGGACTTAATGTGTAATGGGCATTACAGGTGTGTGGCATAATGTATCACGGACATTGCGGTGTGTGTCATAATGTGTCACAGGCATTACGGTGTATGGTATACTATATCGCGGGCATTGTGATATGTGGTATAATGTCTCAGGGTCATTGCAGTGTGTGGCATAATGTATCACGGACATTGCGGTGTGTGTCATAATGTGTCAGGCATTACGGTGTGTTGTATACTATATTACGGGCATTGTGGTATGTGGTATAATGTCTCAGGGTCATTGCAGTGTGTGTCATACTGTGTCACAGACATTGTATGTGCTATAATGTATCAGGGGCATTGCAGTGTGTAGCATAATGTATAACGGGCATTGAGATTCCTGTCATAATGTGTCACAGGCATTACGGTGTGTGGCATAATGTGTCGGGGGCATTACAGTGTGTGCATATTGTGTCATGTGCATTATTGTGTGTGGAATAATGTCTAAGGGCCATTGCAGTATGTGGAATAATGTATACTGGGCATTACTATAAGGAGGAAAAATGACAAATAATGTAAGGGGCATGAATCAGGATTATTTTTCTTTCCTGTGGTGGCCAACGTCTGGGCGTGCAGGTTGCAAAACTGGGGTATAAGGTAGTCTTTTCCTGCAATGCCACGCCCCTGTATGCGAAACCACGCCCATTCCAACGAAACCACGCCCCTTTTTGCAGCGCACGCATATTTATCCCTTTCTTGCAGTGATGCGTGCCTTGAGCAGGCTTATTTCTTTCATGGCCTCTACCATAAAATTTGCAGAGTCTTGCATATGTTGCAGGAGTAAAACCATCTCCCCCCTATGTAAAGAATCTACATCGTCAATTAGGTTACCTGACCATTTCGCAATGGCCCTAGTGATCCATGCACAAGCTATAGTGGGTCTCTGGGCCACCCCCGCAGCTGTGTACAGGGATTTGCTAGTGGTCTCAATCTTGCGGTCAGCTGTCTCCTTTAAGGAGACTGACCTGGGGATTTGTAATATTATTTTATCTGACAATCTAGATACCGATGCGTCGACAATCGGTGGGTTTTCCCATTTGTTCCCATCATCCTGAGGGAAAGGGAAGGATATGAGTAACCTCATAGGGATCTGAAACTACTTCTCTGGATTTACTCAAGTTTCTTCAAACAGAGAATTTAACTCCTCAGCTAGGAAATGTAGCAGAGGATTTCTTCTTTACATTAAAATAAGATTCCCCATCGTCCACTGTCACTTTATCAGGAAACTGCAGTACATCTCTAATAGCTTCTATCAGAGCTTGCACCCCCTGAGACAGAGATGCATCCCCCCTTCGTCCACCTCACCCTCCTCTGCGTCTGACACATTGTCATCAGTGTCAGCCTGTAGGATCTGGGCCAGTGTACGCTTTTGTGGACAAATGGTAGGGGTCTGAGGCGCTGGTGTGGGAGCTGAATCTCTATTTATCAGGTCATCCACAGACTAAGTATTGCGTCTCTTTCTCATTTTGGGATAATTTATTGGAAATATTCGTGATCATCCCTTTTATGGAATCCAACCATACTGGTTCAGACCCAGTAGCCTGAGAATGTGTACTATCCAGAGTACACTGTAATGATCCCCCTGGTGAAGAGAAACACTCTGCCGTGCAAGAAACACACTCCTTAGACATTGTAATGTGAAAATACACACACACACACACACACACACACACGAGAAAGGTTAAGCACAATTAACCCACACAGAGCCCTTCTAGAGAGACACAGAGCATGAGGAAAAAAGCCACACAGCACCCCTCTTGCTAAAACCGAAGCTTAGCTGGATCGCAGACTACATACCCCTAATAGGGTATTAGTACTCTTATCCTGCTCCCCCCCCCCCCCGACCCCGCTATGACCCCTTGGTACCGCTGAGGTAAGCTGGAGTCGTTGTGGAGGAGCTGCGCTTCTCTGCCAGTCTGTTCAGTGTGAGCTACAGAGGGAAAATGGCGCTGGTGAGCCGCTGGATCCGCTCATAGTGAAGCCCCACCCCCTTGATGGCGCGCGGTCTTCCTGTTTTTATTTTATGCTGGCTGAGGTAATATGGTTTTCCTTAACAGTGGGTTAGAACCCCTGTAAGCTGTAGTGCCAGTGTGGATATTTAGTTGTGGCTTCAGCGCGCCCCTCACTGTGGAAACATACATATACACTGCATGTCTGAAGCCTGGAGCCGCAGCCTACCTGTCAGCGCTGCGCTCCTACCCTTATGCCTCCATTACCGCCGGCGCCCCGCTAACCGGGACCTACTCACCACTCTTCTTACTTCTGGCTCTGTTAGGACTGGCGGCGTGCTGCAGGAATGTACGCTCGCCGTGGTGGGGCTTGCGAATGGTTCCCTGAGGAGCTAGTGTTCTGTCAGCGGGGAACGGGACCATTAACCCTAAAGGAGGTTTGGCCGTTCCCACCCGTAAGTCCCACGAAGCAGGTAAGCTGGTGCCATCCAGTCCTGCCTGAAAATAACAAACAGAACATAAATGCAGAAAACTCTTCAGGAGCTTCCATAAGTGTGACCGGCTCCTCCGGGTACATTTTGTAAACAGAGTCTGGTAGGAGGGGCATAGAGGGAGGAGCCAGCCCACACTATGCATTTCTTAAAGTGCCCATGGCTCCTAGTGTCTATACCCCATGGTACCAATGTGGACCCCAGTATCCTCTAGGACGCAAGAGAAAACAGATAAAGATGCCTGAACCCCTGGGAGAGGCAAAGGCCAAGTAACCCCCCCCCCCCCCCCCCCTCCCAAGTAAAGGTGCTGATCAATAAAATATTTAAGTATTCTGTGATTTGATTTTACTTTATAATTTTCTTTACAGGTGGGCCCTTAATGTCTGGGCATGCTGGCACTTGTGGTTCTCCAAGTGCCGGCACACTGTGATAGGCTGCTGGGACCTGTAGGCCATCTGTAAAGAACAATGTTAGCATACCATGAAGGATGCATCCACTGCCACGTGTAACTTACAAGGGGGGACCCCATTTTATTTTTTTTGTGGTCCCCACTTTGAGGAATTCCAGCCCTGGGCTGACCAGTTTAGGAGCTGATTAATGTAGTGGCAGAGGGACCCCACACCGAGTGTCCTCTTTACTGCGTTACTGTATGGCATTAGCACCCCATGCTGGTTCAGCCTGGAGCCCACACCATCCCCCCCTCCCCCCCTATTTTCCACAAGATCAGGCTCAAAGGTCCAGGCCTGGTTAAGGGGGTGCACCAACTAGTGATGCCATGCTGCCGAATGCCAGCATGTGTGTGCACTTGCCGAGGCCGGCACCCCCGCTGGGTCCATCGCTCCAGATCTCACTGGGTACACTTTATCGTTTAATGTGTACCCAGCCTTAGTCTCCTCCTAGAACTATCCCTGCCAGTGTTCCCTTCCTTCTCCTTCCCCCGTCTCCCAATAACAACCGATTCTGTCTGTACAGGTAGAATGATGAGTGCTGATTTATCACCACACGCTTTTACTAGCCATAGTGACATGCTATACGTAATCAGCAGACTTTAATTACGTATACCGATAAAGTTGTGTTCTACTATGTAACTACACGATCTGAAGACCCCTTTGGTAATGTGGCCAAGTGCCTCCTCTATGTCCATTGGTCCAGTCCTGATTGGCTGGTTCAGTGCATCTACCTCTCTCGGATATATCCACAGCTGTAGTGCCCTTTACACTATGCCCACAGTAGTAGTGCTCCTTACACATTATACCCACAGTTGTAGTGGTCTTACACTAGTAACAGTTATGCCCACAGTAGTAGGACCTCTTACACATTGTGCCCTCTGTAGTGCCCCTTACACTATGCCCACAGTTGTAGTGCCCCTTACACATTATGCCCTCCATAGCGCCCCTTACACTATGCCCACAGCAGTAGTACTCCTTACACATTATGCCCACAGCAGTAGTACTCCTTACACATTATGCCCACAGCAGTAGTACTCCTTACACATTATGCCCACAGTTGTAGTGCCCCTTACACATTATTTATACATACAGGGAATCTCGGTTAATGCATAGTATATATACACATCAGTTATCTCACTGTCCCATATAGCCTTCTTAGGTTATATGATGATTATGCAGCTATACACTTACAGCCACACATTGTTTATCCAAAGTACACAAAACAACTTTTACTGCTCCTTTTCCAGTTTCCAACCCCCTTACAAATGCATGCCCCTGCAATCCACCCAAATCAAACTTCAGTCTTTTATAACGAAGTAATCCTGTATATTCAGCTGACAGCATTATTATAAATATTATCACTATTACTATAGTAGTGATCTTACATTTTGCATCCTTTAGAACAGGGATGGGGAACCTTCGGTCCTCCAGCTGTTGTTGAACTACACATACCAGCATGCCTTGCTACAGTTTTGCTATTTGGCCATGCTAAAACTGTTGCAAGGCATGCTGGGATGTGTAGTTCAACAGCAGCTGGAGGGCCGAAGGTTCCCCATCCCTGCTTTAGAAATATTCTCTCCTGCAGCCACAATTCTCATATATTGTACAAATATTCCCTACAGTCGGTCCCGCCATACCATCAGCATGTCACTGAGAATTTACTTAGTTCTTGGCAAACCTATCGCTGATCATAATAAGTGGATTTGAAGAACATAGTCATCCAGATCTTTACATGCGCACCCCAAAAACTCACTATAGCCAAGTGCTTGACATGCCCAGGCCGTGGAGGCTGGACAGGAGCCGTCTGTATGAGGTTGCCTTAAGAAATGGCACTGGGCAATGTGTACGCCAGCAGCCGATGGTGCACAGTGACATTATAATATGCAACCTGGGAGAGCCCCCGAACCCACCATGGAGGCAACACTTCACCACCTTGCATAGCGTTGGCGTCGGTGTCCGGCACCGCACTTCAGCACAATGAAGAAACAGCAAATAAACTACAGCTCCCAGTAGCCCTGCCCAATAGCAAGGTCTGCTGGGAGCTGTAGTTTATTTGTTGTTTCTTCACACTCACTGTGTGGAAAGAGCTGTGCGGTGCCGGACACTGGCACCAACACTTTCTGCTGTCTGTGTCTCCCTGCAGGCACTACTTAGGGGGGCAGACAGTAGCATGACGCTGGTGTAGCCGAGTATGGGCGCCCTCCTCTATGTGGCGCCCTGCTCAGCTGCGTAACCAGGGTATGCGTAAAACCGACCCTGCCCACTAGGAGTGCTTCAGTGGTTCAAGAGGTCATCTGGATTTATGTCAGGTCTGCAAAAAAGGCTTTTGGCTCTATATAAAGAGGATACGTATACTATATACTGTGCACATACTGTATGTCGTGTGTATGACATCCGTGTGGGTCATCACTACATCTAACGGCTATTAAGGCGCTGCTACTGAACAATACACATTACTGATTCCACTGACCTACAGATGAAATCTAGCCATATGGTTCGGGCAGACTGGTTTCCCCTAATGTGGGCAATCACTCGGGCATGCACCGGGTGCAATTAGGGATTCTACAGGGGTCATTCAGGAATGTGGAAATCCTCACCCCCAATTTATAATACAGAAAGTGACAGAAAAAAACGAAGTATACTGTATATGAATTTAGCTTACGCTGAGAATCCCAGACCAGAGTTTCACAAACTCTGCCATTACAGTCCATGTTTTAAGGATATCCCTGCTTGAGCATAGGTAACTTAATCAGTACCTCAATGAATTTGATTTACCCATCTGGAAACTATGAGCTACATTAGAGGTTATTTACACGCATTGTTCAGGCATCTACCAGTTTATATGCACGTTTCAGCTGTACGTGCATATAAATGTAGCTCATAGTTTTGGAAACTATGAGCTACATTAGAGGTTATTTACACGCGTTGTTTAGGCATCTACTGGTTTATATGCACGTTTCAGCTGTACGGTTTGGCGATAAAAGATATCATGTGTACTAATTATTATTACCATTGTTTATTTATATTGCGCCACAAGGGATCCACTGCGCCTTACAAAGTACATAAACAAATGATCAAAACAAGACAGACTTACAGCAAAAGACAATCAGGGCGGGCACATGGAATATAAACTGCTGCATCACACATTTTTAATATAGTTAAACAGAAGGCAGAGAGCGCTGCAAAATGCAAAACCCAGCAACATCGCATCGCAGACCGCAGCGCAGCGAGGAAACAAAACAGCAAACACCCATGTACCAGCCACAGGGCATTCATACACAAACCGCCCTAATAATTACTGACCCGGGGGTCCCGGCACTGACCTTAGCGCTCTGATAATTACTGATGCGGGGGTCCCGGCACGGACCTCAGCGTCTGATAATTAAGGACCCTGGGGTACCGGCACTGACCATAGCGCTGATAATTACTGAGCTGGAGGTCCCGGCGATAACCTTAGCGCTCTGATAATTACTGGTGCGGGGGTCCCAGCACTAACCTTAGCGCTCTGGTAATTACTGAGGGCCCCGGCACTGTAATAATTCGGGTAATTCGGGGGCCCCGGCACTGACCTTAGCACTCTGAATCCGCTGTGGAGCGTTAGGCTCGGAGTTCATGCCACACTCCATACTCCCAGACCGGTCCACAACAAATATAAACTCTCCGCAGCTGGACTGTTCCTGGGACTCCGGAAAACTCGGGTAGAAATTCAACATCACAACAGAGTCCGCCATAATGGATCCTATAGAATATAGAGGGGAGAGAAGTAGATGTATTATAATAGCGAACAGAAAGGCTTCTATATTTCTCTCTATACATACAGTATATATAAAATAAAGTCCCTGGTTAGCATCTGTCTGGGCTAATCTTGAGAACCACTGGACAGATTTTTACGCGGTTTTCAACATTTTATAGAGCATTTATCGAGGAAGGTTCCGGTGTTTGAAATATTAATGACACTGACAAAAGGGAGTCGAGCAGTGACAATTTTAGTAAGAGTGACAATTTCAGTAAGAGTAGAATGGTAGTGCTCTACACTGCACACAATGGCCAACAGTGGTACTGCAGTAGCTGTGCTCTCACAGGAGGCTTTAGGACAGGGCTGGCCAAACCAGTCCTCGAGATCTACCAACAGTTCACATTTTCCAGACCACCTAGCTGGTGCACAGTTGTAGTCATTACTAATTAAGATGTGCTGCATTCATTCCTAACTGACAATTCTACAGATCTCCAGGAGGCCTGGAAAACATGAACTGTTGGTAGATCTCGAGGACCGGTTTGGCCAGCCCTGCTTTAGGAAATCTTCACAGCTCATCCTTCACATGTCCCCCACCCCCATATCTCCTAAATGCTCCTCCTACACCTGCTTCCATGAGTCATCAGTAATAGAGGCAAGTCTTTCCCATGAGTTCCTTGGCCACCTGCCTCCTCAAATGTGCCTCTGACCCCCCTCCCCACGAGTGCCTCTGACAGGGGCAAACTCAGGATTTACTGGGGGTGGGTCCGTATTGCGCACACATACACATTGCACGTACGTACACATTCACATAGCACACCACATACACACTGCACATACTGTACATACATGGCACACCATACACATAGCACACCACATACACATTGCACACCATACACAGCACACAACATACATATTGCACACACATGCATACATAGCACACGTTCACCATGCACATTGCACACACATATACATACATAGCACACCACACAAACATACACAGATCACACACACACACACATATGTAGCACATCAAACACATTGTATACACACACACACACACACACACACACACACACACACACACACACACACACAGCACACTACACACATACATACATACATACATACATAGCACACTACACCACATACACATTACATACACAGCACACAACATACATACATATTGCACACACACATGCATACATAGCTCACCATGCACATTGCACACACATACATACATAGTATACCACACAGCACACCACATATGCATTGCACACACATACATAGCACATGTTCACCATGCACATTGCACACACATATACATACATACATAGCACACCACACACACATACATAGATCATCACACACACATACGTAGCACATCACACACACACATACATACATACATAGCACACTACACACACAAACATACATACATACATACATAGCACATCACACACAGACACACACACCTCTTTCACTTAAAAAAATAAATACAGCAGGCATACTGGACTAAAGCTCTCCCCCATCGGCACCGCCCCTCACATGCACGCCTGCGGTTCCACAACAGAGCGCCAGGACAGAGCACCTCCGGAACACACCTGGGACAGCGAGTCACCCGGCGGCAGCTCTCACTCAATGCCTAGGAGGGGCTGCGTGCTGCCGCTCCCCCTATAGCCAGCCTCAGTGTGGATAAGAGCGGACAGCTGTACGTTACTGACACCGCTGCCTGCGCTCCACGCTGTCACCTCCCCCCCAAAAAAAGATCTGTCCGCTGCGCCATGGATCGGCAGTGCAGGGGGGGTTTCTAGGCACTCAAAAACCCTCATCTGCAGGCGCATGTGCTCTGACCCCCTCCCCATGAGTTCCTCTGCCTCCATGTACGCCTATCATCTCCCCTCCCCGTATGTACCTCTGACCCTTGCCTCACAAAGCGCGCCTCTGACCATCCTCTCAATGAGTGCCTCTGACACCCTGCCTCCCAAAATGTACCTATCATCTCCCCTTCCCATATGTACCTGTGCCACTTGCCTCACCAAGCATTCCTCTGCCCCCCCACCCATAAGTGCCTCTACTTCCCCATGTGCACCTATCATCTCCCTTCCCCATATGTACCACTGCCTCCTGCCTCACCAAGCATGACTCTGCCCACCCTCCCAATGAGTGCCTCTAGTCACCCTCCTCAAATGCTTCTGCCTCCTACCTCCCAATGTGCACAATTTATCTCCCCTTCCCATATGTACCTCTGCCCCCCGTCCCCATGAATGTCCCTGACCACTGCCTCCCCAGTTGTGCCTCTGACCCCCCTCCCCAACAGTGCCTCCGCCTCCTACCTCCCCATGTGTGTCTATAATCTCCCCTCCCCATACTGTATGTTCCCCTTGCCTCTGACCCCCTTCCCCATTTCCCCTTCCTCCCCATGTGTTCCTCCTCTCCATATGCTCCTCTGACCCCTTTCCCCATGTATTCCTCTGACACCCTCTCCCTATAGCTCTGCCTCAGCCACCATCGCTACTGTGCCTCTGCCCCCTCCCCAAGGCTGGTGGCTGCTGATCAGAAGTAGCATGGAGAAGAATCTATAACAAAGGGAACCGAGCAGTGACAATTTTAGTGAAGCAAGTAAAAGAAAAAATGGCGGTCCGAGCGCGGGGACGATCGGTGGCGCATGCGTGGCCAGCCGGTGTGTGAGTATACACGGGGCTCACCCATCGTAAATGTGTCTGTTGTGGCATCAACACGTCTCTTTTTGAGGAGCTCTTTAATTAAAATGGAAATATTGTATTAATATTATGCCGGGACAGGCAGAGATCAGTGTAAGCAGTAGCAATGCACACGGAGTGGGGTTTAGTCTACATATGGGGTTTGCTTGTGGCACCTGATGAAGCCGGTCCCGGTTCCTGCGTAGACTCAAGTCCCGCCTCCACAACGACACTAGGTTTGTTCACCTCCGTGTAATAAACAAGTAACTCCACGTCTCGCTCAAACTTGTGTCCCTCTGCCAGCGACACCTGTAACCATGAGAAGCGTCACATTATAAAGAACAATGAATCCTCCTTAAATAAGAGGCCAAACGGACACACACTCATCTAGTACAATGCTACAATGTGAGAGACTAGATATATTTTGATAAAATACCGTGCGCCAAAGCTGGCTGCCCTTGAGTTCAAGATGGATGGAAAAGTGTCACCCAACACTTCAAATACCGAGACAGTGAAGAAATACCATTTAGATCCAGGGGCGCTCAGAAAAAACAAATGAAATAAACACTCATAGTGTATTACGTTTGAACATGTGAAAACCAAATACAGTGACAATATTTTGGTGAGTCTTATACCTAAAGTGCTGGTCTACTGTTTTAAAAGTAGACAATCACGCTTTCTGTGGGAGCTGGATTTCTACCAGTGTCAGATCCTGAAACCTTTGGCCCCTCCTCCAGAAACTATAACCAAAAGAGAAAAATATAGCCTCCGATGGTGTAACACTTTTTAATCACTGCACAAAACATATAACAAAAAGCGGGGAATGGATGGTCTCTCACCCTTTGAAGTGGTCTACAGATAGCAGTAGACAAAACAGCAAGTTAAAAGATGATACAATCGGGCGTCCCCAGAACCAGCTGTGCAACTCCACGGGTGATGTCACAACCGACGCGTTTCGACACACACAGTGTCTTCATCAAGGCAGATGCCTTGATGAAGACACCGTGTGTGTCGAAACGCGTCGGCAGGAGGATTCACTTGTTGTGGGGAAGACGTGACATCACCCGTGGAGTTGCACAGCTGGTTCTGGGGACGCCCGATTGCATCATCTTTTAACTTGCTGTTTTGTCTACTGCTATCTGTAGACCACTTCAAAGGGTGAGAGACTATCCATTCCCCGCTTTTTGTTATATGTTTTGTGCAGTGATTAAAAAGTGTTACACCATCGGAGGCTATATTTTTCGCTTTTGGGTATGGTTTCTGGAGGAGGGGCCAAAGGTTTCAGGATCTGACACTGGTAGAAATCCAGCTCCCACAGAAAGCGTGATTGTCTACTTTTAAAACAGTAGACCAGCACTTTAGGTATAAGACTCACCAAAATATTGTCACTGTATTTGGTTTTCACATGTTCAAACGTAATACACTATGAGTGTTAATTTCATTTGTTTTTTTCTGAGCGCCCCTGGATCTAAATGGTATTTCTTCAATGCTACAATGTGGTCCGTGGTGACGACGTTTGAAAACATCTAGTGCCAAACACATTTATGTCACAGAATATCTTAGTGCTGATACAGAAGTGTCCTTATATGGCTAGCGTCAATACCCCCTACTGCGCGAGACACCCGGCGTGTCTGACCTAATCCAGGAGGTCTTTTTCTTCACATTTTGCGTCTTACTCACATGACAGACGCAGCAAAGCACCACTCAGAGTGCACTACAGTCGCCGGGCTATGACCGTAACCGCACAGGAATTAGTGATGAGGCACAATGGAGAAACAGCCGTGCTCACTGCATCGCAGCACTTTGTATGCAGAATCAGACTCGGTCACACGCAGATGTACAACATGGCACATCGCACTGATCAGTGTAGGCTAGCAATGTGGTTTGTATAGCCACAGTGTACATGGACACATCTGTACATCAGTATGGGGTGCGTCTCTTGAGGGTGCTGGGGGGCAGATGTAATAATACATATCTAGTGGATTCTGATCGCCTGATCACGTATTGACCGCTCCAGCTGACGGTACTTCAATTAACGTTGTGGCTATAATAAGAATTTACTTACCGATAATTCTATTTCTCGGAGTCCGTAGTGGATGCTGGGGTTCCTGAAAGGACCAGGGGGATAGCGGCTCCGCAGGAGACAGGGCACAAAAGTAAAGCTTTTACAGGTCAGGTGGTGTGTACTGGCTCCTCCCCCTATGACCCTCCTCCAGACTCCAGTTAGGTACTGTGCCCGGACGAGCGTACACAATAAGGGAGGATTTTGAATCCCGGGTAAGACTCATACCAGCCACACCAATCACACCGTACAACTTGTGATCTAAACCCAGTTAACAGTATGATAACAGAGGAGCCTCTGAAAGATGGCTTCCTAAACAATAACCCGAATTAGTTAACAATAACTATGTACAAGTATTGCAGATAATCCGCACTTGGGATGGGCGCCCAGCATCCACTACGGACTCCGAGAAATAGAATTATCGGTAAGTAAATTCTTATTTTCTCTATCGTCCTAAGTGGATGCTGGGGTTCCTGAAAGGACCATGGGGATTATACCAAAGCTCCCAAACGGGCGGGAGAGTGCGGATGACTCTGCAGCACCGAATGAGAGAACTCCAGGTCCTCCTTTGCCAGGGTATCAAATTTGTAAAAATTTACAAACGTGTTCTCCCCTGACCACGTAGCTGCTCGGCAGAGTTGTAATGCCGAGACCCCTCGGGCAGCCGCCCAAGATGAGCCCACCTTCCTTGCGGAATGGGCCTTAACAGATTTAGGCTGTGGCAGGCCTGCCACAGAATGTACAAGTTGAATTTTGTTACAAATCCAACGAGCAATCGACTGCTTAGAAGCAGGTGCACCCAACTTGTTGGGTGCATACAGTATAAACAGCGAGTCAGATTTTCTGACTCCAGCCGTCCTTTAAATGTATATTTTTAAGGCTCTGACAACGTCCAACAACTTGGAGTCCTTCAAGTCGTCTGTAGCCGCAGGCACTACAATAGGCTGGTTCAGGTGAAACGCTGATACCACCTTAGGGAGAAAATGCGGACGCGTCCGCAGCTCTGCCCTATGTCGAATGGAAAATTAAATAAGGGCTTTTATAAAACAAAGCCGCCAGTTCAGATACTCTCCCGGCCGAAGCCAGGGCCAGTAACATAGTCACTTTCCATGTGAGATATTTCAAATCCACATTCTTTAGTGGTTCAAACCAATTGGATTTGAGGAAATCTAAAACTACATTTAGATCCCACGGTGCCACCTTAGGCACCCCAGGAGGCTGTATATGCAGTACTCCTTTGATAAAAATCTGGACCTCAGGGACTGAGGCCAATTCTTTTTGGAAGAATATTGATAGGGCCGAAATTTGAACCTTAATAGATCCCAATTTGAGACCCATAGACAATCCTGATTGCAGGAAATGTAGGAAAACGACCCAGTTGAAATTCCTCCATCGGAGCACTCCGCTGCTCGCACCACGCAACATATTTTCGCCAAATACGGCGATAATGCTTCGCGGTGACTTCCTTCCTTGCCTTTATCAAGGTAGGAATGACTTCTTCTGGAATGCCTTTTCCTTTTAGGATCTGGCATTCAAACGCCATGCCGTCAAACGCAGCCGCGGTAAGTCTTGAAAAAGACAAGGACCCTGCTGAAGCAGGTCCCTTCTCAGAAGTAGAGGCCACGGATCGTCCGTGACCATCTCTTGAAGTTCCGGGTACCAAGTCCTTCTTGGCCAATCCGGAGCCACTAGTCTTACTCCTCTTTGCCGTATAATCCTCAATACCTTTGGTATGAGAGGCAGAGGAGGAAACACATATACCGACTGGTACACCCAAGGTGTTACCAGCGCGTCCACAGCTATTGCCTGCGGATCTCTTGACCTGGCGCAATACCTGTCCAGTGTTTTGTTGAGGCGAGACGCCATCATGTCCACCATTGGTTTTACCCAACGGTTTAATAGCATGTGGAAAACTTCTGGATGAAGTCCCCACTCTCCCGGGTGAAGGTCGTGTCTGCTGAGGAAGTCTGCTTCCCAGTTGTCCACGCCCGGGATGAATACTGCTGACAGTGCTATCACGTGATTCTCCGCCCAGCGAAGGATCCTGGCAGCTTCTGCCATTGCCCTCCTGCTTCTTGTGCCGCCCTGTCTGTTTACATGGGCGACTGCCGTGATGTTGTCCGACTGGATCAACACCGGTCTTCCTTGAAGCAGAGGTTCCGCCTGGCTTAGAGCATTGTAGATTGCTCTTAGTTCCAGAATGCTTATGTGAAGAGACTTTTTCAGGCTCGACCACACTCCCTGGAAATTTCTTCCCTGTGTGACTGCTCCCCAGCCTCTCAGGCTGGCATCCGTGGTCACCAGGATCCAATCCTGCATGCCGAATCTGCGGCCCTCCAATAGATGAGCCTCCTGCAACCACCACAGAAGGGATACCCTTGTCCTCGGCGACAGGGTTATCCGCAGGTGCATCTGAAGATGCGACCCTGACCATTTGTCCAACAGATCCCTTTGCATGGAATCTGCCGAAAGGGATTGCTTCGTAAGAAGCTACCATTTTTTCCCAGGACTCTTGTGCATTGATGTACAGACACCTTTCCTGGTTTTAGGAGGTTCCTGACCAGGTCAGATAACTCCTTGGCTTTTTCTTCGGGAAGAAAAACCTTTTTCTGAACTGTGTCCAGAATCATCCCCAGGAACAGCAGACGAGTTGTCGGCATTAATTGGGATTTTGGAATATTCAGAATCCATCCGTGCTGCTTTAGCACCTCTTGAGATAGTGCTAAACCCATCTCTAGCTGTTCTCTGGACCTTGCCCTTATTAGGAGATCGTCCAAGTATGGGATAATTAATACGCCTTTTCTTCGAAGAAGAAATATTATCTCGGCCATTACCTTTGTAAAGACCCGAGGTGCCGTGGACAAACCAAACGGCAGCGTCTGAAACTGATAGTGACAGTTTTGTACAACGAACCTGAGGTACCCCTGGTGTGAGGGGTAATTGGAACGTGGAGATACGCATCCTTGATGTCCAAGGATACCATAAAGTCCCCTTCTTCCAGGTTCGCTATCACTGCTCTGAGTGACTCCATCTTGAACTTGAACTTCTTTATGTACAGGTTCAAGGACTTCAGATTTAGAATAGGCCTTACCGAGCCATCCGGCTTCGGTACCACAAAAAGAGTGGAATAATACCCCTTCCCTTGTTGTAGAAGAGGTACCTTGACTATCACCTGCTGAGAATACAGCTTGTGAATGGCTTCCAAAACCGTCTCCCTTTCTGAGGGGGACGTTGGTAAAGCAGACTTCAGGAAACGGCGAGGTGGCTCTGTCTCTAATTTCAACCTGTACCCCTGAGATATTATCTGCAGGATCCAGGGATTTACCTGCGAGTGAGCCCACTGCGCGCTGTAATTCTTGAGACGACCGCCTACCGCCCCCGAGTCCGCTTGCGAAGCCCCAGCGTCATGCTGAGGCTTTTGTAGAAGCCGGGGAGGGCTTCTGTTCCTGGGAAGGAGCTGCCTGTTGCTGTCTCTTCCCTCGTCCTCTGCCTCGTGGCAGATATGAATAGCCCTTTGCTCTCTTATTTTTAAAGGAACGAAAGGGCTGCGGTTGAAAGGTCGGTGCCTTTTTCTGTTTGGGAGTGACTTGAGGTAGAAAAGTGGATTTCCCGGCCGTAGCCGTGGCCACCAAATCCGATAGACCGACCCCAAATAACTCCTCTACGCATCGCCTGTCCACTGTCGTGTCCATAAAGCTCTTCTGGCCGAAATGGACATAGCACTTACCCGTGATGCCAGTGTGCAGATATCTCTCTGTGCATCACGCATATAAAGAAATGCATCCTTTATTTGTTCTAACGACAGTAAAATATTGTCCCTGTCCAGGGTATCAATATTTTCGATCAGGGACTCTGACCAAACTACCCCAGCACTGCACATCCAGGCAGTCGCAATAGCTGGTCGTAGTATAACACCTGCATGTGTGTATATACCTTTTTGGATATTTTCCATCCTCCTATCTGATGGATCTTTAAGTGCGGCCGTCTCAGGAGAGGGTAACGCCACTTGTTTTGATAAGCGTGTTAGCGCTTTGTCCACCCTAGGAGGTGTTTCCCAGCGCTCCCTAACCTCTGGCGGGAAAGGGTATAAAGCCAATAACTTCTTTGAAATTAGCAGTTTTTTATCGGGGCACCCCACGCTTCATCACACACGTCATTTAATTCTTCTGATTCGGTAAAAACTACTGGTAGTTTTTTCACACCCCACATAATACCCTGTTTAGTGGTACCTGTAGTATCAGCTAAATGTAACATCTCCTTTATTGCCAAAATCATATAACGTGTGGCCCTACTGGAAAATACGGTTGATTCGTCACCTTCACCACCGGAATCAGTGCCTGTGTCTGGGTCTGTGTCGACCGACTGAGGCAAGGGGCGTTTTACAGCCCCTGACGGTGTTTGAGGCGCCTGGACAGGCACTAATTGAGTGTCCGGCCGCCTCATGTCGGCAAACGACTGCTTAAGCGAGTTGACGCTATCCCGTAATTCCACAAATAAAGGCATCCATTCTGGTGTCGACCCCCTAGGAGGTGACATCCTCATATTTGGCAATTGCTCCGCCTCCATACCAATAACGTCCTCATACATGTCGACACACACGTACCGACACACAGCAGACACACAGGGAATGCTCTATACGAAGACAGGACCCACTAGCCCTTTGGGGAGACAGAGGGAGAGTCTGCCAGCACACACCAAAAAGCGCTATATATGACAGGGATAGCCTTATGATTAAGTGCTCCCTTATAGCTGCTTTTATATTGATATATTGCCATTTTTTTTGCCCCCCCTCTCTGTTATACCCTGTTTCTGTAGTGCAGTGCAGGGGAGAGACCTGGGAGCCTTCCTGACCAGCGGAGCTGTGACAGAAAATGGCGCCGTGTGCTGAGGAGATAGGCCCCGCCCCTTTTCCGGCGGGCTCGTCTCCCGCTATTTAGTACATTTAGGCAGGGGTAAATATCTCCATATAGCCTCTGGGGCTATATGTGAGGTATTTTTAGCCTTTTTAAAGGTTTTCATTTGCCTCCCAGGGCGCCCCCCTCCCAGCGCCCTGCACCCTCAGTGACTGCCGTGTGAAGTGTGCTGAGAGGAAAATGGCGCACAGCTGCAGTGCTGTGCGCTACCTTAAGAAGACTGCAGGAGTCTTCAGCCGCCGATTCTGGACCTCTTCTTGCTTCAGCATCTGTGAGGGGGCCGGCGGCGTGGCTCCGGTGACCATCCAGGCTGTACCTGTGATCGTCCCTCTGGAGCTTCATGTCCAGTAGCCAAGAAGCCAATCCATCCTGCACGCAGGTGAGTTCACTTCTTCTCCCCTCTGTCCCTCGTTGCAGTGATCCTGTTGCCAGCAGGAATCACTGTAAAATAAAAAACCTAAGCTAAACTCTCTAAGCAGCTCTTTATGAGAGCCACCTAGAATTGCACCCTTCTCGGCCGGGCACAAAAATCTAACTGGAGTCTGGAGGAGGGTCATAGGGGGAGGAGCCAGTACACACCACCTGACCTGTAAAAGCTTTACTTTTGTGCCCTGTCTCCTGCGGAGCCGCTATCCCCCTGGTCCTTTCAGGAACCCCAGCATCCACTTAGGACGATAGAGAAATTATATTAAGCCTCTCCCGTGTACACTTGTATACCTGTGTGCGACTGAGTCTGTATATGAAACACAATGTCACTTGGCGTGGGAGAAAGCTGCAGCTGCTACATTATAGCACTTTGTGTACAGACTCAGAGACTCAGTCGCACACAGATATACACGTGTCCCTAATCAAATTAATCTGCACAGTCTCCTGGTGTGTCCTGGTCGCATCGCGTTGCATCTAAGATGCATTTACAAAAAAAGACGCAAAAGACTCTCACAGGACCTGGGGCACCGAGAGGAGCTGTTCGGCACAACTGCAGCAATGATGTATGCGGGCACACCTGTACATCTTGCACAACTGCTAGTGTTGTACAGCTGGATGCAATTTGAAATGTGTCAGCCTGAACAGACGGAAGAAAATGCGCCGTTTCTTGCATGCATCTTCGACATAACAGACCAAAAAATAAGATTTTAAACCTACCGGTAAATCTTTTTCTCCTAGTCCGTAGAGGATGCTGGGGACTCCGTAAGGACCATGGGGAATAGACGGGCTCCGCAGGAGACATGGGCACTAAAAAAGAACTTTAGTATGGGTGTGCACTGGCTCCTCCCTCTATGCCCCTCCTCCAGACCTCAGTAAGAGAAACTGTGCCCAGAGGAGACGGACAGTACGAGGAAAGGATTTTTGTTGATCTAAGGGCAAGATTCATACCAGCCCACACCATCCACACCGTATAACCTGGAATATACGAACCGGTTAACAGTAGGAAATAACATAGCATCAGTCCGAGACTGACCAAAACTGTAACATAACCCTTATGGAAGCAAAAACTATATACAAGTCTTGCAGATGTAGTCCGCACTGGGACGGGCGCCCAGCATCCTCTACGGCAGGGGTGGGGAACCTTTTTTCTACCGAGGGCCATTTGGATATTTATAAAATCCTTCGGGGGCCATACAAAAATTTTCAACTTAAAAAATTACCCTGCCCCCCAGTAGGTCTGCCCCTTAGAGGCACTGTGTGTGCGCGCCGGAGGAGCGCACGCGCCCAGAAAATGGGTGTGGCCAGTTAAAATGGGACGTGATACACATATGCCCCCAATAGTGCGGTGCCAGATCCACAATTGCCCCCACAGTGCCAGGTATACAAATGCCCCCACAGTGCCAGGTATACAAATGACCCCCACAGTGCCAGGTATACAGATGTCCCCACAGTGCCAGGTATACAGATGCCCCCACAGTGCCAGGTATACAAATGCCCCTCACAGTGCCAGGTATACAAATGCCCCTCACAGTGCCAGGTATACAGATGCCCCTCACAGTGCCATGTATACAGATGCCCCTCACAGTGCCAGGTATACAGATGCCCCTCACAGTGCCAGGTATACAGATGCCCCTCACAGTGCCAGGTATACAGATGCCCCCACAGTGCCAGGTATACAAATGCCCCTCACAGTGCCAGGTATACAAATGCCCCTCACAGTGCCAGGTATACAGATGCCCCCACAGTGCCAGGTATACAGATGCCCCCACAGTGCCAGGTATTCCCAAGCCTTTTCAAATAACTCGTTCAGCTCATGAGAAGGGGGAAAGGTAACCCCAGGTTTCTTTTCCTTATACATGCATACCATCGTGTCAGGGACAGAGGGGTCATCTGTGATATGCAGTACATCCTGTATTGAATACTGTTAGCCAATTTTGGCTGTAACTTTGCATCATTGTAGTCGACACTGGAGTCAGAATCAGTGTCGGTATCAGTGTCTACTATTTGGGATAGTGGGCGCTTTTGAGTTTCAGTGCAGGTCTCCCCTTTGATCTCCTGGCTGCTGCTGTGAATGGACACTTTGGCTTCTGGTCCCTGCGCAGAAACCCCCCATCTGGTAATTTCTTATTACTTCTTGCTGCTGCTGTGGAATGCTCCTGTTGCTGCAGGCAGACCCTTATCTTATCTACACCACCTCTAAGGTACTGTTTTACCCCACTTCTAACCACTCTCCTATTGTGCACCAGTCCTCCTGCACCCTGAAACTGACCCCTGCATCTTGAAACTGCCTTCCCTGCAAATGACACCCCTGCATCTTATATCCCTGTACCCTACATGTACCCACCAACAATATGCACCTTCAACCAGCACCCTACACCTTCCCTCCCTGCACCCTCTAACTGGCCACCTCTGCACCTTACGCCTTCCCTCCCTGCACCCTCTAACTGGCCACCTCTGCACCTTACACCTTCCCTCCCTGCACCCTCTAACTGGCCACCTCTGCACCTTACCCCTTCCATCCCTGCACCCTGTAACTGCCCACCTCTGCACCCTACACCTTCCCTCCCTGCACCCTCTAACTGGCCACCTCTGCACCTTACGCCTTCCCTCCCTGCACCCTCTAACTGGCCACCTCTGCACCTTACGCCTTCCCTCCCTGCACCCTCTAACTGCCCACCTCTGCACCTTACGCCTTCCCTCCCTGCACCCTCTAACTGGCCACCTCTGCACCTTACGCCATCCCTCCCTGCACCCTCTAACTGCCCACCTCTGCACCTTACCCCTTCCCTCCCTGCACCCTCTAACTGGCCACCTCTGCACCTTACGCCTTCCCTCCCTGCACCCTCTAACTGCCCACCTCTGCACCTTACGCCTTCCCTCCCTGCACCCTCTAACTGGCCACCTCTGCACCCTCTAACTGGCCACCTCTGCACCTTACGCATTCCCTCCCTGCACCCTCTAACTGCCCACCTCTGCACTCTACGCCTTCCCTCCCTGCACCCTCTAACTGCCCACCTCTGCACCTTACGCCTTCCCTCCCTGCACCCTCTAACTGGCCACCTCTGCACCCTCTAACTGGCCACCTCTGCACCCTCTAACTGGCCACCTCTGCACCTTACGCCTTCCATCCCTGCACCCTGTAACTGCCCACCTCTGCACCCTACACCTTCCCTCCCTGCACCCTCTAACTGGCCACCTCTGCACCTTACGCCTTCCCTCCCTGTACCCCCTAACTGCCCACCTCTGCACCCTACACCTTCCCTCCCTGCACCTCTAACTGGCCACCTCTGCACCTTACGCCTTCCATCCCTGCACCCTCTAATTGCCCACCTCTGCACCTTACGCCTTCCCTCCCTGCACCCTCTAACTGGCCACCTCTGCACCTTACGCCTTCCCTCCCTGCACCCTCTAACTGCCCACCTCTGCACCCTCTAACTGGCCACCTCTGCACCTTACGCCTTCCCTCCCTGCACCCTCTAACTGCCCACCTCTGCACCCTATGCATTTCCTCCCTGTACCCTCTAACTGGCATCCTCTGCACCCTACGCCTTCCCTCCCTGCACCCTCTAACTGCCCACCTCTGCACCTTACGCGTTCCCTCCCTGCACCCTCTAACTGGCCACCTCTGCACCTTGCGCCTTCCCTCCCTGCACCCTCTAACTGCCTACCTCTGCACCCTACGCATTCCCTCCCTGCACCCTCTAACTGCCCACCTCAGCACCCTACGCATTCCCTCCCTGCACCCTCTAACTGGCCACCTCTGCACCTTACGCCTTCCCTCCCTGCACCCTCTAACTGGCCACCTCTGCACCTTACGCCTTCCCTCCCTGCACCCTCTAACTGCCCACCTCTGCACCTTACGCCTTCCCTCCCTGCACCCTCTAACTGGCCACCTCTGCACCTTACGCCATCCCTCCCTGCACCCTCTAACTGCCCACCTCTGCACCTTACCCCTTCCCTCCCTGCACCCTCTAACTGGCCACCTCTGCACCTTACGCCTTCCCTCCCTGCACCCTCTAACTGCCCACCTCTGCACCTTACGCCTTCCCTCCCTGCACCCTCTAACTGGCCACCTCTGCACCCTCTAACTGGCCACCTCTGCACCTTACGCATTCCCTCCCTGCACCCTCTAACTGCCCACCTCTGCACTCTACGCCTTCCCTCCCTGCACCCTCTAACTGCCCACCTCTGCACCTTACGCCTTCCCTCCCTGCACCCTCTAACTGGCCACCTCTGCACCCTCTAACTGGCCACCTCTGCACCCTCTAACTGGCCACCTCTGCACCTTACGCCTTCCATCCCTGCACCCTGTAACTGCCCACCTCTGCACCCTACACCTTCCCTCCCTGCACCCTCTAACTGGCCACCTCTGCACCTTACGCCTTCCCTCCCTGTACCCCCTAACTGCCCACCTCTGCACCCTACACCTTCCCTCCCTGCACCTCTAACTGGCCACCTCTGCACCTTACGCTTTCCATCCCTGCACCCTCTAATTGCCCACCTCTGCACCTTACGCCTTCCCTCCCTGCACCCTCTAACTGGCCACCTCTGCACCTTACGCCTTCCCTCCCTGCACCCTCTAACTGCCCACCTCTGCACCCTCTAACTGGCCACCTCTGCACCTTACGCCTTCCCTCCCTGCACCCTCTAACTGCCCACCTCTGCACCCTATGCATTTCCTCCCTGTACCCTCTAACTGGCATCCTCTGCACCCTACGCCTTCCCTCCCTGCACCCTCTAACTGCCCACCTCTGCACCTTACGCGTTCCCTCCCTGCACCCTCTAACTGGCCACCTCTGCACCTTGCGCCTTCCCTCCCTGCACCCTCTAACTGCCTACCTCTGCACCCTACGCATTCCCTCCCTGCACCCTCTAACTGCCCACCTCAGCACCCTACGCATTCCCTCCCTGCACCCTCTAACTGGCCACCTCTGCACCCTACGCATTCCCTCCCTGCACCCTCTAACTGCCCACCTCTGCACCCTACGCATTCCCTCCCTGCACCCTGTACCTGCCCACCTCTGCACCTTACGCCTTCCCTCCCTGCACCCTCTAACTGGCCACCTCTGCACCTTACGCCTTCCATCCCTGCACCCTCTAACTGGCCACCTCTGCACCCTACACCTTGCCTCCCTGCACCCTCTAACTGGCCACCTCTGCACCTTACGCCTTCCCTCCCTGCACCCTCTAACTGGCCACCTCTGCACCTTACGCCTTCCCTCCCTGCACCCTCTAACTGGCCACCTCTGGACCTTACGCCTTCCCTCCCTGCACCCTCTAACTGGCCACCTCTGCACCTTACGCCTTCCCTCCCTGCACCCTCTAACTGGCCACCTCTGCACCTTACGCCTTCCCTCCCTGCACCTCTAACTGGCCACCTCTGCACCGCATTCCTTCCCTCCCTGCACCCTGTAACTACCCTCCTCTGCACACTATTCCTTCCCTCCCTGCACCCTGTAACTACCCTCCTCTGCACACTATTCCTTCCCTCCCTGCACCCTGTAACTGCCCACCTCTGCACCCTACACCTTCCCAAATATGTTTTATAACAGTTCATTGTCCATACCTATTGCAAGTGCGGCTAGTAAGAAGGGATTTGGTAAGGGGTAACCTGTATAAGGGATGCTACTCTGCGGTGTAATGTGAACAATGGACACTACTGTGCAGTTTAATGTAAGGGCCACTACTATGTGGTGTTACGTGTGAATTGAAGGGGGATGGTGAGAGATGCAGATGGGAGATGATGGCGTGACTGAGAAACAACGCAGGGATGAGATGATGGTGTGGATAAGAGATGCAGGCAGGAGATGATAGTGTGGCTGAGAAACGATGTAGGGAAGAGATAATGGTGTGTCTGAGAGACGCAGGGAGGAGATGATGGTGTGGCTGATAAACAATGCAGGGAAGATATAATGGTGTGGCTGAGAGACGCATGGAGGAGATGATGGTGTGACTGATAATGCAGGGAAGAGATGATGGTGTGGCTGAGAGACGCAGGGAGGAGATGATGCTGTGGCTGAGAGACTCAGGGAGGGGATGATGGTGTGGCTGAGAGATGCAGGGAGCAGGAGGTGACAAGTCTGCTTGAATCTCTGTTGCATGATGATGACATTGGTTATATTCCTACACAAACAGGCATCTTTCTTACCATGTGATATCCTACAATAGTGAATACCGACTGAAGACACCGTCTGCCCAGGGAGGACATTTCTTCAGAGGTTACCCATTGTGAGAAGCCACCATATAGGTAAGGTGCGTATGGAATGAAAAGGAATGTCAATAGGCGGTGCTAGATACACCCGAAAGGTGGTGCAAGACACGCCCAGTAGGTGGTGCTAGACACGCCCCTCTAACGGTGCACCCCCTAATAAAATGTGCTGCGCACGCCTATGGACGTAGTGGCAGGCAGGGCTCGACTCCCTGTACACTGCCTGGACTCAGCTTTGTCCAATCTTTTGTGCAATAAATTCACATTTGCATTTAAAACATTCCACATATTCAACCAGTCAGGTGTCGGTGTTGCCGACGGAGACAGCACACTCATTTGCTCCACCTCCTCCCTAGGAGAGCCTTCTACCTCAGACATGCCGACACACGCGTACCGACACACCACACATACAGGGGATTCTCTTATCTGAAGACAGTTCCCCCACAAGGCCCTTTGGATAGACAGAGAGAGAGTATGCCAGCACACACCCAGCGCCAATGAACCAGGGAAAAACAATATTTTTACCCAGATAGCGCTATTATTATAACACTGCGCCAAATTATGTGCCCCCCCCCTTCTTTCAAACCCTCTTTCACCGTGTTCAGCAGGGGAGAGTCCGGGGAGCTTCCTCTCAGCGGTGTGCTGTGGAGAAAATGGCGCCGGTGAGTGCTGAGGATCAAGCTCCGCCCCCTCAGCGGCGGGCTTCGGTCCCGCTGAAATCTTTTAAGAAACTGGCGGGGGATCTCCATATACAGTGAAGAGCCTGTATATATGCTTTTTAGCCAGATCGGAGGTTTAAATTGCTGCCCAGGGCGCCCCCCCTGCGCCCTGCACCCTTACAGTGCCTGCCGTGTGTGTGTTGTGTGGGAGCAATGGCGCGCAGCGTTACCGCTGCGTGTTACCTCAGTGAAGATCTGAAGTCTTCTGCCGCCTCTGAAGTCTTCTTTCTTCGCATACTCACCCGGCTTCTATCTTCCGGCTCTGTGAGGAGGACGGCGGCGCGGCTCCGGGACGAACGGTGAGGGTGAGACCTGCATTCCGTTCCCTCTGGAGCTAATGGTGTCCAGTAGCCTAAGAAGCAGAGCCTAGCATTAAAGTAGGTCTGCTTCTCTCCCCTCAGTCCCTCGATGCAGGGAGTCTGTTGCCAGCAGGGCTCCCTGAAAATAAAAAACCTAACAAAATTACTTTCTTTCAGGAAACTCAGGAGAGCTCCCTGTAATGCACCCAGTCTCCTCTGGGCACAGTATCAAACTGAGGTCTGGAGGAGGGGCATAGAGGGAGGAGCCAGTGCACACCCATACCTAAAGTTCTTTTTTAGTGCCCATGTCTCCTGCGGAGCCCGTCTATTCCCCATGGTCCTTACGGAGTCCCCAGCATCCTCTAGGACGTAAGAGAAATAGGATTTAATTACCTACCAGTAAATCCTTTTCTCGTAGTCCATAAGGGATATTGGGGGAAACTAGTACGACGGGGTATAGACGGGGTCCAAAGGAGCCAGTGCACTGTAAATTTCTTCAACTGTGTGTGCTGGCTCCTCCCCTCTATGCCCCCTCCTACATGCAGTTATATGTAAAAACGTGCCCGAAGGAGAAAGGACATATATGAGAGAAGGAACATGATAACAGAAAAGGTGGTGAGATTTACAGACCAGCACACCACTAACATACAACAACCAGCAACGGCTGGTAACAACCACAGCAACAGCTGAACAGGTAACTATAGAGCAAGAACCTGCAGAAAAGTCAACGCACTGCGGCAGGCGCCCAATATCCCTTATGGCCTACAAGAAAAGGATTTACTGGTAGGTAATTAAAATCCTATTTTCTCTAGCATCCATAAGGGATATTGGGGAATCTAGTACGATGGGGACCTCCAGAAGCTTCCAGAATGGGCGGCAAGGTGCGGAGACTGCTGCAGCACCGCCTGCACAAACTAGGTATCTTCTTTGGCCAGGGTATCAAACTTGTAGAACTTAACAAAAGTGTTCTTCCCCGACCAGGTAGCAGCTCGGCATAGTTGCAAGGCCGAGACTCCACAGGCAGCCGCCCAGGAAGAGCCCACTGATCTTGTAGAGTGGACCTTCAGAGACTGTGGAACAGGTAAGGCCGCCGACACATAGGTCTGTTGGATAGTAAGCCGAATACAACGAGCAATGGACTGCTTCGAAGCAGGACAACCCTTCTTCTGCTCATCATGCTGATCCGAGCCGTGCTCTTGACATAGATCTACAAGGCACGCACAGCATCCAATTCCTCCAGAGGAGCAGAAGCGTCAGAACTGGACGGAACCCCAATAGACTGATTCAAGTGAAACGCAGAGACGACCTTCGGCAGGAACTGCTGTCTAGTCCGGAGCTCCGCTCCATCCTCGTAAAAGACCAAGGGGGTCATTCCGACCTGATCGCACGCTAGGTTTTTTTTACTACGGTGCGATCAGGTCAAAACTGCGCATGCGTATGCACCGCAATGCGCATGTGAGTCGTATGGGTACAAAGCGGATTGTTGCTGAGCGATGTATTTAACGAAGAATCCATTCACACAGGCAATCGCTAGGAGATTGACAGGAAGAGGGCGTTTGTTGGTGGCAACTTGACCATTTTCTGGGAGTGTTTGGAAAAATGCAGGCGTGTCCAAGCGTTTGCAGGGAGGGTGTGTGACGTCAATTCCGGGACCGGACAGGCTGAAGTGATCGCAGCGGCTGAGTAAGTTCTGGGCAACTCAGAAACTGCACAAAACTGTTTTGTATCGCTCGACTGCACAAGCGTTCACACACTTTCAAAGCAAAAATACACTCCCCTATAGGCGGCGACTATCTGATCGCCAGTAACATCACCGTTTTCCACGTGAGGTACTTGTCTTCTACCGTCATCAGAGGTTCAAACAAGGAGGACTGCAGAAATTCCAACACTACATTCAAATCCCAGGGTGCCGCAGGCGGCACAATAGGAGGTTGTATGTGGAGTACCCCCTGCAAGAAGATCTGAACTTTTGGCAACACTGCCAATTTCTTCCGGAAGAAAATGTAGAGAGCTGAAATCTGGACCTTAATGGAACCCAGACGTAAGCTCTTATCCACAGGTGTAGTATGTCTGACCAGCGGTCAGGAGACCGCCGGTCAGCATACCGACGCCGGGATCCCGGCTGCATACCGACGCCGGGATCCCGGCGGGGAGGGGCGAGTGCAGCAAGCCCCTTGCGAGCTCGGTGGCGACCTGTGATCGCCACGGGTTCTATTCCCACTATATGGGTGTCGTGGACATCCACGAGTGGAAATAGTCCCTGTTGGTCGGCATGCCGACCATCGGGATAGTGAGGGGACGGGATGTCGGTGGAGGTCACGTGACCGTCGGTCTCCCGACTGCCGTTCACATGAATACCACCCCTTATCCACACCAGCCTGCAGGAAACGTAAGAAACGTCCCAAGTGGAACTCCTGAGGCGGATACGTGTGTTCATCACACCAAGAGACATATCTTCTCCAGATATGATGATAGTGTTTTGACGTCACAGGCTTCATGGCTTGAACCATGGTAGCAATAACCTTTCTGGAAAGGCCCTTGTGAGCTAGGATGTTCCGCTCAACCATCATGCCGTCAAACAAAGTCGCCATAAGTCCGGGTAGACGAATGGTCCTTGTTGAAGAAGATCTCTTCTTAGTGGTAGAGGCCAAGGGTCTTCGACGGACCTGGCCAGAAGATCTGAGTACCAATTAGGATTGCCTGGAATCCCAGATTTCTGATGCGCTTGAGCACCCTGGGGAGTAACTGAATCGGAGGAAACAGGTAGACCAGCCGGTAAGGCCAAGGCAACGTCAGTGCATCCACTGCCCTCGCCTGAGGGTCCCTGGTTCGTGAGCAATACTATGGAAGTTTCTTGTTGAGACGAGAAGCCATCATGTCGATTTGCGGGCTGCCCCACCGGTTGATGACCTGCTGGAACACCTGCTCGTGATCGTGACGACTCAGGAAGTCCGCTTCCCAGTTGTCCACACCCGGAATGAAGATTGCTGACATTGCTCTTGCATTGCCTTCCGCTCAGAGGCGGAACTTCTTTGACACCTCTCGCATGCAGGCTCTGCTTTTCTTCCCTCCTTGTCAATTGATATACACCACTGCTGTGGCGTTGTCCGACTGTACCTGGATCGCGTAATCCTTGAGCAGAGGCGAGGCCTGAAGCAGAGCATTGTAGATCGCACGAAGTTCCAGAATGTTGATCGGAAGGAGGCTATCGTGGGCTGACCACCTGCCCTGGAACTGCGCCCCTTGGGTGACAGCTCCCCATCCTCGTAGATTCGCATCTCTCACGAGGAGGGTCCAATCCCGAATTCCGAAACTCCGGCCCTCCAGTAGATTGGAGGACTGCAGCAACCACAAGAGAGAAAACCTGGCCTGAGCTGACAGCCGTATTATCCGATGCATCTGAAGATGTGATCCGGACCATATACTCAAGAGATCCAAATGAAGTGTCCTGGCATGGAACCTGCCATACTGGATTGCCTCGTATGAGGCTACCATGTTTCCCAACAATCCTATGCAAGGATGGATGGATATTCGAGTAGGCCGGAGAACCATGCGGACCATCTCCTGAAGTGCTCTCACTGTGTCCCCTGGGAGGAACACCTTCCGGGTCACAGTATCCAGCAACAGTCTCAGGAACAGGAGCCGTTGAGTTGGCTCCAGGTGGGGCTTCTGTAACTTGAGGATCCAACCATGGTGTGACAGAAGTTGGATAGTGCAGTCTAAATGGAGCAATACCAGCTCCCAGTCTTCCAGGCCTGCAGGCACTGCTCGCAAGCATTCCACCTGGAACTTGAAAACCTTTTGGCAAGGGTTCAAGGATGTTAGCTCCAAATTGGGCCTTACCGAACTGTCCGGTGTCGGTACCACAAACAGGTTGGAGTTGAAACCCTTTTCCTGTTGTTGCAGTGGCACAGGAACAAAGACTGGAGACTGGACCAATGTTTGGATGGTCTGTTGCCACGTAACACGCGTATCCTTCAAAACTGGTAAGCTTGATTTGAAAAATCGTTGGGGAGGTGCGCCGTCGAACTCCAACTCGTATCCCTGAGAGGTATCCTGGCAGGAGCTCTCCCAGACGCGGCTGAAGTGACGCAGTCAAGATACCCTCGGGGTGGGTGGGCACCGTCATGCTGAGGCCTCAGTGGAAGCAGAACTGGTGCTCTTCTGAGAACCTGCGACAGCTGGGTTTCCTGTCTCCTCTCTGGTCGCAGTGGAGGCACCTCTGGCCTAGAACGAAATCTGTTAGATCGAAAGGATTGAACAGACTGCCCCGGGTAGGAACATCTACCCGGCGGGGCTCCAGAGGGGAGAAACGTGGATTTCCCTGCAGTGACTTTGGAAATCCACATATCCAACTCAACCCCAAAGAGCCATTCCCCGGAAAAGGGGAGGGACTCCACACTGCGCTTGTATTCTGCCCCCGCTATCCACTGACGCAACCACAAGGCCCTGCGCGCCGACACTGCCATGGCAGAGGTCCTAGCATTAATATTGCCTATCTCCTTGAGCGAGTCACACAGGACACGTGCAGTGTCCTGAACGGTCTTCAGGAGAGTCACCGTAGTGACCATAGGCATATCCCCGGAGAGGCCCTACTGAATTTGAGTAGCCCACGTATGAATGGCATGGGTCATCCAGCAACCCGCTATGACCGGCCTCTGCGATATACCTGCTGCCGTGTAGATAGACTTTAGTGAAATCTCTATTTTTTTGTCCCCAGGGTCCTTTATGGTAAAGGAGCCTGGGGCAGGCAGCACCGCCTTTTTTGACAGTCGAGAGACTGATACATCAACCCCCGGGGGTTCTTCCCAGAATTTTCTACCTTCAGGGGCAAATGGGAAAGTGCGCAAAAATCTTTTTGACACTTGGAATTTTTTGTCTGGATTTTTCCAGGCTAACTTAAATAGGTCATCTAACTCTGCAGAATCAGGGAAAGTGACATTAGGCTTGTTCTGTGTAAAGCAGAATGACTGCTGTGACGCAGCATCCTCTAGAGGGAGCTTTAACACGTCCCGTATAGCCAGAATTAGGGGTTCAATACCCGTAGCAGAATCAGGATCCCCACTAGCGGGATCCAAGTCATCCCCATCCTCCTGTATATCCTCATCTGTATCAGAGGCTTCTGTGGACCTGCATGAGAGAGGGGGGCTGTGATGTATCTGCCCTAGCAGCTAAATCTGCAACAGCCTGTTATAGTAGCTGAGTCTTCTGTACATTAGCAGTGAGCTGGGATGACATATCTGACATCATAGTTTTTAGAGACCCTAGCCAGTGGTGCTCTGGACCCTCTCCCCAGCCCCTTCACTGATTTGTGAAGATTGGCTACATTGTTCACATGAAACAGAATCAGTAGATGATGGAGAGAATCTGGTGTGGCATACACTGTACAGTTTGTGTATACCCATGCTTCACAGTAAGCACAATAACATACACATACACACAGACAGTTCTAGTTAATGAGGTTGAAAAGAGGCAAAATGCCCATCGGGTTCAACCTGTAATCTGTCTTAAGCAGAGTTCATTATAATGTCCCAATTGAAATAATGTTTTATGTTTAGTTATCAACTGTAAATCATGTTCATCCCAGTTTGACAATGTCAATATTTTAAATGCTATAACCTTGGATATCTTTTCAGTCAGAAATGTATCCAATCCGTTTTTAAATGCATATATAGAGTCCTCCATTACCACCTTCTCTGGCAGGGAATTCCAGATCCTTATTGCCCTAACAGTGAAGAACCCTTTCATATGTTGCGTATGAAATTGTCTCTCCTCTAGCCTCAGCGAGTGACCTCATGTCTTATACAGAGTTCTTTTAATAAACAATTCCTCTGATAACTCTTTGTAATTTCCCTTTATATATTTGAAGATATTAAGAATGTTTCCTCTTAGACGCCTCTTTTCCAGTGTATACAAATTCAGCCTAGTAAGCCTTTCCTCGTACTCCAGTCCCTCTAGGCCTTTAATCAGTTTAGAAGCACGCCTTTGAAACCTTTCCAGTTCACAGATATCTTTTTTAGAATGTAAAAATAAAAAGACCGCTTGATATGTGTGAATATGTGTATGTGCAAAACCTGTGAAAGAAAAAGATTAATAAAAGTGTTTACAGCCCTTTTTGGACTATTTAAGGATTGGGTTGCAGTTCAGCCAAAAAGATGAGGATATCTATCTAACCCTATCTAAATACTCGTCAGTCCGTTAGTTGTTAGTAAACGAGTAATGGGATTAAATGTTAAGGAGCCCTTACTGTGCACTGAATTTGTGAAATCAGACTGTGACACGGACGGGGAACAAGCGGCCTGCTAGCCGCTAATTACAGCCGCCAGCTGTTAAGCCGCTAATCAGAAGCGGTCAGCCGTCAGCCGTATACATCACAGGAGCAGTGGAGAGTGAGCACCGTGTGCTACGAGTGCCGGAGCCGCTGTTCAAAGCAAGGATTACAGGGGTAAGATACTCCTCAATATACACGTTTACTAACAACTAACGGACTGACGAGTATTTAGATAGGGTTAGATAGATATCCTCATCTTTTTGGCTGAACTGCAACCCAATCCTTAAATAGTCCAAAAAGGGCTGTAAACATTTTTATTAATCTTTTTCTTTCACTGGTTTTGCACATACACATATTCACACATATCAAGCGCTCCTTTTATTTTTACATTTTATGAGAACCTTTAACTGAGCTGCTTATAAATCCCATTTTTAGCGCAATTTAGTACAGGTTGAGTATCCCATATCCAAATATTCCGAAATACGGGCTTTTTTGAGTGAGAGTGAGATAGTGAAATCTTTGTTTTCTGATGGCTCAATGTACACAAACTTTGTTTAATACACAAAGTTATAAAAAATATTGGCTAAAATGACCTTCAGGCTGTGTGTATAAGGTGTATATGTAACATAAATGCATTCTGTGCTTATATTTAGGTCCCATCACCATGATATCTTATTATGGTATGCAATTATTCCAAAAATACGGAAAAATCCGATATCCAAAATACCTCTGGTCCCAAGCATTTTGGATAAGGGATACTCAACCTGTACTTCATTTTAATCTTTTTTATAGTGAGGTGCCCAAAACTGAACCCAATATTCCAGGTGCGGACGTACCAATGATTTGTACGGCGGGATTGTCTCAATTCCCCGTTTTATGTACGCTATCACCTTACTTGTCTTCTTTGCTGCACTTTGACATTGTGGTACATATGGTTATTGAGCCTATTATCAATGAGTATCCCCAAATCTTTTTCCAGTAGTGTTACCCCTAGATTTTCCCCATTTAATATGTAGGATACAAGTTTGTTTTTAGTCCCGAAGTGCATAACTTTAAATTTTTCTATATTGAATCCTATTTTCCATATAGACGCCCAGATTTCAAGTTTAGATAAGTCATTCTGAAGAGACTCCACATCTATTTCCGAATAATTACCCTACACAGTTTATTATCATCTGCAAAGGCCTATTTCCAGGTCATTGATAAATATGTTGAACAGTAGTGGCCCGAGTACGGACCCTTGTGGTATTCTGCTGAGTACTGGTGCCCAGCTGGAGGACATCCCATTGACCACTACGCGCTGTACCCTGTTATCCAGCCAATTACTTATCCATGTACTAATAATTTTCCCCAGGCCAAGCTCCTTTAATTTGATGATCAGTCTCCTGTGAGGCACTGTATCGAAGGCTTTTGCAAAATCTAAGTATACCATATCCACTGCTTTTCCCTGGTCAAGACTTTCGCTCACTTCCTCATAGAAACTAACTAGGTTATGCTATCCATTAAAATTTCCTCCAATAATTTCCTCACTATAGATGTCACACTAACTGGTCTGTAATTACCCGGATGATTTTTAGATCCCTTTTTATATACTGGCACTATCTCAGCTATACGCCAGTCCACTGGTACCATGCCTGATCTAACTGAACTATTGAAAATCAAGTCTTCTAGTTGTGGCCTAAGCTCCATAAGAACCCTCGGGTGAAGTCCATCTGGGCCAGGTGATTTATTAATCTTAATTTTGCTTAGTATCTCCCTATTTCTTCACTTAAACAAGTATCCAGCCACAAATCATCGCTGTCACTATCGTTATGCCCTACTCCCACCGTCAGTTCTTCTCTGGTGAACACAGATTAAAAAAATGTGTTCAGTATTTCCGCTTTTGTTTCGTCATCACTTATCAATACTCCAAATTCCTCTTTTATTGGACCTACGTTCTCCTTTCTTAACCTTTTACTGTTTATGTATTTAAAAAACTTTTAAGGACTGGTTTTGCTCTCTATAGCAATTTGCTTTTCGTTTTCAATTTTAGCTGCTCTTATTGCTTTTTTGCATCTTTTGTTGCATTCCTTGTAGTACTGAAATGACTCCTCCGTTCCATTAGATTTAAATGCTTTGAAAGCACGCCTCTTTTTATCCATTTCTTCCTTGAACTTCTTATTAAGCCACATCTGTTTGAGTTTGGTACTCCTGCGTTTGCTGCCCATTGAAATAAATTTGTGAATATTGCTATCTAGCAACCCTTTTAATGCATCCGACATTTCTGAAGTGTTCTTGCCATGAAACAAATCTTCCCAGTCAATGTCATTTAATGCACTTCTCAGCATACTGAAGTATGCTTTCTAAAGTTATATGTTTTGGTTGATCCCTTTTAGCTATGTTTCTTGAAACCGATTTGGAATGTGATCATATAGTGATCACTGTTCCCCAAAGTCTCCCCAAATTTAGTGTTGGATATAATGTCCACATTATTAGTAATTACTAGATCCAGAGTAGTTTTACCTCTAGTTAGGTCCTCAACTAGTTGAAACATGTAGCGATCCTTTAACGTATTTAAGAACCTGATGCCCCTAGCCTTACCACATGAATCGTTACTCCAGTTTATATCAGGATAATTAAAATACCCAAATCACTAGGATGTCCCTCAATCCTGCAACCTTTTCAATTTGCTGCAAGAGTTGTTCTTCCTCATGTATGCTAATATCCGGATGCTTATAGCACGTGCCTAGGACTAGTTTCTTTTCATCAATACCCCCATTCGAGATTTCTACCCATATTGACTCCACATTATCTCCAATCTCCTCGTAGATAACCTCCTTTAAGTATGGTTTAAGAGACGGCTTAACATAAAGACATACACCTCCTCCTCTTTTGTTAGCACTGTCTCTCCTGAAAAGAGAACACCCCTCCAAGTTTGCCCCCCCCCCAGTCGTGAGAGACGTCCCACCATGTTTCCGTAATACCTATAATATTATGTTATATTGCAAGCCTGCCCTACTGTAAGTGAGAGGAGACACAGAGAGAGAAGGACACCAGCACACCCCTAGCTGCACAGTCCCAGTGAGGCTGTCAGTTCACTATATTACAGTAAACACTAACAATTCCTGTCCTCAAGAGGACGCAGATAGTGTACACTAGCGGCTCTCCCCCTTTGCTACACCCTGTACCAGACATCCAGCGTGGCTGAGGAATCAGGAAACGCTGTGTGTGCCGAGTATAGCTGCAGTAAGCAGTGGAAGGCGCCAAAACACCTCAGTTCCCGCTCTGATATAGCTCCGCCCCCTCCAATGGCGCTGGCGTTACACTGATATATTATACTGGCAAAGGCATTATATAGCTTAAAACACACAAGTGCTAGTCAAAGCGTTTTTGTGCCAGTCTACACGGGGAATCTTAGCGGGGAACCCCCCCTTCCCCCCCGGAGGGTCCCATATGCCGCGCCCGCAGATAGCCGCACTTTGAAACCGGGGGACCCCCTAGCAGGGCCCCCGGTGTGTACTCACCACCTATGTCACCTTCAGGCAGTGTTAGGGGCGTACGGCGTGCTGCGGCTGTGACAGCCAAGGCTCAGAGCCACGCTGAACAAACAACCCCTCAGGACGGTGGTCCTTCCGCGGGGAAGCTGCTCTGCACCTCGTAAGGCCGGTGACCGTCTCCCTTCCCCCGAACTCCCACTGTGCAGCTACACTGTTGCCCAGACAGCATACCGAAAATAATAAAAGTTTTAAAACTTTTGCAGCTCCAGAGAGTTTTCTTCAGAGTGTGCATCCTCTCCTGAGGGAACCTTCCTGTGGGAGGGGCATAGAGGGGAGGAGCCAGCACATCCAGTTAAAGAAATTTAAATTGCAATGGCTCCTTTGGACCCCGTCTATACCCCATCATACTAGATTCCCCAATATCCCTTATGGATGCTAGAGAAAAGTTATCTGTTTCTTTTACACACCATAATTACAGTAGCATTGTTTTAGAAAAAATAAGAATTTACTTACCGATAATTCTATTTCTCGTAGTCCGTAGTGGATGCTGGGGACTCCGTCAGGACCATGGGGTTTAGCGGCTCCGCAGGAGACAGGGCACAAAAGTAAAAGCTTTAGGATCAGGTGGTGTGCACTGGCTCCTCCCCCTATGACCCTCCTCCAAGCCTCAGTTAGGATACTGTGCCCGGACGAGCGTACACAATAAGGAAGGATTTTGAATCCCGGGTAAGACTCATACCAGCCACACCAATCACACTGTACAACCTGTGATCTGAACCCAGTTAACAGCATGATAACAGCGGAGCATCTGAAAAGATGGCTCACAACAATAATAACCCTATTTTTGTAACAATAACTATGTACAAGTATTGCAGACAATCCGCACTTGGGATGGGCGCCCAGCATCCACTACGGACTACGAGAAATAGAATTATCGGTAAGTAAATTCTTATTTTCTCTGACGTCCTAAGTGGATGCTGGGGACTCCGTCAGGACCATGGGGATTATACCAAAGCTCCCAAACGGGCGGGAGAGTGCGGATGACTCTGCAGCACCGAATGAGAGAACTCCAGGTCCTCCTCAGTCAGGGTGTGCCCCTGACCAAGTATCAGCTCGGCAAAGTTGTAAAGCCGAGACCCCTCGGGCAGCCGCCCAAGATGAGCCCACCTTCCTTGTGGAATGGGCATTTACATATTTTGGCTGTGGCAGGCCTGCCACAGAATGTGCAAGCTGAATTGTACTACACATCCAACTAGCAATCGTCTGCTTAGAAGCAAGAGCACCCAGTTTGTTGGGTGCATACAGGATAACAGCAAGTCAGTTTTCCTGACTCCAGCCGTCCTGGAAACTATATTTTCAGGGCCCTGACAACATCTAGCAACTTGGAGTCCTCCAAGTCCCTAGTAGCCGCAGGTACCACAATAAGCTGGTTCGGGTGAAACACTGACACCACCTTAGGGAGAAACTGGGGATGAGTCCGCAGCTCTGCCCTGTCCGAATGGACAATCAGATATGGGCTTTTTTGAGACAAACGCCGCCAATTCTGACACTCGCCTGGCCGAGGCCATGGCCAACAGCATGGTCACTTTCCCTGTGAGATATTTCAAATCCACAGATTTGAGCGGTTTAAACCAATGTGATTTTAGGAATCCCAGAACTACGTTGAGATCCCACAGTGCCACTGGAGGCACAAAAGGGGGTTGTATATGCAGTACTCCCTTGACAAACTTCTGGACTTCAGGAACTGAAGCCAATTCTTTCTGGAAGAAAATCGACAGGGCCGAAATTTGAACCTTAATGGACCCCAATTTGAGGCCCATAGACACTCCTGTTTGCAGGAAATGCAGGAAACGACCGAGTTGAAATTTCTTCATGGGGCCTTCCTGGCCTCACACCACGCAACATATTTTCGCCACATGTGGTGATAATGTTGTGCGGTCACCTCCTTCCTGGCTTTGACCAGGGTAGGAATGACCTCTTCCGGAATGCCTTTTTCCCTTAGGATCCGGCGTTCAACCGCCATGCCGTCAAACGCAGCCGCGGTAAGTCTTGGAACAGACATGGTACTTGCTGAAGCAAGTCCCTTCTTAGCGGCAGAGGCCATGAGTCCTCTGTGAGCATCTCTTGAAGTTCCGGGTACCAAGTCCTTCTTGGCCAATCCGGAGCCACGAGTATAGTTCTTACTCCTCTACGTCTTATAATTCTCAATACCTTGGGTATGAGAAGCAGAGGAGGGAAGACATACACCGACTGGTACACCCACGGTGTTACCAGAACGTCCACAGCTATTGCCTGAGGGTCTTTTGACCTGGCGCAATACTTGTCCAGTTTTTTGCTCAGGCGGGACGCCATCATGTCCACCTTTGGTCTTTTCCAACGGTTCACAATCATGTGGAAGACTTCCCGATGAAGTCCCCACTCTCCCGGGTGGAGGTTGTGCCTGCTGAGGAAGTCTGCTTCCCAGTTGTCCACTCCCGGAATGAACACTGCTGACAGTGCTATCACATGATTTTCCGCCCAGCGAAAAATCCTTGCAGTTTCTGCCATTGCCCTCCTGCTTCTTGTGCCGCCCTGTCTGTTTACGTGGGCGACTGCCGTGATGTTGTCCCACTGGATCAATACCGGCTGACCTTGAAGCAGAGGTCTTGCTAAGCTTAGAGCATTGTAAATTGCCCTTAGCTCCAGTATATTTATGTGGAGAAAAATCTCCAGACTTGATCACACTCCCTGGAAAAAAATTTTTCCCTGTGTGACTGCTCCCCAGCCTCTCAGGCTGGCCTCCGTGGTCACCAGCATCCAATCCTGAATGCCGAATCTGCGGCCCTCTAGAAGATGAGCACTCTGTAACCACCACAGGAGAGACACCCTTGTCCTTGGAGATAGGGTTATCCGCTGATGCATCTGAAAATGCGATCCGGACCATTTGTCCAGCAGATCCCACTGAAAAGTTCTTGCGTGGAATCTGCCGAATGGAATCGCTTCGTAATAAGCCACCATTTTTCCCAGGACTCTTGTGCAATGATGCACTGACACTTTTCCTGGTTTTAGGAGGTTCCTGACTAGCTCGGATAACTCCCTGGCTTTCTCCTCCGGGAGAAACACCTTTTTCTGGACTGTGTCCAGAACCATCCCTAGGAACAGCAGACGTGTCGTCGGAAACGGCTGCGATTTTGGATATTTAGAATCCACCCGTGCTGTCGTAGAACTACTTGAGATAGTGCTACTCCGACTTCCAACTGTTCTCTGGACCTTGCCCTTATCAGGAGATCGTCCCAGTAAGGGATAATTAAGACGCCTTTTCTTTGAAGAAGAATCATCATTTCGGCCATTACTTTGGTAAAGACCCGGGGTGCCGTGGACAATCCAAACGGCAGCGTCTGAAACTGATAGTGACAGTTCCGTACCACGAACCTGAGGTACCCTTGGTGAGAAGGGCAATTTGGGACATGGACGTAAGCATCCTTGATGTCCAGGGACACCATATAGTCCCCTTCTTCCTGGTTCGCTATCACTGCTCTGAGTGACTCCATCTTGATTTGAACCTTTGTATGTAAGTGTTCAAAGATTTCCCATTTAGAATAGGTCTCACCGAGCCGTCTGGCTTCAGTACCACAATATAGTGTGGAATAATACCCCTTTCCTTGTTGTAGGAGGGGTACTTTGATTATCACCTGCTGGGAATACAGCTTGTGAATTGTTTCCAATACTGCCTCCCTGTCGGAGGAAGACGTTGGTAAAGCAGACATCAGGAGCCTGCGAGGGGGAGACGTCTCGAATCTCCAGTCTGTACCCCTGGGATACTACTTGTAGGATCCAGGGGTCCACTTGCGAGTGAGCCCACTACGCGCTGAAACTCTTGAGACGACCCCCCACCGCACTTGAGTCCGCTTGTACGGCCCCAGCGTCATGCTGAGGACTTGGCAGAAGCTGTGGAGGGCTTCTGTTCCTGGGAATGGGCTGCCTGCTGCAGTCTTCTTCCCTTTCCTCTATCCCTGGGCAGATATGACTGGCCTTTTGCCCGCTTGCCCTTATGGGGACGAAAGGACTGAGGCTGAAAAGACGGTGTCTTTTTCTGCTGAGATGTGATTTGGGGTAAAAAAGGTGGATTTTCCAGCTGTTGCCGAGGCCACCAGGTCCGATGGACCGACCCCAAATAACTCCTCCCCTTTATACGGCAATACTTCCATGTGCCGTTTGGAATCTGCAACACCTGACCACTGTCGTGTCCATAAACATCTTCTGGCAGATATGGACATCGCACTTACTCTTGATGCCAGAGTGCAAATATCCCTCTGTGCATCTCGCATATATAGAAATGCATCCTTTAAATGCTCTATAGTCAATAAAATACTGTCCCTGTCAAGGGTATCAATATTTTCAGTCAGGGAATCCGACCAAGCCACCCCAGCGCTGCACATCCAGGCTGAGGCGATCGCTGGTCGCAGTATAACACCAGTATGTGTGTATATACCTTTTTAGGATATTTTCCAGCCTCTCAGCTGGCTCCTTGAGGGCGGCCCTAAATGGGGACGGTACCGCCACTTGTTTTGATAAGCGTGTGAGCACCTTATCCACCCTAAAGGGTGTTTCCCAACGCGCCCTAACTTCTGGCGGGAAAGGGTATACCGCCAATAATTTTCTATCGGGGGAAACCCACGCATCATCACACACTTCATTTAATTTATCTGATTCAGGAAAAACTACAGGTAGTTTTTTCACACCCCACATAATACCCTTCTTGTGGTACTTGTAGTATCAGAAATATGTAACACCTCCTTCATTGCCCTTAACATGTAACGTGTGGCCCTAAAGGAAAATACGTTTGTTTCTTCACCGTCGACACTGGAGTCAGTGTCCGTGTCTGTGTCTGTGTCGACCGACTGAGGTAAATGAGCGTTTTACAGCCCCTGACGGTGTTTGAGACGCCTGGACAGGTACTAATTTGTTTGCCGGCCGTCTCATGTCGTCAACCGACCTTGCAGCGTGTTGACATTATCACGTAATTCCTTAAATAAGCCATCCATTCCGGTGTCGACTCCCTAGAGAGTGACATCACCATTTCAGGCAATTGCTCCGCCTCCTCACCAACATCGTCCTCATACATGTCGACACACACGTACCGACACACAGCACACACACAGGGAATGCTCTGATAGAGGACAGGACCCCACTAGCCCTTTGGGGAGACAGAGGGAGAGTTTGCCAGCACACACCAAAAACGCTATAATTATACAGGGACAACCTTTATATAAGTGTTTTTCCCTTATAGCATTTTAATATATATATACATATCGCCAAATAAGTGCCCCCCCTCTCTGTTTTAACCCTGTTTCTGTAGTGCAGTGCAGGGGAGAGCCTGGGAGCCTTCCCACCAGCATTTCTGTGAGGGAAAATGGCGCTGTGTGCTGAGGAGAATAGGCCCCGCCCCCTTTTCGGCGGGCTTCTTCTCCCGTTTTTCTGAGACCTGGCAGGGGTTAAATACATCCATATAGCCCCCAGGGGCTATATGTGATGTATTTTTAGCCAGAATAAGGTACTATCATTGCTGCCCAGGGCGCCCCCCCCCCAGCGCCCTGCACCCTCAGTGACCGCTGCTATGAAGTGTGCTGACAACAATGGCGCACAGCTGCAGTGCTGTGCGCTACCTTATGAAGACTGAAGAGTCTTCTGCCGCCGTTTCTGGACCTTCACTTTTCGGCATCTGCAAGGGGGGTCGGCGGCGCGGCTCCGGGACGAACCCCAGGGTGAGACCTGTGTTCCGACTCCCTCTGGAGCTAATGGTGTCCAGTAGCCTAAGAAGCCAATCCATCCTGCACGCAGGTGAGTTCACTTCTCTCCCCTAAGTCCCTCGTAGCAGTGAGCCTGTTGCCAGCAGGACTCACTGAAAATAAAAAACCTAACAAACTTTTACTCTAAGCAGCTCTTTAGGAGAGCCACCTAGATTGCACCCTTCTCGGCCGGGCACAAAAATCTAACTGAGGCTTGGAGGAGGGTCATAGGGGGAGGAGCCAGTGCACACCACCTGATCCTAAAGCTTTTACTTTTGTGCCCTGTCTCCTGCGGAGCCGCTAAACCCCATGGTCCTGACGGAGTCCCCAGCATCCACTTAGGACGTCAGAGAAATATATTTAGCACTTAGAGAGATCCCCCTTCTTTAATTTATTACAACAGAGTTTCCATACTCTGCCATTACAGTCCAGGTTTTAAGGATAGCCTCACCGTTACCGTGTAGTCCCCCCCCCCCCCCCCTATTATGTTTGGGAGCAGTTAGAAAAGCAGCAACAGCGCTAAAGCTCAGTAGGGGATGGACCATGAAATCTGCATATCAGGAGGTGTGCCCTGAAAGTATCGCCTGATCGGTCAGTGGCTGCAGTCATCCAATCAGGATTTGCACTTACACCTCCCATCCATATTACTCTAGAACAGATGCATAGTGCAGATCCTGCAGTGTCATACACACACAAATGCGCGGCCGTGAATACACTAATGTTAGTGCGGGTTACACACTCCCGCCCTGGAAAGGTCACATCTATGTGCGGTCTCCTCACCTTGGCTGCAGTCTTGTCGCCATCCGTATACTGCACGGGGGTGATGTCACAGTTAGATTCTATCTTGGCGATGCCGTACGCAGACTGAAAGTGAGCGCTCAGGCTCAGGGTGTACGGGATCTGTCCAATAGGCACCTGCGGGCGTGTGGCGGTCACACTCACATCATGGTCTGTGCGGAGACAAAATGTCAGAGAGAAGAGGAAAGTTACACAGAGGATAACGTAAGGTATGTACGATGCAGCAGTAAGTGTCTGCCACTAATGAGCGGGAGAGGAGAGGAACAGGGCGGCACAGCTCTGGCTGGTTATCTATATATCACACACACAGGATAACGTAAGGTATGTACGATGCAGCAGTAAGTGTCTGCCACTAATGAGCAGGAGAGGAACAGGGTGGCACAGCTCTGGCTGGTTATCTATTTATCACACACACAGGATAACGTAAGGTATGTACGATGCAGCAGTAAGTGTCTGCCACTAATGAGCGGGAGAGGAGAGGAACAGGGCGGCACAGCTCTGGCTGGTTATCTATATATCACACACACAGGATAACGTAAGGTATGTACGATGAGGCAGTAAGTGTCTGCCACTAATGAGCGGGAGAGGAACAGGGCGGCACAGCTCTGGCTGGTTATCTAGATATCACACACACAGGATAACGTAAGGTATGTACGATGCAGCAGTAAGTGTCTGCCACTAATGAGCAGGAGAGGAGAGGAACAGGGCGGTACAGCTCTGGCTGGTTATCTATATATCACACACAGGATAACGTAAGGTATGTACGATGCAGCAGTAAGTGTCTGTCACTAATGAGCGGGAGAGGAGAGGAACAGGGCGGCACAGCTCTGGCTGGTTATCTATATATCAAACACAGAGGATAACGTAAGGTATGTACGATGCAGCAGTAAGTGTCTGTCACTAATGAGCGGGAGAGGAGAGGAACAGGGCGGCACAGCTCTGGCTGGTTATCTATATATCACACACACAGGATAACATAAGGTATGTACGATGCAGCAGTAAGTGTCTGCCACTAATGAGCAGGAGAGGAGAGGAACAGGGCGGCACAGCTCTGGCTGGTTATCTATATATCACACACACAGGATAACATAAGGTATGTACGATGCAGCAGTAAGTGTCTGCCACTAATGAGCAGGAGAGGAGAGGAACAGGGCGGCACAGCTCTGGCTGGTTATCTATATATCACACACACACAGGATAACGTAAGGTATGTACGATGCAGCAGTAAGTGTCTGCCACTAATGAGCGGGAGAGGAACAGGGCGGCACAGCTCTGGCTGGTTATCTATATATCAAACACAGAGGATAACGTAAGGTATGTACGATGCAGCAGTAAGTGTCTGCCACTAATGAGCAGGAGAGGAACAGGGCGGCACAGCTCTGGCTGGTTACCTATATATCACACACAGGATAACGTAAGGTATGTACGATGCAGCAGTAAGTGTCTGCCACTAATGAGCGGGAGAGGAGAGGAACAGGGCGGCACAGCTCTGGCTGGTTATCTATATATCACACACAGAGGATAACGTAAGGTATGTACGATGCAGCAGTAAGTGTCTGCCACTAATGAGCAGGAGAGGAGAGGAACAGGGCGGCACAGCTCTGGCTGGTTATCTATATATCACACACAGGATAACGTAAGGTATGTACGATGCGGCAGTAAGTGTCTGCCACTAATGAGCAGGAGAGGAGAGGAACAGGGCGGCACAGCTCTGGCTGGTTATCTATATATCACACACACAGGATAACATAAGGTATGTACGATGCAGCAGTAAGTGTCTGCCACTAATGAGCAGGAGAGGAGAGGAACAGGGCGGCACAGCTCTGGCTGGTTATCTATATATCACACACACACAGGATAACGTAAGGTATGTACGATGCAGCAGTAAGTGTCTGCCACTAATGAGCGGGAGAGGAACAGGGCGGCACAGCTCTGGCTGGTTATCTATATATCACACACACAGGATAACGTAAGGTATGTACGATGCAGCAGTAAGTGTCTGCCACTAATGAGCAGGAGAGGAGAGGAACAGGGCGGCACAGCTCTGGCTGGTTATCTATATATCACACACAGAGGATAACGTAAGGTATGTACGATGCAGCAGTAAGTGTCTATCACTAATGAGCGGGAGAGGAACAGGGCGGCACAGCTCTGGCTGGTTATCTATATATCACACACAGGATAACGTAAGGTATGTACGATGCAGCAGTAAGTGTCTGCCACTAATGAGCGGGAGAGGAGAGGAACAGGGCGGCACAGCTCTGGCTGGTTATCTATATATCACACACAGGATAACGTAAGGTATGTACGATGTAGCAGTAAGTGTCTGCCACTAATGAGCGGGAGAGGAGAGGAACAGGGCGGCACAGCTCTGGCTGGTTATCTATATATCACACACAGAGGATAACGTAAGGTATGTACGATGCAGCAGTAAGTGTCTGTCACTAATGAGCCGGAGAGGAGAGGAACAGGGCGGCACAGCTCTGGCTGGTTATCTATATATCACACACAGAGGATAACGTAAGGTATGTACGATGCAGCAGTAAGTGTCTGCCACTAATGAGCGGGAGAGGAGAGGAACAGGGCGGCACAGCTCTGGCTGGTTATCTATATATCACACACAGAGGATAACGTAAGGTATGTACGATGCAGCAGTAAGTGTCTGTCACTAATGAGCCGGAGAGGAGAGGAACAGGGCGGCACAGCTCTGGCTGGTTATCTATATATCACACACAGAGGATAACGTAAGGTATGTACGATGCGGCAGTAAGTGTCTGCCACTAATGAGCAGGAGAGGAGAGGAACAGGGCAGCAGAGCTCTGGCTGGTTATCTATATATCACACACAGGATAACGTAAGGTATGTACGATGTGGCAGTAAGTGTCTGCACTAATGAGCCGGAGAGGAGAGGAACAGGGCGGCACAGCTCTGGCTGGTTATCTATATATCAAACACACAGGATAACGTAAGGTATGTACGATGCGGCAGTAAGTGTCTGCCACTAATGAGCGGGAGAGGAGAGGAACAGGGCGGCACAGCTCTGGCTGGTTATCTATATATCACACACAGAGGATAACGTAAGGTATGTACGATGCAGCAGTAAGTGTCTGCCACTAATGAGCGGGAGAGGAGAGGAACAGGGCGGCACAGCTCTGGCTGGTTATCTATATATCACACACAGAGGATAACGTAAGGTATGTACGATGCAGCAGTAAGTGTCTGTCACTAATGAGCCGGAGAGGAGAGGAACAGGGCGGCACAGCTCTGGCTGGTTATCTATATATCACACACAGGATAACGTAAGGTATGTACGATGCGGCAGTAAGTGTCTGCCACTAATGAGCAGGAGAGGAGAGGAACAGGGCGGCACAGCTCTGGCTGGTTATCTATATATCACACACACAGGATAACATAAGGTATGTACGATGCAGCAGTAAGTGTCTGCCACTAATGAGCGGGAGAGGAGAGGAACAGGGCGGCACAGCTCTGGCTGGTTATCTATATATCACACACACAGGATAACGTAAGGTATGTACGATGCAGCAGTAAGTGTCTGCCACTAATGAGCGGGAGAGGAACAGGGCGGCACAGCTCTGGCTGGTTATCTATATATCACACACACAGGATAACATAAGGTATGTACGATGCAGCAGTAAGTGTCTGCCACTAATGAGCGGGAGAGGAGAGGAACAGGGCGGCACAGCTCTGGCTGGTTATCTATATATCACACACACAGGATAACGTAAGGTATGTACGATGCAGCAGTAAGTGTCTGCCACTAATGAGCGGGAGAGGAACAGGGCGGCACAGCTCTGGCTGGTTATCTATATATCACACACACAGGATAACGTAAGGTATGTACGATGCAGCAGTAAGTGTCTGCCACTAATGAGCGGGAGAGGAACAGGGCGGCACAGCTCTGGCTGGTTATCTATATATCACACACACACAGGATAACGTAAGGTATGTACGATGCAGCAGTAAGTGTCTGCCACTAATGAGCGGGAGAGGAACAGGGCGGCACAGCTCTGGCTGGTTATCTATATATCACACACACAGGATAACGTAAGGTATGTACGATGCAGCAGTAAGTGTCTGCCACTAATGAGCCGGAGAGGAGAGGAACAGGGCGGCACAGCTCTGGCTGGTTATCTATATATCACACACACACAGGATAACGTAAGGTATGTACGATGCAGCAGTAAGTGTCTGCCACTAATGAGCAGGAGAGGAGAGGAACAGGGCGGCACAGCTCTGGCTGGTTATCTATATATCACACACAGAGGAAAGCCGCTATAACAATTATTACTAGTATGCCTGAGACACACATAAGGACAGTCTCAGTGCTTTTAGCTTCAGACGTTTCCCTCTTTCCTCATGATGGGACCTTTACTCAGGACAACCCGGACCGGTCGCAGGTAAGTGTGAGAATAAGGTAGAACCTGCGGCCACAGTGTTCCTCAAACACACAATGGGGGGGATTCAATCCATCGCCTTGTGCCAGACAGGGGTGGTGTTACTGTACATGTGTGTAACTGCTGCAATTTGCCTTTATACTGTATATGCAGAGAAGTGTCAGCCGACCTGTGACTACCGACATGTGATATGACTGCTAGGAAACGCTTACTCTCCCGCTGTACCTTTTGGGGTGTATCTGGGGTTGAGGACGGCGGGAAGCACAAAACGCACGGCTCCATCAGCTTCCACAGGCAGCTCCTGCACGTATTTCAGGGTCACCTCCGCCTCCTGCCCGGGGGGTAGATTCCCAACGCTGCAGCTGAATATGTCGGCAGAGCTCGCGTCCTCCTCCAATAGGAACGCCTGCTGACCCTTGCTCATGGCTTCATCGTAGGTTTCCTTCGCCTAAAACATGAAAGGGGTGAGAGGGAGGAGGGGGGTCACTATCAGTAGTCTCATTCACACAGGCCCTGATTCAGAGGAGCAGCAAACACATTGCAGGTGCGATGCCGTACGTAGCGGTTCTGCAGAAATATGCGAATATCGCAGCTGCTGGGATTTGTACAAAGACTCCCGCGTCTCTAAGCCGCCACTTGCATACAAAGACGCACCACCTGGCGCACATCAGACAATAATCTGAGCAGGTTATGGAAGGAAGCCGCCGGAGCCATTGTAACTACATGCACAGGTGCAGTTGCTGGCTCAGTCACGCCCCTGAAATGATCACGGCGCACCTGTAGTTGACGCCCACAAACGCTCACTGACTGTCAAGCACTCTGCATGCCAACCCTCACCGCTGATAATCTAGCATGGCATGTGCGCAGTGCGGCTCTGATGCATGTGCGGTACAGAAACCACCCTCTAATCTGCAAACGTCGGCACTGCGCCCAGCGCTGAATCAGGCTCACTACAGGGAAAATGCTATAGTCCGTCACCGGGTTTGGCCTGTTCAATGATTGCCACTCGCCGGGATCTCGCCGAAGCCTGCAAGCTGCAGCGTATTACATTTACTCCGTGTTGGAAACAGAGGTTGATGCAAATAAGAAGAAGGTTGCAGGTGCACAATTCAAACATTACCAATTTATTAATAATAATCATTGCAATAACATTTTGCATTTTGAGTGAGGTTCTTCGCATAGTTATGGTCATAAATAACGGCTTGCCCACCGCGTCCAGGTGACCTCATTAGTCGGCCAAGTCCCTAACATTTTGGGGGGTACAAATCCTGGGCGTGGGACCCCCCAAAATGAAGCAGCTGAGTCACCCCAGGGCAACACAAAAGTGAAAAATTATATAGTGCAAAAGTGAAGATAGGTTAGTGAGGGAGGCTGCTGAAAAGAGCAGAGGTAAATTAGTGAGAGGTAATGAAGGGAGAGATAAAGTAGTGAGAGGTAAAGTAGTGAGAGGTAATGAAGGAGAGATAAAGTAGTGAGAGGTAAAGTAGTGAGAGGTAATGAAGGGAGAGATAAAGTAGTGAGAGGTAATGAAGGGAGAGATAAAGTAGTGAGAGGTAAAGTAGTGAGAGGTAATGAAGGGAGAGATAAAGTAGTGAGAGGTAAAGTAGTGAGAGGTTATGAAGGGAGAGATAAAGTAGTGAGAGGTAAAGTAGTGAAGTGTGAAGGTAAGAAATGAATTACAGTGAAACAAAACACACGATAGGGATGAAAGTAAATATGAAAATAAGTGTTAATATGTGTTGCTCCTGAGGCAAAACAGCCACACCAGTCCAGGGGGACACACACCCCGGAAATGCTCCCCCATCTGATAATACAATACACATTTGTGCAGGACTCACCTTGCTCTGCATGCAGTCTAAGAAATGTCAGGAACCTAATTAATACTAATATATAGGACAGGTGGGCGTGGGTGCTACCACCAGGCAGAAGGGGTCTCTGGCCTTCTATTGTGTATGTAAATACACAGCATTAGGTATACAGGGGAGGGGTCCTGGGGTGCACACCGGTAACGAGAGGTGCGACCCTGCGGAGACCTGCACCTGCAACCTTGTCTTTGTCTGCCGTTCTACTGAAAGGTCTCCGCAGGGTCGCACCTCTCATTACCGGTGGGCACCACAGGACCCCTCCCCTGTTGATACAACTAAGCCTGATGTATCAGAGGAAGGTGTTAATTACTAACAATAGTAGTTGTTCAGAGTCTTACAGCATTGTGGGGTTTCGCTTTTACTGCGCAATCCACGTCTGACTGCAAACTCGCTGCAACTAGAGGCTGAAATAGGCGTGGGCACACAGGGAGGGGCTCAGTGCGACTGCACTCATCACGGACAATACAGAGGTTGCGCTAATAACCATTTAACAGTTAAACATGATTTATGAAGAATGAGCTAAGAGAACTTGCCATTAGGACATTGGCGTGACGGCTGCTGGAAATGGGATTGTGCAGTAATATGTGAATAATAAATGATAAATCAGACTTCTCATTCAGTCCTAGTTATCTGCAACATTAGTAATATCTGAACTATTATATAAACCAATTTAATTTGTAACGTGATAAAAAAAAAAGTATCAAATCTTTCAAAACCCGAGAAACGTCTTAGAGATCCCAATCTTTGCTCGTTAGTGCATATCTGTGATCTGTAACAGAAGGGGAAGGAACAGACAATAAGTCATACACCACAGACCCTAATCTGCAGGGATCAGTCCAGCAACACTGGTGACACCACACTCGGCAACGGGAGAGCTCAGCTCTGTGGTTAGCGGCTGAGGCAGCGCAGCGCTGGGTATAGGAGCTATTCTCAATATTCTCAGGACTTCTGGCGTGGTCGGTAACGGATACATAGCTGACAGCGCGGCACCTCCATTGCCCCGGCGGATGATGGAAGCTTAGTGCTAAATCATGCAGAAATTAAAATTGTGTGTGTATGTGTATGTATATATATATATATATATATATATATATATATATTTATTTTTTATTTTATTTTTTTATTTTATTTTTTTCCTTTCTGTTTTTCAAACCTCTAAAGAAGAAAAATTACAAATAATTTGCAGGGACGAGAATTAAAAAAATAAACAGTTTTCTCATTGGACGTAACCCACTTGGGTTGAGATGGAAAATCTGGTAGTGGTGATAATGATAATAATACAATAGTGAAAAATATACACTAATAATAATAATAATAATAATAATATGGGGAATAGCGGCTCCGCAGGAGACAGGGCACAAAAGCAAGCTTTTAGGATCACATGGTGTGTACTGGCTCCTCCCCCTATGACCCTCCTCCAAGCCTCAGTTAGGTACTGTGCCCGGACGAGCGTACACAATAAGGAAGGATCTTGAATCCCGGGTAAGACTCATACCAGCCACACCAATCACACCGTACAACTTGTGATCTGAACCCAGTTAACAGTATGATAACAATGAAGTAGCCTCTAAAAAAGATGGCTCACAACAATAATAACCCGATTTTTGTAACAATAACTATGTACAAGTAATGCAGACAATCCGCACTTGGGATGGGCGCCCAGCATCCACTACGGACTACGAGAAATAGATTTATCGGTAAGTAAAATCTTATTTTCTCTAACGTCCTAGTGGATGCTGGGGACTCCGTCAGGACCATGGGGATTATACCAAAGCTCCCAAACGGGCGGGAGAGTGCGGGTGACTCTGCAGCACCGAATGAGAGAACTCCAGGTCCTCCTCAGCCAGGGTATCAAATTTGTAGAATTTTACAAACGTGTTCCCCCCTGACCACGTAGCTGCTCGGCAAAATTTTAAAGCCGAGACCCCCTCGGGCATCCGCCCAAGATGAGCCCACCTTCCTTGTGGAATGGGCATTGACAGATTTTGGCTGTGGCAGGCCTGCCACAGACTGTGCAAGCTGAATTGTACTACAAATCCAACGAGCAATAGTCTGCTTAGAAGCAGGAGCACCCATCTTTTGGGGTGCATACAATATAAACAGCAAGTCAGACTTTCTGACTCCAGCCGTCCTGGAAATATATATATATATATCTATTTTTAGGGCCCCGACAACGTCTAGCAACTTGGAGTCCTCCAAGTCCCTGGTAGCCGCAGGCACCACAATATGTTGTTTCAGGCGAAACGCTGACACCACCTTAGGAAGAAACTGGGGACGAGTCCGCAGTTCTGCCCTGTCCGAATGGAAAAACAAATATGAGCTTTTTTTTTTTTTTTTTTTTAAGACAAAGCCCCCAATTCTGACAATCGCCTGGCCGAGGCCAGGGCCACAACATGGTCCCTTTCCATGTGAGATATTTCAAATCCACAGATTTGATCGGTTCAAACCAATATGATTTGAGGAATCCCAACACTACGTTGAGATCCCACGGTGCCACTGGAGGCACACAAGGGGCTGTATATGCAATACTCCCTTGACAAACGTCTGGACTTCAGGAATTGAAGCCAATTTTTTCTGGAAGAAAATCTACAGGGCCGAAACTTGAACCTTAATGGACCCCAATTTGAGGCTCATAGACACTCCTGTTTTCAGGAAGTGCAGAAATCGACCTAGTTGAAATTTTTTCGTGGGGCCTTCCTGGCCTCACCCACGCAACATATTTTCACCACATGTGGTGATAACGTTGTGCGGTCACCTCCTTCCTGGCTTTGACCAGGGTAGGTATGACCTCTTCCGGAATGCCTTTTCCCTTAGGATCCGGCGTTCAACCGCCATGCCGTCAAACGCAGTCGCGGTAAGTCTTGGAACAGACAAGGTCCCTGCTGGAGCAGGTCCCTTCTTAGAGGCAGATGCCACGGTTCCTCTTGGAATAGACATGGTTCTTGCTGAAAGCAAATCCCATCTTAGCTCCCGAGGCCATTAGTCCTCTGTGAGCATCTCTTGAAGTTCCGGGTACCAAGTCCCTCTTGGCCAATCCGGAGCCACGAGTATAGTTCTTACTCCTCTACGTCTTATAATTCTCAATACCTTGGTTATGAGAAGCAGAAGAGGGAACACATACACCGACTGTTACACCCACGGTGTTACCAGGACGTCCACAGCTATCGCCTGAAGGTCTCGTGACCTGGCGCAATACCTGTCCCGTTTTTTGTTCGGGCGGGACGCCATCATTTCCACCTTTGGTCTTTCCCAACGGTTCACAATCATGCGGAAAACTTCCCGATGAAGTTCCCACTCTCCCGGGTGGAGGTCGTGCCTGCTGAGGAAGTCTGCTTCCCAGTCGTCCACTCCCGGAATGAACACTGCTGACAGTGCTATCACATGATTTTCCGTCTAGCGAAAAATCCTTGCAGTTTTGACCACTGCCCTCCTGCTTCTTGTGCCGCCCTATCTGTTTACGTGGGCGACTGCCGTGATGTTATCCCACTGGATCAATACCGGCTGACCTTGAAGCAGAGGCCTTGCTAAGCTTATAGCATTACAAATTTGCTCTTAGCTCCAGTATATTTATGTGGAGAGAATTCTCCAGACTTGATCACACTCCCTGGAAATTTTTTCCCTGTGTGACTGCTCCCCAGCCTCTCAGGCTGGCCTCCGTGGATACCAGCATCCAATCCTGAATGCCGAATCTGCGGCCCTCTAGAAGATGAGCACTCTGTAATCACCACAGGAGAGACACCCTTGTCCTTGGATATAGGGTTATCCGCTGATGCATCTGAAGATGCGATCCAGACCATTTGTCCAGCAGATCCCACTGAAGAGTTCTTGCGTGAAATCTGCCGAATGGAAGCGCTTCGTAATAAGCCACCATTTTTTACCAGGACTCTTGTGCAATGATGCACTGACACTTTTCCTGGTTTTAGGAGGATCCCGATTAGCTCGGATAACTCCCTGGCTTTCTCCTCTGGGAGAAACACCCTTTTCCTGGACTGTGTCCAGAATCATCCCTAGGACCAGCAGACGTGTCGTCGGAACAACTGCGGTTTTGGAATATTTAGAATCCACCCGTGCTGTCGTAGAACTACTTGAGATAGTGCTACTCCGACCTCAACTGTTCTCTGGACCTTGTTCTTATCAGGAGGTCGTCCATTTTCTTTGAAGACGAATCCTCATTTCGGTCATTACCTTGGTAAAGACCCGGGGTGCCTTGGACACTCCAACGGCATCGTCTGAAACTGATAGTGACAGTTCTGTACCACGAACCTGAGGTACCCTTGGTGAGAAAAGCAAATTTTGGGACATGGAGGTAAGCATCCCTGATGTCCCGGGACACCATATAGTCCCCTTGTTCCCAGTTCGCTATCACTGCTCTGAGTGACTCCATCTGGATTTGAACCCTTGTAAGTGTTCAAATTTTTCAGATTTAGAATCGGTCTCACCTAGCCTTCTGGCTTCAGTACCACCCTATAGTGTGGAACAATACCCCTTTCCTTGTTGTAGGAGGGGTAATTTTATTATCACCTGCTGGGAATACAGCTTGTGAATTGTTTTCAATACTGCCTCCCTGTCGGAGGGGGACATTGGTACAGCAGACTACAGGAACCTGCGAGGGGGGAAACGCCTCGACATTCCAATCTGTGCCCCTTTGATACTACTTGTAGGATCCAGGGGTCCTGTACGGTCCCAGCGTCATGCTGAGAACTTAGTAGAAGCGGTGGAGGGCTTCTGTTACTGGGAATGGGCTGCCTGCTGCAGTCTTCTTCCCTTTCCTCTATCCCTGGGCAGATATCTTATAGGGACGAAAAGACTGAGGCTGAAAAGACGGTGTCTTTTTCTGCAGAGATGTGACTTAGGGTAAAAAACGGTGGATCTTCCAGCAGTTGCCGTGGCCACCAGGTCCCATGGACCGACCCCAAATAACTCCTCCCCTTTTATACGGCAATACATCTTTGTGCCGTTTGGAATCTGCATCCCCTGACCACTGTCGTGTCCATAAACATCTTCTTGCAGATATGGACATCGCATTTACTCTTGATGCCAGAGTGCAAATATCCCTCTGCGCATCTCGTATATATAGAAATGCATCCTTTAAATGCTCTATAGTCAATAAAATACTGTCCCTGTCAAGGGTATCAATATTTTTAGTCAGGGAATCCGACCAAGCCACCTCAGCTCTGCACATCCAGGCTGAGGCGATCGCTGGTCACAGTATAACACCAGCATGTGTGTGTATACTTTTTAGGATATTTTTCTGATAAGCATGTGAGCGCCTTATCCACCCTGAGGGGTGTTTCCCAATGCGCCCTAACTTCTGGCGGGAAAGGGTATACCGCCAATAATTTTCTATCGGGGGAAACCCACGCATCATCACACACTTCATTTCATTTATCTGATTCAGGAAAAACTACAGGTAGTTTTTTCACCTCACACATAATACCCTTCTTTGTGGTACTTGGAGTATCAGAAATATGTAACACCTCCTTCATTGCCCTTAACGTGTGGCCCTAAAGGAAAATACGTTTGTTTCTTCACCGTCGACACTGAAATCAGTGTCCGTGTCTGGGTCTATGTCGACCGACTGAGGTAAATGGGCGTTTTTACAAGCCCCTGACGGTGTCTGAGACGCCTGGACCGGTACTAATTTGTTCGCCGGCCGTCTCATGTCGTCAACCCACTTGCAGCGTGTTGACATTATCACGTAATTCCATAAGTAAGCCATCCATTCCGGTGTCGACTCCCTAGAGAGTGACATCACCATTACAGGCAATTTGCTCCGCCTCCTCACCAACATTTTCCTCATACATGTCGACACACACGTACCGACATACAGCACACACATAGGGAATGCTCTGATAGAGGACAGGACCCACTAGCCCTTTGGGGAGACAGAGGGAGAGTTTGCCAGCACACACCAAAATGCTATAATTATACAGGGACAACCCTTATATAAGTGTTCCTCCCATATAGCATTTAATATATATGTATATCGCCAAATCAGTGCCCCCCCTCTCTGTTTTAACCCTGTTTCTGTAGTGCAGTGCAGGGGAGAGCCTGGGAGCCTTCCCCTCAGCCTTTCTGTGAGGGGAAAATGGCGCTGTGTGCTGAGGAGAATAGGCCCCGCCCCCTTTTCGGCGGGCTTCTTCTCCGGAGATTGTGAAGTCTGGCAGGGGTTAAATACATCCATATAGCCTCAAGGGCTATATGTGATGTATTTTTCGCCATACAGGTATTCTACATTGCTGCCAGGGCGCCCCCCCCCGCGCCCTGCACCCTCCGTGATCGCTGTGGGAAGTGTGCTGACAGACAATGGCGCACAGCTGCAGTGCTGTGCGCTACCTGAGGAAGACTGAAAAGTCTTCTGCCGCCTGGTTCCGGACCTCTTCAATCTTCAGCATCTGCAAGGGGGTCGGCGGCGCGGCTCCGGGACGAACCCCAGGGCGAGACCTGTGTTCCGACTCCCTCTGAAGCTAATGGTGTCCAGTAGCCTAAGAATCCAATCCATCCTGCACGCAGGTGAGTTGAAATTCTCTCCCCTAAGTCCCTCGATGCAGTGAGCCTGTTGCCAGCAGGACTCACTGAAAATAAAGAACCTAAAAACTTTTTCTAAGCAACTCTTTAAGAGAGCCACCTAGATTGCACCCTTCTCGGACGGGCACAAAAACCTAACTGAGGCTTGGAGGAGGGTCATAGGGGGAGGAGCCAGTACACACCATGTGATCCTAAAAGCTTGCTTTTGTGCCCTGTCTCCTGCGGAGCCGCTATTCCCCATGGTCCTGACGGAGTCCCCAGCATCCACTAGGACGTTAGAGAAAATACAATAGTGAAATATATACACTAATAATATCCAGGGTGGGAGAGAAACCTCTGCACCTTTATACAAGGAGCCCGGCCCTTCCTGCAGCCGTTACATCAGGTCACACAGCGTCACCGGAACACCACAAGTGTGAGCACACAGTGACAGAACCGCAGGGAGAACAGCCAGGTTCCCAGGTGATACAGGAGGTCTGTGTCATCCATGAACATGTATAGAGCAATGTTGTCACAGTGAGTTCTCCCAGTGAACAGCAAATACATAGCGCTGATTCAGAGGTGCCCTGAGGTCACCCGCAACCGCACAGGTGTATAAGTGCGTATACTCGCCCGTACGCAGGCCGTATACAGATCCTGGCACTGCCACAGCGGTGGGTTACCAGGGGAAGAGGGGCATGATAAGAAGCATGATGGGTCAGGGATAGTTACACATCCAGCCTGTGCTCAGCAGCCCCATGTGACTACTACCAGCCCCGAAACAAGTGACTTTACCATGAATAAAGTCCCAGCTCAGATCTCCGCTCTGTCCGGCCTAGACCCAGCGGCTGGTACTACATACAATGGCGTCCCCACTGCCAGATCTCCCCTGACATCCATGGCTCCCACACAGGCGCGATACGAAGCCTACACCCAGCGGCTGGTACTACATACAATGGCGCCCCCACTGCCAGATCTCCCCTGACATCCATGGCTCCCACACAGGCGCGATACGGAGTCTCTACACCCAGCAGCTGGTACTACATACAATGGCGCCCCCACGGCCAGATCTCCCCTGACATCCATGGCTCCCACACAGGCGCGATACGGAGTCTACACCCAGCGGCTGGTACTACATACAATGGCGCCCCCACTGCCAGATCTCCCCTGACATCCATGGCTCCCACACAGGCGCGATACGGAGTCTCTACACCCAGCAGCTGGTACTACATACAATGGCGCCCCCACGGCCAGATCTCCCCTGACATCCATGGCTCCCACACAGGCGCGATACGGAGTCTCTACACCCAGCGGCTGGTACTACATACAATGGCGCCCCCACTGCCAGATCTCCCCTGACATCCATGGCTCCCACACAGGCGCGATACGGAGTCTCTACACCCAGCGGCTGGTACTACATACAATGGCGTCCCCACTGCCAGATCTCCTGACATCCATGGCTCCCACACAGGCGCGATACGGAGTCTCTACACCCAGCGGCTGGTACTACATACAATGGCGCCCCCACGGCCAGATCTCCCCTGACATCCATGGCTCCCACACAGGCGCGATACGGAGTCTCTACACCCAGCGGCTGGTACTACATACAATGGCGTCCCCACTGCCAGATCTCCCCTGACATCCATGGCTCCCACACAGGCGCGATACGGAGTCTCTACACCCAGCGGCTGGTACTACATACAATGGCGCCCCCACTGCCAGATCTCCCCTGACATCCATGGCTCCCACACAGGCGCGATACGGAGTCTCTACACCCAGCGGCTGGTACTACATACAATGGCGTCCCCACTGCCAGATCTCCCCTGACATCCATGGCTCCCACACAGGCGCGATACGGAGTCTACACCCAGCGGCTGGTACTACATACAATGGCGCCCCCACTGCCAGATCTCCCCTGACATCCATGGCTCCCACACAGGCGCGATACGGAGTCTCTACACCCAGCGGCTGGTACTACATACAATGGCGTCCCCACTGCCAGATCTCCCCTGACATCCATGGCTCCCACACAGGCGCGATACGGAGTCTACACCCAGCGGCTGGTACTACATACAATGGCGCCCCCACTGCCAGATCTCCCCTGACATCCATGGCTCCCACACAGGCGCGATACGGAGTCTCTACACCCAGCAGCTGGTACTACATACAATGGCGCCCCCACGGCCAGATCTCCCCTGACATCCATGGCTCCCACACAGGCGCGATACAGAGTCTCTACACCCAGCGGCTGGTACTACATACAATGGCGCCCCCACTGCCAGATCTCCCCTGACATCCATGGCTCCCACACAGGCGCGATACGGAGTCTCTACACCCAGCGGCTGGTACTACATACAATGGCGTCCCCACTGCCAGATCTCCTGACATCCATGGCTCCCACACAGGCGCGATACAGAGTCTACACCCAGCGGCTGGTACTACATACAATGGCGCCCCCACTGCCAGATCTCCTGACATCCATGGCTCCCACACAGGCGCGATACGGAGTCTACACCCAGCGGCTGGTACTACATACAATGGCGCACCCACTGCCAGATCTCCCCTGACATCCATGGCTCCCAGACAGGCGCGATACCGAGTCTCTACACCCAGCGGCTGGTACTACATACAATGGCGTCCCCACTGCCAGATCTCCCCTGACATCCATGGCTCCCACACAGGCGCGATACGGAGTCTCTACACCCAGCGGCTGGTACTACATACAATGGCGTCCCCACTGCCAGATCTCCCCTGACATCCATGGCTCCCACACAGGCGCGATACGGAGTCTCTACACCCAGCGGCTGGTACTACATACAATGGCGCCCCCACTGCCAGATCTCCCCTGACATCCATGGCTCCCACACAGGCGCGATACGGAGCCTCTACACCCAGCGGCTGGTACTACATACAATGGCGCCCCCACTGCCAGATCTCCCCCGACATCCATGGCTCCCACACAGGCGCGATACGGAGTCTACACCCAGCGGCTGGTACTACATACAATGGCGCCCCCACTGCCAGATCTCCCCCGACATCCATGGCTCCCACACAGGCGCGATACGGAGTCTACACCCAGCGGCTGGTACTACATACAATGGCGCCCCCACTGCCAGATCTCCCCCGACATCCATGGCTCCCACACAGGCGCGATACGGAGTCTACACCCAGCGGCTGGTACTACATACAATGGCGCCCCCACTGCCAGATCTCCCCCGACATCCATGGCTCCCACACAGGCGCGATACGGAGTCTACACCCAGCGGCTGGTACTACATACAATGGCGCCCCCACTGCCAGATCTCCCCTGACATCCATGGCTCCCAGACAGGCGCGATACGGAGTCTCTACACCCAGCGGCTGGTACTACATACAATGGCGCCCCCACTGCCAGATCTCCCCTGACATCCATGGCTCCCACACAGGCGTGATACGGAGTCTCTACACCCAGCGGCTGGTACTACATACAATGGCGTCCCCACTGCCAGATCTCCCCTGACATCCATGGCTCCCACACAGGCGCGATACGGAGTCTCTACACCCAGCGGCTGGTACTACATACAATGGCGCCCCCACTGCCAGATCTCCCCTGACATCCATGGCTCCCACACAGGCGCGATACGGAGTCTCTACACCCAGTGGCTGGTACTACATACAATGGCGCCCCCACTGCCAGATCTCCCCTGACATCCATGGCTCCCACACAGGCGCGATACGGAGCCTACACCCAGCGGCTGGTACTACATACAATGGCGCCCCCACTGCCAGATCTCCCCTGACATCCATGGCTCCCACACAGGCGCGATACGGAGTCTACACCCAGCGGCTGGTACTACATACAATGGCGCCCCCACTGCCAGATCTCCCCTGACATCCATGGCTCCCACACAGGCGCGATACGGAGCCTACACCCAGCGGCTGGTACTACATACAATGGCGCCCCCACTGCCAGATCTCCCCTGACATCCATGGCTCCCACACAGGCGCGATACGGAGTCTCTACACCCAGCGGCTGGTACTACATACAATGGCGCCCCCACTGCCAGATCTCCCCTGACATCCATGGCTCCCAGACAGGCGCGATACCGAGTCTCTACACCCAGCGGCTGGTACTACATACAATGGCGTCCCCACTGCCAGATCTCCCCTGACATCCATGGCTCCCACACAGGCGCGATACGGAGCCTACACCCAGCGGCTGGTACTACATACAATGGCGCCCCCACTGCCAGATCTCCCCTGACATCCATGGCTCCCACACAGGCGCGATACGGAGTCTCTACACCCAGCGGCTGGTACTACATACAATGGCGTCCCCACTGCCAGATCTCCCCTGACATCCATGGCTCCCACACAGGCGCGATACGGAGTCTCTACACCCAGCGGCTGGTACTACATACAATGGCGCCCCCACTGCCAGATCTCCCCTGACATCCATGGCTCCCACACAGGCGCGATACGGAGTCTCTACACCCAGTGGCTGGTACTACATACAATGGCGCCCCCACTGCCAGATCTCCCCTGACATCCATGGCTCCCACACAGGCGCGATACGGAGCCTACACCCAGCGGCTGGTACTACATACAATGGCGCCCCCACTGCCAGATCTCCCCTGACATCCATGGCTCCCACACAGGCGCGATACGGAGTCTACACCCAGCGGCTGGTACTACATACAATGGCGCCCCCACTGCCAGATCTCCCCTGACATCCATGGCTCCCACACAGGCGCGATACGGAGCCTACACCCAGCGGCTGGTACTACATACAATGGCGCCCCCACTGCCAGATCTCCCCTGACATCCATGGCTCCCACACAGGCGCGATACGGAGTCTCTACACCCAGCGGCTGGTACTACATACAATGGCGCCCCCACTGCCAGATCTCCCCTGACATCCATGGCTCCCACACAGGCGCGATACGGAGTCTCTACACCCAGCGGCTGGTACTACATACAATGGCGCCCCCACTGCCAGATCTCCCCCGACATCCATGGCTCCCACACAGGCGCGATACGGAGTCTACACCCAGCGGCTGGTACTACATACAATGGCGCCCCCACTGCCAGATCTCCCCCGACATCCATGGCTCCCACACAGGCGCGATATGGAGTCTACACCCAGCGGCTGGTACTACATACAATGGTGCCCCCACTGCCAGATCTCCCCTGACATCCATGGCTCCCACACAGGCGCGATACGGAGTCTACACCCAGCGGCTGGTACTACATACAATGGCGCCCCCACTGCCAGATCTCCCCCGACATCCATGGCTCCCACACAGGCGCGATACGGAGTCTACACCCAGCGGCTGGTACTACATACAATGGTGCCCCCACTGCCAGATCTCCCCTGACATCCATGGCTCCCACACAGGCGCGATACGGAGTCTCTACACCCAGCGGCTGGTACTACATACAATGGCGTCCCCACTGCCAGATCTCCTGACATCCATGGCTCCCACACAGGCCCGATACGGAGTCTCTACACCCAGCGGCTGGTACTACATACAATGGCGTCCCCACTGCCAGATCTCCCCTGACATCCATGGCTCCCACACAGGCGTGATACGGAGTCTCTACACCCAGTGGCTGGTACTACATACAATGGCGCCCCCACTGCCAGATCTCCCCTGACATCCATGGCTCCCACACAGGCGTGATACGGAGTCTCTACACCCAGTGGCTGGTACTACATACAATGGCGCCCCCACTGCCAGATCTCCCCTGACATCCATGGCTCCCACACAGGCGTGATACGGAATCTCTACACCCAGTGGCTGGTACTACATACAATGGCGCCCCCACTGCCAGATCTCCCCTGACATCCATGGCTCCCACACAGGCGCGATACGGAGTCTCTACACCCAGCGGCTGGTACTACATACAATGGCGCCCCCACTGCCAGATCTCCTGACATCCATGGCTCCCACACAGGCGCGATACGGAGTCTACACCCAGCGGCTGGTACTACATACAATGGCGCCCCCGCTGCCAGATCTCCCCTGACATCCATGGCTCCCACACAGGCGCGATACGGAGTCTACACCCAGCGGCTGGTACTACATACAATGGCGCCCCCGCTGCCAGATCTCCCCTGACATCCATGGCTCCCACACAGGCGCGATACGGAGTCTACACCCAGCGGCTGGTACTACATACAATGGCGCCCCCAATGCCAGATCTCCTGACATCCATGGCTCCCACACAGGCGCGATACGGAGTCTCTACACCCAGCGGCTGGTACTACATACAATGGTGCCCCCACTGCCAGATCTCCCCTGACACCCATGGCTCCCACACAGGCGCGATACGGAGCCTACACCCAGCGGCTGGTACTACATACAATGGCGCCCCCACTGCCAGATCTCCTGACATCCGTGGCTCCCACACAGGCGCGATACGGAGTCTCTACACCCAGCGGCTGGTACTACATACAATGGCGCCCCCACTGCCAGATCTCCCCTGACATCCATGGCTCCCACACAGGCTCGATACGGAGCCTACACCCAGCGGCTGGTACTACATACAATGGCGTCCCCACTGCCAGATCTCCCCTGACATCTATGGCTCCCACACAGGCGCTATACGGAGTCTACACCCAGCGGCTGGTACTACATACAATGGCGCCCCCACTGCCAGATCTCCCCTGACATCCATGGCTCCCACACAGGCGTGATACGGAGTCTCTACACCCAGCGGCTGGTACTACATACAATGGCGTCCCCACTGCCAGATCTCCCCTGACATCCATGGCTCCCACACAGGCGTGATACGGAGTCTCTACACCCAGCGGCTGGTACTACATACAATGGCGCCCCCACTGCCAGATCTCCCCTGACATCCATGGCTCCCACACAGGCGCGATACGGAGTCTACACCCAGCGGCTGGTACTACATACAATGGCGTCCCCACTGCCAGATCTCCCCTGACATCCATGGCTCCCACACAGGCGCGATACGGAGTCTACACCCAGCGGCTGGTACTACATACAATGGCGCCCCCACTGCCAGATCTCCCAACATCCATGGCTCCCACACAGGCGCGATACGGAGTCTACACCCAGCGGCTGGTACTACATACAATGGCGCCCCCACTGCCAGATCTCCCCTGACATCTATGGCTCCCACACAGGCGTGATACAGAGTCTACACCCAGCGGCTGGTACTACATACAATGGCGCCCCCGCTGCCAGATCTCCCCTGACATCCATGGCTCCCACACAGGCGCGATACGGAGTCTACACCCAGCGGCTGGTACTACATACAATGGCGCCCCCAATGCCAGATCTCCTGACATCCATGGCTCCCACACAGGCGCGATACGGAGTCTCTACACCCAGCGGCTGGTACTACATACAATGGTGCCCCCACTGCCAGATCTCCCCTGACATCCATGGCTCCCACACAGGCGCGATACGGAGCCTACACCCAGCGGCTGGTACTACATACAATGGCGCCCCCACTGCCAGATCTCCTGACATCCATGGCTCCCACACAGGCGCGATACGGAGTCTCTACACCCAGCGGCTGGTACTACATACAATGGCGCCCCCACTGCCAGATCTCCCCTGACATCCATGGCTCCCACACAGGCTCGATACGGAGCCTACACCCAGCGGCTGGTACTACATACAATGGCGTCCCCACTGCCAGATCTCCCCTGACATCTATGGCTCCCACACAGGCGCGATACGGAGTCTACACCCAGCGGCTGGTACTACATACAATGGCGCCCCCACTGCCAGATCTCCCCTGACATCCATGGCTCCCACACAGGCGTGATACGGAGTCTCTACACCCAGCGGCTGGTACTACATACAATGGCGTCCCCACTGCCAGATCTCCCCTGACATCCATGGCTCCCACACAGGCGCGATACGGAGTCTACACCCAGCGGCTGGTACTACATACAATGGCGCCCCCACTGCCAGATCTCCCCTGACATCCATGGCTCCCACACAGGCGCGATACGGAGTCTACACCCAGCGGCTGGTACTACATACAATGGCGTCCCCACTGCCAGATCTCCCCTGACATCCATGGCTCCCACACAGGCGCGATACGGAGTCTACACCCAGCGGCTGGTACTATATACAATGGCGCCCCCACTGCCAGATCTCCCAACATCCATGGCTCCCACACAGGCGCGATACGGAGTCTACACCCAGCGGCTGGTACTACATACAATGGCGCCCCCACTGCCAGATCTCCCCTGACATCTATGGCTCCCACACAGGCGTGATACAGAGTCTACACCCAGCGGCTGGTACTACATACAATGGCGCCCCCACTGCCAGATCTCCCAACATCCATGGCTCCCACACAGGCGCGATACGGAGTCTACACCCAGCGGCTGGTACTACATACAATGGCGCCCCCACTGCCAGATCTCCCCTGACATCCATGGCTCCCACACAGGCGCGATACGGAGTCTACACCCAGCGGCTGGTACTACATACAATGGTGCCCCCACTGCCAGATCTCCCCTGACATCCATGGCTCCCACACAGGCGCGATACGGAGTCTACACCCAGCGGCTGGTACTACATACAATGGCGTCCCCACTGCCAGATCTCCCTTGACATCCATGGCTCCCACACAGGCGTGATACAGAGTCTCTACACCCAGCGGCTGGTACTACATACAATGGCGCCCCCACTGCCAGATCTCCCCTGACATCCATGGCTCCCACACAGGCGCGATACGGAGTCTACACCCAGCGGCTGGTACTACATACAATGGCGTCCCCACTGCCAGATCTCCCCTGACATCCATGGCTCCCACACAGGCGCGATACGGAGTCTCTACACCCAGCGGCTGGTACTACATACAATGGTGCCCCCACTGCCAGATCTCCCCTGACATCCATGGCTCCCACACAGGCGAGATACGGAGTCTACACCCAGTGGCTGGTACTACATACAATGGCGCCCCCACTGCCAGATCCCCCCTGACATCCATGGCTCCCACACAGGCGCGATACAGAGTCTCTACACCCAGCGGCTGGTACTACATACAATGGCGCCCCCACTGCCAGATCTCCTGACATCCATGGCTCCCACACAGGCGCGATACGGAGTCTCTACACCGCAGCCATCAGCCCGAGTAATAAATGTGAATGCGCTCAGACTCCAATAGCTGATCAGTAATTAATAATAAATATCCCCAGTAACGACCTGAATAACACGTCTTCCTCATTACCTGCTTCTTCTCCTGGAGGTCCGCCACGATCTTCTTCCCTTCTATGGTCGCCTCAAAGCTGTAGACAGCAGAGTCTTCATTCATGGGGAACACAAAGACGGCCTCCACCGCCTTCTCCTCCCGGTTCTTATATCTGAGCGTGGCGGAGACATCGGCCACGAAGCCTTTCACCTGGATGTCCACCGAGATCCCCTGTAGAGGAACTGGACACCACAAGGGGAAACAGTTATGTCGTGTTTATTACCACTCTGTAGCGTCCTGTTATGGCGGATAGAAAGCGGATTAGGTTGTACATACGTGTCCTCATACACCTAGTGTCTATACGCCGTACTGCACGAGACGCCCGGCGCCACTGAGACTCTCCAAGGGGAGTAGCGTCTTATTCACACACAGATGTACAAGTGTCGCACACCAGGCTGATCAGTGTAATCCAGCAATGAAGTTTTGTCGCTTCCAGTTGTGTTATTTATGTGAACAAGACGCACATTTTGGGCGCAGCCTAGTCGCCCGGGACCTGACGCGTGGGGAGGAGCTATTTGCAGTGACATGAATGACACAGTATGAGGTCACATCTCTAGGGGCACATTGCGGACATAAAACACTAGTGACAAATGCAAAGATCGTGTGACGGATTCACCGACAAACTTTCAGCAACACAAAAATTCTGTTGAAGTGGTGACATGAATAACCTGGATATAGGTAATATTACTATATATATATATATATATATATATATATATATATATATTACTATATATATTATTATACTATTACTGTCGCTATCAGATAATACTGTATGGGGACTGCGCAGTAATGTGGATTGTTTAGTCTCTCTCGGAGCATTGCATACCAAGTATACAGTACGGTATTAAATAACGCATTATATTTGATGGGAATTATATTTCATTTAGAATCGGGATGCACACAAGCGGACAACCCTCTCATTCACCAGCAATATTACCGCCTGTTACATGGGCCATGGACACGAGCAGTGGTGGCTCCAGAGGTGGCGCTGCATCATAGTCTAAAACACAAATATCGGAGCCACACCTACTGCCAGTGAGTCCCGGCCGGTGGTATTTGGGGTGACAGTTGGTGCGGCTCCCATATTTGAATTTTGGACTGCGCTGCAGCCGCCCCTCTGGAGCCGCCACTGGACAAGAGGACTCTGGGATCGGTTATCTGGGGATGGGCACTAAATAACAGCTCCCACCTTGTCATGGTCCCTGGTCACCACCCTGCTCTTCCTTCCCGCATAACTCAATCTTCCCAGTCATACCAGATAGGCACTGCGGGCACAGAGGGGTTGCTCCTATCATAGTCCTAGGCATTACTGGCCGTTACCAGCTAATCAGCGACGCCAGAGGAACGCACTGGTCAGGGACCCGGCCTCCTCTGCTATCCTCGTGTATATTACCTAAAGGGCCCTACACACTGGACGATATTTAAGAACGATGTGAACAATTTAGTTTAAAAAATGAACGATATATCGTTGATCTAATTCAGTGTGGAGGCACTGACGGCGGACAATGTGCGTCCCCACAATCGTTCATAGCTGGCCTTGCATTGTTTATCATTGTAAGCCAATTTGGACGATATCGTTGTATGTAATGTGCCTTATTGTTCAGTGTAGACGTAATCAATGATGAACGATATTAACGATTTAGTCGATCCGGCACCTCCAAACCACTCCCCGGACACCCGCTTGCCGCCATTTCCAAACTACAGGAGGAGCACAGCACAGGGCTGAGGAGCGTGGCGCAGTACTTAATAGAAAAAAAAGGTAATTAAAGCATTGTTCAAATCGTTCATACAAATCGTTCAGTGAGCACGCTCAAAATTGTTACTAAAAAACTACTTGAAAAATCGTTCATCATTCATATTGTTCATCGCTCAGTGTGTAGGGCCCTTAAGAGGGCGGAGAATGAGCGACAGAGGTGGGTGACTGACAGGGGAGTGCTGTACGGAAGGAGTGAATTACAGGGATGGCCAGTTTCCATGCAGAAGAGCTGGCACTCGTACAGCAAGCGCAGACTGTTTGCAGGCTGTGACACATTACAGACCACCAATCACTAAATGCAGCCTCCGTCTGACGACTTGAGTTGGTGGATGGGCAGTAGCTCACGTGGAAGCTGGAATTTCCCCCAGGCCACTTGCAGAGCTCGGACACTGTCAGAACTGGGGGCTGTATTACAAATCTCCCTATGTGGCTTTCCCCATAAGAAACCATTTGTTGGTTTCTAGGTTCCGTTTACATTAGGACATTGATTCTGCCTCGATGCTACAATCACAACCTACCAAAGAAGAATGGGGATCTCGTCAGGCACTGGATGTGGTGACATTGAGGTTCTGTCAGTAGGAGACAGAAGATCTCCTGGCCCTCTGTGATGCCCACAAAAGAGGTTGGTCTGCACTAAATCAGATGATGGCTAGTTGGACCACCTCTGGCACGTCTACATTGGGAAACCTGTTCCGTTTAGTGTGGGGATCGCCAGATATTTCTGGCCGGTGCAGCATGGAGCTCTGGCTTTGGCAACTGTGTCCAGCAGCCACGCAGTCCTCCAATGCATCCCTTTTTTTGACCCCAAGGAAAATGGTTTTGGTTAGAAGAAGCTGCACACTGAGAATACGCACCCAAAGGAGCAGCATTGGGACAACATCCAAAATGTCCAGCGTTGCATAAATGAGAAATGTAATAAAAGTATGGTAAAACCTCTTCACTGAACCCACTGGGGGAAGGCCGCGTGTGGGGATAGGACTGAGCGCCCTCCCAGATTACACTCTAGCTGTCCCTGCAAAGTTTAACAAAGCAAAAGGTTTTGCATGGGGTGACGGGTGCGGTTTCTTTCTCGTGGGAATACATTTTCAACCGTATGCCGAGGAGTTTGGGTATAAAGATAAGAGGGTTTCCTGCAGAATGGGGCTATACAAAGGAGCTTACACAGTTTGAAGGTATATTTGTTTAAGTGCCAACGTCTTGATGGTCCAGTGTCTGCAAATGAACCCCAGGGAAAAGGATTTAACATAATATACAGTATAAAACTGCAAACATAAAGGAGCGTTCCAGCTGGATAGACTAGGTGCACTTCCACTGTACAGTATGCAGCAAGTTATTCCAAATGCATTTATTTTGACATTACAAACTATAAAATCCAGTTTCCAGTTTCATCACGCTGGCCAATCACTAATAGAAGCCTAAACATGTGACCTCTACCGGCCCTGCTAATCCGGTCATCTGGCAGCTGTAATTACTAGGCGGGGGGCGCCAGCGTCAGTCTGGTGACAGTGGGTGGGAAGGGGGGGGGGGAGGGGGGAGATCGTACCTGGACTCCGGGAGGCCACAATGATGAGACCACAGCATGCATTATAGGGAGACATCGTTACGCTGGTCCTGTGAGGAGATAAAGCACAAGTGTCAGCGCAGTAATATACAGCAGCCATTTGTATGTTCACAATACACTCCCAAACTACTCAATCAATTCTGATGGGGTTTTCACTGAAATGTTTCTTGAGATTCTCCAAATAACAGTGGCTAATAATTGGCTTATTAGAGAACAAAATAACCAACAGAGCGAATCGTCTGTCGTCGTGCCACAGAGCAAGTAATGGGGGGTCAGAGTCATACATGGGTAATGAAAGGGGAGGGGGGGGGGGGGAGTCGGAGGCATACATGGGTAATGAGGGGGGGAGCCAGAGGCATACATGGGTAATGAGGGGGGGGGGGGGGGGAGTCAGAGGCATACATGGGTAATGGGGGGGGGGGGGGGAGTCAGAGGCATACATGGGTAATGGTGGGGAGGGGAGTCAGAGGCATACATGGGTAATGAGGGGGGGGGGGGGGGAGTCAGAGGCATACATGGGTAATGAGGGGGGGGGGGGGGGGGAGTCAGAGGCATACATGGGTAATGAGGGGGGGGGGGGGAGTCAGAGGCATACATGGGTAATGGTGTGGGGGGGGGGGGGAGTCAGACGCATACATGGGAAATGAGGGGGGAGGGGAGTCAGAGGCATACATGGGTAATGAGGGGGGGGAGTCAGAGGCATACCTGGGTAATGGTGGGGGGGGGGGGGGAGAGTCACAGGCATACATGGGTAATGGGGGGGGGGGAGCAGGGGCATACATGGGTAATGGTGGGGAGGGGAGTCAGAGGCATACATGGGTAATGAGGGGGGGGAGTCAGAGGCATACATGGGTAATGGTGGGGGGGGGGGGGGGAGTCACAGGCATACATGGGAAATGAGGGGGGGGGAAGCAGGGGCATACATGGGTAATGGGGGGGAGGGGAGTCAGAGGCATACATGGGTTTGGGGGGGGGGGGGGGGGGGGGAGTCAGAGGCATACATGGGTAATAAGGGGGGGGGGGAGCCAGAGGCATACATGGGTAATGAGGGAGGGAGGTGGAAATCAGAGGTCCATATGGGTAATGGGGTACATTATAATGGGGCACCCCCTGTCAGTTAGGAACATTTTATTTTTCTCAAGTGACGCAACACAGTGTGCAGAGGTGCGCGTCTGTAAGGGGGAGGTGGCGCCAGTCAGTGTTGTAGGGTGCAGTGCGCTGAGGGAGCTAATACAGTTTCCCCGTCGACTGCATGTCCCCGACTGCAGTGCTGCTGACGCAGACGGCCGACCCACCCTCCCCACAGTACCAGTGCGTGTCTTTGCATACTATTGCTGCACTTGAAAAAATAAAAAAAATTCCTAAATGACAGAGGGGGCACGTGCCTTGGTGCCCCCCCTGAATCCGCCTATGTATATATGCAATGTTTCCGCGTCACTACTACCACACACCCAATAAAAACGAAATGTGTGCAAGTAAGACAAAGTAATGTGTATGCACTATGTCGCTGACGATGTGCCCTCCCGCGCGTCATCAGCGACATCCTCCATTGGACCTGTGTGCATGGCCAAGGGACATCATCCCCAGCAAGAGCCCCCACTGCCCCCCCACCATCGCTGTTGGCATCGGCAAGTGTGTATGCACTTGCTGATGCCGGCCCTGCCACCGGTTACCGGCGCTAGCGAGATCGCGCTGGGTACACATCGTTTAATGTGTACCCAGCTTTGGAAGTACCTGGTTCTGTGAATGAGATACTCCCTTGCTGTACCACACCCTGACAGAGAGGTGAGGACAGCACCCAGAACAGACACAAAGCAGTGTGGTATTTATTCTGCAACCAGGATTTCTGCAACACCCCCGCAGCTCAATATATGTCAACACATGTAACTAACCCGTGCAATAATATGCAATACCGCTATTCACAGGACTTTCATTCAGTAGAGACAAACACCTCCAAAAAACAATTAACAGATGCATTGTAAAATATAAAAATAAATTCCATGTCTTTTAATCTCCAATACTTTAATCTCTGACAGGAAAGTCACTAATGTCCATTATACAACAAGAGTACACAGGGACCTTGCAAGGTAATGGGATTATAGCTTGGTTCTCATAAACAAAGGCTGCGGCCGGTCGGTGAGGACTCTGCACATTGGCTAGCACAGAAATACAGAGCTGACACAGGAGTATAACACTTGGTGTGTCATTATCAGACAATGTAATTACCAGCTGCAACGTCCTCACCCTAACGATGACTGACCCCCTGCTTTACTCTCAAAGTGACTTCACTCAGTCCTCATGTCTTTACCTCTAAAGATGGCCGCCGCAGCAGTCCTTCCCCTCGGTTGGTTCTATATCGGAGTGGCTGAAGGGACCTTGTGACGTATCTAGGGGAGGAGCTATGTCACCAGGGGGAGGAGCTACGGGCGAACAGGGTACCCGAAAAGTACCCTCGCGGGCTCGCTTCGCTCGCCACGCTTCGGGCACGGTGGCTCGCTTCGCTCACCACCTAATTACTAAAGGTAATAGTTGGTGGCGTGGATAGTAGAGGAACTATCCCGCTGGCCTAGCTCCTCCCCCTTGCGTCGTAACTCCTCCCCCTTACGGAAAAGGTCCCTTTGCCCACTTGATTCTAGCATCTACCCCTTCCCCCTCACACTTTCCTCAAACCACCTGCCGCTCACCCGCTGTCCCCAGACTTCCAGCTGTCCTATCACAGAGATCCTCTCTGCTTGTGCATGCCCAGAAAAGCACAATGCTGCGCCGCAGCTGTAATACCCTATATCGGGGGTATTTCATATATGTGACCTTAATATACATGTGGTTGGGGACCCACTCCTTGTGGCTAAAATGGCAGCTTGTTGCAGCAGCATTGTGGGAGAATTTCGGCAATAGGCGCCATGTAGATATTAAAAATAAAAACAGCAGACAGGTTTTTAACCTTTTGACACTGAACGATTCACGTGGACTACAATTGGAACGGTAATGCCCGAAGCATGGGGAGCGAAGCGAGCCATGCAAGGGGACGCGGTGCACTAATTGGGGTTCCCGGTCACTGTACGGAGAAAACGACACCAAAAATATATATGAAAAACTCATGTCGACCTTTTGATCTGTCGACCTAGCACATGTCGACCTAGAAACCCTGTCGACCTAGCGACTGTCGACTTATGGTGGTCGACGTAAACACTGTCGACCTATACACTGTCAATCTAATGATCCACACCCGCCTGCTCATACCACAACAAAGTGTACAAAAGTTTATCCGTTCCTGTACCCCTGTAACGCTAGAAATGCAAGGTCCTGACCCGAATCACCAGCACAATGCATTATTAGTGGCATTACCGTATGAAAGTGTAATCACATTGTCAGGTAGGAGATACACTGTACACACTTGTGTCTACACACAACATGTCAGGATTACATAATCCTTTCATCAGCTACATTTCTCAGCAATCAGATCACAGTGACCCCAGATATGAGTCACAGCCGGGAGCAGGGAGGGAGCGGATCAGCTGCTTCTCTTTCCTGAGTAACAGGAGATAATCAGCCAGTGTGAGTGTAACTGCCTGCCGGCACCACTGTATGTATATTGTACTCCTCACGTGGTGTCAAAATCCTCTTTCAGCTGTCTGCGTTGACAGTATATTGATGGGCTTTGATTACAAGCTACTATTTGGTGTTATGTGGGTAAAATATTACAGTAATGACCCTTTCTGGAAATACTACACCATAGGGAGGGGGAGGGAGAGGTGGAGGGAGAGGGAGTGGGAGAGGGAGGAGGGAGAGGGAGGAAGGAGAGAGGGAGAGGGAGGAGGAGAGAGGGAGGAGGAGAGAGGGAGGAGAGAGAGGGAGAGGGAGGAGAGAGAGGAGAGGAGAGGAGAGGAGAGAGAGAGGGAGAGGGAGAGGAAGAGGGAGAGGGAGAGAGAGAGATTGATTCTCCCAAAGCCAAGTCAGGTATTTTGTACCAAAAACTTGAGCTGCAGAGTGTGATCTACAACAGGGGATGGCTTCAACGTGATCCAACAGATCCCAGTATGTGCCAGTAGTGCCAAATACATTTATCCTGCGTTATCCAGAATGTGCACGAACCACACACAATTATTACTACACGCTGCTGCCTGCAGCTCTGCCCACTCCAGTGCCTGACAACTCTGCCCGTCTCTGGGGGCCCCGGCAGCTCTTGGCCACCTCTGGGGCCCCGGCAGCTCTTGCCCACCTCTGGGGACCGGCAGCTCTTGCCCACCTCTGGGGACCGGCAGCTCTTGCCCACCTCTGGGGACCGGCAGCTCTTGGCCACCTCTGGGGCCCCGGCAGCTCTTGGCCACCTCTGGGGCCCCGGCAGCTCTTGGCCACCTCTGGGGCCCCGGCAGCTCTTGGCCACCTCTTATGACCAGCAACTCCTCCCACCTCTTGTGCTGGACCAAACGGAAGCTGCCATCATTTGAGGAAAGGATTTTGATTGGTCCTCTTGCTCAAGCACCAAGAAACTGGAATATGCAAGATGGCTGCCACAGAGCAGAGTTACTTTGTTGAATGTGAATGTAATTCCTTTATTCATGGAGAGAAGGGCACAGAAAGACTCCTGAAATACCACTAACACACACAAACATTGCTATGAGAATGGTACCTCAGACCTGATCAGGAAGGCTGCTCAGAATTAAAGTATTCATATTAACTTGGGACACCAACCTACAATTGCAAAAAAAACGATGAGACATGTAAAGGAGTAGCTGGGATATGTAGTGACTGCTTGTAGCGAAGAGCGACTGGACAGGTGACCACTAAGCTCCACTTCACCAGAAAAACAGAAGTGCAGAAAGAGTGGGCACTGACTGTCCCCTAATAGAATAAGAGAAAATGATGTAATCGTGGTATCAAATTTCTCTCATTCATCCAGTTAGTGGACACTGGAAGATGGTCTAAGCTGCCCCCTGGGAAGGTTCCCCTCACAGATCAGTGGTGTATAACGCTCCTGGCCACAACTGCATCAAAATCATTGAGCCTGTAAATGTTTGTAGCAGCCTGCACTGGGGACCAGGCGGTTGTCTGGCACAGCGGCTTAGCTGACGTTACGTGTTGTGCCACTCACAAGGTAAGTATACTTACCTTTCCCCAATGCCCCCCTAACCCTCCCCCTGCATTCTAACGCTCCCTGGTGGTGCCTAAACATAACCCCCCCTTCCCGCAAGCCTAAACCTAACACCCCTCCGCAGCCTAACCCTCTGCCCGCAGCCTAAACCTAACCCCCCCTCCGCAGCCTAACACTCTCCCCGCAGCCTAAACCTAACCCCCCTCCGCAGCCTAACCCTAATCCTCCCCCTACAGCTCACCTCTCTGGTGGCCCGGCAAACACTCGGTCGAGGTTTCTGTGTCGGGATTGTGATCGTAGTCAGGATGCCGGCGCCGGCATTCCGAGCAGTGTCTGGATTCCAGATATCGGAATTTCGACTGCCAAGATCCCCTCACAGGGGCCTGTTTATTATATGTAGCATGTCCCCTGAAAACACCCATTTTTTTGAGGATACCCCCATATGTATGAGGGAAGGACTGCAGCAGATATCAAACATTTCCCACAGCAGCCACAGCCTTGGTGTCTATGGGGGCTATGAAGCCGTCAGATTTACCAAACTCTGCAATGTGAAGCATTCCAAGGCTTGGGCCCAGGACGCGAACGTCATCTGATGATGGTATTAGCCGCTGTATCCTGTGGGTGCTACACTTTACTGGGAGAGGGTGGCGAGAGAGCCGTGCATACATACTGTATTTGCAAGCTGGCTGACCAGTATAGTAGTGATGTGACCCCTGATGTGATCACTTAACTACTATCCCATGGTAGGGACTGGATCCTCTCAGAGCGCCTCTCCATGAATGTGTTTTGTTTATGATAGAGTTAAAATTCCAAACAATTGCTTTGTTCAAAAATATGCTGACATTTAGAAATGAGAATTTGACCTTCAAGCTATACACCCACATTCTTTAATGCATTCTTAGCTTCAATTCTTATAAGCCTGGCAGGTGCATAAAATACAAATGTCACAATATAGTACTGGAATATGGCTGAATGAATAGCAATAGCTTGTTCCCAGGCTAGAAATGATAATTATTTGCTTATTAATTATTTAGCCAATACTGCCCTCTGCTGTTAATACAAAAATGAGTTTAAAATGTTTATCATGATTGGAAATAATCTGCATATGCCTAGAATATGAGATGACAGTGCCGAAACTAGGTGTGTGCCAGCGGTGCCTGGCACACAGCGCATGTGCACTGAGGGCGCAGGACCGCCGGCAACACCTGCAGGTCCACGCTGCTCAGTGCTTGTCTGCAGAAGCACTGTACCTGCAGTGGCGGATCAAGACGCTGGATGTGATTGCCGTATGTCCGGTCCGTCCTTCGCCTCCTCGTCTCCCAGGCTGCCTATCGGTGCGGAAAGGGGGCGTGGCCACGGGTCCGCTGTTAGGCCACGCCCCCGACTTTGCTGTTTGGTCTCTCTGTATCCGTCTCTCTCTGCTACAGCTCTCCTTGAGGTAAGGCTGGCGGGAGGGGAGGATATGTGTGTGTGTGGTGTGACTGCAGCTGACGTGTGTGTGTGTGTGTGTGTGTGTGTGTGTGTGTGGTGTGACTGGAGGTGACATGCCGTAATGTGTAATATGGGGACGCAGTCTGCCGTAATGTGTAATAAGGGGACGCAGTCTGCCGTAATGTGTAAAAAGGGGTACTGGCTGCCGTAATGTGTAAAAAGGGGGACGCTGTCTGCCGTAATGTGTAAAAAGGGCACGCTGTCTGCCGTAATGTGTAAAAAGGGCACGCTGTCTGCCGTAATGTGTAAAAAGGGCACGCTGTCTACCGTAATGTGTAATAAGGGCACGCTGTCTACCGTAATGTGCAAAACAGGGGACGCTGTCTCCCGTAATGTGTAATAAGGGCTCGCTGTCTGCCGTAATGTGTAAAAACGGGGGCGCTGTCTACCGTAATGTGTAAAACAGGGGACGCTGTCTACCGTAATGTGTAAAACAGGGGACGCTGTCTACCGTAATGTGTAAAACAGGGGACGATGTCTACCGTAATGTGTAAAACAGGGGACGATGTCTACCGTAATGTGTAATAAGGGGACGCTGTCTACCGTAATGTGTAATAAGGGGACGCTGTCTACCGTAATGTGTAATAAGGGGACGCTGTCTACCGTAATGTGTAATTAGGGCACGCTGTCTACCATAATGTGTAAAACAGGGGACGCTGTCTACCGCAATGTGTAATAAGGCCACGCTGTCTGCCGTAATGTGTAAAAAGTGGACGCTGTCTACCGTAATGTGTAAAAAGTGGACGCTGTCTGCCGTAATGTGTAAAAAGTGGACGCTGTCTACCGTAATGTGTAAAAAGTGGACGCTGTCTGCCGTAATGTGTAAAAAGGGGACGCTGTCTGCCATAATGTGTAAAAAGGGGACGCTGTCTGCCGTAATGTGTAAAAAGGGGACGCTGTCTGCCGTAATGTGTAAAAAGGGCACGCTGTCTGCCGTAATGTGTAAAAAGGGCACGCTGTCTGCCGTAATGTGTAAAAAGGGCACGCTGTCTGCCGTAATGTGTAAAAAGGGCACGCTGTCTGCCGTAATGTGTAAAAAGGGCACGCTGTCTGCCGTAATGTGTAAAAAGGGCACGCTGTCTACCGTAATGTGTAAAACAGGGGACGCTGTCTCCCGTAATGTGTAATAAGGGGACGCTGTCTATCGTAATGTGTAATAAGGGGACGCTGTCTACCGTAATGTGTAATTAGGGCACGCCGGCAACACCTGCAGGTCCACGCTGCTCAGTGCTTGTCTGCAGAAGCACTGTACCTGCAGTGGCGGATCAAGACGCTGGATGTGATTGCCGTATGTCCGGTCCGTCCTTCGCCTCCTCGTCAACCAGGCTGCCTATCGGTGCGGAAAGGGGGCGTGGCCACGGGTCCGCGGTTAGGCCACGCCCCCGACTTTGCTGTTTGGTCTCTCTGTATCCGTCTCTCTCTGCTACAGCTCTCCTTGAGGTAAGGCTGGCGGGAGGGGAGGATATGTGTGTGTGTGGTGTGACTGCAGCTGACGTGTGTGTGTGTGTGTGTGTGTGTGTGTGTGTGGTGTGACTGGAGGTGACATGCCGTAATGTGTAATAAGGGGACGCAGTCTGCCGTAATGTGTAAAAAGGGGTACTGGCTGCCGTAATGTGTAAAAAGGGGGACGCTGTCTGCCGTAATGTGTAAAAAGGGCACGCTGTCTGCCGTAATGTGTAAAAAGGGCACGCTGTCTACCGTAATGTGTAATAAGGGCACGCTGTCTACCGTAATGTGTAATAAGGGCACGCTGTCTACCGTAATGTGTAAAACAGGGGACGCTGTCTCCCGTAATGTGTAATAAGGGCTCGCTGTCTGCCGTAATGTGTAAAAACGGGGGCGCTGTCTACCGTAATGTGTAAAACAGGGGACGCTGTCTACCGTAATGTGTAAAACAGGGGACGCTGTCTACCGTAATGTGTAAAACAGGGGACGCTGTCTACCGTAATGTGTAAAACAGGGGACGCTGTCTACCGTAATGTGTAAAACAGGGGACGCTGTCTACCGTAATGTGTAATAAGGGGACGCTGTCTACCGTAATGTGTAATAAGGGGACGCTGTCTACCGTAATGTGTAATAAGGGGACGCTGTCTACCGTAATGTGTAATTAGGGCACGCTGTCTACCATAATGTGTAAAACAGGGGACGCTGTCTACCGCAATGTGTAATAAGGCCACGCTGTCTGCCGTAATGTGTAAAAAGTGGACGCTGTCTACCGTAATGTGTAAAAAGTGGACGCTGTCTGCCGTAATGTGTAAAAAGGGGACGCTGTCTGCCGTAATGTGTAAAAAGGGGACGCTGTCTGCCGTAATGTGTAAAAAGGGGACGCTGTCTGCCGTAATGTGTAAAAAGGGCACGCTGTCTGCCGTAATGTGTAAAAAGGGCACGCTGTCTGCCGTAATGTGTAAAAAGGGCACGCTGTCTGCCGTAATGTGTAAAAAGGGCACGCTGTCTGCCGTAATGTGTAAAAAGGGCACGCTGTCTGCCGTAATGTGTAAAAAGGGCACGCTGTCTACCGTAATGTGTAAAACAGGGGACGCTGTCTCCCGTAATGTGTAATAAGGGCTCGCTGTCTGCCGTAATGTGTAAAAAGGGGAGCGCTGTCTACCGTAATGTGTAAAACAGGGGACGCTGTCTACCGTAATGTGTAATAAGGGGACGCTGTCTATCGTAATGTGTAATAAGGGGACGCTGTCTACCGTAATGTGTAATTAGGGCACGCTGTCTACCGTAATGTGTAATTAGGGCACGCTGTCTACCGTAATGTGTAATTAGGGCACGCTGTCTGCCATAATGTGTAAAACAGGGGACGCTGTCTACCGCAATGTGTAATAAGGCCACGCTGTCTGCCGTAATGTGTAAAAAGTGGACGCTGTCTACCGTAACGTGTAAAAAGTGGACGCTGTCTACCGTAATGTGTAAAAAGTGGACGCTGTCTACCGTAATGTGTAAAAATGGGGACTCTGCCTGTGGTAATGTGTAAAAAGAGGGACTGTCTGCCATAATGTGTAAAAAAAGAGGACTCTGTCTGCCACGCCACTATATATTTGTTGCGCGCCTACGGCGCGCACTTCCCCTGTTTTGCATAGGGGGGGGGGGGGGGGACCGAGCCCGTTTCATGCACACAGCACTAAAATGTCTAGTTACGGCACTGTGAGATGATGCTACTTAGAAAAGCTTTATAATGCCCAGTGGCCATAATAAACTTCAGAGTAACTGACTGATACACAATTGATGTGGGTGTGTCTATGTACTCTCCAGCCATAATTAACTCTGTTTTACAGATAGCCTAGCTGATTGATATCTGCCCTTATCAGACATACTGTACAAGCAAAACTTACATTTCCTATTGCTGTGAAAAGCGACAATAAGAAATTACAATAACAGTCTAAGGCCAGATAATTGATAAATATGCCCCACGGAGAGAAGAAAGCCCACTTCCTCAGTAGGATACAGCAAGTCTGTCCCAGCACCGGAATCACTTTACGCTGATTTAACTGGAACCCAGAAACCACTAAGCTAAGAAAAAGTTTTGTAAGAAGTCCAGGCATAAATTGGTGATTCTGTAGATAGGGGGCTGTAGACATGGCCGAGAGATATACTGTCTACTATGTGAGAAACTTCACATCCACAGATTCAAGTGGTTCAACTTCAAATACAGTAGATGTAATGCCGTCACCACTAATTTCAATTGCCATGGATCTACAGGAGAAATTAATTATGGTAACAAATGCAGTAACACCTTCAAAAAAGCCTTCAGCTCAGGTATGGGTGCCAGCCTCTTCTGGAAGACTGCAGAGACCAGAACCTTTAAGGAACTTCATTTTCATCCACTATCCAACTCAACACTCAAAACCAGGAGCACACTGGTTAATTAGAAAGAGGCGGTAAAAACTAAATAAGACTTCCAGACCCTATGAGAATACCTTGCCAGCACCAGGTTTCTAGCCCCGAGCACAGTTCTGAATGGACAGACTGAACATTTTTTCCTTAAAAATCATAGCTTTAACCACCACACAATTACAGCCAGCTGTGTAGAGTTCTGATGGTAAACCAGTCCCGGAGATACGTACCAGGTCCCATCTTAGAGGAAGAGGTCATGACTGACCATGACTGAGAATGTCAATGACCAGGTTTGTACTAAGATAGCACAAGAACTCTATAATTATATATATATATATATATATATATATATATATATATATATATATATAGCTAAAAAAAAAATAAAGGGAACACTTAAACAACACAATGTAACTCCAAGTCAATCACACTTCTGTGAAATCAAACTGTCCACTTAGGAAGCAACACTGATTGACAATCAATTTCACATGCTGTTGTGCAAATGGAATAGACAACAGGTGGGAATTATAGGCAATTAGCAAGACACCCCCAATAAAGGTGCAGGTGGTGACCACAGACCACTTCTCAGCTCCTATGCTTTCTGGCTGATGTTTTGGTCACTTTTGAAAGCTGGTGGTGTTTTCACTCTAGTGGTAGCATGAGACGGAGTCTACAACCCACACAAGTGGCTCAGGTAGTGCAGCTCATCCAGGATGGCACATCAATGTGAGCTGTGGCAAGAAGGTTTGCTGTGTCTGTCAGCGTAGTGTCCAGAGCATGGAGGCGCTACCAGGAGACAGGCCAGTACATCAGGAGACGTGGAGGAGGCCGTAGGAGGGCAACAACCCAGCAGCAGGACCGCTACCTCCGCCTTTGTGCAAGGAGGAACAGGAGGAGCACTGCCAGAGCCCTGCAAAATGACCTCCGGCAAGCCACAAATGTGCATGTGTCTACTCAAACTAGTGATGTGCACCGGACAATTTTCGGGTTTTGAGTTTTGGTTTTGGATTCGGTTCCGCGGCCGTGTTTTGGATTCGGACGCGTTTTGGCAAAACCTCCCTTAAAAAGTTTTGTCGGATTCGGGTGTGTTTTGGATTCGGGTGTTTTTTTACAAAAAAACCTCAAAAACAGCTTAAATCATAGAATTTGGGGGTCATTTTGATCATATAGTATTATTAACCTCAATAACCATAATTTCCACTCATTTCCAGTCTATTCTGAACACCTCACAATATTATTTTTAGTCCTAAAATTTGCACAGAGGTCGCTGGATGACTAAGCTAAGCGACCCAAGTGGCCGACACAAACACCTGGCCCATCTAGGAGTGGCACTACAGTGTCAGACAGGATGGCAGATTTAAAAAATAGTCCCCAAACAGCACATGATGCAAAGAAAAAAAGAGGCGCAATGAGGTAGCTGTGTGACTAACCTAAGCGACCCAAGTGGCCGACACAAACACCTGGCCCATCTAGGAGTGGCACTGCAGTGTCAGACAGGATGGCAGATTTAAAAAATAGTCCCCAAACAGCACATGATGCAAAGAAAAAAAAAGGAGGTGCACCAAGGTCGCTGGATGGATAAGCTAAGCTACCGAAGTGGCCGGCACAAACACCTGGCCCATCTAGGAGTGGCACTGCAGTGTCAGACAGGATGGCACTTCAAAAAAATAGTCCCCAAACACCACACGATGCAAAGAAAAAAAAGGAGGTGCACCAAGGTCGCTCTGTGACTAAGCTAAGCGACACAAGTGGCCGACACAAACACCTGGCCCATCTAGGAGTGGCAGTGCAGTGTCAGACAAGATGGCACTTCAAAAAAATAGTCCCCTAACAGCACATGATGCAAAGAAAAAAAGAGGTGCAATGAGGTAGCTGTGTGACTAAGCTAAGCGACACAAGTGGCCGACACAAACACCTGGCCCGTCTAGGAGTGGCACTGCAGTTTTCTAGCGAGAGGATGAGTGCTTCCATTCTCATGTGAATCTGAACCACTAGCCATGAACATAGGCCAGGGCCTCAGCCGTTCCTTGTCACATCGTGTCGTAAATGGCATATTGGCAAGTTTACGCTTCTCATCAGACGCTTTTAATTTTGATTTTTGGGTCATTTTTCTGAACTTTTGTTTTTTGGATTTTACATGCTCTCTACTATGACATTGGGCATTGGCCTTGGCAGACGACGTTGATGGCATTTCATCGTCTCGGCCATGACTAGTGGCAGCAGCTTCAGCACGAGGTGGAAGTGGATCTTGATCTTTCCCTATTTTACCCTCCACATTTTTGTTCTCCATTTTTTAATGTGTGGAATTATATGCCAGTAATATATCAATAGCAATGGTCTACTACTATATATACTGCGCAAAACTTAAATACACCACAGGTATGGATGGATAGTATACTTGACGACACAGAGGTAGGTAGAGCAGTGGTCTACTGTACCGTACTGCTATATATTATATACTGGTGGTCAGCAAAATTATGCACTGTCCTACTACTATATATATATACTGCGCACAAAAACTTAAATGCACCACAGGTATGGATGGGATAGTATACTTGACGACACAGAGGTAGGTAGAGCAGTGGACTACTGTACCGTACTGATATAATTCTGGTGGTCACTGGTCAGCAAAATTCTGCACTGTCCTCCTACTATATACAACAATGCAGCACAGATATGGAGCGTTTTCAGGCAGAGAACGTATAATACTGGTGGTCACTGGTCAGCAAAACTCTGCACTGTCCTCCTACTATATAATACTGCTGGTCCCCAGTCCCCACAATAAAGAACACTGAGCACAGATATTTGCAGCACACCGAGCACAGATATGGAGCATTTTTTCAGGCAGAGAACGTAGATATTTGCAGCACACTGAGCACAGATATTTGCAGCACACTGAGCACAGATATTTGCAGCACACTGAGCACAGATATTTGCAGCACACTGAACACAGAAACTGAGAGAACGCCAGCCACGTCCTCTCACTATCATCTCCAATGTACGAGTGAAAAATGGCGGCAACGCGTGGCTCCTTATATATAATACGAATCTCGCGAGAATCCGACAGCGGGATGATGATGTTCGAGCGGGTTTGGGATAACCGAGCAAGTCGGGAGGATCCGAGTCTGCTCGGACCCGTGAAAAAAAGGGTGAAGTTCGGGGGGGGGGGGGGTTCGGATCCCGAGGAACCGAACCCGCTCATCACTAACTCAAACGATCAGAAACAGACTCCATGAGGGTGGTATGAAGGCCCGACGTCCACAGGTGGGGGTTGTGCTTACAGCCAAACACCGTGCAGGACGTTTGGAATTTTCCAGAGAACACCAAGATTGGCAAATTTGCCACTGGTGCCCTGTGCTCTTCACAGGTGAAAGCAGGTTTTCACTGAGCACATGTGACAGACGTGACAGAGTCTGGAGACGCCAAGGAGAACGTTTTGCTGCCTGCAACATCCTCCAGCATGACCGGTTTGGCAGTGGGTCAGTAATGGTGTGGGGTGGCATTTCTTGGGGGGGGGGCGGCACAGCCCTCCATATGCTCGCCAGAGGTAGCCTGACTGCCATTAGGTACCGAGATGAGATCCTGAGACCCCTTGTGAGACCATTTGCTGGTGCGGTTGGCCCTGGGTTCCTCCTAATGCAAGACAATGCTAGACCTCATGTGGCTGGAGTGTGTCAGCTGTTCCTGCAAGACGAAGGCATTGATGCTATAGATGGGCCCGCCCGTTCCCCAGACCTGAATCCAATTGAGCACATCTGGGACATCATGTCTTGTCCATCCACAGACTGTCCAGGAGTTGCTTTAGTACAGGTCTGGGAGGAGATCCCTCAGGAGACCATCCGCCACCTCATCAGGAGCATGCCCAGGCGTTGTAGGGAGGTCATACAGGCACGTGGAGGCCACACACACTACTGAGCCTCATTTTGACTTGTTTTAAGGACATTACATCAAAGTTGGATCAGCCTGTAGTGTGTTTTTCCACTTTAATTGTGAGTGTGACTCCAAATCCAGACCTCCATGGGTTAATAAATTTGATTTCCATTGATCATTTTTGTGTGATTCTGTTGTCAGCACAGTCAACTATGTACAGAACAAAGTATTTAATAAGAATATTTAATTCATTCAGATCTAGGATGTGTTATTTTAGTGTTCCCTTTATTTTTTTGAGCAGTGTATATATAAATATATAAATATATATATATATATATATATATATATATATATATATATATATATATATAATAGCATAGGACGGCGGCACTCTCGGCACGTAAAGATGAAAGGTAGACCCAGCAAGGTGTGATCAACGTTTCAATGTCTATTATAACATTTTGATCCTGATGAAAATGTTATAATAGACATTGAAACGTTGATCACACCTTGCTGGGTCTACCTTTCTTCTTTACGCGCAGAGAGTGCCGCCGTCCTATGCACCTTATCTAAGGAACCGTCTTATCCCGTCTTCCTTGGAGGGCACCAGCCATCCAACTACGTAATTATACAGGACAACGGAGTGCCGTAAACAGCTTTCTATATGTATATATTCGACAGAGCGCCTGTGACTATCGGACTACGAGCAGAGCTCCTTTGCCTTGTGATGTCGACTAGAAGCCTTTATATTTTAATTTCTGCTTGATGCCATCCCTCTACAATCTGGATGTTGGGTTGGAGGCACAGCTCTATGGGGTGCAGAGCATGCCTGCTGAGGTTACCAGCCTCCCAGTTATCCACACTGCTGATATCAACGCACAATCCTGAGGTATGCAATTACTGCAAGAGGGTTCCTTGTACCTCCCTGATGACTGGTGTACGCTACTGCAATGGAATTGCTGTAGTGATCGACTTTCCAAGCAACAGAAGATGTCAGTGAACTGCAGCAAAACCAAGGACCCTCTTTCAGTTACAGAGAGAATAAGACTTCTCCCAATAGAATATGATGACCGCCCCAGCCTAAAACTTAATCTCATCCTTTGTCCAAGCCTCACAAAGTAAATTCTCCAACTGCAGAGTGATTGTATATCCTTGCTCATTGTCTGGCCCAGACGGCTCCTCACACTAGATGACCCACCCCAAGATGTCTACACCCATACACCGGGCGTCTTCAAGGTCCGATACCTTTGCTACAGTCTTTATGCTCTTCTTGGAAGGAACATCCTCCACAGGAGCGGACTGGGATAGAACAATTAAGCCAGGCTTTGTGCCCAAAATTGGCTTGTCTATTGCCTATCGGTGGCAACAAGCACCTGATGACATCTGTGTATTTAGAAGTTTGGGGTTATTCTCTGGCCAATCAGGGAAGGAGGTGGAAGGCAGACTGCTATGCCTACAGTCCTGGTGCATGTAGTACATTTAGTAAGTAATCTTCATCAACTCCGATACAGACTGCACCAATTGTTTGGCCAGATTAGTGGTGAATACTGCTGGCATGTCTCCAGTGCCACCCATCACACATTACTTTGCCTATTTATTTCTCTTCTTCACTGATGCCACCAGTTGTGCTGTAACAGGATGGGCTAATAATGCCACCTGGTCTGTGGCCAACAATTATTTACTGTGGTTCCATTAGTAACCATCTACTGGCGGCACTCCACCACCAGACGCTCACCAGCTGCGAGTGTCACTAGTTGTACATACCTCCCAACTTTTAGGATGCTGATAGCGGGACTCTTGCGCGGCGAAGTCGCGCGCCGCTCTGAAAAGGGGGCATGGCCTCGATCGTGATGGGTGTGGCCACACTCAAGTGGGCGTGGCCTCACCAAATGGTCCGGGTTTTTTTTTTTCATTTTGGGGGCGTGCCCAACGCTCTCCCAGCAGCTGGGCAGCCTCCGCTCCCCTCCTAGCTCTGAATACATGCCGTGCGTGTGCGCACAGCATGTATTCAGTGATCACCGGCTGCTTTGCAGAGCAGAGCAGCGGGTGATCAAAGCCTCCCCTAACTGTCCCCCCACCCGCGGGACACTGCTGCCCGCGGATGTGGGACAGCGGGACAGGGTCCAAATAGCGGGACTGTCCCAGTTGGGAGGTATGGTTGTATGAGAATAGTCGCTGCCAGCACATGCTTCTTCCCTGGCACCTACAATTGTGACCTTCCACACCAAGATATATTATACCCGGTGGCAGGGTGGTGCTCCTGCTTCCTGCTAGAGGAATGGGGGCTCAGTCACCTTCTCCTCCGAACATCAGATCCAGAGGGTGGGAAATCAGGTACCATTGCTGCAGCCTCATGAAGCCCTGAGCTGCCCGCCGCTCCCTCTCCAGGTGTCACTGCTGCTCCAGCACTCCCTGTACCGTGACAGCCGGCGGGGCTACTGTGTGGTGGTGGTGGTGGGCTGCAGCCCCTACTAGCACAATGAGCATGGGGACACTCCTGGCGCCGCAGCGCTCCAGTCACCGCTCATCGGAACTGGAGAACCAGAAGGGCCCAACTACATTGTATTAGATAGATAGATAGATAGATAGATAGATAGATAGATAGATAGATAGATAGATAGATATTAAACTCAACCTCTGGCCAGTTAATCCTTCCTATTAGGTAGCAGCAGATGGCTCAGCTGCCCTGGAGGTATATTTTTTGTTAACCTGCTGCAATAAAGGTCTATGGACAAATAGATTGTAAGCTCTCACGAGCAGGGCCCTCTTCCCTCATGTGCTTATCCTTTCTTACTTTAATAATCTTCAACTGCACCACATCCAGCAGTCTTCTGCCACCTGATACTTATTCCAGTGTCATCTGCTGATGTAGCTATGTATATATACCCTGTACTTGTCCTATATTGTCATCAACTGTAAGTTGCTGTTTTCCTGTTTGAGTATTTGTTTATGTACTCTGTAATTGGGCGCTGCGGAACCCTTGTGGCGCCGTATAAATAAAGGATAATAATAATAATAATAATAATAATAATGATAAATATCCCTGTGTGTGTTTAATGCATCACTGTGACTTTCCTATAATACGGTCCTGGATGTGAGATGTTTCTATCCTGGAGAGTGAAATCTTAAGGCTGCAACGCTAGGCTCCACCTGAGAATTGTAATTGGCCTGTGTCTCACGTTTTCACCGTCTGCCCCCAAGAGCTAGCTCTCACTTAGTAGTAGAACGGGGACTATCCTGCTGCTTACTGTAGATCAGAGGTTCTCAAACTCGGTCCTCGGGGGCCCACACAGTGCATGTTTTGCAGGTCTCCTCACAGAATCACAAGTGAAATAATTAGCTCCACCTGTGGACCTTTAAAAATGTGTCAGTGAGTAATTAGTACACCTGTGCACCTGTTGGGTTACCTACAAAACATGCACTGTGTGGGCCCACGAGGACCAAGTTTGAGAACCTCTGCTGTAGATTATCACTGGACTGGAGCTGTCAGTGGGAACAAGAGGCGGCTGCCCGGAATGCTGTAAAACTTGTACCGTTCATAATTACACTCAGATGTCAGCACTGGCTTCTATTCAGCAATTAAAGAGCAAATAAAAGAAACAAAACAAAGTTATTTCCAGCAGACTGGGAACAGGAAGATGTCCTGAGAATAACATCATCTCCTGCGCTGATCATTGTAATAGCCCCCGTACTGGTATTCCCTATACAAGCTCTCACCACTACAACCCACTGTGAATGCAGCTGCCAGGCTGATCTTCCTCACTAGACTTCATTGTCTGCCGATCAGCTCTGCCAGTGCCTCCATCGGCCATTAACCAACTACCTGACATACATCTCTCTCATGGTGCCTCCCAGCATAACCCTCCACTCTGCACAAAATCTGCTTCTCTCATTCAGACGCTTCACCCGCTTCCAGGACGGTTACAGGATTGCTTTTGGGCTGCACCCACTCTGTGGAATGCCCTCTTCTAGACGTTCCCTGAAAACTCACCTCACCAGTTTATCAAATGTAAGAACCTCTATAAGCTATCCTACCCACTTACATCCCGCTATACAGTCAGCACATAACGTTACATACTGTATATCCTACCCACTTACATCCCCGCTATACAGTCAGCACATAACGTTACATACTGTATATCCTACCCACTTACATCCCGCTATACAGTCAGCACATAACGTTACATACTGTATATCCTACCCACTTACATCCCACTATACAGTCAGCACATAACGTTACATACTGTATATCCTACCCACTTACATCCCGCTATACAGTCAGCACATAACGTTACATACTGTATATCCTACCCACTTACATCCCCGCTATACAGTCAGCACATAACGTTACATACTGTATATCCTACCCACTTACATCCCCGCTATACAGTCAGCACATAACGTTACATACTGTATATCTTACCCACTTACATCCCACTATACAGTCAGCACATAACGTTACATACTGTATATCCTACCCACTTACATCCCGCTATACAGTCAGCACATAACGTTACATACTGTATATCTTACCCACTTACATCCCACTATACAGTCAGCACATAACGTTACATACTGTATATCCTACCAACTTACATCCCGCTATACAGTCAGCACATAACGTTACATACTGTATATCCTACCCACTTACATCCCGCTATACAGTCAGCACATAACGTTACATCCTGTATATCCTACCCACTTACATCCCCGCTATACAGTCAGCACATAACGTTACATACTGTATATCCTACCCACTTACATCCCCGCTATACAGTCAGCACATAACGTTACATACTGTATATCCTACCCACTTACATCCCGCTATACAGTCAGCACATAACGTTACATACTGTATATCCTACCCACTTACATCCCGCTATACAGTCAGCACATAACGTTACATACTATATATCCTACCCACTTACATCCCGCTATACAGTCAGCACATAACGTTACATACTGTATATCCTACCCACTTACATCCCGCTATACAGTCAGCACATAACGTTACATACTGTATATCCTACCCACTTACATCCCGCTATACAGTCAGCACATAACGTTACATACTGTATATCCTACCCACTTACATCCCCGCTATACAGTCAGCACATAACGTTACATACTGTATATCCTACCCACTTACATCCCCGCTATACAGTCAGCACATAACGTTACATACTGTATATCCTACCCACTTACATCCCCGCTATACAGTCAGCACATAACGTTACATACTGTATATCCTACCCACTTACATCCCCGCTATACAGTCAGCACATAACGTTACATACTGTATATCCTACCCACTTACATCCCCGCTATACAGTCAGCACATAACGTTACATACTGTATATCCTACCCACTTACATCCCCGCTATACAGTCAGCACATAACGTTACATATTGTATATCCTACCCACTTACATCCCGCTATACAGTCAGCACATAACGTTACATACTGTATATCCTACCCACTTACATCCCGCTATACAGTCAGCACATAACGTTACATACTGTATATCCTACCCACTTACATCCCCGCTATACAGTCAGCACATAACGTTACATACTGTATATCCTACCCACTTACATCCCCGCTATACAGTCAGCACATAACGTTACATACTGTATATCCTACCCACTTACATCCCGCTATACAGTCAGCACATAACGTTACATACTGTATATCCTACCCACTTACATCCCGCTATACAGTCAGCACATAACGTTACATACTATATATCCTACCCACTTACATCCCGCTATACAGTCAGCACATAACGTTACATACTGTATATCCTACCCACTTACATCCCGCTATACAGTCAGCACATAACGTTACATACTGTATATCCTACCCACTTACATCCCGCTATACAGTCAGCACATAACGTTACATACTGTATATCCTACCCACTTACATCCCCGCTATACAGTCAGCACATAACGTTACATACTGTATATCCTACCCACTTACATCCCCGCTATACAGTCAGCACATAACGTTACATACTGTATATCCTACCCACTTACATCCCCGCTATACAGTCAGCACATAACGTTACATACTGTATATCCTACCCACTTACATCCCCGCTATACAGTCAGCACATAACGTTACATACTGTATATCCTACCCACTTACATCCCCGCTATACAGTCAGCACATAACGTTACATACTGTATATCCTACCCACTTACATCCCCGCTATACAGTCAGCACATAACGTTACATATTGTATATCCTACCCACTTACATCCCGCTATACAGTCAGCACATAACGTTACATACTGTATATCCTACCCACTTACATCCCGCTATACAGTCAGCACATAACGTTACATACTGTATATCCTACCCACTTACATCCCCGCTATACAGTCAGCACATAACGTTACATACTGTATATCCTACCCACTTACATCCCCGCTATACAGTCAGCACATAACGTTACATACTGTATATCCTACCCACTTACATCCCGCTATACAGTCAGCACATAACGTTACATACTGTATATCCTACCCACTTACATCCCGCTATACAGTCAGCACATAACGTTACATACTGTATATCCTACCCACTTACATCCCCGCTATACAGTCAGCACATAACGTTACATACTGTATATCCTACCACTTACATCCCCGCTATACAGTCAGCACATAACGTTACATACTGTATATCCTACCCACTTACATCCCCGCTATACAGTCAGCACATAACGTTACATACTGTATATCCTACCCACTTACATCCCGCTATACAGTCAGCACATAACGTTACATACTGTATATCCTACCCACTTACATCCCGCTATACAGTCAGCACATAACGTTACATACTGTATATCCTACCCACTTACATCCCCGCTATACAGTCAGCACATAACGTTACATACTGTATATCCTACCCACTTACATCCCCGCTATATAGTCAGCACATAACGTTACATACTGTATATCCTACCCACTTACATCCCCGCTATACAGTCAGCGCATAACTTTACATACTGTATATCCTACCCACTTACATCCCGCTATACAGTCAGCACATAACGTTACATACTGTATATCCTACCCACTTACATCCCGCTATACAGTCAGCGCATAACGTTACATACTGTATATCCTACCCACTTACATCCCCGCTATACAGTCAGCGCATAACTTTACATACTGTATATCCTACCCACTTACATCCCCGCTATACAGTCAGCGCATAACTTTACATACTGTATATCCTACCCACTTACATCCCCGCTATACAGTCAGCGCATAACGTTACATACTGTATATCCTACCCACTTACATCCCCGCTATACAGTCAGCACATAACGTTACATACTGTATATCCTACCCACTTATATCTCGCTATACAGTCAGCACATAACGTTACATACTGTATATCCTACCCACTTACATCCCGCTATACAGTCAGCACATAACGTTACATACTGTATATCCTACCCACTTACATCCCGCTATACAGTCAGCACATAACGTTACATACTGTATATCCTAACCACTTACATCCCGCTATACAGTCAGCACATAACGTTACATACTGTATATCCTACCCACTTACATCCCGCTATACAGTCAGCACATAACGTTACATACTGTATATCCTACCCACTTACATCCCGCTATACAGTCAGCACATAACGTTACATAATGTATATCCTACCCACTTACATCCCGCTATACAGTCAGCACATAACGTTACATACTGTATATCCTACCCACTTACATCCCCGCTATACAGTCAGCACATAACGTTACATCCTGTATATCCTACCCACTTACATCCCCGCTATACAGTCAGCACATAACGTTACATACTGTATATCCTACCCACTTATATCCCGCTATACAGTCAGCACATAACGTTACATACTGTATATCCTACCCACTTACATCCCCGCTATACAGTCAGCACATAACGTTACATACTGTATATCCTACCCACTTACATCCCCGCTATACAGTCAGCACATAACGTTACATACTGTATATCCTACCCACTTACATCCCCGCTATACAGTCAGCACATAACGTTACATACTGTATATCCTACCCACTTACATCCCCGCTATACAGTCAGCACATAACGTTACATACTGTATATCCTACCCACTTACATCCCCGCTATACAGTCAGCACATAACGTTACATACTGTATATCCTACCCACTTACATCCCCGCTATACAGTCAGCACATAACGTTACATACTGTATATCCTACCACTTACATCCCCGCTATACAGTCAGCACATAACGTTACATACTGTATATCCTACCCACTTACATCCCGCTATACAGTCAGCACATAACGTTACATACTGTATATCCTACCCACTTACATCCCCGCTATACAGTCAGCGCATAACGTTACTTACTGTATATCCTACCCACTTACATCCCACTATACAGTCAGCGCATAACGTTACATACTGTATATCCTACCCACTTACATCCCGCTATACAGTCAGCACATAACGTTACATACTGTATATCCTACCCACTTACATCCCCGCTATACAGTCAGCACATAACGTTACATACTGTATATCCTACCCACTTACATCCCGCTATACAGTCAGCACATAACGTTACATACTGTATATCCTACCCACTTACATCCCCGCTATACAGTCAGCACATAACTTTACATACTGTATATCCTACCCACTTACATCCCGCTATACAGTCAGCACATAACGTTACATCCTGTATATCCTACCCACTTACATCCCCGCTATACAGTCAGCACATAACGTTACATACTGTATATCCTACCCACTTACATCCCGCTATACAGTCAGCACATAACGTTACATACTGTATATCCTACCCACTTACATCCCCGCTATACAGTCAGCACATAACGTTACATACTGTATATCCTACCCACTTACATCCCCGCTATACAGTCAGCACATAACGTTACATACTGTATATCCTACCCACTTACATCCCGCTATACAGTCAGCACATAACGTTACATACTGTATATCCTACCCACTTACATCCCGCTATACAGTCAGCACATAACTTTACATACTGTATATCCTACCCACTTACATCCCGCTATACAGTCAGCGCATAACGTTACATACTGTATATCCTACCCACTTACATCCCCGCTATACAGTCAGCACATAACGTTACTTACTGTATATCCTACCCACTTACATCCCCGCTATACAGTCAGCACATAACGTTACATACTGTATATCCTACCCACTTACATCCCCGCTATACAGTCAGCGCATAACTTTACATACTGTATATCCTACCCACTTGCATCCCCGCTATACAGTCAGCGCATAACGTTACATATTGTATATCCTACCCACTTACATCCCGCTATACAGTCAGCGCATAACGTTACATATTGTATATCCTACCCACTTACATCCCGCTATACAGTCAGCACATAACGTTACATACTGTATATCCTACCCACTTACATCCCGCTATACAGTCAGCACATAACGTTACATACTGTATATCCTACCCACTTACATCCCCGCTATACAGTCAGCACATAACGTTACATACTGTATATCCTACCCACTTACATCCCCGCTATACAGTCAGCACATAACGTTACATACTGTATATCCTACCCACTTACATCCCCGCTATACAGTCAGCACATAACGTTACATACTGTATATCCTACCCACTTACATCCCCGCTATACAGTCAGCACATAACGTTACATACTGTATATCCTACCCACTTACATCCCCGCTATACAGTCAGCACATAACGTTACATACTGTATATCCTACCCACTTACATCCCCGCTATACAGTCAGCACATAACGTTACATACTGTATATCCTACCCACTTACATCCCCGCTATACAGTCAGCACATAACGTTACATACTGTATATCCTACCCACTTACATCCCGCTATACAGTCAGCACATAACGTTACATACTGTATATCCTACCCACTTACATCCCCGCTATACAGTCAGCACATAACGTTACATACTGTATATCCTACCCACTTACATCCCCGCTATACAGTCAGCACATAACGTTACATACTGTATATCCTACCCACTTACATCCCCGCTATACAGTCAGCACATAACGTTACATACTGTATATCCTACCCACTTACATCCCCGCTATACAGTCAGCACATAACGTTACATACTATATATCCTACCCACTTACATCCCCGCTATACAGTCAGCACATAACGTTACATACTGTATATCCTACCCACTTACATCCCCGCTATACAGTCAGCACATAACGTTACATACTGTATATCCTACCCACTTACATCCCGCTATACAGTCAGCACATAACGTTACATACTGTATATCCTACCCACTTACATCCCGCTATACAGTCAGCACATAACGTTACATACTGTATATCCTACCCACTTACATCCCACTATACAGTCAGCACATAATGTTACATACTGTATATCCTACCCACTTACATCCCCGCTATACAGTCAGCACATAACGTTACATACTGTATATCCTACCCACTTACATCCCCGCTATACAGTCAGCACATAACGTTACATACTGTATATCCTACCCACTTACATCCCCGCTATACAGTCAGCACATAACGTTACATACTGTATATCCTACCCACTTACATCCCCGCTATACAGTCAGCACATAACGTTACATACTGTATATCCTACCCACTTACATCCCCGCTATACAGTCAGCACATAACGTTACTTACTGTATATCCTACCCACTTACATCCCCGCTATACAGTCAGCTGCACCCTCCTGTTATACACCTATAGTATACACGCTGCACCTCTCCTGTTATACACCTATAGTATACACACCGCACCCTCCTGTTATACACCTATAGTATACACACTGCACCCTCCTGTTATACACCTATAGTATGCACGCTGCCCCCCTCTTGTTACACACCTATAGTATACACGCTACACCCCTCCTTTTATATACCTATAGTATACACTACACCCTCCTGTTATACACCTATAGTATACACTGCACCCTCCTGTTATACACCTATAGTATACACTGCACCCTCCTGTTATACACCTATAGTATACACTGCACCCTCCTGTTATACACCTATAGTATACACGCTGCACCCTCCTGTTATACACCTATAGTATACATGCTGCACCCTCCTGTTATACATCTATAGTATACACTGCACCCTCCTGTTATACACCTATAGTATACACGCTGCACCCTCCTGTTATACACCTATAGTATACATGCTGCACCCTCATGTTATACAACTATAGTATACACCTATAGTAAACACGCTGCACCCCTCCTGTTATACACCTATAGTATACGCTGCACCCCTCCTGTTATACACCTATAGTATACACGCTGCACCCCTCCTGTTATACACCTATAGCATACGCGCCGCACCCCTCCTTTTATACACATATAGTATACACGCCGCACCACTCCTGTTATACACCTATAGTATACACTGCGCCCTCCTGTTATACACCTATAGTATACACTGCATCCTCCTGTTATACACCTATAGTATACACCGCACCCTCCTATTACACACCTATAGTATACACGCTGCACCCCTCCTGTTATACACCTATAGTATACACTGCCCACTCCTGTTATACACCTGTAGTATACACACCGCACCCTCCTATTATACACCTATAGTATACACTGCACCCTCCTGTTACACACCTACAGTATACACGCTGCACCCCTCCTGTTATACACCTATAGTGTACACTGCACCCTCCTGTTATACACGCTGCACCCCTCCTGTTATACACCTATAGTATAAACGCTGCACCCCTCCTGTTATACACCTATAGTATACACTGCACCCTCCTGTTATACATCTATAGTATACACTGCACCCTCCTGTTATACACCTATAGTATACACGCTGCCCCCCTCCTGTTATACACCTATAGTATACAAGCTGCACCCCTCCTGTTATACACCTATAGTATACACTGCACCCTCCTGTTATACACCTATAGTATACACTGCACCCCTCCTGTTATACACCTATAGTATACAAGCTGCACCCTCCTGTTATACACCTATAGTATACACGCTGCACCCCCGTTATACACCTATAGTATACACTGCACCCCTCCTGTTATACACCTATAGTATACACGCTGCACCCCTCCTGTTATACACCTATAGTATACACGCTGCACCCCTCCTGTTATACACCTATAGTATACACGCTGCATCCTCCTGTTATACACCTTTAGTATACACTGCACCCTCCTGTTATACACCTATAGTATACACTGCACCCCTCCTGTTATACACCTATAGAATACACTGCACCCCTCCTGTTATACACCTATAGTATACACTGCACCCCTCCTGTTATACACCTATAGTATACACTGCACCCCTCCTGTTATACACCTATAGTATACACTGCACCCCTCCTGTTATACACCTATAGTATACACGCTGCACCCTCCTGTTATACACCTATAGTATACACTGCACCCCTCCTGTTATACACCTATAGTATACACTGCACCCCTCCTGTTATACACCTATAGTATACACGCTGCACCCCTCCTGTTATACACCTATAGTATACACGCTGCGTCCTCCTGTTATACACCTCTAGTATACCCTGCACCCTCCTGTTATACACCTATAGTATACACTGCACCCCTCCTGTTATACACCTATAGTATACACTGCACCCTCCTGTTATACACATAGTATACACTGCACCCCTCCTGTTATACACCTATAGTATACACTGCACCCCTCCTGTTATACACCTATAGTATACACACTGCACCCCTCCTGTTATACACCTATAGTATACACGCTACACCCCTCCTGTTATACACCTATAGTATACACTGCACCCTCCTCTTATGGGTGTGGTATGGAAGGTCGACAGTAAGTAGGTCGACAGGGTGTCTAGGTCGACAGGGTCTTTAGGTCGACAGGGTGTCTATGTCGACAGGTCAAAAGGTCGACATGAGTTTTTTATGTTATTTTGGTGTCGTTTTCTTCGTAGAGTGACCGGGAACCCCAATTAGTGCACCGCTTCGCTCGCCATGCTTCAGGCAAGGTGCCTTCGCTTCGCTCGGAACAGATTTCCATTCCAATCGTAGTCCACGTGGATCGTTAAGTATGAAAAGGTTAAAAAAAAGAAACCATTTGCGAAAAACTCAAGTCGACCTTTTGACCTGTCGACCTAAAGACCCTGTCGACCTAGTTACTGTCGACCAATAGTGGTCGACCTAGACATTGTCCACCTAGTTACTGTCGACTTAGAGACCGGATCCCCCTGTTATACACCTATAGTATACACGCTGCACCCCTCCTGTTATACACCTATAGTTTACACTGCTCCCCTCCTGTTATACACCTATAGTATACACTGCACCCTCCTGTTATACAACTATAGTATACACTGCACCCTCTTGTTATACACCTATAGTATACACTGCACCCTCCTGTTATACACCTATAGTATACACGCTGCTCCCCTCCTGTTATACACCTATAGTATACACTGCACCTTCCTGTTATACACCTATAGTATACACTGCACCCTCTTGTTATACACCTATAGTATACACTGCACCCTCTTGTTATACACCTATAGTATACACGCTGCCCCCTCCTGTTATACACCTATAGTATACAATGCACCCTCTTGTTATACACCTATAGTATACACTGCACCCTCTTGTTATACACCTATAGTATACACTGCACCCTCTTGTTATACACCTATAGTATACACGCTGCACCCCTCCTGTTACACACCTATAGTATACACGCTGCACCCCTCCTGTTATACACCTATAGTATAAATTGCACCCTCCTGTTATACACCTATAGTATACACTGCACCCTCTTGTTATACACCTATAGTATACACTGCACCCTCTTGTTATACACCTATAGTATACACTGCACCCTCTTGTTATACACCTATAGTATACACGCTGCCCCCCTCCTGTTATACACCTGTAGTATACACTGCCCCCTCTTGTTATACACCTATAGTATACACGCTGCACCCCTCTTGTTATACACCTATAGTATACACGCTGCACCCCTCGTTATACACCTATAGTATACATGCTGCACCCTCTTGTTATACACCTATAGTATACACTGCGCCCTCTTATTATACACCTATAGTATACACGCTACCCCCCTCTTGTTATACACCTATAGTATACACGCTGCACCCCTCTTGTTATACACCTATAGTATACACGCTGCACCCCTCCTGTTATACACCTATAGTATACACACTGCACCCTCCTGTTATACACCTTTAGTATACACTGCACCCTCGTTATACACCTATAGTATACACGCTGCACCCTCCTGTTATACACCTATAGTATACACTGCACCCTCCTGTTATACACCTATAGTATACACGGCACCCTCTTGTTATACACCTATAGTATACACTGCACCCTCTTGTTATACACCTATAGTATACACGCTGCCCCCTCCTGTTATACACCTATAGTATACACTGCACCCTCTTGTTATACACCTATAGTATACACTGCACCCTCTTGTTATACACCTATAGTATACACTGCACCCTCTTGTTATACACCTATAGTATACACGCTGCCCCCCTCCTGTTATACACCTGTAGTATACACTGCCCCCTCTTGTTATACACCTATAGTATACACGCTGCACCCCTCTTGTTATACACCTTTAGTATACACTGCACCCTCCTGTTATACACCTATAGTATACACTGCACCCCTCCTGTTATACACCTATAGAATACACTGCACCCCTCCTGTTATACACCTATAGTATACACTGCACCCTCCTGTTATACACCTATAGTATACACTGCACCCTCCTGTTATACACCTATAGTATACACTGCACCCTTCTGTTATACACCTATAGTATACACTGCACCCCTCCTGTTATACACCTACAGTATACACGCTGCACCCCTCCTGTTATACACCTATAGTATACACGCTGCACCCCTCCTGTTATACACCTATAGTATACACGCTGCACCCCTCCTGTTATACACCTATAGTATACACTGCACCCTCCTGTTATACACCTATAGTATACACGCTGCACCCTCCTGTTATACACCTATAGTATACACTGCACCCCTCCTGTTATACACCTATAGTATACACTGCACCCCTCCTGTTATACACCTATAGTATACACGCTACACCCCTCCTGTTATACACCTATAGTATACACGCTGCGTCCTCCTGTTATACACCTATAGTATACCCTGCACCCTCCTGTTATACACCTATAGTATACACTGCACCCTCCTGTTATACACCTATAGTATACATTGCACCCCTCCTGTTATACACCTATAGTATACACGCTGCACCCTCCTGTTATACACCTATAGTATACACGCTGCACCCCTCCTGTTATACACCTATAGTATACACGCTACACCCCTCTTGTTATACACCTATAGTATACACTGCACCCTCCTCTTATGGGTGTGGTATGGAAGGTCGACAGTAAGTAGGTCGACAGGGTGTCTAGGTCGACAGGTCAAAAGGTCGACATGAGTTTTTTATGTTATTTTGGTGTCGTTTTCTTCGTAGAGTGACCGGGAACCCCAATTAGTGCACCGCTTCGCTCGCCATGCTTCAGGCAAGGTGCCTTCGCTTCGCTCAGATTACCGTTCCAATCGTAGTCCACGTGGATCGTTAAGTATGAAAAGGTTAAAAAAAAAGAAAACATTTGTGAAAAACTCAAGTCGACCTTTTGACCTGTCGACCTAGAACATGTCGACCTAAAGACCCTGTCGACCTAGTTACTGTCGACCAATAGTGGTCGACCTAGACATTGTCGACCTAGTTACTGTCGACTTAGAGACCGGATCCCCCTGTTATACACCTATAGTATACACGCTGCACCCCTCCTGTTATACACCTATAGTATACACTACACCCTCCTGTTATACAACTATAGTATACACTGCACCCTCTTGTTATACACCTATAGTATACACGCTGCCCCCCTCCTGTTATACACCTATAGTATACACTGCCCCCTCTTGTTATACACCTATAGTATACACGCTGCACCCCTCTTGTTATACACCTATAGTATACACGCTGCACCCCTCGTTATACACCTATAGTATACACGCTGCACCCCTCGTTATACACCTATAGTATACACTGCACCCTCTTGTTATACACCTATAGTATACACTGTACGCTCTTATTATACACCTATAGTATACACGCTACCCCCCTCCAGTTATACACCTTTAGTATACACTGCACCCTCGTTATACACCTATAGTATACACGCTGCACCCCTCTTGTTATACACCTATAGTATACACGCTGCACCCCTCCTGTTATACACCTATAGTATACACTGCCCCCTCTTGTTATACACCTATAGTATACATGCTGCCCCCCTCTTGTTATACACCTATAGTATACACGCTGCACCCCTCTTGTTATACACCTATAGTATACACGCTGCCCTCTCTTGTTATACACCTATAGTATACACGCTGCACCCTCCAGTTATACACCTATAGTATACACGCTGCACCCTCCTGTTATACACCTATAGTATACACGCTGCACCCTCCTGTTATACACCTATAGTATACACGCTGCACCCTCCTGTTATACACCTATAGTATACACGCTGCACCCCTCTTGTTATACACCTATAGTATACACGCTGCACCCCTCTTGTTATACACCTATAGTATACACGCTGCACCCCTCTTGTTATACACCTATAGTATACGCTGCACCCTCCTGTTATACACCTATAGTATACACGCTGCACCCTCCTTTTATACACCTATAGTATACACTGCACCCTCCTGTTATACAACTATAGTATACACTGCACCCTCCTGTTATACACCTATAGTATACACTGCACCCCTCCTGTTATACACCTATAGAATACACTGCACCCCTCCTGTTATACACCTATAGTATACACTGCACCCTCCTGTTATACACCTATAGTATACACTGCACGCTCCTGTTATACACCTATAGTATACACTGCACCCCTCCTGTTATACACCTATAGTATACACTGCACCCCTCCTGTTATACACCTATAGTATACACGCTACACCCCTCCTGTTATACACCTATAGTATACACGCTGCACCCCTCCTGTTATACACCTATAGTATACACGCTACACCCCTCCTGTTATACACCTATAGTATACACGCTACACCCCTCTTGATATACACCTATAGTATACACTGCACCCTCCTCTTATGGGTGTGGTATGGAAGGTCGACAGTAAGTAGGTCGACAGGGTCTTTAGGTCGACATGTTCTAGGTCGACAGGTCAAAAGGTCGACATGAGTTTTTTATGTTATTTTGGTGTCGTTTTCTTCGTAGAGTGACCGGGAACCCCAATTAGTGCACCGTTTCGCTCGCCATGCTTCAGGCAAGGTGCCTTCGCTTCGCTCAGATTACCGTTCCAATCGTAGTCCACGTGGATCGTTAAGTATGAAAAAGTTCAAAAAAAAGAAAACATTTGTGAAAAACTCAAGTCGACCTTTTGACCTGTCGACCTAAAGACCCTGTCGACCTAGTTACTGTCGACCAATAGTGGTCGACCTAGACATTGTCGACCTAGTTACTGTCGACTTAGAGACCGGATCCCCCTGTTATACACCTATAGTATACACGCTGCACCCCTCCTGTTATACACCTATAGTATACACGCTGCAACCCTCCTGTTATACACTTATAGTTTACACTGCTCCCCTCCTGTTATACACCTATAGTATACACTGCACCCTCCTGTTATACACCTATAGTATACACTGCACCCTCTTGTTATACACCTATAGTATACACTGCACCCTCCTGTTATACACCTATAGTATACACGCTGCTCCCCTCCTGTTATACACCTATAGTATACACTGCATCCTCTTGTTATACACCTATAGTATACACGCTGCACCCCTCCTGTTACACACCTATAGTATACACGCTGCACCCCTCCTGTTATACACCTATAGTATACACTGCACCCTCCTGTTATACACCTATAGTATACACTGCACCCTCCTGTTATACACCTATAGTATACACTGCACCCTCTTGTTATACACCTATAGTATACACTGCACCCTCTTGTTATACACCTATAGTATACACGCTGCCCCCCTCCAGTTATACACCTATAGTATACACTGCACCCTCCTTTTATACACCTATAGTATACACTGCACCCTCCTGTTATACAACTATAGTATACACTGCACCCCTCCTGTTATACACCTATAGTATACACGCTGCACCCCTCCTGTTATACACCTATAGTATACACGCTGCACCCCTCCTGTTATACACCTATAGTATACACACTGCATCCTCCTGTTATACACCTTTAGTATACACTGCACCCTCCTGTTATACACCTATAGTATACACTGCACCCCTCCTGTTATACACCTATAGAATACACTGCACCCCTCCTGTTATACACCTATAGTATACACTGCACCCTCCGGTTATACACCTATAGTATACACTGCACCCTCCTGTTATACACCTATAGTATACACTGCACCCCTCCTATTATACACCTACAGTATACACGCTGCACCCCTCCTGTTATACACCTATAGTATACACGCTGCACCCCTCCTGTTATACACCTATAGTATACACGCTGCACCCCTCCTGTTATACACCTATAGTATACACGCTGCACCCCTCCTGTTATACACCTATAGTATACACTGCACCCTCCCGTTATACACCTATAGTATACACGCTGCACCCTCCTGTTATACACCTATAGTATACACGCTGCACCCTCCTGTTATACACCTATAGTATACACTGCACCCCTCCTGTTATACACCTATAGTATACACTGCACCCCTCCTGTTATACACCTATAGTATACACGCTACACCCCTCCTGTTATACACCTATAGTATACACGCTGCGTCCTCCTGTTATACACCTATAGTATACCCTGCTCCCTCCTGTTATACACCTATAGTATACACTGCACCCCTCCTGTTATACACCTATAGTATACACGCTGCACCCCTCCTGTTATACACCTATAGTATACACGCTGCACCCCTCCTGTTATACACCTATAGTATACACGCTACACCCCTCTTGTTATACACCTATAGTATACACTGCACCCTCCTCTTATGGGTGTGGTATGGAAGGTCGACAGTAAGTAGGTCGACAGGGTGTCTAGGTCGACAGGGTCTTTAGGTCGACATGTTCTGGGTCGACAGGTCAAAAGGTCGACATGAGTTTTTTATGTTATTTTGGTGTCGTTTTCTTCGTAGAGTGACCGGGAACCCCAATTAGTGCACCGCTTCGCTCGCCATGCTTCAGGCAAGGTGCCTTCGCTTCGCTCAGATTACCGTTCCAATCGTAGTCCACGTGGATCGTTAAGTATGAAAAGGTTCAAAAAAATGAAAACATTTGAGAAAAACTCAAGTCGACCTTTTGACCTGTCGACCTAGAACATGTCGACCTAAAGACCCTGTCGACCTAGTTACTGTCGACCAATAGTGGTCGACCTAGACATTGTCGACCTAGTTACTGTCGACTTAGAGACCGGATCCCCCTGTTATACACCTATAGTATACACGCTGCACCCCTCCTGTTATACACTTATAGTTTACACTGCTCCCCTCCTGTTATACACCTATAGTATACACTGCACCCTCCTGTTATACAACTATAGTATACACTGCACCCTCTTGTTATACACCTATAGTATACACTGCACCCTCTTGTTATACACCTATAGTACACACGCTGCCCCCCTCCTGTTATACACCTATAGTATACACTGCCCCCTCTTGTTATACACCTATAGTATACACGCTGCACCCCTCTTGTTATACACCTATAGTATACACGCTGCACCCCTCGTTATACACCTATAGTATACACGCTGCACCCTCCTGTTATACACCTATAGTATACACTGCACCCTCTTGTTATACGCCTATAGTATACACTGCACCCTCTTATTATACACCTATAGTATACACGCTACCCCCCTCTTGTTATACACCCATAGTATACACGCTGCACCCCTCTTGTTATACACCTATAGTATACACGCTGCACCCCTCTTGTTATACACCTATAGTATACACGCTGCACCCCTCTTGTTATACACCTATAGTATACACGCTGCACCCCTCCTGTTATACACCTATAGTATACACACTGCACCCTCCTGTTATACACCTTTAGTATACACGCTACCCCCCTCTTGTTATACACCTATAGTATACACGCTGCACCCCTCTTGTTATACACCTATAGTATACACGCTGCACCCCTCTTGTTATACACCTATAGTATACACGCTGCACCCTCCAGTTATACACCTATAGTATACACGCTGCACCCCTCTTGTTATACACCTATAGTATACGCTGCACCCTCCTGTTATACACCTATAGTATACACGCTGCACCCCTCCTGTTATACACCTATAGTTTACACGCTGCATCCTCCTGTTATACACCTTTAGTATACACTGCACCCTCCTGTTATACACCTATAGTATACACTGCACCCCTCCTGTTATACACCTATAGAATACACTGCACCCCTCCTGTTATACACCTATAGTATACACTGCACCCTCTTGTTATACACCTATAGTATACACTGCACCCTCTTGTTATACACCTATAGTATACACGCTGCCCCCCTCCTGTTATACACCTATAGTATACACTGCACCCTCTTGTTATACACCTATAGTATACACTGCACCCTCTTGTTATACACCTATAGTATACACGCTGCACCCCTCCTGTTACACACCTATAGTATACACGCTGCACCCCTCCTGTTATACACCTATAGTATACACTGCACCCTCTTGTTATACACCTATAGTATACACGCTGCACCCTCCTGTTATACACCTATAGTATACACGCTGCATCCTCCTGTTATACACCTATAGTATACACGCTGCCCCCTCTTGTTATACACCTATAGTATACACTGCACCCTCTTGTTATACACCTATAGTATACACTGCACCCTCTTGTTATACACCTATAGTATACACGCTGCCCCCTCCTGTTATACACCTATAGTATACACTGCACCCTCTTGTTATACACCTATAGTATACACTGCACCCTCTTGTTATACACCTATAGTATACACGCTGCCCCCCTCCTGTTATACACCTATAGTATACACTGCACCCTCTTGTTATACACCTATAGTATACACTGCACCCTCTTGTTATACACCTATAGTATACACGCTGCACCCCTCCTGTTACACACCTATAGTATACACGCTGCACCCCTCCTGTTATACACCTATAGTATACACTGCACCCTCTTGTTATACACCTATAGTATACACGCTGCACCCTCCTGTTATACACCTATAGTATACACGCTGCATCCTCCTGTTATACACCTATAGTATACACGCTGCCCCCTCTTGTTATACACCTATAGTATACACTGCACCCTCTTGTTATACACCTATAGTATACACGCTGCACCCTCCTGTTATACACCTATAGTATACACGCTGAACCCCTCCTGTTATACACCTATAGTATACACACTGCACCATCCTGTTATACACCTATAGTATACACTGCACCCTCCTGTTATACACCTATAGTATACACGCTGCACCCTCCTGTTATACACCTATAGTATACACTGCCCCCTCTTGTTATACACCTATAGTATACACGCTGCACCCCTCTTGTTATACACCTATAGTATACACGCTGCCCCCTCTTGTTATACACCTATAGTATACACGCTGCACCCCTCTTGTTATACACCTATAGTATACACGCTGAACCCCTCCTGTTATACACCTATAGTATACACACTGCACCCTCCTGTTATACACCTTTAGTATACACTGCATCCTCGTTATACACCTATAGTATACACGCTGCACCCCTCTTGTTATACACCTATAGTATACACGCTGCACCCCTCCTGTTATACACCTATAGTATACACTGCACCCTCTTATTATACACCTATAGTATACACGCTACCCCCTCTTGTTATACACCTATAGTATACATGCTGCCCCCTCTTGTTATACACCTATAGTATACACGCTGCACCCCTCTTGTTATACACCTATAGTATACACGCTGCACCCTCCAGTTATACACCTATAGTATACACGCTGCACCCCTCTTGTTATACACCTATAGTATACGCTGCACCCTCCTGTTATACACCTATAGTATACACGCTGCACCCCTCCTGTTATACACCTATAGTTTACACGCTGCATCCTCCTGTTATACACCTTTAGTATACACTGCACCCTCCTGTTATACACCTATAGTATACACTGCACCCCTCCTGTTATACACCTATAGAATACACTGCACCCCTCCTGTTATACACCTATAGTATACACTGCACCCTCTTGTTATACACCTATAGTATACACTGCACCCTCTTGTTATACACCTATAGTATACACGCTGCCCCCCTCCTGTTATACACCTATAGTATACACTGCACCCTCTTGTTATACACCTATAGTATACACTGCACCCTCTTGTTACACACCTATAGTATACACGCTGCACCCCTCCTGTTACACACCTATAGTATACACGCTGCACCCCTCCTGTTATACACCTATAGTATACACTGCACCCTCTTGTTATACACCTATAGTATACACGCTGCACCCTCCTGTTATACACCTATAGTATACACGCTGCATCCTCCTGTTATACACCTATAGTATACACGCTGCCCCCTCTTGTTATACACCTATAGTATACACTGCACCCTCTTGTTATACACCTATAGTATACACGCTGCACCCTCCTGTTATACACCTATAGTATACACGCTGAACCCCTCCTGTTATACACCTATAGTATACACACTGCACCATCCTGTTATACACCTATAGTATACACTGCACCCTCCTGTTATACACCTATAGTATACACGCTGCACCCTCCTGTTATACACCTATAGTATACACTGCCCCCTCTTGTTATACACCTATAGTATACACGCTGCACCCCTCTTGTTATACACCTATAGTATACACGCTGCCCCCTCTTGTTATACACCTATAGTATACACGCTGCACCCCTCTTGTTATACACCTATAGTATACACGCTGAACCCCTCCTGTTATACACCTATAGTATACGCTGCACCCTCCTGTTATACACCTATAGTATACACGCTGAACCCCTCCTGTTATACACCTATAGTATACACACTGCACCCTCTTGTTATACACCTATAGTATACACGCTGCACCCTCCTGTTATACACCTATAGTATACACGCTGCATCCTCCTGTTATACACCTATAGTATATGCTGCACCCTCCTGTTATACACCTATAGTATACACGCTGAACCCCTCCTGTTATACACCTATAGTATACACACTGCACCCTCCTGTTATACACCTATAGTATACACTGCACCCTCCTGTTATACACCTATAGTATACACGCTGCACCCTCCTGTTATACACCTATAGTATACACTGCCCCCTCTTGTTATACACCTATAGTATACACGCTGCCTCCTCTTGTTATACACCTATAGTATACACGCTGCACCCCTCTTGTTATACACCTATAGTATACACGCTGCCCCCTCTTGTTATACACCTATAGTATACACGCTGCACCCCTCTTGTTATACACCTATAGTATACACGCTGCACCCTCCTGTTATACACCTATAGTATACACTGCACCCTCCTGTTATACACCTATAGTATACACTACACCCCTCTTGTTATACACCTATAGTATACACTACACCCCTCTTGTTATACACCTATAGTATACACTGCACCCTCCTGTTATACACCTATAGTATACAGTATAGACAGTACCTGCTGCACTACGTACGCTCTCAGTCTCAGCTACTGGATCCCCGGCTGCTGCTGCTGCTGCTCCCTGTAGTGCTGGGTGGAGGAGGCCGTGTCTGCAGTGTCAGTGCTGGGAGTGTCTTGTGCATCCAGCCTGCAGGCCGGGGAGGGGCTGCTCTGTGCGGGGACTCCTCTGTCAGGGACCAGGCTGCATCCAGCCTACAGGCCGGGGAGGGGCTGCTCTGTGCGGGGGGGAACTCCAGGCTGCAGCCAGACAGGGAGAGGAGACTGTAACACTAATGTATCACTGTACTGTGCTACTACCGCCCTTACTCAGCTGAGTGTGAGTCCTCACTCCTCTCATTGTATCAGTGTCTTCCTGTACAGTCACTATCACTGTACTGTGCTGCTACTATCCTTACTCAGCTGAGTGTGAGTCCTCACTCCTCTCATTGTATCAGTGTCTTCCTCTACAGTCACTATCACTGTACTGTGCTACTACCGCCCTTACTCAGCTGAGTGTGAGTCCTCACTCCTCTCATTGTATCAGTGTCTTCCTGTACAGTCACTATCACTGTACTGTGCTGCTACTATCCTTACTCAGCTGAGTGTGAGTCCTCACTCCTCTCATTGTATCAGTGTCTTCCTCTACAGTCACTATCACTGTACTGTGCTACTACCGCCCTTACTCAGCTGAGTGTGAGTCCTCACTCCTCTCATTGTATCAGTGTCTTCCTGTACAGTCACTATCACTGTACTGTGCTGCTACTATCCTTACTCAGCTGAGTGTGAGTCCTCACTCCTCTCATTGTATCAGTGTCTTCCTCTACAGTCACTATCACTGTACTGTGCTACTACCGCCCTTACTCAGCTGAGTGTGAGTCCTCACTCCTCTCATTGTATCAGTGTCTTCCTGTACAGTCACTATCACTGTACTGTGCTGCTACTATCCTTACTCAGCTGAGTGTGAGTCCTCACTCCTCTCATTGTATCAGTGTCTTCCTCTACAGTCACTATCACTGTACTGTGCTACTACCGCCCTTACTCAGCTGAGTGTGAGTCCTCACTCCTCTCATTGTATCAGTGTCTTCCTGTACAGTCACTATCACTGTACTGTGCTGCTACTATCCTTACTCAGCTGAGTGTGAGTCCTCACTCCTCTCATTGTATCAGTGTCTTCCTCTACAGTCACTATCACTGTACTGTGCTACTACCGCCCTTACTCAGCTGAGTGTGAGTCCTCACTCCTCTCATTGTATCAGTGTCTTCCTCTACAGTCACTATCACTGTACTGTGCTACTACCGCCCTTACTCAGCTGAGTGTGAGTCCTCACTCCTCCCATTGTATCAGTGTCTTCCTGTACAGTCACTATCACTGTACTGTGCTACTACCGCCCTTACTCAGCTGAGTGTGAGTCCTCACTCCTCTCATTGTATCAGTGTCTTCCTGTACAGTCACTATCACTGTACTGTGCTGCTACTATCCTTACTCAGCTGAGTGTGAGTCCTCACTCCTCTCATTGTATCAGTGTCTTCCTCTACAGTCACTATCACTGTACTGTGCTGCTACCGCCCTTACTCAGCTGAGTGTGAGTCCTCACTCCTCCCATTGTATCAGTGTCTTCCTCTACAGTCACTATCACTGTACTGTGCTGCTACCGCCCTTACTCAGCTGAGTGTGAGTCCTCACTCCTCTCATTGTATCAGTGTCTTCCTCTACAGTCACTATCACTGTACTGTGCTACTACCGCCCTTACTCAGCTGAGTGTGAGTCCTCACTCCTCTCATTGTATCAGTGTCTTCCTGTACAGTCACTATCACTGTACTGTGCTGCTACTATCCTTACTCAGCTGAGTGTGAGTCCTCACTCCTCTCATTGTATCAGTGTCTTCCTCTACAGTCACTATCACTGTACTGTGCTACTACCGCCCTTACTCAGCTGAGTGTGAGTCCTCACTCCTCTCATTGTATCAGTGTCTTCCTGTACAGTCACTATCACTGTACTGTGCTGCTACTATCCTTACTCAGCTGAGTGTGAGTCCTCACTCCTCTCATTGTATCAGTGTCTTCCTCTACAGTCACTATCACTGTACTGTGCTACTACCGCCCTTACTCAGCTGAGTGTGAGTCCTCACTCCTCTCATTGTATCAGTGTCTTCCTGTACAGTCACTATCACTGTACTGTGCTGCTACTATCCTTACTCAGCTGAGTGTGAGTCCTCACTCCTCTCATTGTATCAGTGTCTTCCTCTACAGTCACTATCACTGTACTGTGCTACTACCGCCCTTACTCAGCTGAGTGTGAGTCCTCACTCCTCTCATTGTATCAGTGTCTTCCTCTACAGTCACTATCACTGTACTGTGCTACTACCGCCCTTACTCAGCTGAGTGTGAGTCCTCACTCCTCCCATTGTATCAGTGTCTTCCTGTACAGTCACTATCACTGTACTGTGCTACTACCGCCCTTACTCAGCTGAGTGTGAGTCCTCACTCCTCTCATTGTATCAGTGTCTTCCTGTACAGTCACTATCACTGTACTGTGCTGCTACTATCCTTACTCAGCTGAGTGTGAGTCCTCACTCCTCTCATTGTATCAGTGTCTTCCTCTACAGTCACTATCACTGTACTGTGCTGCTACCGCCCTTACTCAGCTGAGTGTGAGTCCTCACTCCTCCCATTGTATCAGTGTCTTCCTGTATAGTAACTATCACTGTACTGTGCTGCTACTGTCCTTACTCAGCTGAGTGTGAGTCCTCCTCACTGTCTTTATGTATGGGCTAAGTGGGCAGTTGACCAGGGGCCCATTGCGGCTGCTAGGAGACTGGTAAGGTTGTGTACCTGTGGACCGTGCGATGGGGTGAGGCAGGTGAGGCAGAGCCTTTCCTGTCATACTAACATATAAGGCAGAGTTTTGACTATATAAGTATATGAAAAGTACTTATATGTCAGAAATATCTTCTTTGTATTATTCTAATGCTTTTTATAGTCAAAACTCTGGAGCAAAAAGTCTACAATAGGTGAGGCAGTGCCCCCCGCCTATCTTATCTGCACATCTCTAATCAAAACTCACCAAATTTGTATATAATGCCCACATATATATATATATATACTGCTGCACCTGTATATAATGCTCACATGTATATACCTCTGCGGGTGTAGTATGGTATGCCGTCAGCCGGGCTCCCGGCGACCAGCATACCAGCGCAAGGAGCCCGACCGTCGGCATACCGACAGCGTGGCGAGCGCAAATGAGCCCCTTGCTGGCTCGCTGCGCTCGCCATGCTGCGGACAAGGTGGCGCTCCCTCCAGGGGGGTCGTGTACCCCCACGAGGGAGAAAAAGTGTTGGTATGCTGGCTGTCGGGATTCCGGCGCCGGTATACTGTGCGCCGGGCCCCGACAGTCGGCATACTGAAGACCACCCACCTCTGCACCTGTGTATAATGCCCACATCTATATACCGCTGCACCTGTGTATAATGCCCACATGTATATACTGCCGCACCTGTGTATAATGCCCACGTGTATATACGGATGCACCTGTGTATAGTGCCCACATCTATATACCGCTACACGTGTATATAATGCCCACATGTACATACCACTGCACCTGTGTATAATGCCCACATGTACATATCTCTGCATCTGTGTATAATGCCCTCATGTATATACCGCTGCACCTCTGCATAATGCCCACATGTATATACCGCTGCACCTGTGTATAATGCCCTCATGTATATACCGCTGCACCTGTGTATAGTGCCCACATGTATATACCGCTGCACCTGTCTATAATGTCCACGTGTATATACCGCTGCACCTGTGTATAATGCACACATGTATTAACCGCTGCACCTGTGTATAATGCCCACATGTATATACCGCTGCACCTGTGTATAATGCACACATGTATATACCGCTGCACCTGTGTATAATGCCCACATGTATATACTGCTGCACCTGTGTATAATGCCCACATGTATATACCGCTGCACTTGTGTATATTGCTCATATGTATATACTGCTGCACCTGTGTATAATGCCCACAAGTATATACCGCTGCACCTGTGTATAATGCCCACATGTATATACCGCTGCACCTGTGTATAATGCCCACATGTATATACCGCTGCACCTGTGTATATTGGTCACATGTATATACTGCTGCACCTGTGTATAATGCCCACATGTATATACCGCTGCACCTGTGTATAATGCCCACATATATATACCGCTGCACCTGTGTATAATGTCCACATATATATACCGCTGCACCTGTGTATAATGCCCACATGAACCCTTCAGGGGGTCATTCCGTACAGATCACATGCTAGGATTTTTCGCTGCGCTGCGATCAGCTCAGAACTGCGCATGCGTTTGCACCGCAATGTGCAGGCGCGTCGTATGGGTACAAAGTGGATCGTTGCGGAGTGATGGATTTTACAAAGAATCCATTTGCACAGCCGATCGCAAGGATATTGACAGGAAGAAGGCGTTTATGGGTGTCAACTGACCATTTTCAGGGAGTGGTTGGAAAAACGCAGGCGTGTCCAGGCGTTTGCAGGGTGGGTGTCTGACGTCAATTCCGGGCCCGGACAGGCTGAAGTGATCGCAGCGGCTGAGTAAGTCCTGGGCAATTCAGAAACTGCGCAAGATCTTTTTGTACAGGGCGGCTGTACATGCGTTCGCACACTTGCACAGCTAAACTACACTCCCCAGTAGGCGGCGACTATCTGATCGCAGCGCTGCAAAAAATAGCTAGCATGCGATCAGGTCTGAATTAGGCCCTATGGGGGTCATTCCGAGTTGATCGCTCGCTAGCTATTTTTTGTACCCGAGCGATGCGCCTGTGTAGCTCTGACCTGATCGCAAACGCTAGTGAGCTATCAGGTCTGAATTACCCCCTGTGTGCGCAGAATAAAAGAGTTTCTGTGGCAGGGCCGCACGTATTTCATCGCTGTCATCATGACCAGTGCGCACTGGCACCAGGTGGTAAAGATCCGTCTGAGAAGAGGCTTATTTACACTTCTGAATATGCTGCACTTCCATTGCCATGCCCGCTGTGATCTTTACCCCCTAGGGAATGTTACTGCCCGGCCCTCCGTCACAGGTGGAGAGTTGCCTGGAATACACACGAGTCTACTCTCAGTGGTGGCTCTGACATGGGGGACACAGGTCTGTGCCAGTGGGGAAGGTGAATGGATGCCGTGCTTATGAGTGCGGCGTCCATTCTTCACGCAGACGGAGGCTGGAGGGGTGTAGTATGGTATACCGGCGGCCGGGCTCCCGGCGACCAGCATACCGGCGCCGAGAGCCCGACCGCCGGCATACGGACAGCGTGGCAAGCGCAACTGAGCCCCTTGCGGGCACGGTAGCGCGCTACACTATTTATTCTCCCTCCAGGGGGGTTGTGGACCTCCACGGGGGAGAAAATCAGTCGGTATGCCGGCTGTCGGGATTCCGGCGCCGGTATACTGCTTGCCCCAGGATCCCGACAGTCGGTAACCTGAAGACCACCCGGCTGGAGTCAGCCCAGCAGTAGCTTCCAGAGTGCTAGGCTTGCCCCCAGCGTGGCGCCCGGGGGTCCCGATATACGGATTTCCCGGCGCTTGGAGACGATGACATCTCCAAGCGCCAGCCTTAAAGACACTGCACCTGTGTGCCGTGTGAACGGTGCCGACTCGGGATATTCCGCTGCTCTGTAAAAGGGTAAATCCCGCCGGAACCCATCCGGATTGGAACCGTGTTCCAAATCCCAGACCAGATCCGGGATTTTGTTGTGAAAGCGGTATAAGTGCTACCATTAAAGTGGAGTCAGTTTAGGTGTTCCAGTGGGTTGGGTATGGGTGACCGCCGGCCACCATACCGACGCTGGGATCCCTGTGTTTAGATTGCCGGCGGGGGGGGGGGGGGGGGGGGTTGAGTGCAATGAAGCCCCTTGCGGGCTCAGTAGCTCACTGCGCTCGCCACAGGTTCTATTCCCACTCTATGAGTGTCGTGGACACCAATAGTCGCTGTCAGTCGGCATGTCGCCGGGCGGGATTCCGGCGTCGGTATAGTTCCCCAGGGTAAGGAGCCCTGTGCGGCTGTGAAGTGCTGCTATCTACAGGACATGCTCCGCTGCCTCACCACCACATGATGTATGTTTCTTGCTTTATATAAAAGAATCTATTCTGTAGCGCCGTCCCTTGTTGTGCACCGCGGATTCCAACTAGACTGTGTATGCTATATAGCAAAGGCAGACAGGTATATTATTACTACAACTGAGTGCCGGCTAGATTCACATTGTATAAAATTATATTTCTCTTACGTCCTAGAGGATGCTGGGGACTCCGTAAGGACCATGGGGTATAGACGGGCTCCGCATGAGACATGGGCACTATAAAGAACTTTTAGTATGGGTGTGCACTGGCTCCTCCCTCTATGCCCCTCCTCCAGACCTCGGTTAGATCCTGTGCCCAGAGGAGACTGGATGCATTACAGGGAGCTCTCCTGAGTTTCTCTGAATAAAGAATTTTGTTAGGTTTTTTATTTTCAGGGAGCACTGCTGGCAACAGGCTCCCTGCATCATGGGACTGAGGAGAGAGAAGCAGAGCTACTTAAATGATAGGCTCTGCTTCTTAGGCTACTGGACACCATTAGCTCCAGAGGGAGTCGGAACACAGGTCTCACCCTGCAGTTCGTCCCGGAGCCGCGCCGCCGTCCTCCTCGCAGAGCCGGAAGATAGAAGCCGGGTGAGTATTAGAAGAAAAGAAGACTTCAAGGCGGCAGAAGACTTCAGATCTTCACTGAGGTAAGCGCGCAGCGTTACCGCTGCGCGCCATTGCTCCCACACAGTACACACACAGAGCAGGCACAGATGGGTGCAGGGCGCAGGGGGGGCGCCCTGGGCAGCAATAAACCTCAAAGCTGACATAAAACAGATTATTAGACTGCGGAGGCAGTAAATAATTTAACCCCCGCCATTTTTTCTAATTCAGAGCGGGACCGAAGCCCGCCGCTGGAGGGGGCGGATCTTGATCCTCAGCACTAACCAGCGCCATTTTCTCCACAAAAGCTGCAGAGACGCTGGCTCCCCGGACTCTCCCCTGCTGAACACACATCAGAGGGCTGAAAAAGAGGAGGGGGGCACAATTATTGGCGCAGTGAGTGGGAAAGTGATTGTTTTATTAAAAAAGGGCTATCTGGGTTTATTCCAGTGTCAGTTTGGCACTGGGTGTGTGCTGGCATACTCTCTCTCTGCCTCTCCAAAGGGCCTGGTTGGGGAATTGTCCCCTTATAGTTATATCCCTGTGTGTGTGGGGTGTCGGCACGTGCGTGTCGGCATGTTTGAAGCGGAAGGCTCGTCCAAGGAGGAGGTGGAGCAAATGAGTGCTGAGTTCCCGTTGGTGGTGCCCAGTGCTTAAAGTGGTCCTAGAGAGGTGGTGGAACTCACCCCCCTCCCCACGGCGCCCATGACAGCAAAAAGGGGGTGTGGCCTCAAAAAGAAAGGGGCGTGGTCACACAATAGTAATAATGCCCACAGTAGTAGTACCCAAGTGGAAATTTTGAAGTGGGGGTATGGAAAAGTGAAGGGTGCAATTATGTGCGCGCCGAAGGCGCGTGCACTCCTGACAAGGGGGCGTGGTCACGCAAAAGGGGGCGTGCCCTTCAGTGTAGTTTACCACACCATATACCCCTTATACACATTATGCACCACAATAGTAGGACCCCTTTCACATTATAGCTCACAGTATGAGCCGAAATTCACATTTATACCACACAGTATGAGCCACATTCATATTACACCACACAGTATGAGCCAAATTCACATTACACCACACAGTATGAGCCAAATTCACATTACACCACACGGTATGAGCCGAAATTCACATTACACCACACAGTATGAGCCGAAATTCACATTATAGCACACGGTATGAGCCGAAATTCACATTATAGCACAGAGAATGAGCCAAAATTCACATTATAGAGTGACAGAGTGACAGGGAGAGTGACAGCAGGGACATGGAAAGTGACAGCAGGGACATGGAGAGTGACAGCAGGGGCATGGAGAGTGACAGCAGGGGCATGGAGAGTGACAGCAGGGGCATGGAGAGTGACAGCAGGGGCATGGAGAGTGACAGCAGGGGCATGGAGAGTGACAGCAGGGACATGGAAAATGACAGCAGGGACATGGAAAATGACAGCAGGGACATGGAAAATGACAGCATGGACATGGAAAATGACAGCAGGGACATGGAAAGTGACAGCAGGGATATGGAAAGTGACAGCAGGGGAATACAGTAGGGACTAGGGAGAGAGAAAGGCAGCAGGTTAGATTACCTGTTTAGCAGCGGCGGTGGTCTGCGGTGCTGTGGATGAGTAGGCTGTGGTAGGCGTGACGTGGAGGCTGTGGGCCTCGGAGATAGTGCGGAGGAGGAGGCTGTGGGTGCGCAGAGGTCCGAGGGCGGGGCGGCAGAAGAGGCTGAGGGCGGCTGCAGTGGATCTGGAACCAGGCTGGCTTTATTATCCCTGCCGCCGCATCGAGCTCCTGTGACCACGGCGCTAATATTTCAAAACTGCTGCGGACCGGCAGCCAATCAGCGACAGATTTTAACTAGTAGCGCCGCGGTCACAGAAGCTCGATGCAGCGGCAGGGATAATAAAGCCGGCCTGGTCCCAGATCCGCTGCAGCTGGGAGTCTGGAACCTGGGCTTCCAGTGCGGCGGCGATGGTAGGGGCGGAGCGACGGAGGGCGGACCGGGAACGCAGCTTCTTTGTCGGCCCATACAGTAATGCCCCCAGCAGTAGCATCCCTTATACAATGCCCACAGTAGTAGTGCCCCTTATGCAATGCCCCCAACAGTAGTGCCCCTTATGAAGTGCCCCCTTTACAATGCCCTCATTAGCTGTGCACCCCATCAGTAATGCCATTAATGGTAATGCCCCTGTGTAGTATTGCCCCTAGTCGTTTAGCCCCTGTAGTTTAGCCCCAGTAGTCATGCCCATACTGGTAATGCCCCTGCAGTTATGACCCCAGCAATTTACTCCCCCCCCCCCTCTAGTTTAGCCTCTGAGTGGTAATGCCCCCAGTAGTTTTGCCCTCATGTAGTTTGCCCCATGTAGTTTAGCCCCAGTGGTAACGCCCCCTGCAGTTGTGCCCCCAGTTGTTTAGCCCCTGTAGTTTAGCCCCCATGTAGTTTGCTAAAGTTAGTAATGTCCCCAGTAGTTTGCCCCCTTGTAGTTATACCCCCAATAGTTTAGCTCCTGTAATTATGCCCCCTTGTAGTTTAGCCCCCAGTAGTAATGCTGCCAGTAGTTTGCCCCTTTGTAGCTTGCCCCCTTGTAGTAATGCCCCCAGTAGTTTGCCCCTTGTAGTTTGCCCCAGCAGTAAAGCCCCCCAGTAGTTTGCCCCCAGTACTAGAGCCCCCCAGTAGTTTGCCCCTCTGTAGTTTGCCCCAGTAGTAAAGGCCCCCAGTAGTTTGCCCCCAGTACTAGAGCCCCCCAGTAGTTTGCCCCTCTGTAGTTTGCCCCAGTAGTTTGCCCCCAGTACTAGAGCCCCCCAGTAGTTTGCCCCTTGTAGTTTGCCCCAGCAGTAAAGCCCCCCAGTAGTTTGCCCCCAGTACTAGAGCCCCCCAGTAGTTTGCCCCTCTGTAGTTTGCCCCAGTAGTAAAGGCCCCCAGTACTAGAGCCCCCCAGTAGTTTGCCCCTCTGTAGTTTGCCCCAGTAGTAAACGCCCCCAGTAGAAACGCCTGTGGTTCACATATAGGAGGGAGGGAGGGAGAGGGAGAGAGGGAGAGAGGGAGGGGGGAAAGAACTATACTTACCTAGCCCCGCTCCCGCCGCAGTCCTCTCTCGCCGCCCGCTCCTCTGCACTATGAGAGAGACGTCATGACGTCTCTCCCATAGCGCGCACTGACAGAGCCGGAAGCCGGAGCTCAGTACTGAGCTCCTGCCTACGGCTGCCGCTGCGGAGAGGGAGACGGGCGCCCGCTGGTAACGCGTTCTCAGCGGGCGCCCGGCATCTCCCTGCAGCGCCGCCCGGGACATCGGGTTAGGTGAGCCGGGGGAGGCGGAACTGCGTTCCGTCTCCTGGTGGAACTGACGGAACGCAGTTCCGGCCCGTTCCGGCTCACTTTAACCCCTGGTGGTGCCGACTCAGGAATGGATGGATATGTGGCATATGTTGAATGCAAGTTTAGCATCCTTACATAAGAGACTGGACAAAGCAGAGTCCAGGGAGACAACAGGGGGTCAATCCACGGATTGGACCGACTCACAGGGCCCTTCGGGGTCTCAGAAGCGTCCCTTGTCGCAAATAGTAGACATGGATACCGACATGGACTCTGACTCCAGTGTCGACTATGATGAAGCGAGATTGCACCCTAGGGTGACAAAAAGTATTCAGTGTATGATTATTGCAATAAAGGATGTTTTGCATATCACTGATGAACCCTCTGTTCCCGACACGAGGGTACACATGTTTAAGGGAAAGAAGCAGGTAGTAACCTTTCCCCCATCTCATGAACTTAACGAGTTATTTGAAAAAGCTTGGGAAACTCCAGATAAGAAACGGCAGATTCCCAAAAGGGTTCTTATGGCGTATCCTTTCCCTACACAGGACAGGGTACGTTGGGAATCCACTCCCAGCGTGGACAAGTCCTTAACACGCCTGTCCAAGAAGGTGGCGCTGCCGTCTCCTGACACGGCGGCCCTCAAGGATCCTGCGGACCGCAGGCAGGAGACTACATTAAAATCTATCTATACAAATACTGGTACCTTGCTCAGACCGGCAATTGCGTCGGCATGGGTATGTAACACAGTGGCAGCTTGGACAGATACCCTGTCAGCTGACCTTGATAGCCTAGATAGGGATACCATTCTGTTAACTTTAGCACATATTAAGGACGCAGTCTTATATATGAGAGACGCTCAAAGAGACATTGGATTGCTGGGTCCAGAGCCAATGCCATGGCTATTTCTGCGAGACGATCCTTATGGACCCGCCAATGGACGGGTGATGCGGACTCAAAAAAGGATATGGAGGTTCTCCCTTACAAGGGGGACGTGTTGTTTGGGGGCGATCTCGCTGACCTGATTTCTACAGCTACAGCGGGTAAATCTAATTTTTTACCTTTTGTTCCCCATCAGCAAAAGAAAACTCCACAGTATCAGATGCAGTCCTTTCGATCGCATAAGTCCAGAAGAGGTCGGGGCTCCTCCTTCCTTGCCAGAGGTAAGGGTAGAGGGAAAAGAACACCGGCTTCGGCTGGTTCCCAGGAGCAGAAGTCCTCCCCGGCTTCTACTAAGTCCACCGCATGATGCTGGGGCTCAAATTCAAGATGGAATCGCTCCGAGCTGTAATATCCAGCCTAGAAGGGGGGGATTTTATGGTGTCACTAGACATAAAGGATGCTTACCTTCATGTCCCCATATATCCCTCTCATCAGGCGTACCTGAGATTCGCTGTACAGGATTGTCATTACCAGTTTCAGACGTTGCCGTTTGGGCTTTCCACGGCCCCGAGAATTTTCACCAAGGCGGAAATTATGGTGATCCTGCGCAAGCAGGGAGTCACAATTATCCCATACTTGGACGATCTCATGATAAAAGCGAGATCAAGAGATCAATTGCGGAAGAATGTGTCGCTCTCCCTCAGAGTGCTCCGACAGCACGGTTGGATTCTCAATCTGCCAAAGTCGCAATTGGTTCCGACAACTCGACTATCGTTCCTAGGCATGATACTGGACACGGAACGAAAGAAGGTTTTTCTCCCGTTAGAAAAAGCCCAGGACCTCCAGAACATGGTCAGAGACCTGCTAAAGCCAAAAAGAGTGTCAGTTCATCAATGCACTTGAGTTCTGGGAAAAATGGTGGCCTCCTACGAGGCCATTCCCTTCAGCAGGTTTCATGCGAGGACGTTTCAGTGGGACCTTCTGGACAAGTGGTCCGGGTCCCATCTACAAATACATCAGAAAATAACACTGTCCCCCAGGGCCAGGGTGTCTCTTTTATGGTGGCTGCAAAGTGCTCACCTCCTAGAGGGTCGCAGGTTCGGCATTCAGGACTGGGTTCTGGTAACCACGGACGCGAGCCTCCGAGGATGGGGAGCAGTCACCCAAGGAAGAAATTTTCAGGGACTATGGTCAAGCCAGGAGTCCTGTCTGCACATCAACGTGCTGGAATTAAGGGCCATATACAACGGCCTTCGACAAGCGGAGAGTCTTCTTTGCAATCTACCGGTTCTGACTCAGTCAGACAATGTCACAGCCGTGGCTCATGTGAACCGCCAAGGCGGGACAAGGAGCAGAGTCGCGATGGCGGAAGCCACCAGGATTCTTCGCTGGGCGGAAAGTCACGTAAGCGCTCTGTCAGCTGTCTTCATTCCGGCACGATCTCAATCCAGGAGAGTGGGGACTTCATCAAGAAGTCTTTGCAGAGATAACGGGTCTCTGGGGAGTTCCTCAAATAGACATGATGGCGTCACGCCCCAACAAGAAACTTCTGAGGTATTGTGCCAGGTCCCGGGACTCTCAGGCAATAGCAGTAGATGCCCTGGTAACACCATGGGTGTTTCAGTCGGTCTATGTGTTTCCTCCTCTTCCTATCATTGCAAAAATTTTGAGGATCATAAGACGAAAAGGAGTACAGACAATTCTCATTGTTCCAGATTGGCCTCGAAGGGCCTGGTACTCAGATCTTCAGGAAATGCTCACAGAAGATCCTTGGCCTCTTCCTCTCAAGGAGGACCTGTTGCAGCAGGGGCCTTGCGTGTTCCAAGACTTACCGCGGTTGCGTTTGACGGCATGGCGGTTGAACGCCGGATCCTAGCTGGGAAAGGTATTCCGGAAGAGGTCATACCTACTCTAATAAAGGCTAGGAAGGAGGTGACGGCGAAACATTATCACCGTATTTGGAGGAAATATGTGTCTTGGTGTGAAACCAAGAATGCTTCTACGGAAGATTTCCATCTGGGCCGTTATCTACACTTCCTGCAGACAGGTGTGGATATGGGCCTGAAGTTAGGCTCCATTAAGGTACAGATTTCGGCCCTATCTATATTCTTTCAGAAGGAATTGACTTCTCTCCCAGAAGCTGCAGATCCAGGCTCCTTTTGTGCCCCCAGTGGCACCATGGGACCTGAACGTGGTGTTACAGTTCCTTAAATCACACTGGTTTGAACCCCTTCAAACGGTTGAGTTGAAATTTCTCACCTGGAAGGTGGTCATGTTGTTGGCCTTGGCTTCGGCAAGGCGGGTGTCTGAATTGGCGGCCTTGTGTCACAAGAGCCCCTACTTGATTTTTCATGTGGATAGAGCAGAATTGAGGACTCGTCCTCAATTTTTACCTAAGGTGGTGTCTTCATTTCATATGAACCAACCTATTGTGGTGTCTGTGGCTATGGGTGACTTGGAGGACTCCAAATCCCTGGATGTAGTCAGGGCCTTGAAAATTTATGTAGCCAGGACGGCTAGGGTTAGGAAAACAGAGGCTCTGTTTGTCCTGTATGCAGCCAACAAGATTGGCGCGCCTGCGTAGAAGCAGACTATTGCTCGCTGGATCTGTAACACGATTCAGCAGGCTTATTTTACGGCTGGATTGCCGTTGCCAAATTCGGTAAAGGCCCATTCCACTAGGAAGGTGGGCTCTTCTTGGGCGGCTGCCCGAAGCGTCTCAGCTTTGCAGTTATGTCGAGCAGCGACTTGGTCGGGTTCAAACACTTTTGCAAAATTCTACAAGTTTGATACCCTGGCTGATGAGGACCTCGCGTTTGCTCAATCGGTGCTACAGAGTCATCCGCACTCTCCCGCCCGGTTTGGAGCTTTGGTATAAACCCCATGGTCCTTATGGAGTCCCCACCCAGCATCCTCTAGGACGTAAGAGAAAATAAGATTTTAAACCTACCGGTAAATCTTTTTCTCCTAGTCCGTAGAGGATGCTGGGCGCCCGTCCCAGTGCGGACTTACTCTGCAAGACTTGTATATAGTTGTTGCTTACATAAGGGTTATGTTACAGTGGGAATCGGTCTTTGACTGATGCTGTTTTTTGTTCATACTGTTAACTGGTTGCATATTTCCAGGTTATATGGTATGCTTGGTGCGGGCTGGTATGAATCTTGCCCTTAGATTAACAAAATCCTTTCCTCGTATTGTCCATCTGGGCACAGTTCTCTAACTGAGGTCTGGAGGAGGGTAATAGAGGGAGGAGCCAGTGCACACCCATACTAAAAGTTCTTTATAGTGTCCATGTCTCCTGCGGAGCCCGTCTATACCCCATGGTCCTTACGGAGTCCCCAGCATCCTCTACGGACTAGGAGAAAATGATTTACCGGTAGGTTTAAAATCTTATTTTCTCTAACGTCCTTGAGGATGCTGGGACTCCGTAAGGACCATGGGGAATAGACGGGCTCCGCAGGAGATAGGGCACTTTAAGAAAGCTTTGGATTCTGGGTGTGCACTGGCTCTTCCCTCTATGACCCTCCTCCAGACCTCAGTTTTACACTGTGCCCAGAGCAAGATGGGTGCACTGCAGAGGGCTCTCCAGAGTTCTCTGCCTGAAAGCATTTTTGTTTGGATTTTTCTTTCTACTTTTTACTACTTTTTCACAGGGAGCACTGCTGGCAACAGGCTCCCTGCATCAAGGGACTGAGGAGAGAGGAGCAGACCTTCTTGTCAAAGATAGGCTCTGCTTCCTCGGCTACTGGACACCATTAGCTCCAGAGGGGGTGAACGCAGGTTCTTACTGGGCGTCCACCCCCGGAGCCGCGCCGCCGTTCTCCTCACAGAGCCAGAAGTACAGAAGTCAGAAGACGTCTCAGGCGGCAGAAGCCTTCAGCTTCACTGAGGTAACGCACAGCACTGCAGCTGTGCGTCATTGCTCCCATACACCTCACACACTCCGGTCACTGTAAGGGTGCAGGGCGCAGGGGGGGGCGCCCTGGGCAGCAATATAAACCTATGCATGGCAAAAAAGACTATATACATGTACAGGTGGACTCTGTACATGTATATAAGAGAGCCAGCGCCATATTTTCCTAAGTTTGAGCGGGACAGAAGCCCGCCGCCGAGGGGGCGGGGCTTCTCCCTCAGCACTCACCAGCGCCATTTTCTCTCCACAGCACTGCTGAGAGGAAGCTTCCCAGACTCTGCCCTGCTTACACACGGTGAAAGGGTGCTTAAAAGAGAGGGGGGGGGCCACATAATTGGCGGTTTACATATTACACAGCGCTGCTGGGGAAAAACATTTTGTGTTGGTCTCCAGGGTTATTGCGCTGGGGTGTGTGCTGGCATACTCTCTCTCTGTCTTTCCAAAGGGCCTTGACAGGGATACTGTCTTCAGAAAAGGGGTTCCCTGTGTGTGTGAAGTGTGTCGGTACGCGTGTGTCGACATGTTTGACGAGGAAGGCTCGCTTACTGTGGAGGGGGAGTGTTTGAATGTCAGGTCGCCGTCGGCAACGCCGACACCGGAATGGGTGGATATGCTGAATGTCTTGAATGCAAATGTCAATCTATTGCATAAAAGATTAGACAAAGCTGAAGCTAGGGATCAGTCAGGTACCCAGTCCATGCCTGTCCCTGTGGCGCCAGGCCCGTCGGGGTCTCAGAAGCGCACCATATCCCAGATCGATGAAACAGTTACCCACACAGATTCTGACTTTAGTGTCGACTATGAAGATGCAAAATTACAGCCGAAGGTGGCAAAAGGTATTCGGTACATGATTATGGCCATTAAAGAGGTTTTGCATATTACTGAGGAACCCCCTGTCCCTGACACGAGGGTACACATGTATAAAGAGAAAAAGCCTTAAGTCACTTTTCCATCATCATTTGAGTTAAGTGAATTGTGCGAAAAGGCTTGGGACTCTCCAGATAAGAGACCACAAGTTCCTAAAAGGATTCTTATGGCGTATCCTTTTCCACAAACTGATAGGATACGCTGGGAATCTTCGCCTAAAGTGGACAAGGCGCTGACACGCTTGTCCAAAAAGGTGGCACTGCCTTCTCAGGATACGGCTTCCCTCAAGGAACTGGCCGATCGCAGGCAGGAAATTACCTTGAAGCACATTTACACTCACTCCGGTACTATTGCTAGACCGGCTATGGCGTCGGCCTGGGTTTGTAGTGCAGTTGTGGCATGGGCAGATTCCTTATCTGCGGAGATTGACACCTTAGATAGGAATGCCAATTTAATGACCATAGAGCATATCAGAGATGCTGCCTTGTATATGAGAGATGCTCAGAGAGACATTTGTTTATTAAGCTCCAGAATAAATGCTATGTCTATTTCTGCTAGGCGGCTCTTGTGGACCCGGCAGTGGACGGGAGATGCCGATTCTAAGCGGCACATGGAGTCCTTGCCGTACAAGGGGGAGGAGTTGTTTGGAGACGGCCTCTCGGACCTTGTCTCTACGGCTACAGCTGGTAAGTCGAATTTCTTACCTTATGTCCCCCCGCAGCATACTAAGAAGGCACCTCATTATCAAATGCAGTCCTTTCGTTCCAATAGAAACAAGAAGTTGCAGGGATCGTCCTTTGTTACCAGAGGAAAAGGCAGGGGAAAGAAGCTGCACACAGCTAGTTCCCAAGAGCAGACGTCCTCCCCTGCGTCTGCAAAGTCCACCGGAAGACGCTGGGGCTTCCCGGGGGAGGCAGATCTGGTGGGGGCTCGTCTTCGGTTTTTCAGCCACATCTGGGTTCAATCGCAGGTGGATCCCTGGGCAGTAGAGATTGTTGCTCAGGGATACAGGCTAGAATTCGAAGACTTGCCTCCTCGCCGGTTTTTCAACTCGGCTCTGACGGCTTCCCCGTCAGAGAGGGAGTCAGTGTTGACAGCAATCCAAAAATTGTATGTTCAACAGGTGATTGTCACAGTTCCTCATCTCCAGCAGGGAGAGGGATATTATTCAATCCTGTCTGTGGTCCCGAAACCGGACGGTTCGGTCAGGCCCATTTTAAACCTGAAATCTCTGAACCTGTACTTGAAAAGGTTCAAGTTCAAAATGGAATCACTCCGGGCGGTCATCGCCAGCCTTGAGGGGGGGGGGGGGGTTGGATGGTGTCCCTGGACATAAAGGATGGATACGTTCATGTTCCGATATTCCCCCCTCATCAGGCATTCCTGAGATTTGCAGTGCAGGACTGTCACTACCAATTTCAGACGTTGCCGTTTGGGCTTTCTACGGCCCCGAGGATTTTCACCAAGGTAATGGCGGAAATGATGGTGCTCCTGCGCAGGCAGGGGGTCACAATTATCCCATACTTGGACGATCTGCTAATAAAGGCGAGATCTCGGGAGAAATTGCTGGACAGCGTGGCTCTGTCCATGAAGACGTTGCAGCTACACGGCTGGATTCTCAATATACCGAAGTCCCAGCTAGTTCCTACAACGCGACTAACCTTTCTGGGCCTGATCCTAGACACAGACCAGAAAAAGGTTTTTCTTCCGATCGAAAAGGTTCAGGAACTCATGACCATGGTCAGGAACCTATTGAAACCAAAGAAGGTTTCAGTGCATCAGTGCACGCGGGTCCTGGGGAAGATGGTGGCTTCATACGAGGCCATCCCTTTCGGCAGATTCCATGCGAGGACTTTTCAATGGGACCTCTTGGACAAGTGGTCCGGGTCCCATTTACAAATGCATAAAAGGATCACCCTGTCTCCCAGGACCAGGGTATCTCTCCTGTGGTGGCTGAACAGTGCTCACCTTCTAGAGGGTCGCAGGTTCGGCATTCAGGACTGGGTCCTGGTAAGCACGGACGCAAGCCTCCGAGGCTGGGGAGCAGTGGCACTGGGAAGAAATTTCCTAGGTCTCTGGTCAAGCCTGGAGACGTGTCTCCACATCAACGTCCTGGAGTTGAGAGCCATATACAACGCCCTGCGTCAAGCGGAGAACTTACTTCGGAGAAGACCGGTTCTGATTCAGTCAGACAATGTCACGGCAGTGGCTCATATAAACCGCCAAGGCGGAACAAGGAGCAGAGTGGCATTGGCAGAAGCGACCAGGATTCTACGCTGGCCGGAAGGCCATGTAAGCGTGCTGTCAGCGGTGTTCATCCCGGGGGTGGACAACTGGGAGGCGGACTTCCTCAGCAGGACCTGCATCCGGGAGAGTGGGGACTTCATCAAGAAGTCTTTGCGCAGATCACGGATCGGTGGGGCCTGCCTCAAATAGACATGAGGGCGTCCCGTCTCAACAAAAAGCTAAAGCGGTATTGCGCCAGGTCAAGGGACCCTCAGGCGGTAGCGGTAGACGCTCTGGTGACACCTTGGGTGTTCAGATCGGTCTATGTGTTTCCTCCTCTTCCTCTCATACCCAAGGTGTTGAGAATTGTAAGAATAAGCAGGGTCAGAACAATCCTCATTGTTCCAGATTGGCCACAGAGGACTTGGTATCCGGAACTGCAAGAGTTGCTCACAGAAGATCCGTGGCCTCTTCCTCTAAGGCAGGACCTGCTGCAGCAGGGGCCCTGTCTGTTCCAAGACTTACCGCGGCTGCGTTTGACGGCATGGCGGTTGAACGCCGGATCCTAGCGGAAAAAGGAATTCTGGAGGAAGTCATTCCTACCCTGATCAAGGCTAGGAAAGATGTGACGTTGAAACATTATCACCGTATATGGCGGAAATATGTTTCTTGGTGTGAGGCCAGAGCTGCTCCTACGGAGGAGTTCCATTTGGGCCGTCTACTTCACTTCCTTCAAACAGGAGTAACCTTGGGCCTAAAATTAGGATCCATAAAGGTCCAGATTTCGGCCTTATCCATTTTCTTTCAAAGAGAATTAGCCTCTCTTCCTGAGGTACAGACTTTTGTGAAGGGGGTGCTGCATATTCATCATCCCTTTGTGCCTCCGGTGGCGCCTTGGGATCTTAACGTGGTGTTACGTTTCCTAAAGTCACCTTGGTTTGAACCACTTAAAACTGTGGAGTTGAAATACCTCACTTGGAAAGTGGTCATGTTGTTGGCGTTAGCTTCGGCGAGACGTGTTTCAGAATTGGCGGCCTTATCGCATAAAAGCCCATACTTGGTTTTTCACGTGGATAGGGCAGAGTTGAGGACTCTTCCTCACTTTCTGCCAAAAGTGGTCTCATCTTTTCATGTGAACCAACCTATTGTCGTGCCTGTGGCTACAAGGGACTTGGAGGATTCTGAGTCCCTGGATGTAGTCAGGGCTTTGAAGATTTATGTGACCAGAACGGCTCGGATCAGGAAGACTGAAGCTTTGTTTGTTCTGTATGCAGCCAACAAGGTTGGCGCCCCTGCTTCAAAGCAGACTATTGCTCGCTGGATCTGTAACACGATTCAGCAGGGGCATTGTACGGCCGGATTGCCGTTGCCGAAATCGGTTAAGGCCCGCTCCACTAGGAAAGTGGGCTCTTCTTGGGCGGCTGCATTACAGTTGTGCCGAGCAGCTACTTGGTCGGGGACAAACACCTTTGCAAAGTTCTATAAGTTTGATACCCTGGCTGAGGAGGACCTCCTGTTTGCTCAATCGGTGCTGCAGAGTCATCCGCACTCTCCCGCCCGTTTGGGAGCTTTGGTATAATCCCCATGGTCCTTACGGAGTCCCAGCATCCTCAAGGACGTTAGAGAAAATAAGATTTTACTTACCGGTAAATCTATTTCTCGTAGTCCGTAGAGGATGCTGGGCGCCCGTCCCAAGTGCGGACTTCTTCTGCATGACTTGTATATAGTTATTGCTTAAATAAGGGTTATGTTATAGTTTTCGGTGATATCGTGGCTATGTTGTTGTTCATACTGTTAACTGGGTAGTTTATCACAAGTTGTACGGTGTGATTGGTGTGGCTGGTATGAATCTCGCCCTTAGATTTACAAAAATCCTTCCTCGTACTGTCCATCTCCTCTGGGCACAGTTTCCCTAACTGAGGTCTGGAGGAGGGGCACACCCAGAATCCAAAGCTTTCTTAAAGTGCCATATCTCCTGCGGACCCCGTCTATTCCCCATGGTCCTTACGGAGTCCCAGCATCCTCTACGGACTAGGAGAAAATGATTTACTGGTAAGTAAAATCTTATTACATACTAGGTGATTCATCGCTCTTCACACCATCGTAAGGGGCTACGCCCCCTTAACCCTTGCACGCCCTTGTGGCGTACAATATTTGTATTTTATGGAGTATTACCTCCAATCATAATTGTGTGAGTGGTTAAATATTGCACGGACAAAGGGCGTGCGATGGTTAAGGGGTCGTAGCCCCTTGCAACGGCGTGAACAGCGCACGCAGGGCCCGATGAATCACCGAGTAGGTGCTGTGGTTGGGGGAGTGGCGGTGTGCAGGGGAGAGGCGGATGAGGGAGGGGGTCTGGGGGTGCCGCAGGTGGGTGAGGGGTGGTTGCGGGGGTGCCGCAGGTGGGAGAGGGGCTGGTGCGGTGGTGCTGCGGGTGGGGGAGGGCAGGTGCGCGGGTGCGGTGGGTGGGGGAGGGGCGGGGGTGCTGTGGGTGGAGGAGGGGATCCAGAGCCACCGCCGGTGGTGGAGGGGGGGGTGCCACGGATGGGGCTCGGAGGTACTGTGAGTGGGGGAGGGGTGGGTAATGCTTCTCCTGCTTCTCCTCCTGGAAGCAGCTAAGCTGCTGTCCTCCCTTTGGCAGTGGCTCTCCCGGAGACTCGCACAGCAGCCAGTCACTATTGTTAGCGCCGGTGTCCCAACGCGCCGCATTACAGGGAAGAAGATGCACTCAATAAACTACAGCAACCCTTAACTCTGTAATGCCTCGGTGCTAAGGGCTGCTGGGAGCTGTAGTTTATTTAATGCGTCTACTTCCCTGTAATGTGGCGCGTTGGGACACCGGTGCTAACAATAGTGACTGGCTGGCAGAACTGACTGACTCGCTGAATCAATGTAAAAGGTGAGAGTGCTGTGCAGTGTCAGTGACACTGCACACCCACTGCACAGCACTGTCACCTTTTACATTGATTCAGCGTCCAGACATTCCCCTCTCCGCGATATCACCCTCTCTATCCGCTACATTAGCCATCTCGGGGCTTCCAGGCCGGCAGCCCAGGTGCTGTGTTGCGGAGTCAGGGCCTCTGGGGATCTGGGCGCGGCTGTGGCTGGGAGGCACTTCTGTGACATCACTCGCAGAGGAGGCTGCGGGGCTCATAGATTATGCAGCGCAGGGAGGGCTATGAAAGCCTTCTGCTGCGCCGCTTTCATACACATCTATGCCGGTGGCCGCAGCAGCTTTTGTTCCACCTGCGCCGCGGCTAGGGAGTGGGGATTGTTGATGGCGGAGGGGGCAGGCGGACTGGCAGCAGGGCATAGGACGCTGGAGTAAAAGTGTTTTGTTTCCCTATCTACAGCTCAGAGACTTGCTGCAGATGCAGTGGCATACCGTCCAGCTGCACCTTTTTGGCGCAGGTACAGTACCGTTTTTTTATGGTCTGTACCGATTTCTGGCTCTCCAAACTCCTATTGAAAGTATAGGAAAAGGGGCGTGGCCACGTCCTTTTGCCAGTGGCCACGCCCCCTTTTCGAATTTGCATCAATGTTTATGTGTAAAGTGTTGGAGGGTATGATGCTGCAGATGCAGTGGGCCTATTTGGGGGTGTGGACCTGGAGCTGCTGCTCCATCAGCCCCATTGTTAATCCTGCTCTGGGAAACACAGCAGCCAAAGGGCAGAGCCTTCCATTGGATGTAACCTGTCTGGGAGGGCGTTTCTCGTCCAATCAGCTGTGGACTGGGTGTGATAGACCTGCCGCTAACCCAATGAGAGCTCCTAGCCACGCCCAGCGTTATACACACAGGCACAGAGTCACAGATCTGGGCTATTATATAGCAGATACCCACGGCCGGACTGCCCATCTGGCACTTCTGGCATAACACAAGTAGCCTCCGCTGGAATTCATAACTGTTACAGCATATATGTCAGCCAATAACATAGCTGGAGCTGCCAGCTGCAGTGCTAATGACTAACCACCATGTAAATCGTCAATGTTGCAACATGGGGCCTAGGGCCTTAATTCAGATCTGATGGCTGCTGTTAGCTACTGGGCAAAACCATGTGCACTGCAGGTGTGGCAGATGTAACATGTGCAGAGAGAGTTACATTTGGGTGGGTTATTTTGTTTCTGTGCAGGGTAAATACTGGCTGCTTTATTTTTACACTGCATTTTAGTTGCCCAAATCTAACTCTCTCTGCACATGTTACATCTGCCCCACCTGCAGTGCACATGGTGGGCGTTTCAGACCTGATCGCTGCTGTGCGTTTTCGTACAGCCTGCGATCAGGTCTGAACTGTGTATGCGTATGCACGGGCCGCAGCGTCGGGCAGTGAAGGGATGGTGGGGAAAAAAGCGATCACACGGGCGATCGCAAGGTGACTGACAGGAAGAGGCTACTTGTGGGTGGCAACTGACCGTTTTAGAGGAGTGTCCGGAAAAACGCAGGAGGGACCAGGCGTTTGGAGGGAGGGTTTCTGACGTCGGCTCCGGCCCCATCATCGCACTGGAAGAGTAAGTCCTGGGCTGCGCAGAGACTGCACAAATAGAAGCTCTCTGCACATGCGACCGCACGCTCTGTCCCTGCATGCGATAATTGATACATCCCTGCGATGTAATCCGTTATCGCAGTGCGAGTTGGGGGGATTTTATCACCTGTCATCTGTGTCATGGATGCGGATGGTGATAAATAGACCCCTTAGTGTATAGTATCAGTCAGGATTCATATTGTTTCTGAGTATATTCTTGGTTGTTAGATTCTGCTATTATGGGATTTGTGTTTATTAAGACCTGAGAGGCGTTTTCCGTATCTGTACCTGAACACTTGTCACTGCAGGCATTTGTGGAGTCGTTACTGTTTATATATGTATAACGATTCCATTATGTAATGTCAGAGCCGCATGCTGCCCTTGTCTGGTAAATAAAATAACTTAGAACCTGAGTGATTAATGTGTCTGGGGTCGGGAACCTTTACCTCTCTGCAGAAAGCACACCTGTTGTGATTCATTTAACCAAACCAAACCGTCATATGCAAAAGGTGGGTGTTACAGAGGGGCTTCAGAAGCCCCCTGTATTACCAACGCTTAGGTACATAAGCGTGCCACCACCAATCACAGTAAGTGTGCAGCCTGTAGCTGCATTCTACACCAGGCGCACTACTACACCCAGCACACCCTGTTTGCACTAGGCTGCCACTGCAGTACCTCGGTATGTGTACTGTACAGTACCACTGTGTTAACCCCTGCATTCCCATGGGGTGGTAGTCATGTGACCGCCGGTCGGCTGACCGGCAGTCACATGACCTCCTCCGTGGGCCCGACGGCTCACTATCCCGATGGTCGGCATGCCGACCAACAGGGACTATTTCCACTCGTGGGTGTCCACGACACCCATAGAGTGGGAATAGAACCCGTGGCGACCGCAGGTCGCCACCGAGCCCGCAGCGTGGCGAGCGCAGCGTGGCGAGCGCAGCGAGCCCGCAAGGGGCTTGCTGCACTCGCCCCTCCCCGCCGGGATCCCGGCATCGGTATGCTGCCGGGATCCCGGCGTCGGTAAGGTGACCGGCGGTCAGGAGACCGCCGGTCACCCGTACTACACCCCCATGGGGTGTCTGCATTAACCCTATACCTGCTGTTTAAATGAATAAATCCAAATTATAAATACGTTTTTTTTTTTTAAATGAGGATAGTGAAAGACACGCCCCATGGGTGGGGTAAGACCCGCCTCCTCTAGCTGATACGCTCCTGGATGGCAAAGACACACCTCCTCTGGTGGTTCAAATTTTGGAGGGTTCAACACCCCCTCCCGCCTGCAGAACATTGCAGCTACCAACGATAGCACCCATACCACCGCCGCTGGAGGATGTGGCCAGGGGCCTACACTGCTGATAAGACGGCCCTGGCAGGGACATCTACCCGGCAGTATCTTCAGATGTGGCGCGCAGAAGCTAGCAAAGACTCTGGTACTGTAATCTCTTCTTTGTATCCTCCATCTTTCTGAATATATTACTGGAAAGATGGGGCGTCCGGGAACAGGTGTGTGGGGGGGGGGGGATGCTGTACACAGACCTCCATAGCTCTTAAGGGCCCCATACAGTAGGACGATAATGCATGATTTCATCCAATTTCGGGCATTCGGCCCGATATATCGGATGAAATCGGGCATTTTGGAGGTGTTTCCGATCCGATGCGCGTTCCTGTGAGCATCGGATCGGATCCTCCAGATTGAATGTGCAGCACATTCAATCAGGTCCGACCTGGGGGCATGGCTGGGATCGCCCAAGATACATTGTATGCAAAAGGACAGCATCCGATGTATCTTGGGTGATTCTGCCCCCCCGGGAGGTTGCCGCGGTGATCGCCTGCGACATGTCAGATGGACATGTCGTGTAACTGTATGGGGCTCTTTAGAGCACCCCTTGCTGTGTTACCTACGTTGTACCAAAGTGTACACAGGACGTGATTCAGAGAACTCCTCACATGCGGGAGGGGGGGGGGGGGGAGCGCCCCTCACCCCCCAGCCCCCCCCTTCCCCACATATAATCGAATTAAGGTTGACCGCAGAACCAGAGCGGCTGCATGTGACAGCATGCAGCAGCACCGTAAATGCTCCTGGCACCCCCCTTCCCCCGTTCGGCTCGTCCACCTGCAAAACGCCGCATTGACACCCCCAAACGCCTTCCAGGATGCGGCGGCCGCAAGGTGTGGGGTCGTGCGCAGACCACCTGAATGCAGCCGATGCGCACAGATGAACGCTGCATTCGGGTCTGAATGTCCTCCACAGTACGATAACACACAGGATACACACACAATTGTGTATCCACATCAGAAGTTATCAGTGACAGTAATTAAACAAAAAACGATCACTCTGATCCCCACAAATGCCGGCCTATTGATAAATTGTACAGCGCTACAACATGTGCTGGCGCTATAGAAATACATTTTCATAATCAGACCTCTTAGGGGGTTGTGTAATAGGATTACGGAAGCAGCATCATTTCAGCAATTTTGCCACTAAATTTAAAGCAGCAATAAATGTGAGTCGGGTTTTGCCTGATTGCCGCTTTAAACTTGGCAGCAAATTTGCCGAAATCTCATGGCACGGTCATCCCGGGGACCTATTACATAACCCCCTCAGTGTATCACATTTCTCTCATGAGTGGAAATCCACACACACCATCTGTGCCAGGGGTCATCTAGCTGTATAATACAATCAGTCACAAATCTTTACATGTAGTTATAATAAAGTAACTTAAGATCTGATAAAACTAAATTAAAAATAGATCTTCGAATCATATCTTAGTGCAGCTGTGTATCAATATCTGCCAGTGTAATTACATGGGATTAGCAGCCGCGCCTGTCCTTGTATTACAGCGCGACTCTCCCTCTGCCATCGCTGACACAGTGAGAGAGGAATACTGGGGCCAATTACAGAGACTACAGGGCAAACTTATATCTTCCAGCTAAAGAGACTCAATAACATAAATCAGATTATCAGTCATTATTCTCACTGCCTCAGCTAAAAGCTGCATTTTATACAGATTGTACTGAGGGACCTTAATACAGACAGTACATAGTTGTAATCAGTGAGTCACATGTGCAGTCCTCACACTGAAGCTATTCTCTCCATTGTTGGTGTGGGCAGCAGTACTGGCAATCAATTCACACACTTCCAGGATATAATGGGTCATTCATGAAGCTGCTGTACACAGCACAAATGCCATTTGTGACAGCTTTTATCTAGTTTTACACTATTTGTAGGGACAGATTATTGTGCAGAGATAGTATAGTTTACGGGTTACAGAGTTATTGCTGATTTCAGGGTCTGGGAACAGGATTGCCCGCGGTATCCGGATGATAGACAGACAGTGTCTAGTAGTTAGACAGTCAATAGATAGACACCATATGTTAGACAGACATTAGGTCGACAGCGTCAAAAGGTCGACGTGAAAATGGTCAACATAAAAAAGATAGACAAATGTTTTTTTTTAAATGTAACATGTTTTTGGACTATTTCATACCTTCTCTATTCATGTCGGCGTGCGACCCCCACGAGGGGATGCCTTTCTACAATTGGTGGTCCCAGGTGACAAAACCATCCACACAAACCACAAAAATGCAAAAAAAGTGGTGTCTACCTTTTTTTATGTCGACCATTTTCGACCTTTTTTCATGTCGACCTTTTGACCCTGTCGACCTAATGTCTGTCTAACATATGGTGTCTATCTATTGACTGTCTAACAAGACACTGGGGTATATTTACTAAGATTTGTAATTGTCGGGATTTGGAGGGAGATTAAACACGAATTACATTGAATGTGTGAATTTGCAACTTTTTTTATTTTTTACGCCTCATTTACTATGCTGTCGTGTTCTGCATTTTCGTTTTTTCCCATGTCGATGTCATTCGTAATTTCGGCCAGTGTTTTACGGGAGTGATTAGTAAAACACTGCCGAACTTAACACAATGAATCCCGGCCGGATCAGTGAGATCCGTGCAGGGCTTCATTGTGTACCCTAAAAATGAGTTTTATGGTAAGAACTTACCTTTGTTAAAACTCTTTCTGCGAGGTACACTGGGCTCCACAAGGAAAGACATGGGGGGGTGTAGAGTAGGATCTTGATCCGAGGCACCAGCAGGCTCAAAAGCTTTGACTGTTCCCAGAATGCACAGCGCCGCCTCCTCTATAACCCCGCCTCCCTGCACAGGAGCTCAGTTTTTAGTTAACCAGCCCAATGCAGTAGCAGGAAAAGAGACGACAACGGTTAGTAGCCACATACACCACACTCTCACGGCAAGAGAAGTGTCAGCGGCTAATGCCATACCAACCCAAAGAAGCCAAGTGCGTCAGGGTGGGTGCCTTGTGGAGCCCAGTGTACCTCGCAGAAAGAGTTTTAACAAAGGTAAGTTCTTACCATAAAACTCGTTTTCTGCTGCGGGGTACACTGGGCTCCACGAGGAAAGACATAGGGGATGTCCTAAAGCAGTTCCTTATGGGAGGGGACGCACTGTAGTGGACACAAGAACCCGGCGTCCAAAGGAAGCATCCTGGGAAGCGGCAGTATCGAAGGTATAGAACCTTATAAACGTGTTCACAGAGGACCACGTAACCGCCTTGCACAATTGTTCAAGGGTCGCACCACGGCGGGCCGCCCAAGAAGGTCCAACAGACCGAGTAGAATGGGCCGTAATGTGAGCAGGAGCCAATAGACCAGCCCTCACATAAGCATGTGCAATCACCATTCTAATCCATCTAGCCAAAGTTTGCTTGTGAGCAGGCCAGCACCGTTTGTGAAATCCAAACACAACAAAGAGAGAATCAGATTTCCTAATAGGAGCAGTTCTCTTCACATAGATACGGAGAGCCCGTACCACATCCAAAGACCGCTCTTTGGGAGACAGATCAGGAGAGACAAGGGCCGAAACCACAATCTCCTGATTAAGGTGGAACGAACAAACCACCTTAGGCAAATATCCGGGACGAGTCCTAAGAACCGCCCGGTCACGGTGAAATATCAGATATGGTGAACTACAAGACAAGGCACCCAAATCCGACACTCTTCTAGCTGAAGCAATAGCAAGCAGAAACACCACCTTAAGGGAAAGCCACTTAAGATCAACTTTGAACCAAGAGGTTCAAACGGAGACTCTTGTAACACCTCCAAAACCACCGACAAGTCCCAAGGAGCCACAGGCGGGACATAGGGAGGTTGGATACGCAACACACCCTGAGTGAAGGTATGCACATCAGGTAAGGTCGCAATCTTTCTCTGAAACCACACCGACAAGGCAGATATTTGAACCTTGAGGGTGGCCAGACGCAGGCCTAAGTCCAGGCCCTGCTGAAGAAAGGCCAACAACTTGGCCATACTAAACTTGGAAGCGTCATAATCGTTAGATGCGCACCAAACAAAGTAAGAATGCCAGACCCTATAGTAAATCCGAGCAGAAGCCGGTTTCTGGGCCCGCAACATAGTTTGAATGACCGCCTCAGAAAACCCTTTAGCCCTCAAGACGGAAGCTTCAAGAGCCACGCCGTCAAAGACAACCGGGCTAGGTCCTGGTAGACACAGGGGCCCTGAACGAGGAGGTCTGGGCGTTGTGGAAGTAGAATTGGACGCTCTGACGATAGGCCCTGCAGGTCTGAGAACCAGTGCCGTCTGGGCCACGCTGGAGCTAAGAGAAGCAGAATTCCTCTTTCTTGCTTGAACTTCCGAATTACCCTGGGCAGGAGTGACACTGGAGGGAACACGTACGGCAGCCGAAACCTCCACGGCACCGCCAGCGCATCCACGAATGCTGCTTGAGGATCCCTTGTCCTTGCTCTGAAGACCGGAACCTTGTGATCGTGTCGAGACGCCATCAGATCTACGTCTGGAAGGCCGCACTTTTCCACTAGGAGTTGAAACACTTCTGGATGGAGGCCCCACTCGCCGGCATGTACGTCCTTGTCACTGGCCTAGACTGAGGATGTTGTGAACTCGGGGATTCTTCCGATGGTCGGGAAGAGGAACCACAACTGAGCTGGAACTGGGGTGGCCTAATATAGGATTTCCTCATACAGGACGCTGACAGTAGGGTTTGATGAAATATCGAAGAACTTTATTGTAGAAAGAGAACAACTTAAAGTCATAAATCATAAAGGAACGTATGAGGGAAAGTCCAGACCCATTGAAGGGTTAGTGAGCTATATTATAAATGCTGGTGACTGTAGGAACTGTGGGTGATGTCTAAAAGTCACTGATACCTTGTAGAACTTGTGAGCGATGGTTAAGACACTGGTAATTTGTAGTACTTAAGTGTGAAGGTTTAGGACGCTGTTAATTCGTAGAACTTGTGAACGGTGACTGAGACGCTGATGATGTGAAGAACTGAAGTGCAGGGGTTTTAGACGCTGTTAATTTGTAGAACTTGTGAACGGTGAATGAGACGCTGATGATGTGAAGAACTGAAGTGCAGGGGTTTAAGACGCTGTTAATTTGTAGAACTTGAGAACGGTGACTGAGACGCTGATGATGTGAAGAACTGAAGTGCAGGGGTTTTAGACGCTGTTAGTTTGTAGAACTTGAGAACGGTGGCTGAGACGCTGATGATGTGAAGAACTGAAGTGCAGGGGTTTTAGACGCTGTTAGTTTGTAGAACTTGAGAACGGTGACTGAGGGCCCGCAGCCCACGCTGATTCCTAGGAGCACCGATGACTGAGTCGCAGAGAGCTACACCGACTGCTGTGTATACTGGAACCGGTGAAGGGAGCTGGCACCTGGAAATGCCGGAGACACTGGAGTACAAGCTTCAGAGATCCTTGCCGGGAACAAGAGCGCTGGCATCTACATCAGGGAAAGACGATACTCAGGCTGCCCGGCATCTGCCTTTGAATCTCCCGCCTCCGCTGGATTGGCGGAACAGTCTGATGACGTCACCTGCTCCCCGCCCACGTGATGCCGGGTGTCATGGCAGCGCCCATGCCCCGGAGAACCGCCAGGAGCCGCGCCAGCCAGATGCCGGAGCCCGTGGCCCACCGAAGGCAGAGGCCGCGACACAGACCAGCAGACACGCAGGGGTAGGCGCGGCGAACGCCGCCTCTGGCGTGTGACAGTACCCCCTCCTCCAGGAGTGGCCCCTGGACACTTTCCAGGTTTCGTTGGATGTCTGGAATGGAAAATCCGCACCAGTCGGGGAGCCGTAACTTCAGTAGCTTTGACCCAGCTCCTTTCCTCTGGGCCAAAACCTTTCCATTCCACCAAATACTGTAGGTTCTTATGAAGATAGCGAGAATCAAGAATGGCTTTGATTTCAAAGTCCGTACCTTCTTCAGCCTCTGCAGAGGTTGGCCTTGGGGTCTTGGAGTGAAACCGGTTCAAAACAAGAGGGCGAAGTAAAGAGACATGGAAGGAATTTGGTATCCGGGGATGGGAAGGCAATCCCAATTTGCAAACAACCGGATTCAGGACTTGTAACACGGGATAAGGACCAATGAACCTTGGGGCGAACTTCATAGTGGGCACCTTCAAACGGAGATTGAGGGTAGAGAGCCATACCCTGTCACCAACCTTGTATTGAGGAGCTGCCCGTCGCTTTCTATCCGCAAAGAACTTGTAGCGGCCAGAAACTCTCTTGAGGTTGGCATGAACTCGACTCCAGATTTGACTGAAGTGCCGGAGAGTAGAGGCTGCAGCAGGAACTTCTTCCGGAGGACAAATGGGTAATTCAGGAACTTGGGGATGAAATCCATAATTAATGAAAAACGGAGACTCACCAGTCGAAGAGTGATATAGATGATTATGGGCGAACTCGGCCCAGGGCAACAACTCCACCCAATTATCTTGCGAGGGAGAGAGATAAACACGAAGAAAAGTCTCTAAATCTTGATTGACGCGTTCAGTTTGCCCATTGGTCTGTGGATGGTAAGAGGATGAAAACTTGAGTTTTATTTGTAGGCCGTACAGAGCGCTCTCCAGAATCTTGCCGTAAATTGTACTCCTCGGTCAGAAACAATTTCCAGAGGTAACCCGTGCAGGCGGAAGTGTTCCCGAATAAATAACAAAGCCAACTTAGAAGCTGATGGTAACCCGGTCAACGGAACAAAATGTGCCATCTTAGAGAATCGGTCGATAATCACCCAGACGGTGTTATGACCCTTAGAGAGGGGCAGTTCAGTAACAAAGTCCATAGAGATATGAGTCCAGGGCCTCTTAGGAATGGACAATGGGTGCAGCAACCCCGCAGGGGGCAGACAAAGAATTTTGTGCTGAGCACATTGAGGACACGAGTTGACATACTCTTGAATGTCCTTCTTCATAGTGTCCCACCAGTAAGATCTTCGAAGAAATTCCCACATCTTTTGTACTCCAGGATGGCCAGAAAACTTGGAAATGTGAGCCCACTGCAACAATCTTGGTCGAAATTTAGCTGACACAGACATTCTCCCAGGAGGAGGACCCAACGCGGTGGGAGTCGCAGAAATTGAAACTGGACTGAGGATCAAAGCCTTTTCAACGGAATTCTCCTCATCCGATGCCATTAAGGAGAGGGATAGGGCATCCGCCTTGGTGTTTAGAGTTCCAGCCCGGTACTTAATGACAAACGAGAATCGGGCAAAGAAGAGCGCCCATCTTGCTTGACGGGGATTCAAGCACTGGGCCGTCTTGAGATACAGCAAATTCTTGTGATCTGTGAAAATCGTAATTAGGTGTTTAGCACCTTCCAAAAGATATCTCCATTCTTCCAAGGCAGATTTTATTGCTAACAGCTCTTTGTCTCCAATGGTATAATTTAGTTCAGCAGGAGAGAACTTGCGAGAATGGAAACCACAAGGATGTAACTTCCCATCTGGAGCATACTGCGAAAGAACGGCACCAATGCCTACCGTAGAAGCATCAACCTCCAGAAAGAATGGTTTTAAAAAGTCTGGTTGCTGAAGAACCGGAGCGGTCACAAAGGCTGCCTTCAACTGAGCGAACGCTGCTACAGCTTCAGAGGACGAATGGCTTGGGTCAGCCCCCTTCTTGATTAGGGCAGTAATAGGCGCCACAATAGTAGAGAAACCCCTTATGAATTTCCGGTAGTAATTTGCGAACCCTAGAAATCGTTGCACTGCTTTCAAGGAAAGAGGCTGAGTCCAGTCCCGAATAGCAGAAAGTTTCTCCGGATCCATACGCAACTCCGTGCCTGAAATAATGTAACCCAGAAATGGAATAGAGGGGACCTCAAAGGTGCACTTGGAAATTTTGCCGTAAAGATGGTTCTCTCGCAACCGAAGAAGTACCTCCTTAACTTGTATTCTGTGCTCAATGAGATTCTTCGAAAATATCAGGATGTCATCCAAATATACCACTACATTTAGGTATAACATGTCCCGAAAGACTTCATTAATGAATCCCTGGAAGACGGCCGGGGCGTTGCTGAGGCCGAACGGCATTACCAGGTACTCATAATGCCCGTCCCTAGTATTGAAGGCCGTCTTCCATTCGTCCCCTTGTCGGATACGTATCAAGTTATAGGCTCCCCTTAAATCGAGCTTAGTGAAGACTCAAGCTCCGCGAACTCTATCAAAAAGCTCTGTGATGAGCGGCAGAGGATACTTATTCTTAATGGTGACTTCATTTAGACCACGATAGTCGATACATGGCCTCAGGCCTCCGTCTTTTTTCTTCACAAAGAGGAAGCCTGCTCCCGCTGGGGAAGTAGAGGGGCGGATGAATCCCTTCTGCAGATTAGACTTGATATATTCTGACATGGCTTGAGTCTCAGGTACTGACAAAGAATAGGTACGACCTCGAGGTGGCATTTTCCCCGGAATGAGCTCAATAGGACAGTCCCAGGGTCTATGCGGTGGTAACTTATCGGCCGCCTGTTCCGAGAACACATCTGTAAACTCCCGATAAGCCTCCGGAATAAGCTCTACGTCGGACTTGGATGATACACGAAGCGGGTAGACAGGAGTAAGACAATTCGAGTGACAGAATGGACTCCAAGAAATTATCTGTGTCGACCTCCAGTCAACGTGAGGGTTGTGAAGCTTGAGCCAAGGAAGACCAAGGACGAGATCGTGAGGCATCTCCTGAATCACAAGGAACTCCAGATGTTCTTGGTGCAAAGCTCCCACTTGCAGCTTGATTGGCATAGTACGACTTGTAATCAGAGCATTAGGAATTTGGATACCATTAATGGCAGTTATCGTAATAGGTCGTTCGACCGACTGTAACTTCAAACCCAGATTCTGGGCGCAGGAAAGGGAAATAAAATTCCCCGCAGCTCCTGAGTCCAACAGTGCCTTAACGGTTTTGACTTCAGACTCAGAAAACAGAGATACAGAGAGTAGACAGTCCACTGCCGGAGAAGATTGAGAAACAACCCCTATCTTGACTTCTCCAGAACAAGCTAGGACTGCCCGTTTCCCGGGCGAGACTTGCAAGACTTGATAAAATGATCCGCGGCTCCACAGTAGAGGCAAAGTCTACCCTCACGACGACGCTGACGCTCTTCCGGGGACAGCCGAGACCGATTAATCTGCATGGGTTCGTCTGGACTTGAATTAACTGTTTGCTTAGAAGGAAGAGATCGGAGTCTCGACCGGTCTGACCGACTACGTTCACCACCTCGTTCCCGCATGCGAAGATCCACCTTTACACAGAGTGAGATCAACTGTTCCAAGGAATCTGGCAGATCTCTAGTAATCAATTCGTCCTTTAAATGATCCGAGAGCCCGTTCCAAAAAGCAGCCCGAAGGGCATCATTATTCCAGCTCAGTTCAGAAGCTATAGTTTGAAAGTGAATTACATACTGTCCCACTGTACGAGAGCCTTGTCGAACTCGGAGCAAGTCAGCTGAGGCAGCAGTCGTCCTGCCGGGCTCATCAAAGATCCTTCGGAATGACGCAATGAAGTTGGTATAACTAGAAACTAACGGATCTGATCGCTCCCACAACGGTGACACCCACTCCAACGCTGAACCCTCAAGTAAAGAGATAATGTATGCCACTTTAGACCGATCAGTAGGGAAGTTATGTGAGAGGAGTTCGAAATGTACCTCACACTGATTGAGGAATCCACGGCAATTTTTCGGATTCCCGTTATAACGAGGAGGAGTGGGAAGCTGAAGGCGTGACCTGGTTCCAGACAAGGAGGGAACATTGCCAGAGACAACCACTGGAGCGTATACTGGAACTGGAGCTCGAACCACTGAAGCCAGCGAAGTATGGATTTGATCCAGCCGGCCAGATAATTCCTGAAGATAATGCATCACCTGATTCTGTGCTGCTTCCTGACTCTGTACTCGGGAAACCAGGTCCTGCATGGTGTTTGCCTCTGGGTTTCGATTCCCCGGGTCCATGTGGCCTGAGTATACTGTCACTGGCCTAGACTGAGGATTTTGTGAACTCGGGGATTCTTCCGATGGTCGGGAAGAGGAACCACAACTGAGCTGGAACTGGGGTGGCTTAATATAGGATTTCCTCATACAGGACGCTGACAGTAGGGTTTGATGAAATATCGAAGAACTTTATTGTAGAAAGAGAACAACTTAAAGTCATAAATCATAAAGGAACGTATGAGGGAAAGTCCAGACCCATTGAAGGGTTAGTGAGCTATATTATAAATGCTGGTGACTGTAGGAACTGTGGGTGATGTCTAAAAGTCACTGATACCTTGTAGAACTTGTGAGCGATGGTTAAGACACTGGTAATTTGTAGTACTTAAGTGTGAAGGTTTAGGACGCTGTTAATTCATAGAACTTGTGAACGGTGACTGAGACACTGATGATGTGAAGAACTGAAGTGCAGGGGTTTTAGACGCTGTTAGTTTGTAGAACTTGAGAACGGTGGCTGAGACGCTGATGATGTGAAGAACTGAAGTGCAGGGGTTTTAGACGCTGTTAGTTTGTAGAACTTGAGAACGGTGGCTGAGACGCTGATGATGTGAAGAACTGAAGTGCAGGGGTTTTAGACGCTGTTAGTTTGTAGAACTTGAGAACGGTGACTGAGGGCCCGCAGCCCACGCTGATTCCTAGGAGCACCGATGACTGAATCGCAGAGAGCTACACCGACTGCTGTGTATACTGGAACCGGTGCAGGGAGCTGGCACCTGGAAATGCCGGAGACACTGGAGTACAAGCTTCAGAGATCCTTGCCGGGAACAAGAGCGCTGGCATCTACGTCAGGGAAAGACGATACTCAGGCGCCGAGGCGCTGCCCGGCGTCTGCCTTTGAATCTCCCGCCTCCGCTGGATTGGCGGAACAGTCTGATGACGTCACCTGCTCCCCGCCCACGTGATGCCGGGTGTCATGGCGGCGCCCATGCCCCGGAGAACCGCCGGGAGCCGCGCCAGCCAGACGCCGGAGCCCGTGGCCCACCGAAGGCAGGGGCCGCGACACAGACCAGCAGACACGCAGGGGTAAGCGCGGCGCGTGACAGTCCTGATGACTGAGAAAGGCCGCTTCCCAATTCAGGACTCCCGGAATGAATATTGCCGATATGGCCGGTAGATGGCGTTCTGCCCAATGTAGAATCCGTGAGACTTCCTTCATTGCCAAACGGCTTTGAGTGCCACCTTGATGATTTATGTAAGCCACTGTGGTGGCGTTGTCCGACTGTACTTGAACAGGACGATTCTGAATTAAATGCTGGGCCAGGTTCAAGGAGTTGAAAACAGCCCGCAATTCCAGAATGTTGATCGGGAGGAGAGACTCCTCCTCTGTCCATCGACCCTGAAGGGAGTGTTGCTCCAACACCGCTCCCCAACCTCTGAGACTGGCATCTGTTGTCAACAGGACCCAGTCGGATATCCAGAAGGGACGGCCCCTGCACAATCGTTGGCCCTGGAGCCACCAGTGCAGCGACAGACGGACCTCCGGAGTCAATGAGATCATGTGAGACCTGATCCGGTGAGGCAGGCCGTCCCACTTGGCCAGAATCAGCCTCTGGAGGGGGCGAGAATGAAATTGAGCATACTCCACCATGTCGAATGCTGATACCATGAGGCCCAGCACCTGCATCGCCGAATGTATCGACACTTGCGGACGAGAAAGGAAGCAATGAATCCTGTCCGGAAGCTTCAGGACTTTCTCCTGAGACAAGAACAACCACTGGTTGTGAGTGTCCAATAGCGCTCCCAGGTGCACCATGCTCTGAGCAGGGATCAGGGAGGATTTCTTCCAGTTGATGAGCCACCCGTGGGCTTGTAGAAACCGGACAGTCATATCCAGATGACGCAGGAGAATTTCTGGGGAATTTGCCAGGATTAGCAAGTCGTCCAGATACGGCAGTATCCTGACCCCTTGACGGCGGAGTACCACCGTCATCACCGCCATGACTTTGGTGAAGACTCGCGGAGCCGTAGTTAAACCAAAAACCCCCGAAACTGGTAATGGAGGTTGCCAATTGCAAACCTCAGGTATTGCTGATGTGACACTGCTATAGGAATATGCAGGTAAGCATCCTGTATGTCCAGGGAGACTATGTAGTCCCCAGGTTCCAAGGCCAGAACTATAGAGCGAAGGGTTTCCATATGAAACTTGGAAACTTTCACAAACCTGTTCAATGCCTTGAGGTTGAGAATGGGCTGGTATGACCCATTCGGTTTCGGGACCAGAAACAGCGGAGTATAGTACCCCCAGCCCCTCTGAGCAAGAGTCACCTGTACTACGACTCCTGTATCCAGGAGGGTCTGTACCACCGAATGTAGAGTGTTTGCCTTTTCCTGGTCCAACGGAACGTCTGTCCGGCAAAATCGATGAGGGGGTCAGTTTTTGAAGGCTATGGCGTAACCACGAGTGACGACTTCCCATACCCAGGCATCTGAAGTGGTCTTCAATCATTCCTGGGTATACCCCAGAAGCCGGCCCCCCACCCTGGGATCCCCCAGGGGGAGGACCGCCCCGTCATGTGGCAGGCTTATCGGTCTTGGAAGCTGGCTGACGGGCAGCCCAGGCTCTTTTGGGCTTTGGCTTACCAGGTTTGGAAGTGCGGGCCTGCTTGTTGTACGCCTGACCTTTTGCTTTACCTGAAGGACGAAAGGGGCGAAAGGAAGTACCTTTAGCCTTCGACAAAGAAGGAGCGGCACTTGGCAGACAGGCAGTTTTGGCAGTAGCCAAGTCAGCCACTATTTTATTTAAGTCCTCCCCAAACAGAATATCTCCCTTGAAAGGGAGTACCTCCAGGGTTTTTCTAGAATCCAGATCCACAGACCAGGATCTCAGCCACAATATCCGGCAAGCCAGGACTGATGTAGTAGAGGCCTTGGCTGCTAGGATACCGGCATCAGAAGCCGCCTCTTTAATATAGTGAGAAGCTGTGACAATATATGACAAGCATTGTCTAGCATGGTCAGAAGAGATTTCAGCTTCTAACTCTAGGGCCCATGCTTCAATAGCCTCTGCAGCCCATGGCGCTGCAATAGTAGGCCTTTGTGCAGCACCCGTGAGGGTGTAAATCGCTTTCAGACAACCCTCCACACGTTTATCCGTAGGCTCCTTCAGAGACGTGACGGTAGTGACAGGTAGAGCTGAGGAAACCACCATCCTAGCCACATGTGAGTCCACTGGAGGAGGAGGCGTTTCCCAATTTTTAGACAGCTATGGCGCGAGGGGATAGCGAGCCAGCATCTTCTTTTGAGGCACAAACTTCTTACTTAGGTTTCCCCAGGGTTCCTGACGTATATCCACTAGGTGGTCAGAGTGAGGTAAAACATGTTTAACCACCTTCTGACACTTGAACCTATCTGGTTTCTTAGGAGGGACGGATGGCTCGGTATCATCCGTAATCTGTAGAATCAACTTTAATAGCCTCCAAAAGATCAGGAACATCCACATGTGAACTACCCTGCCCATCAGCAGTATCTGTGTCAGAATCTGTGGGGTCAGAGTAAGCGCCATCTTCATCAGATGAGGTGTTAGTGACAGCAGTGGATTGTGAGGAGATAAGAGCTCGCTTAGAGGACCCCTTGGTCTTAGGCGAGCGAGAGTCAGACTTTTTATTAGTCAAGGACTGGTTCAACTTCTTCAATTGAGCAGATAAATTATCCGCCCACGGCGGGTTAGCTGCGGGGACCACATACGGTTGCACCGGCAGAGGAGGTCCCATAGGGAGTGTTAGTTTAGTAACTAGCGTATGTAGAAGCGTGGAGAAAGTAGCCCATGGTGGGTCATTATGTACCCCCATTGCCACAGTCCCACTGGGGGGCAAGGAGCCCCCAGAACCAGAGCCCACAGCTGCTGTAGTCTCCTCATAGTGATCTGTGGCGTCAGCAACACTGGCAGTGTGTTCAGCCCCAGAACCATTACCGTCAGAAGCAGACATGATGTAACTTGCAGTATCAGGTAACACAGTACAGTTGGCAGCAGCACAATACCTCTTACCCAAACCCCTGCGCAGTGTAGTCAGCACAAGCAGAGATACAGGAGAGATATGGTGACTAAAATCACCGAGAAAAATACGTATTAGAGTATATCTTGTGAAAATCCTATAAGCGCCTTGAGTCCTGTTGGAGAAAGAGCGCCATATAAATAAAATTATTATTATTATATAATTATAAAACCTGACGCACCAAGCCCCCTCAGGTTATAGAATATAGGGATAGCAAGTTGAGTGAGAGACACGAAATGGAAACCACTCAGCAAGCTAATGCACACACATATAGTCACAGTTAAACAATGCAGAGGTTATTACTAACAATAATACCACACTCGACCAGCTTATATACAGGGCCGGTGCAAGGTTTCAAGACACCCTAGGCAAAGCTATACAATACCGCCGCTGCTTTCCCCAATACCCTCCACCCAGCCACTCACATACATAATTGACTTCTTTAAATATTATATAAATTTTTAGATTTACACTATAAAAAGTAATAACAATAACACTGTCTGCAGGACCACCATGTAATACTAAGAGCATTTTAATGACCGCCAGATAATACGGAGAGCATTTTAATGGCGGGCAGACAATACAGAGAGCATTTTAGTGACCATAAGACAGGGGTGGGGAACCTCCGGCCCGCGGGCCGTATACGTTTGGTCCGGCCCACCAGGTTGTGTCAGTGAGACACGCTGCCACTCAGTCGGGCGGCAGCGTGTCTCAGCTGTCAGAGCAGGGAGACGGAGGAGAGCGCGGCTGTAGAATGGGACCAGCGGCGTGTAGTACTTCAAACCAGCCGCCGGTCCGTGAGCCAATCAGAGCTTGCGGACCGGCAGCCAATCAGGAGCCACGGCTGCCGGTCCGCGAGCTCTGATTGGCTCTCGAACCGGCGGCTGATTTGAAGTACTACACGCCGCCGCTTTCACCCGACAGCCTCGCTCTCCTCCGTCGCGTCCACGGTAAGCAGCACGGAGGGGAGAGAGGAGGGCATTTGTATACCTGGCACTGTGGGGGCTGTATACCTGGCACTGTGGGGGGTATTTGTATACCTGGCACTGTGGGGGCTGTATACCTGGCACTGTGGGGGGTATTTGTATACCTGGCACTGTGGGGGCTGTATACCTGGCACTGTGGGGGGTATTTGTATACCTGGCACTGTGGGGGGTATTTGTATACCTGGCACTGTGGGGGAATCTGTATACCTGGCACTGTGGGGGAATCTGTATACCTGGCACTGTGGGGGGTATTTGTATACCTGGCACTGTGGGGGGCATTTGTATACCTGGCACTGTGGGGGAATCTGTATACCTGGCACTGTGGGGGCTGTATACCTGGCACTGTGAGGGGCATTTGTATACCTGGCACTGTGGGGGGTATTTGTATACCTGGCACTGTGAGGGGCATTTGTATACCTGGCACTGTGGGGGCATCTGTATACCTGGCACTGTGGGGGCATCTGTATACCTGGCACTGTGGGGGCATCTGTATACCTGGCACTGTGGGGGGTATTTGTATACCTGGCACTGTGGGGGGCATTTGTATACCTGGCACTGTGGGGGGCATTTGTATACCTGGCACTGTGAGGGGCATTTGTATACCTGGCACTGTGAGGGGCATTTGTATACCTGGCACTGTGGGGGGTATTTGTATACCTGGCACTGTGAGGGGCATTTGTATACCTGGCACTGTGGGGGCATCTGTATACCTGGCACTGTGGGGGCATCTGTATACCTGGCACTGTGAGGGGCATCTGTATACCTGGCACTGTGAGGGGCATTTGTATACCTGGCACTGTGGGGGCAATTGTGGATCTGGCACCGCACTATTGGGGGCATATGTGTATCACGTCCCATTTTAACTGGCCACACCCATTTTTTGGCGCGTGCGCGCCTCCGGCGCGCACACACAGTAACTCTAAGGGGCAGACCTACTGGGGGGCAGGGTCATTTTTTAAGTTGAAAATTTTTGTATGGCCCCTGAAGGATTTTATAAATATCCAAATGGCCCTCGGTAGAAAAAAGGTTCCCCACCCCTGCCATAAGACAATGCAGAGAGCATTTTAGTGATGGTCATACAATACAGAGAGCATTTTAGTGACCGCCAGACAATACGGAAAGCAGTTAAGTAAACACCAGACAATACAGAGGGCATTACTGTGACTGCTATACAATACTGACAGCATTTTAGTGACTGGCCCACAACACTGAATACAGGAAAATGGACACAATTCTCAGAGTGAGGTGCAATATATAAAACATCCCTGCATTGTGACAGGAGGGGTAATGCCCTATGTGCCATCAGTGATTATAAATATATAACATGGTGATGACATGGATTAGCTGTCCACTGGTTACTACTGCTTGGGCCTCATGAACACTTATCTCTCTTGCAATAATTCATCTGGATAGTGGTGGTCATTCCGAGTTGTTCGCTCGCTAGCTGCTTTTAGCAGCATTGCACACGCTAAGCCTCCGCCCTCTGGGAGTGTATCTTAGCTTAGCAGAAGTGCGAACAAAAGATTAGCAGAATTGCTACTAAATAACTCTTTGCAGTTTCTGAGTAGCTCCAGACCTACTCACAGATTGCGATCAGCTCAGTCCGTTTAGTTCCTGGTTTGACGTCACAAACACGCCCTGCGTTCGGCCAGCCACTCCCCCGTTTCTCCAGCCACTCCCGCATTTTTCCCTGACACCCCTGCGTTTTTTTTTGCAAACGACGGGAAAAAAGCTGAGTTGCCAACCAGAAACGCCCCTTTCCTGTCAATCATTTACCTAACACCAGTGCGACTGAAAAGCTCCGCAGAAGCCACAGCAAAACTGCTAAGTTTTGTGTTAAATAACTAAGCGCATGCGCGCTGCGTACCATGCGCATGCGCAGTTAGCAACAAATCGCAGCATAGCGAAAAACGGCAATGAGCGAACAACTCGGAATGACCCCCAGTGTGCTGGCTCTTAGTGATGTACAGATTTAATGATCTCTCCCACCCTTTAAATATTTCCCCCCTCTCACCCCCACCCTTTATATATTAAATGAAGCTCTCACCCCCACACTATAAAATATATTTAATGATTTTCTCCCCCTCACTGACCTCAGAGCTGGCTTGTGGGTCCCAGCACGGTCAGGCAGATTCAGAAATCAACCCAAGTCTCCTGAGTCCCGCACCTCGTCGCCTTCTTGGGGGATCAGATGTCATGACGTCTCATCCCCCAGTGCCAGTAGCACAACGCCATCTACTAATCACTGGTCCCACTGGAGGAGGGAAAATAAGAATTTACTTACCGATAATTCTATTTCTCGGAGTCCGTAGTGGATGCTGGGGTTCCTGAAAGGACCATGGGGAATAGCGGCTCCGCAGGAGACAGACAGGGCACAAAAAGTAAAGCTTTAGGATCAGGTGGTGTGCACTGGCTCCTCCCCCTATGACCCTCCTCCAAGCCTCAGTTAGGATACTGTGCCCGGACGAGCGTACACAATAAGGAAGGATTTATGAATCCCGGGTAAGACTCATACCAGCCACACCAATCACACTGTACAACCTGTGATCTGAACCCAGTTAACAGTATGATAACAGCGGAGCCTCTGAAAGATGGCTCACAACAATAATAACCCGATTTTTGTAACTATGTACAAGTATTGCAGATAATCCGCACTTGGGATGGGCGCCCAGCATCCACTACGGACTCCGAGAAATAGAATTATCGGTAAGTAAATTCTTATTTTCTCTATCGTCCTAGTGGATGCTGGGGTTCCTGAAAGGACCATGGGGATTATACCAAAGCTCCCAAACGGGCGGGAGAGTGCGGATGACTCTGCAGCACCGAATGAGAGAACTCCAGGTCCTCCTTAGCCAGGTTATCAAATTTGTAGGATTTTACAAACGTGTTTGCCCCTGACTAAATAGCCGCTCGGCAAAGTTGTAAAGCCGAGACCCCTCGGGCAGCCGGCCAAGATGAGCCCACCTTCCTTGTGGAATGGGCATTTACATAATTTGGCTGTGGCAGGCCTGCCACAGAATGTGCAAGCTGAATTGTATTACACATCCAACTAGCAAAAGTCTGCTTAGAAGCAAGAGCACCCAGTTTGTTGGGTGCATACAGGATAACAGCAAGTCAGTTTTCCTGACTCCAGCCGTCCTGGAACCTATATTTTCAGGGCCCTGACCACATCTAGCAACTTGGAGTCCTCCAAGTCCCTAGTAGGCGCAAGACACCACAATAAGCTGGTTCAGGTGAAACACTGACACCACCTTAGGGAGAGAACTGGGGACGAGTCCGCAGCTCTGCCCTGTCCGAATGGACAAACAGATATGGGCTTTTTTGAGAAAAAAAAACACCAATTTGACACTCGCCTGGTCCAGGCCAGGTCCAAGAGCATGTTCACTTTTCATGTGAGATGCTTCAAATCCACAGATTTGACTGGTTTTAAACCAATGTGTTTTGAGGAATCCCAGAACTACGTTGAGATCCCACAGTGCCACTGGAGGCACAAAAAGGGGTTGTATATGCAATACTCCCTTGACAAACTTCTGGACTTCAGGAACTGAAGCCAATTCTTTCTGGAAGAAAAATCGACAGGGCCGAAATTTGAACCTTAATGGACCCCAATTTGAGGCCCATAGACACTCCTGTTTGCAGGAAATGCAGGAATCGACCGAGTTGAAATTTCTTCGTGGGGCCTTCCTGGCCTCACACCACGCAACATATTTTCGCCACATGTGGTGATAATGTTGTGCGGTCACCTCCTTTCTGGCTTTGACCAGGGTAGGAATGACCTCTTCCTGAATGCCTTTTCCCTTAGGATCCGGCGTTCCACCGCCATGCCGTCAAACGCAGCTGCGGTAAGTCTTGGAACAGACATGGTACTTGCTGAAACAAGTCCCTTCTTAGCGGCAGAGGCCATAAGTCCTCTGTGAGCATCTCTTGAAGTTCCGGGTACCAAGTCCTTCTTGGCCAATCCGGAGCCATGAGTATAGTTCTTACTCCTCTACGTCTTATAATTCTCAGTACCTTAGGTATGAAAAGCAGAGGATGGAACACATACACCGACTGGTACACCCACGGTGTTACCAGAACGTCCACAGCTATTGCCTGAGGGTCTCTTGACCTGGCGCAATACCTGTCCCGTTTTTTGTTCAGACGGGACGCCATCATGTCCACCTTTGGTAATTCCCAACGGTTTACAATCATGTGGAAAACTTCCTCATGAAGTTCCCACTCTGCCGGGTGGAGGTCGTGCCTACTGAGGAAGTCTGCTTCCCAGTTTCCATTCCCGGAATGAAACACTGCTGACAGTGCTATCACATGATTTTCCGCCCAGCGAAAAGTCCTTGCAGTTTTTGCCACTGCCCTCCTGCTTCTTGTGCCGCCCTGTCTATTTACGTGGGCGACTGCCGTGATGTTTTATCCCACTGGATCAATACCGGCTGACCTTGAAGCAGAGGTCTTGCTAAGCTTAGAGCATTATAAATTTACCCTTAGCTATATTTATGTGGAGAAAAGTCTCCAGACTTGATCACACTCCCTGGAAATTTTTTCCTTGTGTGACTGCTCCCCAGCCTCTCGGGCTGGCCTCCGTGGTCACCAACATCCAAAACTGAATGCCGAATCTGCGGCCCTCTAGAAGATGAGCACTCTGTAACCACCACAGGAGAGACACCCTTGTCCTTGGATATAGGGTTATCCGCTGATGCATCTGAAGATGCGATCCGGACCATTTGTCCAGCAGATCCCACTGAAAAGTTCTTGCATGAAATCTGCCGACTGGAATTGCTTCGAAGGAAGTCACCATTTTTTTACCATGGCCCTTGTGCAATGATGCACTGATTTTAGGAGGTTCCTGACTAGCTCGGATAACTCCCTGGCTTTCTCTTCCGGGAGAAACACCTTTTTCTGGACTGTGTCCAGAATCATCCCTAAGCACAGGAGACTTGTTGTCGGGATCATGTTACTCCGACCTCCAACTGTTCCCTGGACTTTGCCCTTATCAGGAGATCGTCCAAGTAAGGGATAATTAAGACGCCTTTTCTTCGAAGAAGAACCATCATTTCGGCCATTACCTTGGTAAAGACCCGGGGTGCCGTGGACAATCCAAACGGCAGCGTCTGAAACTGATAGTGACAGTTCTGTACCACGAACCTGAGGTACCCTTAGTGATAAGGGCAAATTTGGGACATGGAGGTAAGCATCCCTGATGTCTCGGGACACCATATAGTCCCCTTCTTCCCGGTTCGTTATCACTGCTCTGAGTGACTCCATCTTGATTTGAACCTTTGTAAGTGTTCAAATTTTTTTAGATTTAGAATAGGTCTCACCTAGCCTTCTGGCTTCAGTACCACAATATAGTGTGGAATAATACCCCTTTTCTTGTTGTAGGAGGGGTAATTTAATTATCACCTGCTGGGAATACAGCTCGTGAATTGTTTCCCATACTGCCTCCTTGTCGGAGGGAGACCTTGGTAAAACAGACTTCAGGAGCCTGCGCAGGGGAAACGTCTCGACATTCCAATCTGTACCCCTGGGATACTACTTGTAGGATCCAGGGGTCCTGTACGGTCTCAGCGTCATGCTGAGAGCTTGTCAGAAGCGGTGGAACGCTTCTGTTCCTGGGAATGGGCTGCCTGCTGCAGTCTTCTTCCCTTTCCTCTATCCCTGGGCAGATATGACTCTTATAGGGACGAAAGGACTGAAGCTGAAAAGACGGTGTCTTTTTCTGCAGAGATGTGACTTAGGGTAAAAAACGGTGGATTTTCCAGCAGTTGCCGTGGCCACCAGGTCCGATGGACCGACCCCAAATAACTCCTCTTCCTTTATACGGCAATACACCTTTGTGCCGTTTGGAATCTGCATCACCTGACCACTGTCGTGTCCATAAACATCTTCTGGCAGATATGGACATCGCACTTACTCTTGATGCCAGAGTGCAAATATCCCTCTGTGCATCTCGCATATATAGAAATGCATCCTTTAAATGCTCTATAGTCAATAAAATACTGTCCCTGTCAAGGGTATCAATATTTTTAGTCAGGGAATCCGACCAAGCCACCCCAGTTCTGCACATCCAGGCTGAGGCGATCGCTGGTCGCAGTATAACACCAGTATGTGTGTATATACTTTGTCAAAGTCAGAAAAATATCTCTTTGCGCACTGCCATATTTGCACCTCGCACTGGTCCGCGCTGCGCATGCGTGCGCTTTCCCGTGATAGCGCATACCCGCTGATGCGTGCACCCGCTCGCATCGGTATGCGTATTTACGGTAAAGAGTATGTAGTCGTAGCGTGCGACCCAATCGTTACATATTTCCACAATTAACGTAGTTTATAGATCATGGTCCTTTTGATAGATTCTGAAAGTTTGGTTAATATAGAATGTCCCTGAACGGAGGGATCCCTCTTTGTATTGTAGGAAGGGTCTAACAGGGGTCATACAGCAGTGTTTGGTACCCATCGGAAGAGTATTTAAATAGCAATATTCCGGTGTTGGTTTGGAGCGTATTAATCGCTCGTGCGAATAGTTATGGACATAAGAAGTTTATGTCCATTACTATTATTTACCCTTACTCAGGTATGCGGCGGGAAACCCAGTTTCCCACCCACCTGAGCTGTTTGAAATCGTCACAGCCCACCTGTATGAATCAACCTATGACCTTTTGTTATGATGCGAAGCCGAATTCCTGTGTCCAATGGACGACAAGATTGTAGGGACCATTAGACTGCATTGTGTGTGGAGCATAAAAGACGGGCCTGTGGCATCCAGCTTTCTCTTCTCATCAAACGGTTCTCATTGCTGATAATCGGGAAGCTGGATGTCCAGAAGCGCTTGCGATCGTTACCCTTGTGCGTAAGTTTTTCTCCGTGATCATATTGTCTTACTGTGAGCCATTTCTCTCATCTCTATCTCTCTCTCTCTCTCTCTCTCTACTCTTTCTCTCGTATTTTCCCTTGATTAGATTGTATTGTATTGTATTTATAGTGTAGTTATTTGGTTAGGAAGTCTCTGTTATATTGTAGTGTATCATTTGTACTGTGATTCCTTTTTACAAGTATATTAGTTATAATACATTTAATAGGCTTTGGACCCTAAACAAGTATCTGTGTATTTTCTCATAGTGTTAAGTGTTCACAGAGCGTCGGTGACGCTCAAGCAGCTTTGTAGTTAATCAGGTTACACCAGGTTGCACTTACACACGGTCTCTACATAAAGGTATACTGTGTATCTCATTGTTAAAGGTATAGATAATCAAGGTATAGCGTTGTGAGCGTCTGCGCCGCTGGTGATCTCCTCGTGGTCTCGAGCGTCCGCTACGCCATAGCGAATCATTACGTTTGTCTGTAGCCAATTGTGTGCCAGTCTGTGATCTCTGGGCCGTGAGCGAACGCGACGCTTGAGCGTCTCGCCTACGGCTGAGCGATCGTTACGCAAGTAGCGTACCCTTACGGTACTTCTTACATAGTCAGCGTACAGTGTTCTTAGACCTCATAAAGGGTTATAAGTACGATAAATAGATTCAGCTTTATCAATTGGCGGCTCGTCCTGTCCTTCACATATCTGCACTAGGTAGATCAGCAGACATTATCCCCCAGCAAAGGGTGGGAGGTTGTCTCGCAGTGCTGACGGGATAAGCGTCTGCTTCGCTTAGATAAAGAGTGCTGAAGGAATCCGGGAACCGGAGGTAAGAACAAAACGCTTGTGTCTTTTAAAACTGTTTATTTGTCTTCTGTCTTGCGTACACACGCACGCATACATATATCTGCATTTCTTTTTCATTTTCGTATATCACTATCCTGTTTGCCAATTTTATAGTTGATAGAAAAGTGCTAAAAGAGACTTGCTGTTATTTTATAATTTAAGAATAGAGGTAATAGTTAAAAGTGTAGAGAAACACACAGGTTTGCCTGGGAGATAAGGCAAAGCCAGTGGGGTATGCGGTAGATGGTCAGGGATCGTCTACATTGATAAAAGTATATTGTGTTACGGTGGATCTTTGCATTGCGTACACGTGTCTCTAACAAAGACTAGCGTACGCAATCCAAAGGCCGACGCACGCAGCGTACATTACGCAACGGAGCGTCCGGTTACGCCCACATAGCTCAAATCACGAAAAGTTGAATTTTAGCGCAAAGCGATAATTAACGCAAAGGCGATAGTTAGCGCTAAGCGGTAAATAGCGCAAAAGGCGATAAATAACGCAAGTCTATTTTTTTGGAAAATCTGAAATTTAGTTTAACAGATCCTGCTCCTAATTGGTAACACAGCTGGGCTAAAGAAAATTTCTGCGCAGAAATAGATATAGAAACGAAAGTGTACATGTGTTGAGTGAGTGTGTTTTTATCACATAAGAGGTTGAACCAAAAAGAAATCGGGTACTCGTAAGGGACATACGTGTAAGTGACATATACGGTGGCTAGGGAGGCATCCTTGGTTAAACATAATATTTGAGCATTAGAGTATAGCGGACCAGTATAGAACAAGACCAGGAGGTCAGACCAGGAGGTCGTACAGACAAGACCAGGAGGTCATAAGGAGTACAAAGAAGTCCGCTATAAAGGTAAGAGGCACAACCCCGGGGGTTGGTGCAGAACCCATATAGGCCATATAAGCTCTGGCTGAAGGAATTCGCAGCCGAAATTTTCGATTCCATCGATCTCTCAGTACATAACAGGTAGTGCTTATGTACTGAACGATTGTACCGCACGTCATTGTGTGCATTAGTAAACCTGACTAGTATCATTTTGCGTACAAAAGTCATAAACGCTAGTTGTACATTTTGACGTGATTTGTGTATTTTTTTATTTTTGAAGGGAAGTTCGCTGGTCACTCAGGAACTATCTAACAGCCCCACCTTTACTGGAAAGAGTAAGTGTCCTGCGGGTAACCCTCACATGTTCCAATAAACAGAAGGTTTTTGGTAGGGCCCTGTATCGAGTACGCCAGCACCATATCGGTGTGATCAGGTCGTATTGGTCGAGGTGGGCGAGTGAGTGGGGTACTCGGTAAACCGCCACCGCCGGCCTATTTTGAATAATTTGGTTTGCTGTAAGGGTTCGCTGAAGACCGTGATATAAAGATCAAAGGAGTAGTAAGCAACACCTGCAGATTATGGGGGCCAGTTGTTCAGGTAGGGGGCGATCAACCTCGGTTCGGGTTGATTCAGAGAACCGACCAGTCGGGTCGGCAAGGTACATCATGTGTGAGAAATATGGAAGTCACACAGAGGTTTTATGTGATGAATGGGAGAGAATGACTGTACGAGACAGGGAGAAATTCCCAAGAATAGGTAGCTTCAGTCCAGAAGTGTTACAAAATTTAAGGAGGAGGATATGTCTCATAAAATCAACAAAGAGACGAATCCAACATCATGATTATTTACAGTTATGGCAACAGGAAGGTGAGATACAGAGAGGTTTGGCTCTGGCGGCGGGATCTGGGGCAGTCAGGAAACTGATAGCCACAGCCCCGCCTCCACCATACATTGCAGGAGAGAAGTTGATTGCGGAAAAAAACGCACTGGGGTGTAAAACACAAACTCTTAGCAACCCTGTAAATGTTAATGATGTTAACCAAGTAACCCATGCAATTATTAACCCGTGCAAGTTGTACCCTGTTCTGAACTTTCCTCAGGAGTGTGATCAAGAAGACGATTCGGCAACAATTTCAGCGCTCTCTCTAGCGGCCACCATATCAGAAACCACAGTAGGAACTGCACCACTCACGAGATTAGTGAAGGCCCCTAGCGGAGGGATAGGTGAGGTCGTGTCAACGGGTAAGTACGGCACCATGCATTATACCGAAACAATTTCACCGCAAGTTGTAGAATCTACACAGAATGAGGTTGTTAGAGTTAACCCTGTTAGAGTAATAGCAGTTCCCAATGGGAAAACAGATGTATCAGGAGCCACTCCCATAAGGAACATTGCCATGTACACACCATTTTCCCGAATGGAATTAAGAACCATAGTGTCCGAATTTCCTGACCCCAGGAAAGACTTAGTTGCTAGCCAAAAATACATCAGGGATCTAGGGAACACTGTAGAGCCCAACAACAAAGATTGGCAGATACTGCTAAGAGCTTGTTTACCTTCAAATGTCGACTCAGTTCAATTTTTGGCTGATTGTGGACTAGATAAAGATGTACCGCTTTCAGATGTGTACAACAAAGATAACGTAAAAAGGATAAATTTACAGCTAAAGGAGTATTTCCCAGCCGTTGTTAAATGGAACAAAATATTCTCCATTAGACAAAAAGAGTCCGAAACGGCAGCAGAATATTTTCACCGGGCACTATTAGAAATGGCAAAATACACTGGTATAGAAGACATTAGGACCAACCCAAACCATCAAGAAGTAGCAGTATCTGTACTGATGGATGGTTTAAAAGAAACATTAAAGGCTAGGGTACAGACCACGCAACCATGTTGGCGAGGTCTGTCAGTGTCCACTTTGAGAGAGGCTGCTATTGATCACGACAGAAACATCACAAGGCACAGAGAATCGCAAAGTGATAAGTTAATGTCAGTAAGTATACAGGCGCTGACCACAAAGCAGCCTGCGTATGTACCATCGAATCCTGTAAGTAAGTCAACTGAAATAACTTGTTATTCCTGTAACAGACAGGGACACTATGCACGAGACTGTAGAATAAAGAGTGTACAAAGATCTTTTCAACCCCCTAGACAACGACACAACACAAGACATTGGGAGCAGGGTCCACAGAGGCGGAGTTTTGAGCCACATACAGGGGAAACAAAAAGATACCCCCCGAACAGAGATTGGCATGCCTCTGGTAGTTCCCAGCTAACTCCCTCACAAGTAGTTGCTGCCAACGGGATTCAGGGAGGTCAGCATACCCAATAGGGGTGTGGCCATACCTGTAATCTGCAGCCAGTTAAATTGATTGCCAGTCTTGGAAGTGAACCAGAGATTGCAATCAATGTAGCTGGTAAAACTTTAAACTTTCTTGTAGACACAGGGGCGGCCAAGTCAGTGATAAATTCGACAGTGGGCATGAGAACCACTGGTAGGACAATTCCAGCCATGGGAGTAACAGGAGTAGTCCAGCACTACCCTGTTAGCAAACCAGCCGAGATTACAATAGGACCTTTGCATACCAAGCATTCCTTTTTGCTGGCTGCATCGGCACCAACCAATCTCCTGGGAAGAGACCTACTATGTAAAATGGGGTGCGTCATTTATTGTACTTCTGAAGGTGTATTCTTGGACATACCTGAGAATCACGCTCAGGAAGTACGAGACATGTTAGATTCCCCATCAAAATTAATGTCACATTCCATTAGGACAAATAGGAATCCATCCCAAGTAGAAGAGATGACTTCCCAGATACCAGAGTCACTCTGGACAAAAGACGGACAGGACACTGGATTAATGGCAAACATAGCTCCAGTAGTTGTACAAGTAAAAGATGGTAGGATAGCTCCAAAAATCCCACAGTATCCTCTGAAGCCAGAGGTGGAGTTAGGAGTTTTCCCAGTAATAGAGCGCTTGCTACAACAGGGCATTCTGGTAAGAACGTCCAACACTGCCAATAGTTCCATCTTCCCTGTTAAAAAGAGTGGGGGGAGGGGTTACAGGCTAGTGCAGGATCTAAGGGGGATTAACAAAATAGTTGAGAGTCAGTTCCCCGTAGTGCCAAATCCAGCTGTCATCCTAATGCAAATTCCTCCCACTGCCAAATTTTTCACTGTTATTGACCTCTGCTCCGCTTTCTTTTCGGTACCTCTGCACCCTGACAGCCAATATTTGTTTGCATTCACATACAGAGGAGTCCAATACACGTGGACTCGATTACCCCAAGGTTTCATAGATAGTCCAAGTATATTTTCTCAGGCTTTGCATGATTGTTTACAGTCTTTCCAACCAGAGAGTGGATCAGTATTGATACAGTATGTGGATGATTTACTACTGTGTTCTGATTCATTGGAAGCATCCCTGAAGGATACGAAACAGCTCCTGTTTCATCTTTCAGACACAGGTCACAAGGTTTCCAAAGACAAGTTACAATTATGCCAAACTAAGGTAAAATATTTGGGACACTGTCTAACACAAGGACTGAGACACCTGACCGCTGATAGAATCCAAGCAATTAGAGACATGACTCTACCACAAACCCAGCAACAGATCAGAACGTTTTTAGGAATGTGTGGGTATTGCCGTAATTGGATCCCAGGGTTTTCCATATTGGCGTTACCTTTGCAGGAAATGGTCTCCTCAAACAAACCTGATAGGATTTCGCATACCGACGAATCCGAAACAGCATTTGAGAGACTCAAACAGTGCCTAACGCAGGCGCCAGCACTAGGTATGCCAGACTATGGGAAACCCTTTGAACTATACGGAACAGAAAGTGCTGGGTGCGCAGCAGGGGTACTAACCCAAAAACACGGTGATGCCAGCAGGCCAGTTGCATACTACAGCGCTCAGCTAGACACGGTAGCGCGATCCCTCCCCACATGCTTGCGAAGCGTTGCTGCAATAGCATTGCTAGTAACAAAAAGCGAAGATGTCGTGCTAGGCCACAACCTCACAATCCATACACCACATGCAGTGTCAGCCTTATTGAATTCTGCCCAAACCAGACACGTCTCATCAGCGAGGTTTACAAGATGGGAATTGGCACTAATGGCCCCAGTAAACATCACTATAAGGAGATGCAGTGCATTAAATCCTGCAACATATCTCCCAGGTGTGTCTGGTCAGGCACAAAGGGTGGAAGGTGAGAGTGCTGGGGAAGGAGGATTTAATACAAAGGAAGATACACATGATTGTATGGAATATTTGACCCAAAATTTTACCGCAAGGCCTGACATCAGTGACAATCCACTGGAAGATGCAGAACTCACGTTCTACACGGACGGTAGTTGTCACAGACAGTCAGACTCGGGAGACTTGTGTACTGGATACGCAGTCGTAGATGACCAAGACACCATAGAAGCGGAACCGCTAGGCCCACCTCACTCAGCCCAGGTTGCTGAACTGGTCGCCCTAACCAGAGCATGTGAATTGGCTAAGGGTAAGTCAGCCAATATCTACACCGATTCTAGATATACGCATTCGGGGTAGTCCATGATTTCGGAGCCCTATGGCGCCTCAGAAATTTCATGACGGCAGCTGGTACACCGATAGCGCATGCAGCTCACATAAAAAGGCTTCTAACAGCGATACAGGAACCCGACAGAGTGGCTGTTATCAAATGTAAAGCACATACATGTAGTCAAGACCCAGTATCACTTGGTAACAGCCGAGCAGACGAAGCTGCTAAGTTAGCAGCTGCTACCCCCATACCGACAGACACCACACAACTGATGGTATTCAATACCATCAACACACAGAAGTTGTGTGAAATGCAGAATTTGTGTTCCGCACAGGAAAGAGCAGTCTGGAAGGCAAAGGGATATGGCCAGGAGTCCTCAGGGCTCTGGACGGATGGACATGGTAAACCAGTGGCCCCCAGGACATATCTTCCATGTCTGGCTGAAGCAGCTCACGGGCTGACTCATCTAGGCAAGGAGGGGATGTGCAAATTGGTAAGAGCATACTGGTGCGCCCCAGGATTCTCCTCTCATGCGAGTAAAAGAGCAATGTCATGCCTTACCTGTCTGAGAAAGAATATTGGAAAGGCAATACCTACAGAACCATCCCATATCCCACCTGCCGGCGGCCCTTTTCAGGTAATACAAATTGACTTCATTCAATTACCCCCATGTCGGAATTTGAAATATGTACTTGTTTGTATAGATGTTTTCTCGAATTGGGTCGAAGCATTTCCAGCGGCTACAAATACCGCTATGTTTACAGCTAAGAAAATTGTGCAGGAATTTGTATGTAGATATGGTATCCCTAGAATAATCGAAAGTGATAGGGGTACCCATTTTACAGGTGATGTCTTTCAAGGAATGTGTAAGTTGATGGGAATTGATAGCAAGCTGCACACTCCGTACCGTCCACAGGCGAGTGCGAAGGTCGAAAGAGTGAACAGCACTATTAAAAATAAATTGAGTAAAGTAATGGCAGAGACAGGATTGACATGGCCAGAAGCTTTACCCATTGTTTTGTATAGCATCAGAACCACTCCCAGGTCCCCTCTTAATCTGTCCCCTTTTGAAATCTTGTTTGGTCGACAACCGCATGTCATGATTAACCCTCAGGATGATTTGAAATGTAACAATGAAGTAACTGTAAAGTACTTAATTAACATGAGTAAACAGTTGAGGAATCAAAATGAAAATCTGAAGTTGGTGATTCCTGATCTACCTGATAGTAATTGTCATGACATTGAACCTGGGGATTATGTAATGATACGAAATTTTCTACGCTCAGGTTGTCTTATTGATAGATGGGAAGGACCATACCAGGTCTTATTGACTAGCACCACAGCATTGAAGGTTGCTGAGAGAGAGACTTGGGTCCATTCATCCCACTGCAAGAAGGTTGCTGATCCAGAGAAGTCCCGTGATAAGGAACAGACGGTAGAGGTTGTATCACTGGAGTGTCTGTTCCAGGAGGACTGAGGCGGCACCTGAGCCTTGAAGACCGAAAGCAGTTGTCGACTCCCCAATCCCTTTTATTGTTTTTCTCCACTTCCCATCCCCTCACCCTTGAAATTTCTTTTTCCCCCTTCTCATACTTCTCCATTTCCTCCTCAAAGATGGACTTGCCCCAAGAGACTGTGATCCGGATTTTCCTGTTAACCATGATGTTGACTAGAGCAGTCTGTTCCGGCGAAAGTACCATGGAGGTCGAGAGAGGTTCTGGAATGGGTTCCGATTATGATGATGGAGGCGTAGTTTTCCAAGATCAACCTAACCAACAAGCAAAGGCGAGTATCAGAAAGCGATCCGATAGCATTGATCATAGAAGAAATTGTGACGGATTGTTAGCTGAAGAAAACTGTATCTGCAGGCTTTGTAACAATGTAATTGAAGATGGGTGCATAAAGAAATGCCAATCCAGTTTTAATATCCATATGGACCGGCATCCATTGAGTGACTATCACTCCTTAGTGGGTAATGTGTTAAACAAAACAGATTGTTGGGTATGCTCTCAAGTACCTCAGGGTCATAGCAAATCAGGGCTAGTACCATTTCCTTTAACGATAGGGGAGGTACTTGAGTTAAATGGTGGGAGACCGGTGGACAGGAGGTTTAATATCTCCAGCCCTCCTAGTTTGAAGCTCCACCAATACCATGTGGATAGGTCCCTCTTATGTTTCAACATCTCCAATCCCCGACAGCCGGGAAATTGGGAAGTGTCATGGAGCAACCTGACCATGACCTTCTCGCATAGAGCAGATAGAATGCCTACAGATACAGAGCTTGTACGCCACATAGCCAGTAGAGGAAAATCTTTCAGGTATAGATATACCTTAGGAAATAGGATAACTAGAGTTGGAGAAGTATCACCAGGATACTGTGCACATATCGTACAACCTGATACGTGCATTAAGCAGATGGAAGAATTAGGGCTAGGAGATTTCACCTGGAAGGTGTGTAATATGGTAATGTCCTACTCCATCCCATATGTTCTCCCCGATGATGCATATTTCATATGCGGGAGAAAGGCGTACAAGTGGCTTGCCCCAAACTCTGAAGGATTGTGTTATATTGGAAGAGTATTGCCTGAAGTAATGACTGTAACTCATGATAAAATGAAAGACATACACCGTGGTGCCCAAACTCCTTATACTCACACTCATTACGAGCACCTCGTTAAAAGACAACTGTCAGAAAGGTTAGAGCATCCGGCCTCTGATCTGATCCATGAATCCACCGGGATTCAGGTTCTGGTGGCGTTAGATTTCACTCGCACCGCTCGAGGAGTGATGAATTATAGATACATTTCCGCACTCGCCAATTTGTTAGATAATATCACTGAAATGTATGATGACACGTTTAGATACACTGGAAGAGAACTCCAAGCTTATAAAACAGAACTGGTACAGCATAGAATGGTTCTTAATTACCTCACAGCAGTGACAGGCGGATATTGTGTTACATTGGCAACACAGTACGGCGTGAAGTGTTGCACGTACATCACGAATAGCACCGAAGATCCGGTAGAGGTCATAGACCAAAAGATGGACGATATTCTCCAATTGAAGTGGGAATTTCGCCGAAAACACAATCTCACTCTTGCTGCTGTAGGTAATGAGCTGACTGGTTGGGTGTCATGGTTGAACCCGCGAAATTGGTTCTCCGGTTTAGGAGACTGGGCTCAAGGAGTCATAATGGATGTTGGAAAGTTTCTCCTATGTATTTTAGGTGTTGTTATATTTATTGGATTGATATTTAGATGCGGGCAGGCTTTAATGAAGTGCAAACAAAGTACAAGAGTGATGAGTTTGAGGAGTGAGGAAACTGTAATTAACCTGGATTTGATTTATGACCCAATGATAGAAACCAGGATGTGATGAAAATGCGATTATACGGTCCGTTTCTTTCACCTGTTTTTCTACTTTTCTCCAAGATAACAAGACCCCCTTGGACGAGGAAGTTGACGAGACGCTATACAGACAACGGATGGACCAAAGAAAGAGTTTTGACCACTTGAGAAATGGACACTTGATGAACTTTGCCATGGATCCCCAGTTTCCCTAGTATTTTTAAACTCACGCTAGCCCAACATTTTTTGTAAATCCGATGGCACTGACAAAGCTTGTTGCTCATGCCTAAGGAGCAAAACAGCGCAAAGAAGACGACTTTCAACTGATACCGAACAAAACTTCGACGACAGATGTACATTTACCTGACATAGAATATCATTGCATTTTCCATAAGTGTTCTTCATCTTCATCTCTACAACCCTCAGGTAATAACACACATAGTATAGGGAATACAGGCACAGATATCAGCAATCACATATTCCCCCATTCATGTATCATCAACTAAAATGTGCTCCCCATTTTGTTCAAAAGCCGAAAAGAGCTCGGTAAAGTTTGACAGCCCATCCACAGACCTGTACCACGGGATAAGAAGGAATTCAAATGTATACTTCGCAATACCTCGAAGCTTGATTTACAACACGTACGGCACGATGATACATGACCCCCCAAACATGGACTCATACACACATGCTTCTGCTATCTCACTAGGTCATACCCTCTTCACACCTACCCCTCTCTCCTCCCCTACCCAACCATGGAAATGAATTAACCCCTGACATATATTTTTCTCCTTTTGAAATGTTTTAGAAGGTGGCAGTTATTGTTGACTGCCAAAGGGTGGACTGTCAAAGTCAGAAAAATATCTCTTTGCGCACTGCCATATTTGCACCTCGCACTGGTCCGCGCTGCGCATGCGTGCGCTTTCCCGTGATAGCGCATACCCGCTGATGCGTGCACCCGCTCGCATCGGTATGCGTATTTACGGTAAAGAGTATGTAGTCGTAGCGTGCGACCCAATCGTTACATATTTCCACAATTAACGTAGTTTATAGATCATGGTCCTTTTGATAGATTCTGAAAGTTTGGTTAATATAGAATGTCCCTGAACGGAGGGATCCCTCTTTGTATTGTAGGAAGGGTCTAACAGGGGTCATACAGCAGTGTTTGGTACCCATCGGAAGAGTATTTAAATAGCAATATTCCGGTGTTGGTTTGGAGCGTATTAATCGCTCGTGCGAATAGTTATGGACATAAGAAGTTTATGTCCATTACTATTATTTACCCTTACTCAGGTATGCGGCGGGAAACCCAGTTTCCCACCCACCTGAGCTGTTTGAAATCGTCACAGCCCACCTGTATGAATCAACCTATGACCTTTTGTTATGATGCGAAGCCGAATTCCTGTGTCCAATGGACGACAAGATTGTAGGGACCATTAGACTGCATTGTGTGTGGAGCATAAAAGACGGGCCTGTGGCATCCAGCTTTCTCTTCTCATCAAACGGTTCTCATTGCTGATAATCGGGAAGCTGGATGTCCAGAAGCGCTTGCGATCGTTACCCTTGTGCGTAAGTTTTTCTCCGTGATCATATTGTCTTACTGTGAGCCATTTCTCTCATCTCTATCTCTCTCTCTCTCTCTCTCGTATTTTCCCTTGATTAGATTGTATTGTATTGTATTTATAGTGTAGTTATTTGGTTAGGAAGTCTCTGTTATATTGTAGTGTATCATTTGTACTGTGATTCCTTTTTACAAGTATATTAGTTATAATACATTTAATAGGCTTTGGACCCTAAACAAGTATCTGTGTATTTTCTCATAGTGTTAAGTGTTCACAGAGCGTCGGTGACGCTCAAGCAGCTTTGTAGTTAATCAGGTTACACCAGGTTGCACTTACACACGGTCTCTACATAAAGGTATACTGTGTATCTCATTGTTAAAGGTATAGATAATCAAGGTATAGCGTTGTGAGCGTCTGCGCCGCTGGTGATCTCCTCGTGGTCTCGAGCGTCCGCTACGCCATAGCGAATCATTACGTTTGTCTGTAGCCAATTGTGTGCCAGTCTGTGATCTCTGGGCCGTGAGCGAACGCGACGCTTGAGCGTCTCGCCTACGGCTGAACGATCGTTACGCAAGTAGCGTACCCTTACGGTACTTCTTACATAGTCAGCGTACAGTGTTCTTAGACCTCATAAAGGGTTATAAGTACGATAAATAGATTCAGCTTTATCAACTTTTTATGATATTTTCCAGCCTCCTGTCAGCTGGCTCCTTGAGGACGGCCCTATCTATAGACGGTACCGCCACTTGTTCTGATAAGCGTGTGAGCGCCTTATCCACCCTAAGGGGTGTTTCCCAACGCGCCCTAACTTCTGGCGGGAAAGGGTATACCGCCCATATTTTCTATCGGGGGGAACCCACGCATCATCACACACTTCATTTAATTTATCTGATTCAGGAAAAACTACGGTAGTTTTTCCACATCCCACATAATACCCTCTTTTGTGGTACTTGTAGTATCAGAAATATGTAACACCTCCTTCATTGCCCTTAACGTGTGGCCCTAATAAGGAATACGTTTGTTTATTCACCGTCGACACTGGATTCAGTGTCCCTGTCTGTGTCTGTGTCGACCGACTAAAGTAAACGGGCGTTTTAAAACCCCTGACGGTGTTTTTGAGACGTCTGGACCGGTACTAATTGTTTGTCGGCCGTCTCATGTCGTCAACCGACCTTGCCGCGTGTTGACATTATCACGTAATTCCCTAAATAAGCCATCCATTCCGGTGTCGACTCCCTAGAGAGTGACATCACCATTACAGGCAATTGCTCCGCCTCCTCACCAACATCGTCCTCATACATGTCGACACACACGTACCGACACACAGCACACACACAGGGAATGCTCTGATAGAGGACAGGACCTACTAGCCCTTTGGAGAGACAGAGGGAGAGTTTGCCAGCACACACCAAAAACGCTATAATTATATAGGGACAACCTTATATAAGTGTTTTCCCTTATAGCATCTTTTTTATATATTTCTAAATGCCAAATTAGTGCCCCCCCTCTCTGTTTTAACCCTGTTTCTGTAGTGCAGTGCAGGGGAGAGCCTGGGAGCCTTCCCTCCAGCCTTTCTGTGAGGGAAAATGGCGCTGTGTGCTGAGGAGATAGGCCCCGCCCCTTTTTCGGCGGCCTCGTCTCCCGCTCTTAACGGATTCTGGCAGGGGTTAAATATCTCCATATAGCCCCCGGAGGCTATATGTGAGGTATTTTTAGCCAAAAATAGGTTTTCATTGCCTCCCAGGGCGCCCCCCTTCCAGCGCCCTGCACCCTCAGTGACTGCCGTGTGAAGTGTGCTGAGAGGAAATGGCGCACAGCTGCAGTGCTGTGCGCTACCTTAAGAAGACTGAGGAGTCTTCATGCCGCCGATTCTGGACCTTCTTCTTGTTTCAGCATCTGCAAGGGGGCCGGCGGCGAGGCTCCGGTGACCATCCAGGCTGTACCTGTGATCGTCCCTCTGGAGCTAATGTCCAGTAGCCAAAGAAGCCAATCCATCCTGCACGCAGGTGAGTTCACTTCTTCTCCCCTAAGTCCCTCGTTGCAGTGATCCTGTTGCCAGCAGGACTCACTGTAAAATAAAAAACCTAAGCTAAACTTTTCTAAGCAGCTCTTTAGGAGAGCCACCTAGATTGCACCCTTCTCGGCCGGGCACAAAAATCTAACTGAGGCTTGGAGGAGGGTCATAGGGGGAGGAGCCAGTGCACACCACCTGATCCTAAAGCTTTACTTTTTGTGCCCTGTCTGTCTCCTGCGGAGCCGCTATTCCCCATGGTCCTTTCAGGAACCCCAGCATCCACTAGGACGATAGAGAAACAAGCAATGCTGTGGGTATATAGACACAGGTGCAGGTGTAGGAGATGATTCCACTCTCTTCCAGGTATATAGGTGTTTGTGTATATATATATATATATATATATATATATATGTATATATATATATATACAAAAACAGAACGTAAAATTGTAAATTAATTGGTAACAGAAAAAAAAATACAGCCTGTTTTACTTTGCGTTGGGTAGAGAATGCCGGTGCTAGGGATGCTGGCGGTCAGAATACCGACCGCGGAATTCCGATGTTAAGAATCCCGACAGGAGAAGGTAAGTATACTTATCTTCCCCTAATCCTCCCTCCCCGCAGCCTAACCCTAACCTCTCCCCCGTGGCGCCTAACCCTAACCCCCCTCCCCACAGCCTAATCTCCACACACCCCTGGACTGTATCTCAACCCTAACCCTCCCCCCACAGCCTAAACCTAACCTCCCTTCTCCCAGCGGCTTACCTCTTCAGTGTCCCGATGCTTCTTCGTTCGGGATCCCAGAGGCCGGGATTCCGTCTCTGGGCTGGTGACCCTGTCGGGATTCCGCAATCGGTATATCGACTGCCGGGATCCCAACTGGATCCCCTCAGTTTTGCTGACAGCAAAGACAGGCTGTGATGACACATGCACAAAACAGGAGAGAAAGCCTGCACTTTCCTCTATGGCTCTCCTCTGAGACACACAAACTAAAGAAGCTGAAAGGGATTCCACCTCCTTCTTCCCTGCAGCCTGCCAGTCATGGATCCACAGGCTGCTTAACTTACTATTGGACAGCTCTGGTTCGTTGCTCAGTAGCCGCAGACCATCACTGCTCCGCGAAGCCGGCAGCATGTCAGTGGGGAGCCGGTAGCACTGATTGTACCGCGGATCGGATCAATAACAGAGAGCAGATCCGATCTGTGGTGGGTGGCTTGCCCACTTACAGATTTTGCGGCGATCATGAAGGATAGTGGGGGGGGGGGGGGGGGGGGGGGAGATGTGGACAGAGGGATGCAATCGCAGAGTGAAGGTTGTAGTCTCGCGCACGCAGGGGGTGTATTGTGCAAAATGCAATCGTGCGAGGTGGGGAGCGGCAGCGGGCGCGGGAGGCTGAATTCATGAGGGTGCGGGTGGAAATATGCCGGTGCTGTCGGGGGCGGCAAGGGGACGATTCAGGGAGGAATGCAGACAGAGCAGTGACAGTGCTGGTGATAGCAAGAGCCAGCTTATCACCAGCACACATGCTGCTTACTTTATGTGCATGGAGCTGGGTTACATGTACGGTGACGCTGTCAGTGCCGGCTGACTGTTGGGTGACCTCGGCATCACTGCTCCTCGTTTCTTAGGGAAGAGGAGGAGCAGTGAGCAGTGCACAGCTAAGGGATTAATAAATTAACCATTCATCTGAAGTGTGCGACCCCGCCCTCCAGTGGCCGGCGCCCATAGGCAGCTGCCTAAAGCTGCCTAATGGTGGCGCCGGCCCTGCTTATATAGCTATGTAGTCAATAGATATAACACTGCACAGTAAGATCTATCTATACCACATCTCTTGGCAAACTAATCAACTCTTTCGGATTTCAGTACCATCTGTATGCGGATGATACTCAAATCTACCTATCCTCCCCTGATTTGTCACCATCTGTATTGGGCCGTGTCACTGGATGCCTTTCTGCCATTTCATCTTGGATGACATCTCGCCACCTCAAACTTAATATTTCCAAAACAGAATTAATTATATTTCCACCGGCCAATAGTAGTTTCCAACCTGATATCTCTATCACTGTTGAGAACTCTGCAATCACCCCTACCCCACAAGCTCGCTGCCTAGGTGTCATTCTTGACTCTGAACTGTCCTTTGTTACCCACATTCAATCTGTCTCAAGATCATGTTACATACATCTAAGAAACATATCCAAAATACGCCCTTATCTTACACAAGACACAGCAAAAACTCTAATCCATGCTCTCATTATCTCCCGCATTGATTATTGTAATAGTCTCCTGACCGGTCTTCCCAAACATAGGCTCTCACCACTACAATCCATTTTGAATGCAGCTGCGAGACTAATCTTCCTTGCCAGACGTTCATCGTCTGCAGATCCGCTCTGTCAGTCCCTCCATTGGTTACCGGTATTCTACCGTATTAAATATAAAATACTTTTACTCACATATAAGGCTATTAACCAAACTGCACCAACATACATCTCTTCACTCATCTCAAAATATCTCCCTACCCGACCTCTCCGCTCTGCACAAGATCTACGTCTCTCATCCACACGCATTACTTGTTCACACTCAAAATTACAGGACTTTATCCGGGCTTCACCCACTCTGTGGAATGCCCTCTCACGCACAGTAAGACTCGCCTCTAGTCTCCAAACCTTTAAATGTTCCCTGAAAACTCACCTCTTCAGACAAGCCTATCAAATTCCAGACCCACCGACATAACCTTCAGTGCTTCCCTATCTAATTACATCCTCTGTAGAATATTCATAACATCACATATCTTGTCTTTCTTTAGTCTCACACCCTCCTGACACTTGGATAACTTTGTGGGGTATCATCATACAACCCATTAAGAACCTAGCAATCTGGTGCACCATTATGCAATAGGTAGCATCTATCCTTGTGTATCTATGCCTATTTCCCTATAGATTGTAAGCTTGCGAGCAGGGCCTTCCTACCTCTGTCTGTCTGTTTTTACCCAGTTTTGTTCTATTACTGTTGTTCTAATTGTAAAGCGCAACGGAATATGCTGCGCTATATAAGAAACTGTTAATAAATAAATAAATAAATAAATAAATAACTGGATGTATATCACAGGGTACTTGTACCAGAGAACCCTGACTAAATGCTCTCTTTCTTAACTAACACTGTCTAATTGACATGTAGAATACTTAAGTGTCATGTAAAGTCACAGCGCTGACAACCAGGCGGCTTTGCACAGGAGGATTTGCCCAAGCAGTCCCAAGAACAGTGTAGCTGAGAGAAATGGCGCCCAAACACTGTCAGGGAGTGAGGAAGAGACAGATATGCAGCTCCAGGGCGGGAACATTTACTGGAAATGGCGCCCTGGGGCTGGGGGAGGGGCTCCAGGTCTAAGCCTTATCCCCCTGCTGGCAAAACCACCGGGTACTGTGGGCTACTAGTAAAACGGTTTTAAGGGAAAACCTGACCTGCACCCATGCCCTGGTGATCTAGTGGGATCGCCTGTACTGCCACAGTGTCCACCGCCTGCGCGCGCGGCCCGCCTCCCACTGACCGCGCCGGATCGCGATAAAGTACGGGTCCCGCGAGCGGGACCCACTCACCACCTCCCGAAGCGCGGCCACGCGATCCCGGAGAGCCCTTGTCGTGTGTTCCTCACTTTAGAAGAAAACCGGAGCCTCCTGCTGTAGTTACCCGGCAACCAGGGCTCGGGAGTGTACAGCGCCGCTGGGGAGAGATGGAGCTGCAGCAGTGAATGTCACTAGTCATGTACACACTGCTACAGCCCTTGAAGTCTTCACTTTTCTTCTCAAAAAGCTCTTCTTAAGGCTGCCCAGAGCAGCCCCTCTGTTATGTGCCTGCTTACTGCAGCACTAACTAAAAAACTGAGCTCCTGTGCAGGGAGGCGGGGTTATAGAGGAGGCGGCGCTGTGCATTCTGGGAACAGTCAAAGCTTTTGAGCCTGTTGGTGCCTCGGTTCAAGATCCTACTCTACACCCCCCCTATGTCTTTCCTTGTGGAGCCCAGTGTATCCCGCAGCAGAAAGAAGTGTTTAAAGTGTTCAAAATTCTGAAAAAAATTGCGTGGGGTCCCCCCTCCTAAGCATAACCAGCTTCGGGCTCTTTGTTGTAAAAATACGGGGGAAAAATTGACAGGGGTTCCCCCATAGTTTAACAACCAGCACCGGGCTCTGCGCCTGGTCCTGGTGCAAAAAATACGGGGGACAAAACGACGTAGGGGTCCCCCGTATTTTTAACACCAGCACCGGGCTCCACTAGTCAGAGAGATAATGCCACAGACGGGGGACACTTTTATATTGGTCCCTGCGGCCCTGGCATTAAATCACCAACTAGTCACCCCTGGCTGGGATACCCTGGAGGAGTGGGGACCCCTTAAATCAAGGGGTTCCCCCCTCCAGCTACCCAAGGGCCAGGGGTGAAGCCCGAGGCTGTCCCCCCCATCCAAGGGCAGCGGATGGGAGGCTGATAGCCTCTTGTGGTTGACCCCACTTAACCTCGCGGTCTACCGCAGTCCGCAAAGTTCCCACCATTGGATACAATGGAGCGCCTATGCGCTACATTGTAACTACAGTGCGCAGCCTGACTGACTGCTCAGGAGCGCACAGCCAATCAGGAGAGTGCCATGACGTGGCGCTCCCTGATTGGCTGAAGGGACCCTCTTTGACAGCAGTCACGGGGGTCCCGCCAGTCCCCTTTCAGTGCGTAGATCCCCTTTCAGTGCGTGGTTCGGGTAATCCGTTTTTTTATTTTGCCAAGTCCCTGGATTACAAACTTAAAGAAGAGGAGCGATCTACACCGGATTTTTTATGAGTATAATTTTTATTTAGAGGTACCCTGGGATTCTACTGGAGAAGAGGACTGACTGCTTCGTGTCAACATAGGTAAGTATGTATGAATGTAAGTGTGCATGTATGTTTAATAAAATGTTACTATCAAGGTGTGTGTGTGTTTTGTTTTTATTTGGGTATTTTTTTTGTAGTAGAACTACAGGTACCAGTTGGCCTGTTTCCCCCCGTATGCTGGGACTTGTGGTTCTCCAAGTACCAGCTTGCGGGGGAGGCTTGCTGGGACTTGTAGTTCTGCTACAAAAAACAATATTCTTTTTTTTTTAAATAAAAGGCTATCAGCCTCCCATCCGCCGCCCTTGGATGGGGGGGGGGGGGGGGGGGGGGGCAGCCACGGGCTTCACCCCTGGCCCTTGGATGGCTGGAGGGGGGGACAAGGTCAAAATCCCGACATGGACAAAATACCGACATTTAAATTACCGACAAGATCAAAATACAGACATGTAAAATGCCGACAGGTCAAAAAAACCAACATGAGTTTTTCATGATTGTTTTAATTGAAACCGACATGTTCATACTTTACCATCCCAGTGGACCTGGAGGGGGAATATAATAGTGTGCCGAGCGCAGCGAGCCATGCGAGTGGACGCGGTACACTTATATGGTGTCCATGTCAACCTATGTCGACATACACACACAAAAAAACAACAAAAAACGCATGTCGGTATTTTGACATGTCAGCATTTTACATGTTGGTATTTTGACATGTCAGCATTTTACATGTCGGTATTTTGACCTTGTCGGGATTTTGACCTTGTCGGATTTTAATTGGAGGTATTTCATACCGATCCTGTACTAAGCAGTGATAAGAGTGGAGAAGTGAGCCAGTAGAGAAGTTGCCCATGGCAACCAATCAGCATTGACATAACATTTATAATTTGCACACCATAAAAGTATACAGAGCAGCTGATTGGTTGCCATAGGCGACTTCTCCACAGGCTCCACTTTTATCGCTGCTTAGTACATCTCCTCTTTATTGTAGATTATCTGATTAATTGACAAAATGAATAATTCTGTAGGCTAAGAAATTCTATCTGTCTTTCAATGAAGCCTGATGGAGAAGGCTAACACTGATAATCCTACAGATTGCCTTAATGTAGAAAAACGAGATTTATGGTAAGAATTTACCTTTGTTAAATCTCTTTCTGCGAGGTACACTGGGCTCCACAAGGATAGACATTGGGGTGTAGAGTAGGATCTTGATCCGAGGCACCAACAGGCTCAAAAGCTTTGACCGTTCCCAAAATGCATAGCGCCGCCTCCTCTATAACCCCGCCTCCCTGCACAGGAGCTCAGTTTTTAGTTAACCAGCCCAATGCAGTAGCAGGAAAAGAGACAACAACAGTTAGTAGCCACATACACCACACTCTCACGACAGGAGAAGTGTCAGCGGCTAATGCCATACCAACCCAAAGAAGCTAAGTGCGTCAGGGTGGGCGCCTTGTGGAGCTCAGTGTACCTCGCAGAAAGAGATTTAACAAAGGTAAGTTCTTACTATAAATCTCGTTTTCTGCTGCAGGGTACACTGGGCTCCACAAGGATAGACATTGGGGATGTCCTAAAGAAGTTCCTTATGGGAGGGGACGCACTGTAGCGGGCACAAGAACCCGGCGTCCAAAGGAAGCATCCTGGGAAGCGGCAATATCGAAGGCATAGAACCTTATAAACGTGTTCACAGAGGACCACGTAGCCGCCTTGCACAATTGTTCAAGGGTCGCACCATGGCGGGCCGCCCAAGAAGGTCCAACAGACCGAGTAGAAAGGGCCGTAATGTGAGCAGGAGCTGACAGACCAGCCTTCACATAAGCATGTGCAATCACCATTCTAATCCATCTGGCCAAAGTCTGCTTGTGAGCAGAAAGTCAGGAGAGACAAGGGCCGGAACCACAATCTCCTGATTAAGGTGGAACGAAGAAACCACCTTAGGTAAATATCCGGGACGAGTCCTAAGAACCGCCCGGTCACGGTGAAATATCAGATATGGGGAACTACAAGACAAGGCACCCAAATCCGACACTCTTCTAGCAGAGGCAATAGCCAGCAGAAACACCACCTTAAGGGAAAGCCACTTAAGATCAGCTGAACCAAGAGGTTTAAACGGAGACTCTTGTAATGCCTCCAAAACCACCGACAAGTCCCAAGGAGCCACATGCGGGACATAGGGAGGTTGGATACGCAACACACCCTGAGTAAAGGTATGAACATCAGGTAAGGTCGCAATTTTTCTCTGAAACTACACCGACAAGGCAGAAATATGAACCTTGAGGGAGGCCAGACGCAGGCCTAAGTCTAGGCCCTGCTGAAGAAAAGCCAAAAGCTTGGCTGTACTAAACTTGGAAGCATCATAATTATTAGATGCGCACCAAACAAAGTAAGAATGCCAGACCCTATGGTAAATCCGAGCAGAAGCCGGTTTCCGGGCCCGCAACATAGTTTGAATGACTGCCTCAGAAAACCCTTTAGCCCTCAAGACGGAAGTTTCAAGAGCCACGCCGTCAAAGACAGCCGGGCCAGGTCCTGGTAGACACAGGGGCCCTGAACGAGGAGGTCTGGGCATTGTGGTAGTAGAATTGGACGCTATGACGAGAGGGCCTGAAGATCTGAGAACCAGTGCCTTCTGGGCCACGCTGGTGCTATGAGAAGCAGTATTCCTCCTTCCTGCTTGAACTTCCGAATTACCCTGGGCAGGAGTGACACCGGAGGGAACACGTTCGGCAGCCGAAACTTCCATGGCACCGCCAGCGCATCTACGAATGCTGCTTGAGGATCCCTTGTCCTTGCTCCGAAGACCGTAACCTTGTGATTGTGTCGAGACGCCATCAGATCCACGTCTGAAAGGCCCCACCTTTCCACTAGGAGTTGAAACACTTCTGGATGGAGGCCCCACTCTCCGGCGTGTACGTCCTGATGACTGAGAAAGTCCGCTTCCCAATTCAGGACTCCCGGAATGAATATTACCGATATGGCCGGTAGATGGCGTTCTGCCCATTGAAGAATCCGTGAGACTTACTTCATTGTCAAGCGGCTTCGAGTGGCGCCTTGATGATTTATGTAAGCCACTGTGGTGGCGTTGTCCGACTGTACTTGAACAAGACGGTTCTGTATTAAATGTTGGGCCAGGTTCAATTAGTTGAAGACCGCCCGCAATTCCAGAATGTTGATCGGGAGGAGAGACTCCTCCTTGGTCCACCGACCCTGAAGGGAGTGTTGCTCCAACACCACGCCCCAACCCCTTAGGCTGGCATCAGTCATCAACAGGACCCAGTCGGGTATCCAGAAGGGATGAACCCTGCACAATCGTTGGTCCTGGAGCCACCAGTGAAGCGACAGACGGACCTCCGGAGTCAATGAGATCATGTGAGACCTGATCCGGTGAGGCAGGCCGTCCCACTTGGCCAGAATCAGCCTCTGGAGAGGGCGAGAATGGAATTGAGCACACTCCACCATGTCGAATGCTGACACCATGAGGCCCAGCACCTGCATCGCCGAATGTATCGTCACTTGCGGACGAGAGAGGAAGCAACGAATCCTGTCCTGAAGCTTCAGGACTTTCTCCTGAGACAAGAACAACCGCTGGTGCTCCCAGGTGCACCATGCTCTGAGCAGGGACCAGGGAGGATTTCTACCAGTTGATGAGCCATCCGTGGGCTTGCAGAAACCGGACAGTCAGATCTAGGTGAAGTAGGAGAATTTCTGGGGAATTTGCCAGGATCAACAAGTCGTCCAGATACGGTAGGATCCTGACCCCTTGACGGCGGAGTACCGCCGTCATCACCGCCATAACTTTGGTGAAGACTCGCGGAGCCGTGGTTAAACCAAAAGGTAACGCCCGAAACTGGTAATGGAGGTTGCCAATTGCAAACCTCAGGTATTGCCGATGCGACACCGCTATAGGAATATGCAGGTAAGCATCCTGTATATCCAGGGAGACCATATAATCCCCAGGTTCCAAGGCCAGAACAATAGAGCGAAGGGTTTCCATACGGAACTTGGAGATTTTCACAAACTTGTTCAATGCCTTGAGGTTGAGAATGGGCCGGGAGGACCCATTCGGTTTCGGGACTAGAAACACCGGAGAATAGTACCTCTGGCCCCTCTGAGCAAGAGCCACCTGTACTACCACTCCTGTGTCCAGGAGGGTCTGTACCACCGAATGAAGAGTCTTTGCCTTTGTCTGGTCCGAAGGGACGTCTGTCAGGGAAAATCGATGAGGGAAATGGTTTTTGAAGGCTACGGCGTAACCTCGAGTGACGACTTCCCGTACCGAGGCATCTGGAGTGGTCTTCAACCATTCCTGGGTATACCCTAGAAGCCGGCTCCACACCCTGGGGTCCCCCAGGGAGAGGCCCGCCCCATCATGCGGCAGGCTTATCGGTCTTGGAAGCTGGCTGACGGGCAGCCCAGGCTCTTTTGGGCTTTGGCTTACCAGGTTTGGAAGTGCGGGCCTGTTTGTGGTACGCCTGACCTTTTGCTTTACCTGAAGGACGAAAGGGGCGAAAGGAAGTGCTTTTAGCCTTCGGCACAGAAGGAGCGGTACTTGGCAGACAGGCAGTTTTGGCAGTAGCCAAATCAGCCACTATCTTATTTAAGTCCTCTCCGAACAGGATATTTCCCTTAAAAGGGAGTACCTCCAGGGTTTTTCTACAATCCAGATCCACAGACCAGGATCTCAGCCACAATATCCGGTGAGCCAGGACTGACGTACTAGAAGCCTTGGCTGCCAGAACACCGGCATCAGAAGCCGCCTCTTTAATATAGTGAGAAGCTGTGACAATATATGACAAGCATTGTCTAGCATGGTCAGAAGAGATTTCAGCTTCCAACTCTTGGGCTCACGCTTCAATAGCTTCTGCAGCCCATGTCGCTGCAATAGTGGGCCTTTGCGCAGAACCCGTGACGGTGTAAATCGCTTTCAGACAACCCTCCACACGTTTATCCATAGGCTCTTTCAGAGACGTGACGGTAATGACAGGAAGAGCTGAGGAAACCACCATCCTTGCCACATGCGAATCCACTGGTGGAGGTGTCTCCCAATTTTTAGACAGCTCTGGCGCGAGGGGATAGCGAGCCAGCAGCTTCTTGTGAGGCACAAACTTCTTACCTGGATTTTCCCAGGATTACTGACGTATATCAACTAGGTGATCAGAAAGAGGTAAAACTTGTTTAACCACCTTCTGACGCTTGAACCTATCTGGTTTCTTAGGAGGAACGGATGGCTCGGGATCATCCGTAATCTGAAGAATCAACTTTATAGATCAGGAACATCCACTTGCGAACTGCTATCCACATCAGTATTATCAGTGTCAGAATCTGTGGGGACAGTGTAAACGCCATCTTCATCAGACGCAGTGTCAGTGACAGAAGTGGATTGTGAGGAAGTAATGGCCCACTTAGAGGACCTCTTGGTCTTAGGCGAGCGAGGGTTAGACTTTTTAGTAGTCAGTGACTGGTTCAATTTCTTTAACTGAGCGGACAAGTTATCTGCCCACGGTGGATTAACCGCGGGGACCATATACGGTTGGACCGGCATAGGAGGTCCCATAGGGGGCGTTAGTTTAGTAACTAGCGTATTCAGTAGTGTGGAGAAGGTAGCCCACGGCGGGTCATTCTGGACCCCCGTTGCTACAGTCCCACTGGGGGGCAAGGAACCCCCAGAACCAGAGCCCTCAGCTGCTATATTTTCCTCAAAAGTACTACAGCTTCAGCACCACTCACATTGTGTTCAGCCCCAGAACCGTTACCCTCATAAGCAGGCATGTTATAACTTGCAGTATAAGGTAACACAGTACAATTTGTCAGGAGCACAATACCTGACCCAAACCCCTGCGCAGTGTAGTCAGCATAAACAGGGATTTGGGAGAGATATGATGACTAAAATCACAAAGAAAAATACAATGAAAGTACTGTATATCTTGTGAATATTCTATATTATATTATAATAAACCTGACGCACCTAGCCCCCACAGGTTATAGAATATAGGGATGGAAGTCGCTCAGCAGGCCAATGCACACACATATAGGCCCTCATTCCGAGTTGTTCGCTCGTTATTTTTCATCGCATTGCAGCGATTTTCCGCAAACTGCGCATGCGCAATGTTCGCACTGCGGCTGCGCCAAGTAAATTTGCTAAGAAGTTTGGTATTTTACCCACGGCATTACAAGGTTTTTTCTTCGTTCTGGTGATCGTAGTGTGATTGACAGGAAGTGGGTGTTTCTGGGCGGAAACTGGCCGTTTTATGGGAGTGTGCGGAAAAACGCTGCCGTTTCTGGGAAAAACGCGGGAGTGGCTGGAGAAACGGGGGAGTGTCTGGGCGAACGCTGGGTGTGTTTGTGATGTCAAACCAGGAACGAAACTGACTGAACTGATCACAGTGGCAGAGTAAGTGTCGAGCTACTCAGAAACTGCTTAGAAATTTCTATTCGCAATTTTGAGAATCTTTCGTTCGCAATTCTGCTAAGCTAAGATTCACTCCCAGTAGGCGGCGGCTTAGCGTGTGCAATGCTGCTAAAAGCAGCTTGCGAGCGAACAACTCGGAATGAGGGCCATAGTCACAGTTTGTACAATGCAGACGTTTTATGACAAGCAATAATACTGCACTGGACTAGTTTATAATAGGATTTTAATACCTACCGGTAAATGCTTTTCTCTTAGCCCGTAGAGGATGCTGGGGTCATATCAAGAACCATGGGGTATAGACGGGATCCACAGCAGACATGGGCACTTTAAGACTTTCAAATGGTGTGACCTGGCTCCTCCCTCTATGCCCCTCCTCCAGACTCCAGTTTAAGGAACTGTGCACAGGGAGACGGACAATTCGAGGAAAGGATTTATTGTTAAACCACGGTGAGCATCTTACCAGCTCACACCTCAAGCATGCCACAGAACGTGGCATTCAACAGAACACAAGCCAACGGCATGAAGAATTTGCAGCAACATGCTGACAAAAATTGTAACACAACCTGTGTGTAACCACAGCCAATAACTGCAGATATAGTACACACTGGGAAGGGCGCCCAGCATCCTCTGCGGACTAAGAGAAAAGGATTTACCGGTAGTTATTAAAATCCTATTTTCTCATACGTCCTAGAGGATGCTGGGGTCGCATCAAGAACCATGGGGTTTATACCAAAGCTCTAGAACGGGCGGGAGAGTGCGGATGACTCTGCAGCACCGATTGACCAAACATGAGGTCCTCATTAGCCAGGGTATCAAACTTGTAGAACTTCGCAAAGGTGTTTGAACCCGACCAAGTAGCTGCTCGGCAAGTTGTAATGTTGAGACCCCCCCCCCCCCCCCGAGCAGCCGCCCAGGACGAGCCCACATTCCTGGTAGAATGGGCCTTCACCGATTTTGGTAACGGCAAACCAGCCGTAGAATGAGCCTGCTGAATCGTATGACAGAACCAGCGCGCAATAGACTGCTTGGAAGCAGGAGCCCCAATTTTATGGTGAGCATACAAGACAAACAGAGCCTCTGTTTTCCTAAACTGAGCGACATAAAACTTCAAAGCTCTTACTACATCGAGAGGCTTCGATTCCAGCAAGGCGTCAGTAGCCACTGGTACCACAATAGTTTGGTTCAAGTGGAACGATGAAACCACTTTCGGCAGAAAACTGTTGACGAGTCCTCAATTCTGCTCTATCTTCAAGGAAGATCAAATAAGGGCTCTTGTGAGACAAGGCCGCCAATTCAGACACCCGCCGTGTAGATGCCAAAGCCAACAGCATGACCACTTTCCAAGTAAGGAATTTCAACTTTACCTCCCGTAAAGGTTCAAACCAATGAGATTGAAGGAACTGCAACACCACGTTAAGATCCCATGGTGCCACAGGGGGCACAAAAGGAGGTTGGATGTGCAATACGCCTTTCACGACGGTCTGAACTTCTGGAAGGGAGGCCAATTGTTTTTGGAAGAAAACTGATAAAGCCGAAATTTGAACTTTTAATTGAGCCCAACTTTAGGCCCGCATCCACACCGGCTTGTAGAAAATGGAGAAACGTCCCAACTGAAATTCTTCCGTAGGAGCATTCTTGGATTTACACCAAGACACATATTTTCTCCAAATACGGTGGTAAAGTTTAGACGTTACTCCTTTTCTGGCCTGAATAAGAGTAGGGATGACTTCCTTGGGAATACCCTTTCGGGCTAGGATCCGGCGTTCAACCTCCAAGCCGTCAAATGAAGTCGCGGTAAGTCTTGAAACACGCACGGCCCCTACTGTAACAGATCCTTCCTCAGAGGAAGAGGCCAGGGATCTCCTATGAGTAATTTCTGAAGATCTGGATACTAAGCCCTCCTTGGCCAATCTGGAACAATGAGGATCGCTTGAACCTTTGTGCTTCTTATGATCTTTATCACTTTTGGAATGAGTGGAAGCGGATGAAACACGTACACCGACCAAAACACCCACGGTGTCACTAGGGCGTCCACTGCTATTGCTTGAGGGTTTCTCGACCTGGAACAATATCTCTGAAGCTTCTTGTTGAGACGAGACGTCATCATGTCTACTTGAGGAATTCCCCAATGTCTTGTCACTTCTGTGAAGACCTCTTGATGGAGGCTCCATTCTCCTGGATGGAGATCGTGTCAGCTGAGGAAGTCTTCTTCCCAGTTGTCCACTCTTGGAATGAATCTCGCTGACAGAGCGCTTGTATGTTTTTTTCCCCCAGCGGAAAATCCTTGTGGCTTCTGCCATTACTGCTCTGTGTTATGTTTGTAGAAAACCGTTGTAAACAGCCCTTAACTCTAGACCGTTTATGTGGTGACAAGTTTCCTAACTTGACCATCTTCCTTGGAAGTTTTTCCCCCTGTGTGACTGCTCCCCAGCCTCGGAGGTATGCATCCGTGGTCACTAGGATCCAGTCCTGGATCCCGAACCTGCGCCCCTCTAGGAGGTGAGAACTGCGCAGCCACCCCAGGAGTGAGATTCTGGTCTTGGAAGACAGGATTATCCTCCGGTGTATGTGTAGGCGGCAACCGGACCACTTGTCCAACAGGTCCCACTAGAACACCGTGGCATGGAACCTGCCAACTGAATGGCCTCGTAGGCCGCAACCATCTTTTCCAGCAACCAAATGTATTGAAGGATCGACACTCTTGCTGGTCTGACCAGACTCTGGATCTTCAGAGCCTTTTCCACTGGAAGAGAAAACTCTCTGTAGTTCTGTATCTAGTATTATTCCCAAAACCGACAACCACGTCGTTGGGACCGACAGTGGTTCTGACAAGTTCATGAGCCAACCATGTTGATGAAGAACTGTCAGGGAGAGTGCAACGTTTTGCACCAACTGATCTCTTGATCTCGTCGTTATCAGGAGACCGTCCCAGTACGGGATAATTGTGACTCCTTACTAGCGAAGGAGAACCATCATTACCGCCATCACCCTGGTGAAATTGGTAATGACAATCCTGAATTGCAAACCTCAGGTAAGGCTAATGCGGAGGAAAAAACGTAATTATACCTCCTATATCCTTTTTCCAGATTGGAGATCACTGCCCTGAGAGATTCCATCTTGGATTTGAATTTCTTTAAGTAGAAATTGAGGGATTTCAGATTTAGGATTGGTTTGACCGATCCTTCTTGTTTCGGGAGCACGAAGAGGCTTGAACAACAGCCTTATCCCTATTGTGACAGGGGAAACTAGGACAATGACCTGATCATGACACAACCCTTGTACTGCGTCGCATACTACCTCCCTATCCGGAGGAGAATCGGTAAGGCCGATTTGAATAATCGGTGAGGAGAAACAAAACTCCAGTATGCACCCTTGGGACACTATTCTTAAAACCCACGGGTCCAAGTCCGTTCCAGGACTGACTGAAGAGTTTTTGACATGTCTCCCGCAAGAGAGTCCCAGCGTCATGCGGTGGATGTGGCAGAAACAGAGGACGATTTCTGCTCCTGTGATCTTGAAGAGGCTGCTGACCTCTTCCCTTTTCTCCTACCTCCACCTGCCAAGAAAAAGGAGAAATCTGTATCTATTGGCCCGAAATGACTGCATCCGACAATGGCCCTCATTCCGAGTTGTTCGCTCGTTCTTTTTCTTCCCATCGGTGCGATAAGTCGCAAACTGCGCATGCGCAATGTTCGCAGTGCGCCTGCGCCAAGTAAATTAGCACAAAAGTTTGGTATTTTACTCACGGCTTAACGAAGATTTTTCATTGATCGGAGTGTGATTGACAGGAAGTGGGTGTTTCTGGGCGGAAACTGACCGTTTTATGGGTGTGTGTGAAAAAACGCTGGCGTTTCTGGGAAAAACGCGGGAGTGGCTGGAGAAACGGGGGAGTGTCTGGGCGAACGCTGGGTGTGTTTGTGACGTCAAACCAGGAACGAAAAGGACTGAACTGATCGCAGTGGCAGAGTAAGTCTCGAGCTACTCGGAAACTGCAAAGAAATTTCTAATCGCTATTCTATTCGCAATTCTGCTAATCTTTTGTTCGCAATTCTGCAAAGCTAAGATTCACTCCCAGTAGGCGGCGGCTTAGCGTGTGCAATGCTGCTAAAAGCAGCTAGCGAGCGAACAACTCGGAATGAGGGCCAATGATGCGTCATCATCCGTTGTGAGGGAACATAGGGCAAGAAGGTAGACTTACCAGCAGCATCTGCCGAGATCGAATTAACTAGGCCATCACCAAACCAGGCTTCACCTTCATAGGGAAGAGACTCCATTTCTTCTCGGAGTCCGCATCAGCATTGCATTGGTGAATCCACAACGCCCTCCTAACCGAGACCGCCATGGAATTGGCCTGAGAACCCAATAGTCTTATATCTCTTGCAGTTGCACGAAAGTATGCTGCAGTATTTGATATGACCCAATGTAAGGAGCATCCCATCGCTCCCCAGGGTATCTATATCGGATGACAAGGCACCCAACCATTTTTAAATACTACTACTCCCCCGTGCGCATGTAATGGCAGGTCTAACTAACGTACATGTGAACACATAGCTAGAAAATAACGTATTTTCCTGCATACGATCCGCTGGATTTGTGACAGGGCCCCTTGCAGGGGGTGACACCCACTTTATTCTGTCCGCGGCGGGAAAAGAATAAACAATCAGAATCCATCTTGTCAGGGCTGACCCAGACTTTCACACACAGAGCTCTCTGCACATGAGAAGGAGGAACGATACCTCAGCTTTCATTATAACTTCATATATATATACACACATACACAACTATATATACATATATATATATATATATATATACATATATACAGTATACATTTCCACACATAGACCCTTCTGTCAGGAACAGCGAGAGTCCTCAGTGACGTCTTTACTGTGCACTACTCATGTACTGAATGCTCTTCTTTTTTTTTTGCGGATCTAATCAGGAAAAATTATGGTCGACATAGGAAACAGTATCCGTGTCGATATCAGGGAGTAGTGACTGGGCAAAAGAACATTTTTGTGACCCCGAAGGGCCTGAGGGAAATATATCTATGAACATGACATCCTCCATAGATATTTCTACGTCTGTGTTCGGGACACAGATTTATGCAACCTTACTATATATATATATATATATATATATACAGCAACTGAAGTCGGCAGCACACGGCAGAATAACCACAAAGAGTCAGGATAACTGCAACGTTTCGATGTGTATTTTACATCGTCATCAGGCAAAGAATACATACAGACACCAAACTCTGCTCACCTTATATCCCCACCATGTGCAGCGGCAACCACGGCGTCCGGAAACGGGAGGCGAGTCGCCAACAAGTGACGTCATCACACCCCGTCCGTAGCCATGGTAACCGTTTATCAACAATATAGTGAATCATAAAAACGGCAGCAGCAGAGGCAGCCGCACCGAACTGAGACAATATAATTAGCAAAAAATGCACATAATACAGACAATGAAAAAACGGCATGTTAAATATAAATATAATGTGATATACAGAATCAAATAATCAAATCACAGATAAAGCTGTACCATAAAAGCACATAGAATCAGTCTGAATACCTTCGGAGGAGTATAATGAATATATTTAAATATAAAATATTAAATAAACGCATGTAAACCCAGATTATCATTAAGGCCACGGGGTGCAAGGGAACCCAATCTAAAAATCCAACCGGATTCACATTTAAGCAATTTTAAAGAGCGATTACCCCCCCGTAATGATGGAGGAATATGATCAATGATCATATATCTAAGATTGGCCATGCTGTGACCCGCCTCCGAAAAGTGGCGCGCCACAGGATGGTCACTTTTTCCAGAATCAATGGCAGCCCGTATGGTAGAACGGTGTCCTGCCATTCGTTCACGCAAGGTCCTGTCGGTTTTACCGACATAAATCAGCCCGCATGGACACTTGATGATATACACAATAAATTTCGTTGTGCATGTCACCTTGTGTCGAATGAAAAACTTCTTTCCACTGTATGGATGACAAAAACTTTCTCCGGCTATCAAATACCGACAGGTAACACAATTAACACATTTGTAACATCCATTACGTCGGCTCAAAAAATGTTGAGAACTGTCGGCATTTGACATATTGGAGATATCCGTTTTAACAACCCAGTCACGAATATTACGTCCCCTGGTGTAGCATGACATCAGTCTACTATCACCAAGGTTAAGATCCTGATCAGTATTTACTATGGGCCAAAGATGTTTAGACACAGATTTAATGGCACCGCTGCACACATTAAAATGATTCACCCATGGTAAACACTTATCGAGGGTCTTCTTCCTCTTTGTGTGCAGTAATTTACTTCTAGCAGTACCCAATGCTTTCTTTTTGGCAATAATCAATTGTGATAAAGAATAACCTCTGGACAAAAATTTATCAATCATATTGTCAATTTGGGTACATGCATCTTTAACATTGCTGCAAATGCGACAAGCTCTAAGGAACTGTGAATAGGGGAGTCCATATTTCAAAGATTTTGGATGAAAACTAGTCGAGTGTAACAAAGTATTTCTATCAGTATTCTTGATGTACAAACTAGTGGAAATATGTTGATTCTCAATTGAAACCATTACATCAAGAAAATTAATGGACTTGTCACTAATATCACAGGAGAATTTAATAGGACAATCAGACCCGTTATGTATCTCAACAAATGATACTAACTGTTCTTTAGTACCAGTCCAAATCAAAAATAAGTCATCTATGTACCGAACGTAAAAAAATATTTTGTCAAAAATATTACTATTACTGAAAAAAATATCCTGCTCTGCTCTAAACATGTAAGAATTAGCGTACGATGGGGCCACATTCGACCCCATCGCACAACCGGACACCTGCAAATAAAAATGGTTATCAAAAATAAAATAATTACATGTCAAAATAATTTCTAGGAGATCACAGATCAGGTCTATGTCAGGTCCAACATATAGAGGATTGTTAGTTAATAAGTGACGCACTGCAGCAATGCCATCAGGATTAGGGATAATAGTGTATAAACTAGATACATCCAAACTACATAGAAGACTGTTATCAGGAATGTTCTCAATCTCTGATAATTTATTCAAGAAACTGGTCGTGTCAAGTAAATATCCTGGGTGTCCCAGAATACAAGGTTGCAATAAACTATCCAAGTACACTGAGCAGTTCTGAAATAATGAGTCCCGGGCAGCTATGATAGGACGTCCCGGAGGGTGGGATGCATCCTTGTGTATCTTAGGCAAAGTATACAACAAAGGTGCAACCGGCCATTTAGGTAACAAAGCATCACATAGTGTCTGAGGGATATGTCCATCACTAACTGCACGGGACAACCTTTTAGATAATTTTAAAGAAAACTCAGAAGTAGGATCATGGTCAAGCAATCTATAAACTGAATTATCCGCTAATTGTCGTATAATCTCTGATTTATAATCAGCTAAATCCTGGATAACGATTGCCCCGCCCTTATCAGCGGGGCGGATGATTATATCGTTATAACTGGCAAGGTTTTTAAGTGCCTGAAATTCAACAGCAGATAGATTGCTAGGACCATGTATACCCTGATAATTACTGTCAACAACTTTATTAACATCATGTGTAAGCATGCGGGAAAAAGTTTTAATCGACACATTATTAGTATAAGGATCAAAAGCAGATTTTTTCTGTAATCTCTGTAACTGGGCCGGGAGAAAATCCCGCTCGCTATTATCTTTGTTACCAACATTGGCCCTAGAGCCATGAAAATGTTCATGCAAACGAAGTTGTCTGTTCAATTTATACTGTTCCACCTCCCATTTGAATTCATCAAAATGTACAGTCGGGACGAATGATAGTCCTAATCCAAGAACCTTTAATTCAGTCCCGGTAAGAACACGAGAAGACAAATTAAATATTACTTTCTCCTTTGAGATGGAGGTCTGCCTGGCCTTCCTCGACCGCGCTTTGCACCCCCCCCGGCGCGTCCGCCGCCGCGGACTTGCATGCGGGTCAGGACGCCTAAAGGGACTGCTGATGAGGTTTTCCTATTAGACACATCATTATAATCAGAATCACTGGTAGTGGGGTTTTCTGGTAAGGAATCAGAGTCTTCTCTAGGCCTATATGGTCGTCTCCTATTTTGATAAGGCCTGTTGTTACGTTCTGATCCAATCCATAAATACACATTATTCTGATCATAATCAGCTGCAACTTTGTTCAATTTATGACGCTTAAACTGAACCAGATCACGTTTATAAACTGCAATTTGTTTATCCAATTTTTCCAACCACTTATTGTCCTTATCAGCTTCCAAGATCCCATTAAATGAGGTTTCAAAACCCTTAATTTTCTCACGTATCACCGTCAGCTCCCTGCTGGCTTCTTCTATAACAAGTAACATAAGATCATAACTACATTTGTTCAAAATAGCAATCCAACGTTTGCAGAACGTAGCATTATATCTGCCAATAGTAGGGCAATTTTTAACCCTGAAACCCCGTGGGATCATCTTCTCTTTATAGTAATTGCTTAATGTCACCCCATGGTAATAAAAGTCCAGCTCACGCTGTTTCAATTTAAGAATGTCACGAAACAAATGTTCCACAGATTTCTCTGTCTCATCCCCAAAGGCATCTTTAAACAGAATCCCATCAGCCTCGGACTCTGAAAAAGTCAAACTGGTGCCTTGTGTAACCTTGGCCATATTAATGGCTTCATATACTGCATCTTCAATATGCTCACCTCCAGTGGGCTGTCCTCCCTCCGCCATAGTAAAAACAACACACACACAGTGTGACGAAGAAATCAGAGTCCCGATGATAAATACAATGATAAAAATACAGGGTGCTATAGCCCAATTAGGAATGCTCCTGCGGCAAACCAAATATACAACACTAAGCAGTGGGGCAGCACACCTTTTTCAACATAACGGTCCCGGTGCCAGCCGTAGATACTCCCCAGCAAGGAGTCCAATAAACAGCAACTGAAGTCGGCAGCACACGGCAGAATAACCACAAAGAGTCAGGATAACTGCAACGTTTCGATGTGTATTTTACATCGTCATCAGGCAAAGAATACATACAGACACCAAACTCTGCTCACCTTATATCCCCACCATGTGCAGCGGCAACCACGGCGTCCGGAAACGGGAGGCGAGTCGCCAACAAGTGACGTCATCACACCCCGTCCGTAGCCATGGTAACCGTTTATCAACAATATAGTGAATCATAAAAACGGCAGCAGCAGAGGCAGCCGCACCGAACTGAGACAATATAATTAGCAAAAAATGCACATAATACAGATAATGAAAAAACGGCATGTTAAATATAAATATAATGTGATATACAGAATCAAATAATCAAATCACAGATAAAGCTGTACCATAAAAGCACATAGAATCAGTCTGAATACCTTCGGAGGAGTATAATGAATATATTGTAGTATATATAGTGGTATATATATATATATATATATATATATATACCCTTTCTGATATGGGAAAAACATTCAGCCACCGACGTGTCGACACACATGTACCAAGTAGCAGCAAGAGCCAGCGATGCCGACAAGGTCACTCCCACAGTCGCTTGTGGGATGAGCACTCAGCCTCAGACATGCTGACACACGTGTACCAAACACCCACAGACACACCGGGCATATAGGGGACAGACCCACAGTAAATTCTGTCAGGAAGACACAGATGGAGTTTGCCAGCTCACAACCCAGCGCTCAATCCCGGTTCTGAAACCCTTATATAATGCCTCAGACCTTATAATTAACTTATATTACATCATATCAACTGTGTCCCCCCTCCTTTTTCACTCTGTTATGTGTACAATAGTGTGAGGAAGGACCAGCGTCTCTACAGCTCTGTGGAGAGAAAATGGTGCTGATGAGAGCTGTGAGGGCTAAGCCACGCCCCCTTAATGGAGCGCTTCTGCCCCGCTATTTTTCATTATATTTATACTGATGGGGGTCAGGATTTAGTGCCCAGGCATTCTTACCACACTTTACCAGTCACATATGAGGATTTATATGCTGCCCAGGGCGCCCCCCCCCCCGATGCCCTGTACCCTACAGTGCCGCTGTGTGTGGGAGCATGGCACGCAGCGCGATCGCTGTGCGGTACCTCAGAAGCCGTCACTGAAGTGTTCTTTTCTTCTTCTACTCACCTGTCTTCTGGCTCTGCAAGGGGGGTGACAGCGGGCTCTGGGAATGAACCCCTAGGCGTACCTAGTGTTCCAAATCCTCAGGAGCTAATGGTGTCCTGTAGCCAAAGAAGCAGAGCCTTTAAACTCGCTAGAAGTAGGTCTGACTTCTCTCCCCTAAGTCCCACGAAGCAGGGAGCCTGTTGCCAGCAGTTCTCCCTGAAAATAAAAAACCTAACATAAAGTCTTTTTCCGAGACAGTAGAGCTCCTCAGTGTGCATCCAGTCTCACTGGGCACAATTCTAAACTGGAGGAGGGGCATAGAGTGAGGAGCCAGGTCACACCATTTGAAGTCTTAAAGTGCCCATGTCTCCTGCGGATCCTGTCTATACATATCACAGGGTACTTGTACCAAATAACCCTGACCAAATGCACTTTCTCATACGTCCTAGAGGATGCTGGGGATGCTTCAAGAACCATGGGATATAGACGGGATCCGCAGGAGACATGGGCACACTATAGGACTTTGAATGGGTGTGAACTGGCTCCTCCCTCTATGCCCCTCCTCCAGACTCCAGTTAGATTCTGTGCCCAGCGAGACTGGATGCACACTGAGGAGCTCTGCTGAGTTTCTCAGAAAAAGACTTTATTTAGGTTTTTTATTATCAGGGAGACCTGCTGGCTACAGGCTCCCTGCAGCGTGGGAGTAAGGGGAGAGAAGCAGACCTACTTCTTTAGAGTTCAAGGGCTCTGCTTCTTAGGCTACTGGACACCATTAGCTCCAGAGGGTTCGATCACTACAGTACGCCGAGCTGCTTGTTCCCGGAGCCGCGCCGTCGCCCCCTCACAAAGCCAGAAGAAAGAAGCCGGGTGAGTATGAGAAGATCAGAAGACTTCAGTGACGGCAGAAGACGGCTTGAGGTACCGCGCAGCGGTCGCGCTGCGCGCCATGCTCCCACACTGATTATGGCACTGCAGGGCGCAGGGGGGGGGGCTCCCTGGGCAGCATGAGGGGCCGCAATTGACACTGGCATACAATAGAACTGGGCACTGGTTTGGGGACCCCCACCAGTATAAAGAAGTTTGAGCGGGACTAAGCGCGCCATGTCGGGGGGCGGGGCTTAGCCACATAGCTCTCACCAGCGCCATTATTTCTCTTCACAGAAGGCTGCAGAGACGCTGGCCCTGATCCTCCACACTGCTGTGCAAGTAACAGGAAGCAAAATGGGGGGGGGGGCACTGAGAATTGGTGAATTATATTACTTGATAAAAGCGCTAGCAGGTCTGGGCAGTATTATTGCTGACTCCAGAACCGGGATAGGCGCTGGGTGTGAGCTGGCTGAACTTTCTCTGTGTCTCTCTAACAGGCTCTGTGGTGGGTCTGTCCCCTATAGCCCAGTGTGTTTGTGGCTGTCGGTACTTGTGTGTGTCGGCATGTCTGAAGCTGAATGCTCTTCCCAGGAGGAGGCTGGCGTGGGGACTGAGAGTTCTGTGAGAGTGACAGTGTCGGCACCGCCGACGGATGATTGGGTCAATATGCTGAGTGTTTTAAATTCAAATGTGACTAAGGCCCTCATTCCGAGTTGTTCGCTCGCTAGCCGCTTTTCGCAGCATTACACACGCTAAGCCGCCGCCCTCTGGGAGTGTATCTTAGCTTAGCAGAATTGCGAACGAAGTATTCGCAATATTGCGAAAAGATTTTTTTGTGCAGTTTCTGAGTAGCTCGAGACTTACTCTTCCAGTGCGATCAGTTCAGTGCTTGTCGTTCCTGGTTTGACGTCACAAACACACCCAGCGTTTGCCCAGACACTCCCCCGTTTCTCCAGCCACTCCCGCGTTTTTCCCAGAAACGGCAGCGTTTTTTCACACACACCCATAAAACGGCCAGTTTCCGCCCAGAAACACCCACTTCCTGTCAATCACACTCCGATCACCAGAACGAAGAAAAAACCTTGTAATGCCGTGAGTAAAATTATTAAATACCAAACTTCTTAGCAAATTTACTTGGCGCAGTCGCAGTGCGAACATTGCGCATGCGCAATTAGCGGAAAATCGCTGCGATGCAAAGAAAATTACCGAGCGAACAACTCGGAATGAGGGCCTAAGTTGGCTAAGAGGTTTGATAAATCTGAGTCTAAGAACCAGTCATGGAGGAAATCCATACAGGAGGCTTTGTCACAGGTCCAGACCCCTTTGGGGTCGCAGAAACGTGCATTTGCCCAAATAGCAGATACGGATACCGACACGGACTCTGATTCCAGTGTCGACTATAGTGATGCCAGATTACATCCAAAACTGGCTAAGAGTATTCAGTACATTATTGTGGCCATAAAAGACGTTTTGCATATCACTGAGGACCCTGCTGTTCCTGATACGAGGGTCTGTATGTTTAAAGGCAAGAAACCTGCGGTAACGTTTCCTCCCTCTCATGAACTGAATGCACTTTTTGAAAAAGCTTGGGAAAATCCCGACAAAAAGGTACATGTTCCCAAAAGAATTCCAATGGCATATCCGTTTCCCTCTGGGGACAGGGATAGCTGGGAGTCAATCCCCATGGTAGACAAAGCTTTGTCGCGTTTATCCAAAAAGGTAGCGCTTCCGTCCCCTGACATGGCAGCCCTGAAGGATCCTGCGGATCGTAAGCAGGAAAATACCCTGAAATCCATTTATGTCACTACAGGGTCGCTACTCAGACCCGCTGTTGCTGCGGCATGGGTGAGTAGCGCTATTGAAAAGTGGGCGGAAAACTTGTCATCTGAGGTACATTCCCTAGACAGGGATTGTGTGCTTTTGACCTTGGGTCATATCAAGGACGCTGCAGCGTATTTAAAAGAAGCGGTAAGGGATATTGGCCTTTTGGGATCAAGGGCCAATGCCATGGCAGTCTCTGCAAGGAGAGCATTGTGGATTCATCAATGGAATGCTGATGCTGATTCTAAGAAGACGATGGAGTCTTTACCGTTTAACGGTAAGGTCTTGTTTGGTGACGGCCTCACTGACCTGGTCTCTATGGCTACCGCGGGTAAGTCATCTTTTTTACCTTATGTTCCTGCACAGCAGAAGAAATCGCCTCACTATCAGATGCAGTCCTTTCGGCCCAACAGATTCAAAAAAGGACGTGGGTCCTCCTTCCTTGCTGCGAGGGGGAGAGGAAGGGGAAAAAGGTCACAGGCTGTGGCAAGTTCCCAGGAGCAGAAGTCCTCTCCGGCTTCTACTAAATCCACCGCATGACGCTGGAGCTCCGTTGCGGGAGTCCGCACCGGTGGGGGCACGTCTCCAACTTTTCAGTCAGGTCTGGGTGCACTCGGACCTGGATCCTTGGATAGTAGATATAGTAACCCAGGGGTACAAGTTAGAGTTTCAAGACGTGCCCCCTCACAGATTTTTCAAATCGGCCTTGTCAGCTTCTCTTCCGGAAAGGAAGATAGTAAGTGCTGCGATACTAAAGTTGTGTCAAAATCAAGTAATTGTCACGGTACCCCCATCTCAACAGGGGGAAGGGTTTTATTCGAGCCTGTTCGTGGTCCCGAAGCCAGATGGCTCAGTCAGACCGATTCTAAACCTAAAATCCCTCAATTGCTTTCTAAAAAAAAATCAGGTTCAAGATGGAATCCCTACTAGCAGTGATCGCCAGTCTGGAGGAGGGGAATTTTACGGTATCGGTCGACATAAAAGATGCCTACTTACATGTCCCCATATATCCTCCACATCAGGCTTACCTGAGATTTGCTGTGCAGGATTGTCATTACCAATTTCAGACGTTGCCGTTTGGTCTGTCCACGGATCCGAGGATTTTCACCAAAGTAATGGCGGAAATTATGGTTCTCCTGTGCAAGCGGGGAATCACAATTATCCCGTACTTGGACGATCTCCTCATAAAGGCGAGGTCCAAGGAGCAATTGTTGAAGAATGTTGCCCTTTCACTGACGATTCTGCAACAACACGGTTGGCTCCTAAATTTGCCAAAATCACAGTTGGATCCAACGACACGGCTGTCGTTCCTGGGTATGATTCTGGATACAGAATTGCAAAGATTTGTTCTTCCAGTGGAAAAAGCTCTGGAAATACAGAACATGGTAAAACAGATTCTGAAACCGGCAAAGGTGTCAGTTCTTCGCTGCACTCGGTTGCTGGGGAAGATGGTGGCGGCCTACAAGGCCATTCTGTATGGCAGGTTCCATGCCAGGGTGTTTCAGTGGAACCTGCTGGACCAGTGGTCCGGGTCTCACCTGGACATGCACCGGAAAATAATTGTATCTCCCAGGACCAGAATTTCCCTTCTGTGGTGGCTGCACAGTTCTCACCTTCTGGAGGGACGCAGGTTCGGGATTCAGGATTGGATCCTGGTGACCACAGATGCAAGCCTCCGAGGCTGGGGAGCAGTCACACAGGGAAGAAACTTTCAGGGAAAGTGGTCAAGCCAGGAAGCTTGTCTAGACATAAACATTCTGGAGTTAAGAGCCATCTACAACGGCATACTGCAAGCAGAACATCTTCGAGGTCGGCCGGTCTTGATTCAGTCAGACAACGTGACAGCAGTGGCGTACATAAACCGCCAGGGCGGAACAAAAAGCAGAGCGGCGATGGCCGAGGCCACAAAGATTCTTCGCTGGGCGGAAAGACATGCCAGCGCTCTGTCAGCGGTCTTCATTCCAGGAGTGGACAACTGGGAAGCAGACTTCCTCAGCAGACACGATCTCCATCCAGGAGAGTGGGGTTTTCATCAAGAGGTCTTTGCAGAAGTGACAAGTCGTTGAGGAATTCCTCAAGTGGACATGATGGCATCCCGCCTCAACAAGAAACTTCAGAGATATTGTTCCAGGTCAAGGGACCCTCAAGCGATAGCGGTGGATGCCCTAGTGACACCGTGGGTGTTTCAGTCGGTCTATGTGTTCCCTCCACTTCCACTCATTCCGAAGGTGATAAAAATTATAAGAAGAACAAGGGTTCAGGCGATCCTCATTGTTCCGGATTGGCCAAAAAGGGCCTGGTATCCGGATCTTCAGGAGTTGCTCATAGAAGATCCCTGGCCTCTTCCTCTTCGGGAGGACCTGTTACAACAGGGGCCGTGCGTATATCAGGACTTACCGCGGCTACGTTTGACGGTGTGGCGGTTGAACGCAAAATCCTAGCCCGAAAGGGTATTCCCAGTGAAGTCATTCCCACACTTCTTCAGGTTAGAAAAGAAGTAACGTCAACGCATTACCACCATATTTGGAGGAAAGATGTGTCTTGGTGTGAATCCAAGATGGCTCCTACGGAAGAATTTCACCTGGGGCGTTTGCTCCATTTCCTACAAGCAGGTGTGGATGCGAGCCTAAAGTTAGGCTGTATTAAAGTACAGATTTCAGCCTTGTCAATCTTTTTTCAAAAAGAATTGGCCTCCCTTCCAGAAGTTCAGACCTTTGTGAAAGGCAGCACGCACCATGGCAGTGGCACCATGGGACCTTAATGTGGTGTTGCATTTCTTGCAATCACATTGGTTTGAACCTTTGCGCAAGGTTGAGTTAAAATTCCTTACTTGGAAAGTGGTCATGTTGTTGGCCTTGGCGTCTGCAAGGCGAGTGTCTGAGTTGGCGGCTTTGTCTCACAAAAGCCCCTATTTGATTTTCCATGCTGATAGAGCAGAGTTGAGAACTTGTCAGCAATTTCTGCAAAAAGTGGTTTCATCATTTCATGTTAACCAGCCAATTGCGGTGCCAGTGGCTACTGACGCCTTGACGGAGTCAAAGTCTCTCGATGTGGTTAGAGCTTTGAAGATCTATGTCGCCAGAACGGCGCAGATTAGGAAAACAGAGGCTCTGTTTGTCGTGTGGGCTCCCAACAAGATTGGGGCTCCTGCTTCTAAGCAGACTATTGCGCGCTGGATTTGTAATACGATTCAGCAAGCTCATTCTACGGCAGGATTGCCGTTACCGAAATCGGTGAAAGCCCATTCTACCAGAAAGGTGGGCTCATCCTGGGCGGCTGCCCGGGGAGTCTCGGCGTTACAACTTTGCCGAGCTGCTTCTTGGTTGGGTTCAAACACCTTTGCAAAGTTTTACAAGATTGATACCCTGGCTGAGGAAGACCACTTGTTTGGTCAATCGGTGCTGCAGAGTCATCCGCACTCTCCTGCCCGTTCTAGAGCTTTGGTATAAACCCCATGGTTCTCGAAGCATCCCCAGCATCCTCTAGGATGTATGAGAAAAAAACGGTAAATCCTTTTCTCTTAATCCGTAGAGGATGCTGGGCGCCCGTCCCAGTGCGGGCTGTACTTGCAGTTTGGTTATAGTTACGCTCAGGTTGCGTTGCGTTCAGTCAATCCATGACTGTTGTTGGTCATGCCGTTGCATGCGTTGTTGTTGTTGAATGCCATGTTGTACGGCATGTTAGTGGTGTAAGCTGGTTTGTATCTCACCTTAGTTTAAAATAATTAAATAAATCCTTTTCCTCGAAATGTCCGTCTCCCTGGGCACAGTTCCTATAACTGGAGTCTGGAGGAGGGGCATAGAGGGAGGAGCCAGTTCACACCCATTCAAAGTCTTATAGTGTGCCCATGTCTCCTGCGGAACCCGTCTATACCCCATGGTTCTTGAAGCATCCCCTGCATCCTCTACGGACTAAGAGAAAAGGATTTACCGGTAGGTATTAAAATCCTATTTTTTCTTAACTATCACTGTCTAAACGACATGTAGAATACTTAAGTGTCTTGTAAAGGCACAGCGCTGACTGTCAGGCGGCTTTACAAAGGAGGATTTGCCCAAGCAGTCCCAGGAACAGTGTAGCTGAGAGAAATGGCGCCCAAACACTGACTGGGAGTGAGGGAGAGAGAGATATGCAGCTCCAGGGCGGGAACATTTACTGTAAATGGAACCCTGGGGCTGGGGCTACAGGTCTAAGCCTTATCCCCCTGCTGGACATAACCACCGGTACTATGGGCTTAATATAAAACGGTTTATGAGAGAAACCGACCTGTGCCCGTGCCCTGGTGGCCTAGTGGGGTCGCCTGTACTGCCACAGTGTCCACGCCAGTGCATGTGGCCCGTCTCCCACCGGCCGCACCGGATCGCGATAAAGAGCGGTCCCGCGAACGGGACCCACTTACCACCTCCCGAAGCGCGGCCACGCGATCCTGGAGAGCCCCAGCCGTGTGTGTCTAACTGGAAGAAAACCGGAGTCTCCTGCTGTAGGTACCCGGCAACCAGGACACGCGAGTGTACAGCGCCGCTGGGGAGTGATGGAGCTGCAGCAGAGGATGTCTCCTGACATCTACACTCTGCTGCTGCCCTTGTAGTCTTCACTTTTTCCACAAAAAATCTCTTCTTAGGGCTGCCAGGGGCAGCTCCTCTGTTACGTGCCTGCTATCTGCAGCTCCAACTACAAAACTGAGCTCCTGTGCAGGGAGGCGGGGTTATAGAGGAGGCGGCGCTGTGCATTCTGGGAACAGTCAAAGCTTTGAGCCTGTTGGTGCCTCGGATCAAGATCCTACTCTACACCCCAATGTCTATCCTTGTGGAGCCCAGTGTACCCCGCAGCAGAAAATACAGTATATACTCTGCCGCTGTGAACTGCTGTATCAAAGGTCTCTGCAAGGGGCTAAGGGACTAAGGGGCTAATTCAGACTGCGATCGCTGCCGCTGCACCCCGGGAGCCCAGTGACATGCTATGAGTATCTCTGGGCTGCGATCACCTCTGCCTGATTGACAGGCAGAGGCGGTTGCGGGGAGGGAGGGGGCGTGCCAGTGGCGTTAGAACGCTGTTGGCAGGGGTGCGATCCGGACAACGGTGGCGTGTCCGGACAGTTGGGTGGGCGGGCTGCAGCCAGTAGCCTCCTGCCAGAGTGCAGGAGCTGTGCTGCCAGGTTTCTACTTACCAGGTACAAAAGCATCGTCGCTGTGAGATGCTTTTGTACCTGTGCGGGGGGGGGCTGACCCTGTGCTGGGCGTCACCCGCATGTCTGAGAAACTGATCGTAGATGTGCTAAATTTAGCACATCTACGATCAACTCTGAATTACCCCCTAAATTTGTCAGTACTGACGTGTCTCTACATTGGACTCCATGCCTTACTTTAACGCTGATGTATACTGAGGTGTGGCGTCAGATGTAACATAAGATACCTGTCCTGACGTTTGGCTGGGATTCACACCGGTCAGCAGCTGCACTGTGCTGTCTCTTTAGATGGGAGGCCCTGGTGTCTCCTGGATAACACTGCCCAACGATGTCACTCACGGCTAGGTCGCTCCTCCAGGGCTGTCCCAGCAATGACGTCTCTCAGCACGTCTGCACCTCCCGGCTCTGACTCCCGGCTGCGTCTCCCGCCACCTGCCACACACCGGAGCTGGGCCGGATCGCTCGCCGTGACAGTGGGTCTCACTTTGAAAGAGACTTATTTATTTAATACTCAGACTACTGCAATACGCTGCGCGATCTCCGCTCCGTGCTCCGCTGTCTCGGGGCTCTTCCAGCAGTCCCTCCGTTACAACATGTCTCCCCAACGGTTACCTCAGGGCTCCACCAACTGCCGCTCACTTCAAACTGTCACTTCCTGTACCACCTGACACCGCTCATGTGACCTGCTCCTGACATCATGAGCAGCTGACAGGGACGCTGGGAATTATCTGCATTATAGATTAAAACAACTTTGGCTGACATTATATTCTCATAGTGACCCACACACATACATATTATTGATCATATAAGCTCCCTTATTAAAACAAGTGCGATACCCATATATCTACACAGAGGGCCATTTGCTGGGGGTATCAATACATAGGAAATCTATGCACACCAGCTGTAGAGGCACACTGCCTTCAGACATACAGTAGGTGACGTTTGAGTTGAGAAACACCTTAATACACAGTTAGCTTCCATGAGAAGCATTAGAACCTGACAGCGTTGGCAGCGATCTACATCCATTTCTGAATCATGTCCTTAGTTTCTTCTCATATAGGAGTCAATGGCACTTTACCCCAGGAGGGACTAAGGCAGTGGTTCCCAAACTGTGTGCCGTGGCACCCTGGGGTGCCGCGGGACACTTGCTGGGGTGCCTCAGGTTGGTGGTCAAGGACCAATTCAAACTATTTATTGTCAATTTAATAGGCAAAACCAGTGCTGATGGCTTCTAGTTATAAAATATGTGGACAAACAGAAGCAAATCTTGTCCCTCACCACATAACTGACCCTAAGGATGACATATAAACATAATTTACTTAATCTAATATTTTTTTCAAAATTTCTCAATAAGAAACTTGTGGCCTAGGGGTGCCGTGAAAAAAAAATCTGACACTCCAGGGTGCCGTGACTCACAAAAGTTTGAGAACCACTGGACTAAGGGTTACAAAAACTAGCCTCAGGTAGTTGACTAGTCCCAGATACGGGGCACAGTCTTACTCCGTCAGTGCTCTTCTCCAGTGAACCCCACAAGAGGATTTGGGTTTCGCTGCACCTGGCGGGCCGGTTGCGGTCCCCTATCTCGGTTACCTGGGCTAGCACTAGGAATGGAATGGAATTGAGAGATCCGGTTGAGGACTGTTGGATAGTGTTGCAGAAAGTAACTTAATGAGCTTGCACTGATGACTGAAGATATCGGACTTGCACCGATGGCTGGAGATATCGGACTTGCACCGATGACTGAAGATATCGGACTTGCACCGATGGCTGCAGATATCGGACTTGCACCGATGGCTGAAGATATCGGGCTTGCACCGATGGCTGAAGATATCGGACTTGCACAGATGGCTGGAGATATCGGACTTGCACAGATGGCTGGAGATATCGGACTTGCACCGATGGCTGAAGATATCGGACTTGCACCGATGGCTGGAGATATCAGACTTGCACCGATGGATAGAGATATCGGACTTGCACCGATGGCTAGAGATATCGGACTTGCACCGATGGCTGGAGATATCGGACTTGCACCGATGGCTGGAGTTATCGGACTTGCACCGATGGCTGGAGATATCGGACTTGCACGGATGGCTGGAGATATCGGACTTACACCGATGGCTGGAGATATCGGACTTGCACCGATGGCAGAAGATATCGGACTTGCACCGATGGCTGGAGATATCGGACTTGCACCGATGGCTGGAGATATCGGACTTGCACTGATGGCTGGAGTTATCGGACTTGCACCGATGGCTGGAGATATCGGACTTGCACGGATGGCTGGAGATATCGGACTTACACCGATGGCTAGAGATATCGGACTTGCACCGATGGCTGGAGATATCGGACTTGCAACGATGGCTGGAGATATCAGACTTGCACCGATGGCTGGAGATATCAGACTTGCACCGATGGCTGGAGATATCAGACTTGCACCGATGGCTGGAGATATCAGACTTCCACTGATGGCTGGAGATGTCAGACTTTCACCGATGGCTGGAGATATCGGACTTGCACCGATGGTCAAGGAGTATCAGACTTGCGCCAATGATGTTACTGAATGGGACTGAAGCGCTGATCGGGCTGGATCCGGAATGATGACACTGGATGATCACTTGGAAATGCAGATGGTATTGCGGGTAGGAAATATAGAAGCTCAGAGAACACAGGTACTGTGCATAACTGAATACAAAGCTCACACACAGAGCTATGGGGTAATTATCCTCCGATACGAGGAGAAGCAGTATCAGCGCATGTTATGTAAGACACTGGGGGAGGGTGCACACTTCCCCTTGTCCAGCAGCGCCCCTGTTCATATGGGCGCTGCTATCTAAAAGATAGAAAGCCGATACGTGCGGGCAATGTATGAACGGTCAGCATCCCTGTTCGGACACCTGCAGCTGTCAATTTCGACAGCTGCAGGTGGCAATGCAAACAGAGATGTCCCTGACTGTTGCGGGTGCTGACACTGGAATGCGCAGGGGATTTCGCATGAGTAGCACTGGAGCCGGCATGGCAGGGAGACAGTGCGTCAACTGTGTGCTCGGGGCGGAGTTAAGCTTCTACAGACAAATGTTTATACATCTTGTGGGTGTCCCTTCCTGCGTGCCGCTATGCGTCTCCGCCCCCTCACCTGCTCAGGTGTCTGTAAGTAGACCCGCAATTAGTTCTTAGGGGTCAGTCCAATTTGGTGCGAGCTCGGTCCTGAGAACAGTTTTTCAAAATAAAACAATCCAAAGGTGTTTAACCTTTTACAGCACACAGTCCACACACACGCACACACACACACACACACACACACACACACACACACACACACACACACACACACACACACACACACACACACACACACTCACACACACACCTTTCATTATATGAATACATGTTCCAGATTGTGCTTCACTTACAGTAACTCTTACATAAGATAACAATACAGTTAAATTGTATTTCATTAGATATTAGCATTTAGCTACATGTGACCAGTGTGTATAGAAACCCTAGGCAATTACAGATGTGTCCTCACACACGTCAAGTCTATACGCCGTACAGCGCGAGACCACCGATGCGACTGAGCAGCTCCAAGAGGTGCCGCATACCGTCTTTCTCTTGTCTTATACGCATACAGACGCAGTGAAGCGGCACTCACAGTGTATTGAGGACGAACAGCACAGGAATTCATTTTAAACATATAACAATGAAGCACAACGGAACGCGGCGTGAGAAAAAGCTTCTGCACCGTAGCCCTTCGTATACAGACTCAGTGTCACACAGACGAATAAATGTCACCTCCAGATGTTTTACTTGTTCAAATAAGCTGCACATTTTGAGTGAAAAAGGCGCTTGGCTCGGCCCTGTCACCCAGTATCTGGCGCGCCGAGAGGGATTATTTGCCGCAGTGTATGAGGACACGTTTCGTACATTTGCCAAGTAAGAAACAACAGTTTCTCAAAACAACTTACATTTATTTGTACAGCAAAAAGAGTGTTGTGGCTCGCAATGCTCCAGCTGAGTATTAAAGTGGTGAAGGCATCACTGATAAGACCAGGGACCGGGGCGTACATTGGGTGACATGTGCCGCTGATCACATAGCGGACTACCACAACATGGCTCCCGTACAAGGGCCCTCATTCAGCATGGATTGAAATTGCAAAACTGCTTGCAATCCATAGCATTGCAAATGCCTTTACGATTGCAGCGAGGCAACCTTGGTGCAACCTGGGATCAAACATCACACCATCGGTGGCGATGTTCGTCGGTGAGAGGAAGCTGAGTTAGCCTCAGCTTCCTCAGGCTTGCCGTCGCAGGGAGGTTTGCAAGGCCAAGGTAGCTGTGTCTCGCAATGCAGTCCTTAGCCTCACCACTCCCGAAAAAACAGGGGCGACGCGTTCCCCTTTCTGGCAATGCCAGTCGCCTCGCCCCTCCCCCCGAATGTCTCTGCCTGTCAGGCAAAGGAGTTCACAATCCTGCAATGTGATGCATGCACAGTTTCACGTTTATCGGGAAACTGCTTAGGATCACATAAGCGTCCCAAGCTGAATTATCCCCACTATCAGTAATGAATATATCACCTGTCTGACACAGCTTATAATAGGTCTTTGGGACATATTTATCTTAGATGTGGATGGAATGTGATAAATTTGCTCCAATCCACACTGCGCTCATTGAATACATTGCAGAGATGTATCAATTATCGCATGCAGAGAAAGAAGGTTGTGAGAATGCTTTCTCCCTGCGAATCCAATTACCGCAAAACTCAGGGTATTGTTCATGAAAAATCTCCCAAGTGCATGTTCCACCGCCAAGCACCACCGCCAAGCACCACCGCGACCCCCCCACTTCCGATTACACTTACCAGAACCCAGGGACTGCTGACCAGTGATCTGTAAAGGCTGCCAGTCAGCGGATCCTGTGCTTCGACTGTGACCCCCGGTGCTGTAAAGTGAGCTGCCGATTTACTACATCACTTTACTGCATCGGGTCACAGCAGGAGCACCGAGTTCCGATGACCGGCAGCCCTCACCGAGCACCGATCAGCGGCCCCTGGGTGTAGGTACGTGTAATATTTTATGTTTCTCTTGCGTCCTAGTGGATACTGGGATTCTGTACTTTAATACCATGGGGTATAGATCGGGTACACTGGAGCCTGGCACTTTAAAACCATTAGTGTGTGTGTACAGTATGTGTGTGCTGGCTCCTCCCCTCTATGCCCCTCCTACCAGACTCAGTTTAGGAAAATGTGCCCAAGGAGCCGGGTGCATTTCTCCGGAGCTCCAGAGAGTTTCCTTTATTTTTATTTTAGTTTATTATTTTCAGATAGTGCTGGTTGTCAGCCAGTCTACCTGCTTCGTGGGACTTAGAGGGGGAACCGAACCAACCTCCTGAGGGTTAATGGTTCGTAATCCCAGCGGACAGGACACTGAGCTCCTGAGGTGCTGATCACACATCGTTAGTATGTATGCCCACGCCAGCAGATAGCCGCCATCCTCTGACACAGTGATTTTCAACCTTTTTTTTACTCGCGGCACACCAAATAATATTTTAAAATTGCCAAGGCACACCATCAGTTCCCCACAGGAAAAAGCAAAACACACATTGGCCCTCACAGTAAAAACAATTCCACACATACATTGGCCTACACAGAAAAAAAAATCCTATTGCTCCACACATAAATTATTCACATTGGTGGTCATTCCGAGTTGTTCATTCTGTATTTTTTTCTCGCAACGGAGCGATAAGTCGCTAATGCGCATGCGCAATGTCCACACTGCGACTGCGCCAAGTAAATTTGCTATGCAGTTAGGTATTTTACTCACGGCATTACAAGGTTTTTTTCTTCGCTCCGGCGATCGTAGTGTGATTGACAGGAAGTGGGTGTTTCTGGGCGGAAACTGGCCGTTTTATGGGTGTGTGCGAAAAAACGCTACCGTTTCTGGGAAAAACGCGGGAGTGGCTGGAGAAACGGGGGAGTGTCTGGACGAACGCTGGGTGTGTTTGTGACGTCAAACCAGGAACGACAAACACTGAACTGATTGCAGATGCCGAGTAAGTCTGGAGCTACTCAGAAACTGCTAAGAAGTGTCTAATCGCATTTTTGAGAATCGTTCGTTCGCAATTTTGATAAGCTAAGATTCACTCCCAGTAGGCGGCGGCTTAGCGTGTGCAATGCTGCTAAAAGCAGCTTGCGAGCGAACAACTCGGAATGAGGGCCATTGTTCCCCCCATAAATCCATCTCCTATATAATAGCCCAGACCTGTGACTTTGTGCTTCATTTGCTAACGCTGGGCGGAGTCAAAACAGTGGGCAGAGTTAGTCAAATGAGTCACAGATCTGGGCAAATCTATAGGAGACTTGGAGCAGGAGCAGATGGTATGGGCATGGCACAGGCAGGGGTGCATACCTCCCAGCTTTCTTCAGGCAGGAGGGACACACGCACAGCAAAAAGGGGGCATGGCTAACGGGAAAGGGGGCGTGGCTTCGCGGGTGGACCCGCAATCGCGAGCCACGCCCCTGTTTTCGTCAGTGTGGAAGCCAGTGGTGCAAGTAGAAAAATGTGGCCAAATGCCACATGGGGCGTGGCCAATGAAAATGGGGGCGTGATACACATATGGGGGAGGGGCAGATACACGTATGACCCCAATAGTGTCAGATACACGTTGCACCACAGTGATAGATATACATTGCCCCACAGTGCCAGATACATATAACCCCACAGTGCCAGATACACATTGCCCCACAGTGCCAGATACACAAATGTCCCCAGAGTGCCAGATACACAAATGTCCCCAGAGTGTCAGATACACATTGCCTCACAGTGCCAGATACACATTGCCCCACAGTGCCAGATGCACATTGCCCCACAGTGCCAGATACACAAATGTCCCCAGAGTGCCAGATACACATTGCCCCACAGTGCCAGATACACATTGCCCCACAGTGCCAGATACACAAATGTCCCCAGAGTGCCAGATACACATTGCCCCACAGTGCCAGATACACATTGCCCCACAGTGCCAGATGCACATTGCCCCACAGTGCCAGATGCACATTGCCCCACAGTGCCAGATACACATTGCCCCACAGTGCCAGATACAGAAATGCCCCCAGAGTGCCATACATTGCCTCACAGTGTCAGATACACATTGCCCCACAGTGCTAGATACACAAATGCCCCCACTGTGTCAGATATACATTGCCCCCCGTGCCAGATACAGAAATGCCCCTACAGTGCCAGATATGCCCCCAGTGCCAGATATCCTCCAGTGCCAGGTATACATGCCCCCCTGTGCCAGATATCCCCCAGTGCCAGGTATATATGCCCCCCTGTGCTAGATATGCCCCCAGTGCCAGATATCCCCCAGTGCCAGGTATACATGCCCCCCCAGTGCCAGATATCCCCCAGTGCCAGGTATACATGCCCCCCCAGTGCCAGATATCCCCCAGTGCCAGGTATACATGCCCCCCCAGTGCCAGATATCCCCCAGTGCCAGGTATAACATGCCCCCCCAGTGCCAGATATCCCCCAGTGCCAGGTATAACATGCCCCCCCAGTGCCAGATATCCCCCAGTGCCAGGTATACATGCCCCCCTGTGCCAGATATCCCCCAGTGCCAGGTATATATGCCTCCCTGTGCCAGATATGCCCCCAGTGCCAGGTATACATGCCCCCCTGTGCCAGATATCCCCCAGTGCCAGGTATATATGCCCCCCTGTGCCAGATATGCCCCCAGTGCCAGGTATATATGCCCCCCTGTGCCAGATATGCCCCCAGTGCCAGGTATACATGCCCCCCTGTGCCAGATATCCCCCAGTGCCAGGTATATATGCCCCCCTGTGCCAGATATGCCCCCAGTGCCAGGTATATATGCCCCCCTGTGCCAGATATGCCCCCAGTGCCAGGTATACATGCCCCCCCAGTGCCAGGTATAACATGCCCCCCTCCCCTACTCACCGCTGCCGTCGCTGTCCTCCTGTCTGTCATGTGAGGGAAGGAGAGTGCAGCCTGCGCCTCTCGTTCCCCTCAGTCTTCGGCGGGTGTCTCAGTTTAATTCAGCGCCGATCCGTGAGCCAATCAGAGCTCGCGGGTGCGAGCTCTGATTGGCTCACGGATCGGCGCTGAAGTAAACTGAAACACCCACCGGAGACTGAGGGGAACGAGAGGCGCAGGCTGCACTCTCCTGCCCTCACATCAGAGGCGTGTGCGGCGGTGCGGCGTGGGGGAGGGAGGGAAGGAAGAGGAGCGGCGGCCCGTCGGTGTGGTTACGGCGTACCCACGGCTAAATTCTTACGGGTACGCCGTACCCACCCGTACCCGCCCACTTGCACCACTGGTGGAAGCATGCCCAGCGCTCTGTGAGCTGCTGGCATGCCCCCAGCGGCGGATTATGAGTCCGGGGGGCCCAGGGCACTTGAGACAGGGGGGCCCTATCTCATTGCTGTGCCTACTGTGAGTTTGGGGGCGTGGTCTAATTGCGCCCTTCGTGGCCACGCCCCTTATGCAAATTCCGGGATTTTTTTTTTTTTTTAATGGGATTTTGCTAGGGATAAATCCAGATGGGATGGTTGCTCCCCCATACACACCCGCACAGGCAGAAGACAGCAGGGAGATAGCTGCCTCCCTGCAACACCACAGACCTGCCAACACGCAGCAGCGTGTGCGGACTGTAGCACAATGTTGCTGGCAGGACGGGGGGGGGGGGGGGGAAGGGAGCTTCTGAGCTGGGACAGAGCTACTCCAGCCGCGGGCCCCCTAAAACTGTGAGGCCCAGGGTACGTACCTCCTGGGCCCACCCTTAATCCGTACCCCCTGATGCCCCCTCTCCCTCTGTCTCCACTAAATAGACGCTGTGTGCATGCTAAGCAGAACAGCGAGTACAGGAGCTTCCCAACTGCCCCCCACCCCCACCCATCACGGGACACGGCGACCCGCGGGTGGGATAGTGGGACAGACCCAAAAAAATGGGACTGTCCCGCTAAAATCGGGACAATTGGGAGGTATGGGGGTGTGTGAGGGGGTATGCCAGACAGACAGACGGGCACCGGCTCACTGTGTACTTGACCCCCCCACATCAGCATACTCAGCAGGGTCTCTCTGGCGCAGAGGAGCGTCACTTTCTGGCACACTCCACGCTTCTTAGCTGCAGTTTTGTGGGGCACCTGCCGCTGTGCAGGTTCCGTACCGCCTCTGTTATCTCCAGCCCCGGCAACCCCACCGCTAGCTGCAGCGCTGCCGCCTGCAGTGAGGTGCGCCCAGCTCCTTCACACACTTTAGTCGGCGGGCAGCGCTGCAGAAGTCCGCGCTGCTTGCAGGATCCGACCCCCTCCAGCTGCAGCATCTCCTGGGGGCTAACCAGTCACTCCCAGTCTCCCCTTACCACAGTGCCCGGCAGCCGCGCGAGGTCCGCGGTGTGTGATTGAGGAGGGGGGGAGGGATGCGGATTTGCAGAGGAAGCAGGACTCCAGCCTGAGAGTGTCAGCCATGCCAAGTCTCCACCAGCAACAGATCCCAACGGTTGAAGTGGAACAGCAGCAGCCAGCAGCATTGACTCCGGTAAGACACATCTGTCTGTCTCCACTGTTCTGTCCCTAATACCAATCTCTCCTGTGCCCTGTGTTCTGTCATGTCCCTGTCACCCCTGGCCCTGCCCTGTCACTCCTGGCCTTGCCCTGTCACCCTTATCCTGGCCCTTTCACCCTTATCCTGGCCATGTCACCCCTATCCTGGCCCTGTCAACCAAATCCTGGTCCTGTCAACCAAATCCTGGTCCTGCCACCCCTACCCTGACCCTGTCACCCCTCTCCTGTCCCTGTCATTTCTGTCCTGGCCCCGTCACCCCCATCCTTGCCCTGTCACCCCTGTCCTAGCCCCGTCATCCCTGTCCTGGCACTGTCACCCCTGTTCTGACCCTGTCACCCCTGTCCTGGCCCTGTTACTGCATACCCTCCAACTACCTCTTTGGCAGGTACAGTACCCGCTGCGCCTCCAGACCCCTCCCCAATGCACCACACCTCCGCACCTTCCCCTCCACCACATGCGACACTGCACCCCTCCCCCACACGCTGTGCCTCCAGACCCCTACACCACCAGCGCCTCCCACTCCCCCACCACCCACAGCACCTCCAGACCCCCTCCACCATCCACCCCCCATATATGTCTCCCCCCACACCTACCCCCCTCCACCCACAGCATCTGCAGACACCCTCCTCCATTCACGGTCCCCCCCTCACCCACCCACTGCACCTCCGCACCTGCCCCTCCACCACCTGCAGCGCCTCCGGACCCCCTTCCCCGTCCTCCGCACCACCCGCACCTGCCTCTCCCCCACCGCGGTGCCTCCGGACCCCCTACCCCACCCACGGCACCCCCGCCCCTTCCCATCCCACAGCACCTCCGGAACTCTTCACCCATCCGCAACATCCCTGCACCTGCCCCTCCCCAGTGGCACCCCTGCCCCTCCCCCACCTGCAGTGCCTCCGGACCCCTCCCCCATCTACAGCCCCCACTCTTCTGTCTCCCCCCGCCCCGCAGCATGTCCCACCCTTCCCCATCCGGCCCCCCCCCCCCCCCGCATCTGCCCCCCCCCTCCACCTGCAGCATCTACAGACACCCTTCCCCATCCGCAATCCCCCCCGCACCCGCTCATTCTGTACATCGTGCCCTGCAGGTGCTGTTCACGCCGTCGCAAGGGGCTGCGCCTCCTTCACCATCACACGCCCTTTCATTGTGCAATATTTAACCACTAACAAAGGAATGCAGGTAATACTCCATATAATACAAATATCGAACCCCATATAGGCATGCAAGGGTTAAAGGGGTGTAGCCCCTTGCGACGGTGTGAAGAGCGCCCGTAGGGCGCGATGAAGCACCTTGTAAATCCTTATTCTCCCCACATAAATCCTATTGTTCCCCACAGGAGAAATAAAAATAGGATTTTAATTACCTGCGGTAAATCCTTTTCTCGTAGTCCATAGAGGATGCTGGGGTCCATTTTAGTACCATGGGGTATAGAAGGTTCCGCAGGAGCCTTCGGCACTTTAAGACTTTTTAACAGTGTGAAATGGCTCCTCCCTCTATGCCCCTCCTCCAGACCTCAGTATAGGAACTGTGCCCGAGGAGACGGACATTTTCGAGAGAGGAATTACTATTAAACTTGTGGCGAGATTCACACCAGCTCACACCATACACAAAAAACATGTCGGCCAACATGGCCTTTAACATAACTCATGCCAACCAGCATGTATAACGCAACAGCAACAGCTGTCAACATCTGAACACATGAAAACTGTGCAAAAGATAAACGTAATCAGCAGGAAAAATGAGCACCGGGCGGGCGCCCAGCATCCTCTACGGACTACGAGAAAAGGATTTACCGGCAGGTAATTAAAATCCTATTTTCTCTTACGTCCTAGAGGATGCTGGGGTCCATTTTAGTACCATGGGGATGTACCAAAGCTCCCAGCACGGGCGGGAAATTGCTAATGTTCCTGCAGAACTGTCTGACCAAACTGAAGGTCGTCAGCAGCCAAGGTGTCAAACTTATAAAACTTAGCAAACGTGTTTGCACCTGACCAAGTAGCAGCTCGGCAGATTTGCAATGCCGAGACACCACGGGCAGCCGCCCAGGACGAACCCACTTTCCTTGTAGAATGGGCCTTTACCGAAGTCGGTAACGGCAATCCTGCTGTGGAATGAGCGTGCTGAATAGTCTGCTTAGAAGCAGGACACCCAATCTTGTTGGGGTCATAAAGGACAAACAAAGATTCTGTTTTCCTTATCCGAGCCGATCTTGCAACATAAGTCCTCAACGCTCTGACGACATCCAAGGACTTTGAAACGGCTGAGGTGTCAGAAGCCACTGGCACCACCACTGGTTGGTTGATATGGAAAGAAGACACAACCTTCGGAAGAAAGTGCTGACATGTTCTCAGTTCAGCCCTATCTTCATGAAATATTAAATAAGGACTCTTGTGTGACAGAGCTCCTAACTCAGACACTCGTCTGCCTGAAGCCAAGGCCAACAGCAGGACCACTTTCCAAGTGAGAAACTCTAACTCCACCTCTTGCAGAAGCTCAAACCAGTCCGATTTAAGGAACTGCAGCACCACGTTAAGATCCCATGGCGCCACAGGAGGCACATAGGGAGGTTAGATGCGCAGAACCCCCTTCACGAACGTCTGGACCTCAGGAAGGGAATCCAACTGTTTCTGAAAGAAAACAGACAAGGTCAAAATTTGGACCTTGATAGACCCTAATCTCAATCCAGCATCCACACCCGCCTGTAGAAATAGGAGAAGTTGTCCTAATTGAAACTCCACCGTCCGAGACTTCTTGGATTCACACCAAGATACATATTTTCTCCAAATACGATGGTAATGTTTGGACGTTACCCTTTCCTGTACAGAATAAGTGTGGAAATGACTTAATTGGGAATACCCTTATGGGCTAGGATCTGGCGCTCAACAGCCATGCCGTCAAACGCAGTTGCGGTAAGTCCTGATAAACTAATGGCCCTTGCTGAAGCAGGTCCTCGCGAAGAGGAAGAAGCAGAGGATCTTCCAGTAATAACTCTTGAAGATCTGGATACCAAGCCCTCCTTGGCCAGTCTGGCACAATGAGGATTGCTCGAACTCTTGTTCTTCTGATGATCTTGAGAACTTTTGGTATTAGTGGAAGTGGAGGGAATAGATACACGGACTGAAACACCCAATGGGTGACCAGTGTATCTACTGCTATTGCTTGTGGGTCTCTCGACCTGGAACAATATTTCTGAAGCTTCTTGTTGAGGCGTGATGCCATCATATCCACTTGAGGAATGCCCCAACGACTTGCTACCTCCGCAAAGACTTCTGGGTGGAGGCCCCATTCCACTGAGTGGAGATTGTGTCTGCTGAGGAAGTCTGCTTCCCAGTTGTCCACTCCCGGAATGAAATTTGCCGACAGAGTTTTTGCATGTCTTTCTGCCCAGAGGAGTATCTTTGTCACCTCTGCCATTGCCGCTCTGCTTTTTGTTCCGCCCTGGCGGTTTATGTAAGCTACTGCCATTACATTGTCCGACTGGATCTGTATGGGACGACCTTGAAGATGGTGTGCCGCTTGATGAAGGCTGTTGTATAAAGCTCTCAACTCCAGAATGTTTATGTGAAGGCGAGTTTCTTGACTTGACCATCTTCCTTGGAAGCTTTCGCCTTGCGTGACTGCTCCCCATACTCGGAGACTTGCATCCGTGGTCACCAGGATCCATGCCTGAATCCTGAACCTGCGTCCCTCCAGGAGTTGAGAAGTTTGCAGCCACCACAGGAGCAAAATTCTGGCTTTCGCTAACAAGATTATCCTTTGATGTGGAGATGCGACCCTGACCACTTGTCCAGTAGGTCCCACTGGAAGATTCTGGCATGGAAGCAGCCATATTGTAGCGCCTCGTAAGCTGCTACCATTTTCCCCAGCAGGCGAATGTACTGATGAATTGATACTGTTCGTGGTCTCAAAAGTTGTTTGACCATGCTCTGGATCTCCTGAGCCTTTTCCACCAGTAGAAATACTCTCTGTATCTCGGTGTCCAGTATCATTCCCATAATCTCATCGTCGGTTCCAACTGATATTTTGGAAAGTAGATGATCCAACCATGCTGTTGAAGCACCGTCAGGGATAATGCTATGTTCTGTAGTAGCTTGTCCCTGGATCTCGCCTTTATGAGGAGATCGTATGGAATTATGTTGACTCCTTGCTTGCGAAGGAGAACGATCATCTCTGCCATCACCTTGGTGAATATTCTCGGAGCCGTGGAGAGCCAGAACGGTAATGTTTGGAATTGATAGTGGCAATCCTGAACCGCAAACCTCAGGTATGCTTGATATGGCGGGTAAATGGGGACATGCTTGATGTCCACTGACACCAGAAATTCCTTTTCTTCCAAGTTGGAAATCACCGCCCTCAAGGATTCCATCTTGAATTTTAACTTTTTCAAATAAAGATTCAGAGATTTTAGGTTTAAAATCGGTCTGACCGAGCCATTCGGCTTCGGCACCACAAACAGGCTTGAAAGATAAGCCTTGGTTCCTTTGTTCGGCAGGAACCAAGGAAATTACTTTGTCTTGACATTATTTGCTTATTGCGTTCAGGACATTTATGCTGTCCTGAGCCGAAACTGGCAAGACTGATTTGAAAAATCGGCATGGGGGAAGGTCTTGAAATTCCAACCTGTAACCTTGGGATACTATCAGTAATATCCAAGGATCCAGGTCTGAGTGAACCCAGACCTGGCTAAAAAACAGTAGACGTGCCCCCACCCAAACGCACTCCCGCAGAGGAGCCCCAGCGTCATGCTGTGGGTTTTGCAGAAGTAGCTGCTGATTTCTGCTCCTGGGAGCCTGAAGGTGTTGTAGGTTTTCTACCTTTTCCTCTCCCTTTCCTTGTGACAAAAGGGGTTCTCTTAGCCTTTTTATACTTGTTGGGCCGAAAGGACTGCATAGTATGAGAATGATATACTTTCTTAGCCGGTACAGCTGCCGACGGCAGAAATGCTGACTTGCCAGATATAGTAGTTTTTATCATGGCATCCAGCTTCTCACCAAAGAGGGCCTGACCATTGTAGGGGAGCGCCTCAATATTTCTTTTGGATTCTGTGTCAGCATTCCATTGGCAGATCCAGAGCGGCCTGCGGGCTGAAATCGCCATAGCAGAGGCCCTTGAGCCCAGTAAGCCAACGTCCTTCATAGCCTCAACCAAGTAACCTGCCGAGTCTTTGATATGACCTAGAATTAGCAGCATATCATCTTTATCAACTGTGTCAATATTAACAATCAAGTTGTCTGCCCACTTTTCCACTGCGTTGCCTGCCCACGCAGAAGCAATTGTGGGCCTGAGTAATGTACCCGTAGCAATATAGATGGACATTAACATCGTCTCTAATTTGCGGTCAGCAGGTTCTTTTAATGAAGCTGACCCTGGGGCAGGTAAAATGATTTTCTTTGACAACCTAGAGACTGAGGTGTCTATCATTGGGGGCGACTCCCACTTACGCCTGTCCTCTTCAGGGAAAGGGTACGCTACCCACAACCTTCTAGGAACAGCAAACTTCTTTTCTGGGTTAGCCCAGGATTCCTCAAAGAATGCATTTAAGTCCTTAGATGGAGGAAAAGTCACCACCTGTTTTTTATTTAATTTAAAATAATCTTTTTTCCTCAGGTGCAGGTGTTGTGTCAGTAAACTCTTACACCTCTTTTATAGCGACTATCATACATTGAATGCTCTTAGCCAGTTTGGGGTCTACCCCCCTCAAATTCCCAGTGTCGACTTCAGTGACGGAATCTGTGTCAGTGTCCCTTTGCATAATTTGGGCCAGAGATCTTTTCTGGGAACAGGAGGGGACCCGAGTGGATGACGTGGAGGAATCAGCAAACAGAGCATCCTCCACAGGCTGTCTCCAATGCTTTGTCTGTTGTTCAGACTCAAAGAATTTCTTTGCTAGCTTAGACATATTACTCTGCAGCTTTCTCACCCACACAGGCTCAGAACACTCTTGTGCCTCCAAAATGGGTTCCTCTGGGGAAGAACTTTCTCTAGACATGTTACACACGTGCACAGTCACACCACTCACACACACAGGGAAGCTATTGGGTACAGATCTACCCTAATGTTGGTCAGAGGGACCCAGAGGGAATTGCCAGTCCACACCACGCGCCCTATATGTAATGCATACAATAAATATACAACTACAGCGCTTTTATCCAATATGAAGTCCGCAGACTTCAATAAACTATGTGCTCCCCTTCTATAACACCCTGGTACTTGTATCAGCGATGTGTGAGGAGAAGCAGCGTTCAGGATCAGCGCTCCGGCATCTCTGTGAGGAAAAAATGGCGCCAAAGTGTTACTAGCAAGTCTGAGGAGAAGCCCCGCCCCCTGTAATGGTGCGGTTCAGCCTCAGTAATACAATTTTTATACTGGCAGGGGTATGTACGCCAGCGGCTCCCTTGTGTGCACTTTAATGCCAGTGAGAGTAAGGATTTTATCATGTCCCCCAGAACGCCCCCCCCTCGCGCGCTCTGTACCCTGTGCTTAGAGACATGTTTTTGCACAGCGTCCCGTGCTGTGCTGGTACCTTAATCATAGTTGCCTACCCTCCCTCATTCTGCAGGAGACTCCCTGAAATAGTAGCAATCTCCCTCACTCCCTGAATAGTCCCTCAATCTCCCTGAAAAAAAGAGAAATCACAGATACATACAATCAAATGGGATCATCAGTGCCATTTCCCTGTATTGGTTATTATAATGCACAATGGCCCTCATTCCGAGTTGTTCGCTCGCAAGCTGCTTTTAGCAGCTTTACACACGCTAAGCCGCCGCCTACTGGGAGTGATTCTTAGCATAGTAAAATTGCGAACGAAAGATTCGCAATATTGCGAAAAGACATCTCTGTGCAGTTTCTGAGTAGCTCGAGACTTACTCTGCCAGTGCGATCAGTTCAGTGCTTGTCGTTCCTGGTTTGACGTCACAAACACACCCAGCGTTGACCCAGACACTCCTCCATTTCTCCAGCCACTCCCGCGTTTTTCCCAGAAACGGTAGCGTTTTTTCCCACACGCCCATAAAACGGCCTGTTTCCGCCCAGAAACACCCACTTCCTGTCAATCACATTACGATCACCAGAACGAAGAAAAAAACGTGAGTAAAATACCTAACTGCATAGCAAATTTACTTGGCGCAGTCACACTGCGGACATTGCGCATGCGCACTAAGCGGAAAATCGCTGCAATGCGAAAAAATTTACAGAGCGAACAACTCGGAATGACCACCATTGATCCCTATGGCTACATGCATTGGAAAGGTTTATCGTGGCCACTTACAGTATATGGAAACTCTTGTAAAACACAATACACAAAAAAATCCTGCAAAATATGTATTTTCTTCAACAAGTAGATCTTACTAACTTTGGGGCTCATTTACATTTGAATGTAAGTTATTTTCATGACCCGCCTCTCAGATGTAACAGTATGCGCCCGCAATGATAGGTGTTACTTTCCCAATCTCCCTGAAATGCTTTTTCAAAAGTAGGTAAGTATGACCTTAATGCCGCCATGATGACCGGAGGGCCCCTCTCTGCAGGTCTCCGGTAAATACTTACCAACCTTCTGACTTCTGGCTCTGTTAGGGGGTGGCGGCAGTGCTGTGGGAGTGAGCAGCAGCCAGGCAAGGGCTGTGTTCAGTACCTTTCAGGAGCTAATGGTGTCCTGTCAGCGGAAGCAGAGCCATTGAACTAATTGAGAAGTTGGTTCCTACTTCCCCCCCGAAGTCCCACGAAGCAGGGAAGCTGTTGCCAGCAGCTTCCCTGTAAAATAAAAAACCTAGCAAAGTCTTTTCCAGCAGAACTCTGTAGAGCTCCACAGGTGTGCATCCAGTCTCCCGGCACATTTTCTAAACTGGGGTCTGGAGGCCGGGCATCGAGGGAGGAGCCAGTTCACACTGTTAAAAAGTCTTAAAGTGCCGAAGGCTCCTGCGGAACCGTCTATACCCCATGGTACTAAAATGGACCCTAGCATTCTCTAGAACGGAAGAGAAATAACAAATATTATCAGCCGTCCTCCTCCCTGTCCCCCAGTGGCGGGGGCTGATCATAGTGGAGTGCTGCAAATACTGAGCAGTGGGCGGCCGGGCAGGTGTGGATGTGGGTGGGCAAGGAAAGCTGTGTGTGCAGGCGGGAACTGGATGATGTGTATGCAGGCGGGTGAGCTGGCTGGGTGGTGAGATGCGGCGGCTGTGACCTATGATATCACATCATTTTCAAGGCATAGATCACGGCCATAGCACGACTGATCCTCTAAGAAGAGCCCGTGCCAACAGTTCACTCTGAAGGTGCAGGAAGCTGCTCTGGCTCCGCGGCACACCTTGCAACTGGTCGCGGCACACTGGTTGAAAAAGCCTGCTCTAACAGATACCGAAGTTTGCAGGTGCGGTGAGTGTTACACCGGGGTCCCGGTTAGCGGGTCTCCAATGCAGTTGAAATGGCGGCAGGTCGCGGGCCACGAGCCGCAGTGCCCGCCGCCGACAGAACTGGGTCTGCTCAGCGATGTTCACTGTCAGATAAGGCTTTGTGTGTACTGTCATGTTTTACATGGTGTAAAAAGAGCCAGTACAAAAAAACTTAGATCACGGGGACCGCGTGCCATTGCAAGGGGCGGGGCTTCCTGGACGGGACCAGAGGCGGGAAGGCGCCATTTCCTGCTGCAATGGATCATGGCTGCATGCACACTGCTCCCCCGGAGACCCATGCGGTTACAGACTCTGGCCCTCATTCCGAGTTGTTCGCTCTGTATTTTTCATCGCATCGCAATGAAAATCCGCTTAGTACGCATGCGCAATGTTCGCACTGCGACTGCGCCAAGTAACTTTGCTATGTAGAAAGTAATTTTACTCACGGCTTTTTCATCGCTCCGGCGATCGTAATGTGATTGACAGGAAATGGGTGTTACTGGGCGGAAACACGGCGTTTCAGGGGCGTGTGGCTGAAAACGCTACCGTTTCCGGAAAAAACGCAGGAGTGGCCGGAGAAACGGTGGGAGTGCCTGGGCGAACGCTGGGTGTGTTTGTGACGTCAAACAGGAACGACAAGCACTGAACTGATCGCACAGGCAGAGTAAGTCTGAAGCTACTCTGAAACTGCTAAGTAGTTAGTAATCGCAATATTGCGAATACATCGGTCGCAATTTTAAGAAGCTAAGATTCACTCCCAGTAGGCGGCGGCTTAGCGTGTGTAACTCTGCTAAATTCGCCTTGCGACCGATCAACTCGGAATGAGGGCCTCTGTACTGATACCAGGGGGTCACAGCAGGGGCGGAGCTCTCCAGCGACAGCGTCGCCGCCCTGATATCAGATTTACACTTACATTGCCACATTAAGCGGCTGTGTTGGCGTGCTGGTCTCCGTTTCCTCAGTGTCATTCCAGTTCTAAGGTCTGTGTGGAGGTGTTTGAAGTGACCTGCGCTGTTTTTTGCAGTGGTGTAAATATGTCTGTGGACATGGTTATGTGTGCTGCTTGTAACTTTACCCCCCTCATCAGCGGGGTCCCTCATGTGTGAACAGTGCTCCTTGTCTCCAGTGGGACACAGTTCACAGGCACCTGACTGGTTAGACAATTTTAAATGCATGATTCAGAATGTCAATTCAGAATTAGCTCTAGCTAAAATGGAGAGACAGGTGTTAAAACAGTCTATTGATTGTATGGCTACAGCAGCAGATACCAGAAAGGCTTCTCAGCCCCCTCCAGTGGTTTCACATAAACGCTCACTGCCACAGGTGCTGCAGTCAGATTCTGATCAGCCTGATGTGGATGATGATAATATGGATGAGGACAGCTCTCTGACCCTGGGGTGGAGGCGCTCATTTATGCTGTAAGAGAGGTTCTTCAAATTCCAGATCAGGAGTCAGAGCCAGATGAGGGGTTGTACTTTAATGTTAGACACTTTTCCTGTGTCTAAAGAGTTAATGTCCGTGGCCAGGGAAGCATGGTTGAACTCTGATAAGAAATAAAAAAATCAGAGGTTTTTAATTACTTTTCCCCTACCCACTGAGGACAGAAAGGTCTGGGAAAACCCCCCGTCGGTCGACACGTCTGTGTCCAGACTGTCTACGAAATTGGTACTGCCGGCAGGGGCGTATCTACCGATTGGCCAGGATGGCACTCGCCAGGGGTGCCAGGCAAGGAGGGGACGCCGTCCGGCAGTGCCATCCATAGCCAGAGGGTAGAACCAAGTGGTACTGTTAGACTTGGTGACTGTCTGTTAGTGCCGGTGCCAGTGTCCGGCAGCAGTGCACCGCACCTCGCTTGTAATCAGACTCAACATAAACTACAGCTCCCAGCAGCCCTTGTTGCCGGCAGCAAGGGCTGCTAGGAGCTGTAATTTACTTGGAGTCTGATTGATCACTAGTGCAGAGCTGTGTGGCAGGACAGACACTGGCACCGGCAGTGACAGACAGTCAGCAGATACAATCAGAGCTGGATTATGGGGGGGGGGGGGGGGGGGTCGAGGCACAGGACTGCACTGCCCTGCATTGGGCTAGGGCTGTGGATGGAGTTGAAGCACAGGGGTGGGGCTACACGGCACTCACTGCCAGGCAGCCCAGCAGCATGGAGAAGAGGGAGAGAGGACAACGAGTAAATTAAGTATATGTAGTCAGCGTACCCTGTCTGTAATGTGGGGCTGTGGGGAATACTATATAGTCTGTCTGTATGTGTGTCTGTGACGGAATTTATGTGTGTGTGACTGTATGAATGTATGTTTGTGTGCATAAGTATCTACTGTATTTACGTGTGTATTAGTGTGACTATGTATGTGAATAAGTGTAACTATGTATTTGTACAAACTGCACGTGTGACTACTGTATATAATATGTATGTGTTTTGTGTATGACTATGTATGTAAGTGTATTGTGTGTGACTATGTATGTAAGTGTGTATGTGTGTGACTGTGTGTGTAAGTGTATATGTGTGACTATGTAAGTGTATATGTGTGTGACTATGTATGTAAGTGTATATGTGTGTGACTATGTAAGTGTATTGTGTGTGACTATGTATGTAAGTGTGTATGTATGTGTGTGACTATGTGTGTAAGTGTATATATGTGTGACTAAGTGTATATGTGTGACTATGTATGTAAGTGTATATATGTGTGACTATGTATGTAAGTGTATATGTGTGTGACTATGTATGCAAGTGTATGTGTGTGTGACTATGTATGTAAGTGTGTATGTGTGTGACTGTGTGTAAGTGTGTATGTAGGTGTATATGTGTGTGACTATGTATGTAAGTGTATATGTGAGTGACTATGTGTGTAAGTGTATATGTGTGTGTGCCTATGGGCAGTATCAGATATACTAATGGCAAATGTGGTTTGAGCGCATTCCCCATATAAAATTAGAAATATAGTTATTAGCACTGGTCCACATTTCCACTTTCTATATTTATTCCCCATATGCCCTGTACAGACTGTTTTCTATAGGGGTACAACTGTGTGGCGTAATGTGAATAAGAGACACTACTGTGCTGTGTAATGTCAGTAATGGACACTACTGTAGGGTGTAATGTGAGTAATGGACACTACTATGCAGTGTAATGTGAGTAATGGACACTACTGAGCTATGTAATGTGAGTAATGGACACTACTGTGTCGTGTAATGTGAGTAATGGACACTACTGTGCTGTGTAATGTGAGTAACAGACACTACTGTGCTGTGTAATGTGAGTAACAGACACTACTGTGCTGTGTAATGTGAGTAACAGACACTACTGTGCTGTGTAATGTGAGTAACAGACACTACTGTGCTGTGTAATGTGAGTAACAGACACTACTGTGCTGTGTAATGTGAGTAACAGACACTACTGTGCTGTGTAATGTGAGTAACAGACACTACTGTGCTGTGTAATGTGAGTAACGGACACTACTGTGCGGTGTAATGCGAGTAATGGACACTACTGTGCTGTGTAATGTGAGTAATGGACACTACTGTGCTGTGTAATGTGAGTAATGGACACTACTGTGTTGTGTAATTTGAGTAATATACACTACTGTGCTGTGTACTGTGAGTAATGAACACTACTGTGCTGTGTAATGTGAGTAATGGACACTACTGTGCTGTGTAATGTGAGTAATGGGCACTACTGTGCTGTGTAATGTGAGTAATGGGCACTACTCTGCTGTGTACTGTGAGTAATGGACACTACTGTGCTGTGTACTGTGAATAAGAGACACTACTGTGCTGTGTACTGTGAGTAATGGACACTACTATGCTGTGTAATGTGAGTAATAGACACTACTGTGCTGTGTAATGTGAGTAATGGACACTACTGTGCTGTGTAATGTGAGTAATGGACACTACTGTGCTGTGTAATGTGAGTAATGGACACTACTGTGCTGTGTAATGTGAGTAATGGACACTACTGTGTTGTGTAATTTGAGTAATATACACTACTGTGCTGTGTACTGTGAGTAATGAACACTACTGTGCTGTGTAATGTGAGTAATGGACACTACTGTGCTGTGTAATGTGAGTAATGGGCACTACTGTGCTGTGTAATGTGAGTAATGGGCACTACTCTGCTGTGTACTGTGAGTAATGGACACTACTGTGCTGTGTACTGTGAGTAATGGACACTACTGTGCTGTGTACTGTGAATAAGAGACACTACTGTGCTGTGTACTGTGAGTAATGGACACTACTATGCTGTGTAATGTGAGTAATAGACACTACTGTGCTGTGTAATGTGAGTAATGGACACTACTGTGCGGTGTAATGTGAGTAATAGACACTACTGTGCGGTGTAATGTGAGTAATAGACACTACTGTGCGGTGTAATGTAGAATAATGGACACTACTGTGCAGTGTAATGTGAGTAATGGACACTACTGTGCAGTGTAATGTGAGTAATGGACACTACTGTGCTGTGTAATGTGAGTAATGGGCACTGCTGTGCGGTGTAATGTGTGTAATGGACACTACTATGCGTTGTAATGTGAGTAATGGACACTACTGTGCGGTGTAATGTGAGTAATGGACACTACTATGCGTTGTAATGTAGAATAATGGACACTACTGTGCAGTGTAATGTGAGTAATGGACACTACTGTGCTGTGTAATGTGAGTAATGGACACTACTGTGCTGTGTAATGTGAGTAATGGACACTACTGTGCTGTGTAATGTGAGTAATGGACACTACTGTGCTGTGTAATGTGAGTAATGGACACTACTGTGCTGTGTAATGTGTGTAATGGACACTACTATGCGTTGTAATGTGAGTAATGGACACTACTGTGCGGTGTAATGTGAGTAATGGACACTACTGTGCTGTGTAATGTGAATAATGGACACTACTGTGCTGTGTAATGTGAGTAATGGACACTACTGTGCTGTGTAATGTGAGTAATGGACACTACTGTGCTGTGTAATGTGTGTAATGGACACTACTATGCGTTGTAATGTGAGTAATGGACACTACTGTGCGGTGTAATGTGAGTAATGGACACTACTGTGCTGTGTAATGTGAGTAATGGACACTACTGTGCTGTGTAATGTGAGTAATGGACACTACTGTGCTGTGTAATGTGAGTAATGGACACTACTGTGCTGTGTAATGTGTGTAATGGACACTACTATGCGTTGTAATGTGAGTAATGGACACTACTGTGCGGTGTAATGTGAGTAATGGACACTACTGTGCTGTGTAATGTGAGTAATGGACACTACTGTGCTGTGTAATGTGAGTAATGGACACTACTGTGCTGTGTACTGTGAGTAATGGACATTACTGTGCTGTGTACTGTGAGTAATGGACACTACTGTGCTGTGTAATGTGAGTAATGGACACTACTGTGCTGTGTAATGTGAGTAATGGTCACTACTGTGTAGTGTAATGTGAGTAATGGACACTAATGTGCTGTGCAATGTGAGTAATGGACACTACTGTGCTGTGTAATGTGAGTAATGGACACTACTGTGCTGTGTAATGTGAGTAATGGACACTACTGTGTCGTGTAATGTGAGTAATGGACACTACTGTGCTGTGTACTGTGAGTAATGAACACTACTGTGCTGTGTAATGTGAGTAATGGACACTACTGTGCGGTGTAATGTGAGTAATAGACACTACTGTGCGGTGTAATGTAGAATAATGGACACTACTGTGCAGTGTAATGTGAGTAATGGACACTACTGTGCAGTGTAATGTGAGTAATGGACACTACTGTGCTGTGTAATGTGAGTATTGGGCACTGCTGTGCGGTGTAATGTGTGTAATGGACACTACTATGCGTTGTAATGTGAGTAATGGACACTACTGTGCGGTGTAATGTGAGTAATGGACACTACTATGCGTTGTAATGTAGAATAATGGACACTACTGTGCAGTGTAATGTGAGTAATGGACACTACTGTGCTGTGTAATGTGAGTAATGGACACTACTGTGCTGTGTAATGTGAGTAATGGACACTACTGAGCTGTGTAATGGACACTACTGTGCTGTGTAATGTGAGTAATGGACACTACTGTGCTGTGTAATGGACACTACTGTGCTGTGTAATGTGAGTAATGGACACTACTGTGCTGTGTAATGTGAGTAATGGACACTACTGTGTGGTGTAATGTGAGTAACGGACACTACTGTGCTGTGTAATGTGAGTAATGGACACTACTGTGCTGTGTAATGTGAGTGATGGACACTACTGTGCTGTGTAATGTGAGTGATGGACACTACTGTGCTGTGTAATGTGAGTGATGGACACTACTGTGCTGTGTAATGTGAGTGATGGACACTACTGTGCTGTGTAATGTGAGTAATGGACACTACTGTGTGGTGTAATGTGAGTAACGGACACTACTGTGCTGTGTAATGTGAGTAATGGACACTACTGTGCTGTGTAATGTGAGTGATGGACACTACTGTGCTGTGTAATGTGAGTAATGGACACTACTGTGTGGTGTAATGTGAGTAACGGACACTACTGTGCTGTGTAATGTGACTAACGGGCACTACTGTGCTGTGTAATGTGAGTAATGGACACTACTGTGTGGTGTAATGTGAGTAACGGACACTACTGTGCTGTGTAATGTGACTAACGGGCACTACTGTGCTGTGTAATGTGAGTAATGGACACTACTGTGCAGTGTAATGTGAGTAATGGACACTACTGTGCTGTGTAATGTGAGTAATGGACACTACTGTGCTGTGTAATGTGAGTAATGGACACTACTGTGCAGTGTAATGTGAGTAATGGACACTACTGTGCAGTGTAATGTGAGTAATGGACACTACTGTGCTGTGTAATGTGATACTTTGTGTCATTTTGATTTGGAAGTACTATTTTGTGGCCATGCCCCTTCCCCACAAGGTCACATACTTTTTTTGACACTCCTTCCTTATTTCAAATATGTGTATGCATGTGTGTAAGGTAGGGGGGGGGGGGGGCACCAGCCCCTAGATACAACCCTGCCGGCACTGCACCTGTGTATAGTGCCCACATATATACAGTATACCGCTGCACCTGTGTATAGTGTCCACATGTATATACCGCTGCACCTGTGTATAGTGCCCACATGTATATACCGCTGCACCTGTGTATAGTGCCCACATGTATATACCGCTGCACCTGTGTATAATGCCCACATGTGTATATACCGCTGCACCTGTGTATAGTGCCCACATGTATATACTGCTGCACCTGTGTATAGTGCCCACATGTATATACCGCTGCACCTGTGTATAATGCCCACATGTGTATATACCGCTGCACCTGTGTATAGTGCCCACATGTATATACCGCTGCACCTGTGTATAGTGCCCACATGTATATACTGCTGCACCTGTGTATAGTGCCCACATGTATATACCGCTGCACCTGTGTATAGTGCCCACATGTATATACCGCTGCACCTGTGTATAGTGCCCACATGTATATACTGCTGCACCTGTGTATAGTGCCCACATGTATATACTGCTGCACATGTGCTTAGTGCTCACATGTATATACCGCTGCATATGTGTATAATTCCCATGTGTATATACCCCTGCACTGGTGTATAATGCCCACGTCAGGGGCTTAGCCAAAACTTTGTGGGTCCCATAGCAACATTTTGAAGGGGCCCCTGTCCCAATGCTTCTAGAGAGACACCTCTGCACAGCAGGTTTTAATTGTATGCCCCATAGTAGTGCCCTAGTTAATATTCTGAACCATAGTACTGCCTTAGTTAATATTATGCCCCATAGTAGTGCACTAGTTTATTTTATGCCCCATAGTAGTGCACTAGTTTATTTTATGCCCCATAGTAGTTCCCTAGTTTATTTTATGCCCCATAGTAGTGCACTAGTTTATTTTATGCCCCATAGTAGTGCCCTAGTTTATTTTATGCCCCATAGTAGTGCCCTAGTTTATTTTATGCTCCATAGTAGTGCCCTAGTTCACATTATGCCTCATAGTAGTGCCCTAATTTACATTATGCCACATCTCTAGTGCTGCCATTACACATCATGCCACACAGTACCCACAAATTCACATCATGACAAAGTGTCCCCAGTTCATATTTTGCTACAATATAGTGCCCTTCAGTTCATTTTAAACCACATTAGAAAGAGAAGGCCCAAGGGCCAAAAGTAGTTATTTGAAGATCCCAAGGCAAACGTTTGTAAGTACCACTATGTACCTCCATTGGTGGAAAATATATAGGTCACATTTAACTTTGACAGTGAAGATGGGCCCCATAGCGGTTGCACTGCCCGCACTTATGGTAGCTACACCCTGTATATAACACATGTAACTGTGACTGGGAAGGTGGCCCCTCTCAGCTCTGGGCCCCATAGCAGCCGCACTCCCTGCACCTATGGTAGCTACACCCTGTATATAACACATGTAACTGTGACAGAGAAGGTGGCCCCTCTCAGCTCTGGGCCCCATAGCAGCTGCACTCCCTGCACCTATGGTAGCTACACCCTGTACATAACACATGTAACTGTGACAGGGAAGGTGGCCTCTCTCAGCTTTGGGTTCCATTAGTAGCTGCACTCCCTGCACCTATGCCCTTGGCCCACGTGTATATACCGCTGCACCTGTGTATAATGCCCATGTGTATATACCGCTGTAGCTGTGTATATTGCTCACGTGTTTATACCGCTGCACCTGTGTATAGTGTCCACGTGTATATACCACTGCACCTGTGTATAATGCCCACATATATACTGCTGCACCTGTGTATAATGCCCATATGTATATCCTACTGCCCATGTGTATAATGTCCACATGTATATACTGCTGCACCTTTGTATAATGCCCACATGTATATACTGCTGCACCTGTGTATAATGCTCACATGTATATACCGCCGCACCTGTGTATAATACCCACATGTATATACTGCTGCACCTGTGTATAATGCCCACAAGTACCATTGAGCTCATATTTTGTGTGTATATCTGACTCTGGTACTAGCCAGTGCCTCTCCAGCCATTTATCTCACTGCATGTCTCTGCCCTGTACTCTGGATAAAATACAATAAATACTTGCAATAAAATTATTTTTTTCTTAAATTCACATTATTAACTTTATTGGACTGGAACAGAACAGAGCACGGTCAGAGATTTGATTAGACCAGAGCTGGCACAGAGGGTGGTGAGGAGAAGACTTTGAGACACAAGCCAATAATGAAGAGCGGTTGTGAGACAGAAAGAGCAGCGTTACTTCCTCCACCCACAGAGAGAGACCGTTTCCCAAGTATTAAGTGTTGCTGAGGCTCATTGCACCGTCCAGGAGGAGACAGGCCGAATGGTGGTCAAGCCGTTAGTCCTCATCCGGCATATCCTGTAACCAGGGACATTTACAATTTGACTGACATGGTACAGAATCGGCCACGGATGCAGCAAGATCCACAGGGAGATGCCAGCATTCGTGGGAAGTCGGTCCGCTCTCACAGACCAAACACATTAGGCACTGGCAGACTCGGCAAGGGAGGCGTCTGCAAAATAAACACCAGATAACACAAATTATCCAATAAGTTGGTTTTACATTTACAAAACAGAAATAAATAGAAACATAAAAACTCAGAGGCCCGATTCAGATGTGGTTGGAGAGGCTACCGCTGCTGCTACATAAACTAATATGGTAATGCAACGGGGGCGTCACACTTACATAGAAACAGCAGCGACAGCAGTAATATGGTAATGCAGCAGAGGGCGTCACACTTACACAGAAGCAGCAGCGACAGCAGTAATATGGTAATGCAGCAGAGGGCGTCATGCCTACACAGAAGCAGCAGTGATAGCAGTTATATGGTAATACAGCAGGGGGCGTCACACTTACATAGAAGCAGCAGCAGCGATAGGAGTAATATGGTAATGCAGCAGGGGGCGTCACACTTACATAGAAGCAGTAGCGACAACAGTAATATGGTAATGCAGCAGAGGGCGTGATGCCTACACAGAAGCAGCAGTGATAGCAGTTATATGGTAATGAGTAGGGGGCTTCACGCTTACATAGAAGCAACAGCGATAGCACTAATATGTTAATGCAGCAGGGTGCGTCATGCTTACACAGAAGCAGTAGCAATAGCACTAAAATGGTAATGCAGCAGGGGGCGTCACACTTACATAGAAGCAGCAGCGACAGCAGTAATATGGTAATGCAGCAGAGGGTGTCATGCCTACACAGAAACAGCAGCGACAGCAGTAATATGGTAATGCAGCAGGGGGCGTCACGCCTACACAGAAGCAGCAGCAATAGCAATAATATGGTAATACAGCAGAGGGCGTCACACCTACACAGAAGCAGCAGCAATCGCAATAATATGGTAATGCAGCAGGGGGCGTCACACTTAGAAGCAGCAGCGATAGCAGTAATATGGTAATGAGTAGGGGGCTTCACGCTTACACAGAAGCAACAGCGATAGCACTAATATGTGAATGCAGCAGGGTGTGTCACGCTTACACAGAAGCAGTAGCGATAGCCCTAATATGGTAATGCAGCAGGAGGCGTCACACTTACATAGAAGCAGTAGCGATATCGCTTATATGGTAATGCAGCAGGGGACGTCATGCTAACATAGAAGCAGCAGAGATAGCACTAATATGGTAATGCAGCAGGGGGCATCACTCTTACATAGAAGCAGCAGTGATAGGACTAATATGATAATGTAGCAGGGGGCGGCACGCTTACATAGAAGCAGCAGTGATAGCACTAATATGGTAATGCAGCAGGGGGCGTCATACTGACATAGAAGCAGCAGCAATAACGCTGATATGGTAATGTTGCAGGGGGTGTCACACTCACATAGAAGCAGCAGTGATATCGCTAATATGGTAATGCAGCAGGGGTCATCACGCTTACATAGATGCAGTAGTGATAGCAGTAATATGGTAATGCAGCAGGAGTCATGCTTACACAGAAGCATCAGCAATAGCACTAATATGGTAATGCAGCAGGGGGCGTCATGCTTACACAGAAGCAGCAGCGATAGCACTTATATGGTAATGCAGCAGGGGGTGTCATGCTTACACAGAAGCAGCAATAGGAATAATATGGTAATGCAGCAGGAGGCATCATGCTTACACAGAAGCAGCAGCGATATCACTTATATGGTAATGCAGCAAGGTGCTTAACGCTTACACAGGACCAAAAGCGATAGCACTAATATGTTAATGCAGCAGGGTGCATCACGCTTACACAGAAGCAGTAGCGATAGCACTAAAATGGTAATGAAGCAGGGAGCGTCACACTTACATAGAAGCAGTAGCGATAGTGCTTATATTGTAATGTACCAGGGGGCGTCACGCTTACACAGAAGCAGCAGCAATAGCGCTAATATGGTAATTCAACAGGGGGCGCCACGCTTTCACAGAAGTAGCAGCAACATTGCTAATATGGTAATGTAGCAGGAGACGTAATGCTTACATACAAGCAGCAGCGTTAGCACTAATATGGTAATGCAGCAGGGGGCATCACTCTTACATAGAAGCAGCAGTGATAGGACTAATATGATAATGTAGCAGGGGGCGGCACGCTTACATAGAAGCAGCAGTGATAGCACTAATATGGTAATGCAGCAGGGGGCGTCATACTGACATAGAAGCAGCAGCAATAGCGCTGATATGGTAATGTTGCAGGGGGTGTCACATTCACATAGAAGCAGCAGTGATATCGCTAATATGGTAATGCAGCAGGGGTCATCACGCTTACATAGATGCAGTAGTGATAGAGTAATATGGTAATGCAGCAGGAGGAGTCATGCTTACACAGAAGCATCAGCAATAGCACAATAGCACTAATATGGTAATGCAGCAGGGGGCGTCACGCTTACACAGAAGCAGCAGCGATAGGAATAATATGGTAATGCAGCAGGAGGCATGCTTACACAGAAGCAGCAGCAATATCACTTATATGGTAATGCAGCAAGGTGCTTAACGCTTACACAGGACCAAAAGCGATAGCACTAATATGTTAATACAGCAGGGTGTATCACGCTTACACAGAAGCAGTAGCGATAGCACTAAAATGGTAATGAAGCAGGGAGCGTCACACTTACAGAGAAGCAGTAGCGATATTGCTTATATTGTAATGTACCAGGGGGCGTCATGCTTACACAGAAGCAGCAGCAATAGCGCTAATATGGTAATTCAACAGGGGGTGCCACGCTTTCACAGAAGTAGCAGCAACATTGCTAATATGGTAATGTAGCAGGAGACGTAATGCTTACATACAAGCAGCAGCGTTAGCACTAATATGGTAATGCAGCAGGGGGCATCACTCTTACATAGAAGCAGCAGCTACAGCACTAATATGGTAATGCAGCAGGAGGTGTCACACTTACATAGAAGCAGTAGCGATAGCAGTAATATAGTAATGCAGCAGGGGGCGTCACACTTACACAGAAGCAGCAGCAATAGCGCCAATATGGTAATTCAGCAGGGGGCGTCACACTTGCATAGAAGCAGCAGCGATAGCAGTAATATGGTAATGCAGCAGAGGGCGTCACGCCTACACAGAAGCAGCAGCGATAGCAATAATATGGTAATGCAGCAGGGGGCGTCACGCTTACACAGAAGCAGCAGCGATAGCAATAATATGGTAATGCAGCAGGGGGCATCACTCTTACATAGAAGCAGCAGCTACAGCACTAATATGGTAATGCAGCAGGAGGTGTCACACTTACATAGAAGCAGTAGCGATAGCAGTAATATAGTAATGCAGCAGGGGGCGTCACACTTACACAGAAGCAGCAGCAATAGCGCCAATATGGTAATTCAGCAGGGGGCGTCACACTTGCATAGAAGCAGCAGCGATAGCAGTAATATGGTAATGCAGCAGAGGGCGTCACGCCTACACAGAAGCAGCAGCGATAGCAATAATATGGTAATGCAGCAGGGGGCGTCACGCTTACACAGAAGCAGCAGCGATAGCAATAATATGGTAATGCAGCAGGGGTCGTCACACTTAGAAGCAGCAGCGATATCAGTAATATGGTAATGAGTAGGGGGCTTCACACTTACACAGAAGCAACAGCGATAGCATTAATATATGAATGCAGCAGGGTGTGTCACGCTTACACAGAAGGAGTAGTGATAGCACTAAAATGGTAATGCAGCAGGAGGCGTCACACTTACATAGAAGCAGCAGCTACAGCACTAATATGGTAATGCAGCAGGAGGCGTCACACTTATATACAAGCAGCAGCGATATCGCTTATATGGTAATGCAGGAGGGGACGTCATGCTAACATAGAAGCAGCAGTGACAGCACTAATATGGTAATGCAGCAGGGGGCGTCACTCTTACATAGAAGCAGCAGTGATAGGACTAAAGTGATAATGCAGCAGGGGGCGGCACGCTTACATGGAAGCAGCAGTGATAGGACTAAAGTGATAGTGCAGCAGGGGGCGGCACGCTTACATAAAAGCAGCAGTGATAGCACTAATATGGTAATGCAGCAGGGGGTGTCATACTGACATAGAAGCAGCAGCAATAGCGCTGATATGGTAATGCAGCAGGGGGCGTCACTCTTACATAGAAGCAGCAGTGATATCACTAATATGGTAATACAGCAGGGGTCATCACGCTTACATAGATGCAGTAGTGATAGCAGTAATATGGTAATGCAGCAGGAGGCATCATGCTTACACAGAAGCATCAGCAATAGCCACTAATATGGTTATGCGGCAGGGGGTGTCACGCTTACACAGAAGCAGCAGCGATAGCACTTATATGGTAATGCAGCAGGGGTGTCGCGCTTACACAGAAGCAGCAGCAATAGCAATGATATGGTAATGCAGCAAGAGGCATCATGCTTACACAGAAGCAGCAGCGATAGCACTAATATGGGAATGCAGCAGGGTGCTTAACGCGCTTACACAGGACCAAAAGCTATAGCAGTAATATGTTAATGCAGCAGGTGCATCATGCTTACACAGCAGTAGTGATAGCACTAAAATGGTAATGAAGCAGGGAGCGTCACACTTACATAGAAGCAGTAGCGATATTGCTTATATTGTAATGTAGCAGGGGGCGTCACACTTACACAGAAGCAGCAGCAATAGCGCTAATATGGTAATTCAACAGGGGGCGTCACTCTTGCATAGAAGTAGCAGTGATAGCAGTAATATGGTAATGCAGCAGGGGGCGTCACACTTACATAGAAGCAGCAGTGATAGCAGTAATATGGTAATGCAGCAGGGGGCGTCACACTGACATAGATGCAGCGGTGATGGGAGTAATATGGTAATACAGCAGGGGGCGTCACACTGACATAGATGCAGCGGTGATAGGAGTAATATGGTAATACAGCAGGGGGCGTCACACTGACATAGATGCAGCGGTGATAGGAGTAATATGGTAATACAGCAGGGGGCGTCACACTGACATAGATGCAGCGGTGATAGCAGTAATATGGTAATGCAGCAGGGGGCGTCACACTTACATAGAAGCAGCAGTGATAGCAGTAATATGGTAATGCAGTAGGGGGTGTTACACTTACATAGAAGCAGCAGCTACAGCACTAATATGGTAATGCAGCAGGGGGCGTCACGCTTACATAGAAGCAGCAGTGATAGCAGTAATATGGTAATGCAGCAGGGGGCGTCACACTGACATAGATGCAGCGGTGATAGGAGTAATATGGTAATACAGCAGGGGGCGTCACACTGACATAGATGCAGCGGTGATAGGAGTAATATGGTAATACAGCAGGGGGCGTCACACTGACATAGAAGCAGCAGTGATAGCAGTAATATGGTAATGCAGCAGGGGGTGTTACACTTACATAGAAGCAGCAGCTACAGCACTAATATGGTAATGCAGCAGGGGGCGTCACGCTTACATAGAAGCAGCAGCGATAGCAGTAATATGGTAATGCAGCAGGGGTCGTCACGCTTACATAGAGGCAGCAGTGATAGCAGTAATATGGTAATGCAGCAGGGGGCGTCACGCTTACATAGAAGCCGCAGTGATAGGAGTAATATGGTAATGCAGCAGGGGGCGTCACACTTACATAGATGCAGCAGTGATAGCAGTAATATGGTAATACAGCAGGGGGCGTCACACTGACATAGATGCAGCGGTGATAGGAGTAATATGGTAGGCAGGCAGCTAGAGATGTGCACTTGAAATTTTTTGTGTTTTGTGTTTTGGTTTTGTGTTCGGTTCCGCGGCCGTGTTTTGGGTTCGACCGCGTTTTGGCAAAACCTCACCGAATTTTTTTTGTCGGATTCGGGTGTGTTTTGGATTCGGGTGTTTTTTTCAAAAAACACTAAAAAACAGCTTAAATCAGAATTTGGGGGTCATTTTGATCCTAAAGTATTAATAACCTCAAAAACCATAATTTCCACTCATTTTCAGTCTATTCTGAATACCTCACACCTCACAATATTATTTTTAGTCCTAAAATTTGCACCGAGGTCGCTGGATGACTAAGCTAAGCGACCCTAGTGGCCGACACAAACACCTGGCCCATCTAGGAGTGGCACTGCAGTGTCACGCAGGATGGCCCTTCCAAAAAACACTCCCCAAACAGCACATGACGCAAAGAAAAAAAAAGAGGCGCAATGAGGTAGCTGTGTGAGTAAGATAAGCGACCCTAGTGGCCGACACAAACACCTGGCCCATCTAGGAGTGGAACTGCAGTGTCACGCAGGATGGCCCTTCCAAAAAACACTCCCCAAACAGCACATGACGCAAATAAAAATGAAAGAAAAAAAGAGGTGCAAGATGGAATTGTCCTTGGGCCCTCCCACCCACCCTTATGTTGTATAAACAGGACATGCACACTTTAACCGACCCATCATTTCAGTGACAGGGTCTGCCACACGACTGTGACTGAAATGACGGGTTGGTTTGGACCCCCACCGAAAAAGAAGCAATTAATCTCTCCTTGCACAAACTGGCTCTACAGAGGCAAGATGTCCACCTCATCATCATCCTCCGATATATCACCGTGTACATCCCGCTCCTCACAGATTATCAATTCGTCCCCACTGGAATCCACCATCTCAGCTCCCTGTGTACTTTGTGGAGGCAATTGCTGCTGGTCAATGTCTCCACGGAGGAATTGATTATAATTCATTTTAATGAACATCATCTTCTCCACATTTTCTGGAAGTAACCTCGTACGCCGATTGCTGACAAGGTGAGCGGCGGCACTAAACACTCTTTCGGAGTACACACTTGTGGGAGGGCAACTTAGGTAGAATAAAGCCAGTTTGTGCAAGGGCCTCCAAATTGCCTCTTTTTCCTGCCAGTATAAGTACGGACTGTCTGACGTGCCTACTTGGATGCGGTCACTCATATAATCCTCCACCATTCTTTCAATGGTGAGAGAATCATATGCAGTGACAGTAGACGACATGTCCGTAATCGTTGACAGGTCCTTCAGTCCGGACCAGATGTCAGCATCAGCAGTCGCTCCAGACTGCCCTGCATCACCGCCAGCGGGTGGGCTCGGAATTCTGAGCCTTTTCCTCGCACCCCCAGTTGCGGGAGAATGTGAAGGAGGAGATGTTGACAGGTCGCGTTCCGCTTGACTTGACAATTTGGTCACCAGCAGGTCTTTGAACCCCAGCAGACTTGTGTGTGCCGGAAAGAGAGATCCAAGGTAGGTTTTAAATCTAGGATCGAGCACGGTGGCCAAAATGTAGTGCTCTGATTTCAACAGATTGACCACCCGTGAATCCTTGTTAAGCGAATTAAGGGCTCCATCCACAAGTCCCACATGCCTAGCGGAATCGCTCCCTTTTAGCTCCTCCTTCAATGCCTCCAGCTTCTTCTGCAAAAGCCTGATGAGGGGAATGACCTGACTCAGGCTGGCAGTGTCTGAACTGACTTCACGTGTGGCAATTTCAAAAGGTTGCAGAACCTTGCACAACGTTGAAATCATTCTCCACTGCGCTTGAGACAGGTACATTGCACCTCCTATATCGTGCTCAATTGTATAGGCTTGAATGGCCTTTTGCTGCTCCTCCAACCTCTGAAGCATATATAGGGTTGAATTCCACCTCGTTACCACTTCTTGCTTCAGATGATGGCAGGGCAGGTTCAGGCGTTTTTGGTGGTGCTCCAGTCTTCTGTACGTGGTGTCTGTACGCCGAAAGTGTCCCGCAATTCTTCTGGCCACGACAGCATCTCTTGCGCGCCCCTCTCGTTTTTAAAATAATTCTGCACCACCAAATTCAAGGTATGTGCAAAAAACATGGGACGTGCTGGAATTTGCCCATATTTAATGCACACACAATATTGCTGGCGTTGTCCGATGCCACAAATCCACAGGAGAGTCCAATTGGGGTAAGCCATTCCGCGATGATCTTCCTCAGTTGCCGTAAGAGGTTTTCAGCTGTGTGCGTATTCTGGAAACCGGTGATACAAAGCGTAGCCTGCCTAGGAAAGAGTTGGCGTTTGCGAGATGCTGCTACTGGGGTCGCCGCTGCTGTTCTTGCGGCGGGAGTCCATACACCTACCCAGTGGGCTGTCACAGTCATATAGTCCTGACCCTGCCCTGCTCCACTTGTCCACATGTCCGTGGTTAAGTGGACATTGGGTACAACTGCATTTTTTAGGACACTGGTGAGTCTTTTTCTGACGTCCGTGTACATTCTCGGTATCGCCTGCCTAGAGAAGTGGAACCTAGATGGTATTTGGTAACAGGGGCACACTACCTCAAGAAATTGTCTAGTTCCCTGTGAACTAACGGCGGATACCGGACGCACGTCTAACATCAACATAGTTGTCAAGGCCTGAGTTATCCGCTTTGCAACAGGATGACTGCTGTGATATTTCATCTTCCTCGCAAAGGACTGTTGGACAGTCAATTGCTTGGTGGAAGTAGTAAAAGTGGGCTTACGACTTCCCCTCTGGGATGACAAATGTTGTCCGCATTTCTGGTGAAATACTTCCACACCGAAGAGCTGATTTTTTTGGTATTTTCACCAGGCATGTCAATGGCCATATTCCTCCCACGGACAACAGGTGTCTCCCCGGGTGCCTGACTTAAACAAACCACCTCACCATCAGAATCCTCCTTGTCAATTTCCTCCCCAGCGCCAGCAACACCCATATCCTCCTCATCCTGGTGTACTTCAACACTGACATCTTCAATCTGACTATCAGGAACTGGACTGCGGGTGCTCCTTCCAGCACTTGCAGGGGGCGTGCAAATGGTGGAAGGCGCATGCTCTTCACGTCCAGTGTTGGGAAGGTCAGGCATCGCAACCGACACAATTGGACTCTCCTTGTGGATTTGGGATTTCGAAGAACGCACAGTTCTTTGCGGTGCTTTTGCCAGCTTGAGTCTTTTCATTTTTCTAGCGAGAGGCTGAGTGCTTCCATCCTCATGTGAAGCTGAACCACTAGCCATGAACATAGGCCAGGGCCTCAGCCGTTCCTTGCCACTCCGTGTGGTAAATGGCATATTGGCAAGTTTACGCTTCTCCTCCGACAATTTTATTTTAGATTTTGGAGTCCTTTTTTTTACTGATATTTGGTGTTTTGGATTTTACATGCTCTGTACTATGACATTGGGCATCGGCCTTGGCAGACGACGTTGCTGGCATTTCATCGTCTCGGCCATGACTAGTGGCAGCAGCTTCAGCACGAGGTGGAAGTGGATCTTGATCTTTCCCTAATTTTGGAACCTCAACATTTTTGTTCTCCATATTTTAATAGGCACAACTAAAAGGCACCTCAAGTAAACAATGGAGATGGATGGATACTAGTATACTTATGGATGGACGAGCGACTGCCGACACAGAGGTAGCTACAGCCGTGGACTACCGTACTGTGTCTGCTGCTAATATAGACTGGATGATAATGAGATGAAATTAATATATATATTATATATATAATATCACTAGTACTGCAGCCGGACAGGTATATATATTTATTATGTAATGACTGATGACGGACCTGCTGGACACTGGCCCTCATTCCGAGTCGTTCGCTCGTTAAATTTCTTCGCATCGCAGCGTTTTTCTGCTTAGTGCGCATGCGCAATGTTCGCACTGCGACTGCGCCAAGTAAATTTGCTATGAAGATAGTATTTTTACTCACGGCTTTTTCTTCGCTCCGGCGATCGTAGTGGGATTGACAGGAAATGGGTGTTACTGGGCGGAAACACGGCGTTTTATGGGCGTGTGGATAAAAACGCTACAGTTTCCGGAAAAAACGCAGGAGTGGCCGGAGAAACGGGGGAGTGTCTGGGCGAACGCTGGGTGTGTTTGTGACGTCAAACCAGGAACGACAAGCACTGAACTGATCGCAGATGCCGAGTAAGTCTGAAGCTACTCTGAAACTGCTAAGTAGTTTGTAATCGCAATATTGCGAATACTTCGTTCGCAATTTTAAGAAGCTAAGATACACTCCCAGTAGGCGGCGGCTTAGCGTGAGCAACTCTGCTAAATTCGCCTTGCGAGCGATCAACTCGGAATGAGGGCCACTGTCAGCTCAGCAGCACCGCAGACTGCTACAGTAAGCTACTATAGTAGTATGTATCAAGAAGAAAGAGAAAAAAAAAAAAAAACACGGGTAGGTGGTATACAATTATGGATGGACCAGCGACTGCCGACACAGAGGTAGCTACAGCCGTGGACTACCGTACTGTGTCTGCTGCTAATATAGACTGGATGATAATGAGATGAAATTAATATATATATTATATATATAATATCACTAGTACTGCAGCCGGACAGGTATATATATTTATTATGTAATGACTGATGACGGACCTGCTGGACACTGTCAGCTCAGCAGCACCGCAGACTGCTACAGTAAGCTACTATAGTAGTATGTATCAAGAAGAAAAAAAAAAAAAAAACACGGGTAGGTGGTATACAATTATATATATATTATATACAATTATATACATATATATATATGTATATACATTATATATATATATATATATATATATATATATATATATATATATATATATATATATATATATATATATTAAACTGGTGGTGATTAATTAAACTGGTGGTCAGGTCACTGGTCACACTATCAGCAACTTGCAAGTAGTACTCCTAAGCAGACAATCACAATATATACTGGTGGTCAGTGTGGTCACAATGGCAGTGTGGCACTCTGGCAGCAAAAGTGTGCACTGTACGTTAAAATATGTACTCCTGCTCTCAGACTAACTGCTCCCCACTGTCTCCCCCACAAGTCAGATATACACAGTCACACTATCACTTCAGCAAGTAACCTAACTAGTACTCCTCCTAATGCTCCCCAAAATTACTAAAATACTGTGTCTCTCTCTACTCTAGTCTCACTCTCTATAAACGGAGAGGACGCCAGCCACGTCCTCTCCCTATCAATCTCAATGCACGTGTGAAAATGGCGGCGACGCGCGGCTCCTTATATAGAATCCGAGCCTCGCGAGAATCCGACAGCGGGATGATGACGTTCGGGCGCGCTCGGGTTAACCGAGCAAGGCGGGAAGATCCGAGTCGCTCGGACCCGTGTAAAAAAAGCTGAAGTTCGGGCGGGTTCGGTTTCCGAGGAACCGAACCCGCTCATCTCTAAGCTAGTATCCAACTGTAACGTAAAACAGCAGCTGTCTAGTGCTGTTCTCCTTCTCTGCGGACGCTGCTCCTTTAGATGTAAATGAGTAGCATGACGTCACTCACTTTAGGAAGTGCAAACTGAGCTGGGACGGACTCCGTGTGCGGAGGATGGAGACATGTTTGAGCATGCGGGGGCCGACTTCCCGCCTGCCACATCTGATGTCTTAGACCCATCATCAGCGGTTCTGACAATACCCTATCAGTCCTCCTAGAAATTACCTGCAAGAGTTAAATCTGGGAGGCCAAGTGCATCAGTGGGGATGAATTGGCTCCAAACTGAAAAAAATTAAATATATTTAAAAAAACTAAAACAAAATAAAACAAAATAAAACCTTGAAACATCACATAAGTGGTTTCCATCAGGAGGCACGTAGGAAATGTGGTGGGGCAGAGGTCCTTTGAATAAGCTGTTAAGCAATAAAACAAAAATAGCTCTGCATAGTTGCAAAAAGAGATATTACACCGTGTGGAATAGATCTGCCAGACTGCTGGCAAGACCTCTAAAGCGCCAAGAGATTTAGGACATATATCCCTGCAATTACAGTCAACAGTGGTAATACTTAGGAACGGCCCAACCATTATGTCAGATACGCAGCCTTATAGAGCGCCACGCTGATGAGGGAGGAGTCACTGCCTTCATCATCCCCGGACTGCTAGTGCTAGCTGACCATAGTGCCGGCCCCTGGAAACCTGCAGCACATGGGGATCACCTTACACCTGTGCGGCTCCCACGATCCTCCTTTCCACTGAGTTCCAGGACGTCCTCGGCCTCAAAGGTCTATGATCACCTGCTGCATCACTTCACTGTTGACCCCCAGGGCCCAATGACCGCCTGGAGATGCCCGTCACCCTCGTTATCACCACCGGGCTACTTGCTCTGCCTGCTGCTGCATCCTCAGATGGGCTCACAGACAGCCTAAAGCATGCACCCCTGCCACTCTGCCTGCAAAGAGAGCACGGATCGCGGGGTAAGGTGAGCCGGGAGTCCGGAGAGAGAAAGCACTGGGACAGGGTAGCATGCTGCAGGCGCCATCTTGCTGCTGGTGAGAGCAGAGCCACCAGTACAGCCTAGTTTGCCACCTACTGCCTGCTTATGCGACTGGTTGCAAGTGTAATAGCGCCAGGCCTGGGAGGAAATTCCCAGGGCCCTATCCCACTGGGACGCCTTCCACTGCCGATTCTGCAGCTGGCTGCCAGCTACATTGCCTCCCCAGTCACCTACTATCTCCCTATCACCCCTGCCTCCGCAGTTACCTACTATCTCCTTGTCACCACTTCCTCCCCAGTCACCCACTTTCTCCCTTTCACCCCTGCTTCCCCTGTCACCTACTAGCTCCCTGTCACCCCTGCCTCCGCAGTAACCCACTTTCTCCCTGTTACCCACTTTATCCTTGTCACTGCTGCCTCCCCAGTCACCCACTATCTCCGTCACCCCTGCCTCGGCAGTCGCCTACTACAGTATCTCCCTGTCACCCCTGGCTCCCCAGTTACCTACTTTCTCCCTGTCACCCACTATCTCCTTGTCACCACTGCCTCCCCAGTCACCTACTATCTCCCTATCACCCCCGCCTCTGCAGTAACCCACTTTCTTCCTGTCAACCACTATCCCCATGTCACCACGGCCTCCACAGTCACCCACTTCTCCCTGTTACCCACTGTCTCCGCAGTAACCCACTATCTCCTTGTCACCACTGCCTCCCCAGTCACACACACTATCTCCCTGTCACCCCTGCCTCCGCAGTAATCCACTATCTCCCTGTCACCCCTGCCTCCCCTACTATCTCCCTGTCACCCCTGCCTCTACAGTCACCCACTTTCTCCCTGTCACCCACTGTCTCCTTGTCACCACTGCCTCCCCAGTCACACGCTATCTCCATCACCTACTATCTCCCTGTCACCCCTGCCTCCCCAATCACCCACTTTCTCCCTGTCACCCCTGCCTCCGCAGTAATCCACTATCTCCCTGAAACCCCTGCCTCCCCTACTATCTCCCTGTCACCCCTGCCTCTACAGTCACCCACTTTCTCCCTGTCACCCACTGTCTCCTTGTCACCACTGCCTCCCCAGTCACACGCTATCTCCATCACCTACTATCTCCCTGTCACCCCTGCCTCCCCAATCACCCACTTTCTCCCTGTCACCCCTGCCTCTGCACTCGCCTACTATCTCTCTGTCAAACCTGTCTACCCAGTTACCTACTTTCTCCCTGTCACCCACTAACTGCCTGTATCCTTAGGGGTACTATTATGTGGCCACGCCCCTTCCTTGTGAGACCACAACTCTTTTGCGGCGCACGCAGAGAGCACGCAACGTCCTTTTTAAAAGTTTATTCTATCAAGGGGCGCCAAAATCTATATTCGCTTACCAAAAAAATTAAGCTTGGGCCAGCACTGGGTGCACTATAAGTACCCCAGTAACTTTCATGTGGTGAACCGTCTTTGTTAGCATGGTTTAATTGCATAAACTGATTTTAAGATGGTGCACCACACGTACTATAGATGCCGAGGCTCAGGATCCTGACACCCACTTGGTAAGTATACTACCCCAAATCCCTAATCCTCTTTTCCAGCTTAACCCCGACCTCCACCCCCCGCCCACCCTGCAGCCTAACCCTAACCTTCCCTAATGGTGCCTAACCCTAACCCTCCCCACAGCCTAAACTTAATCCTCCCTTCCCCGCAGTCTAACCCTTACCCTCCCCGGTGGTGTCTAACCCTCACTCTCCGCAGCCTGAACCTAACCCTCCAGCCACCGCAACCTAGTGCTCCCCAGTGGTCTCTAACCCCCCTCCCCACAGCCTTAACCTAACCCTCCCATCCCCTCCTCCCACAGCCTAAACATAACCTCCCCCTCTCCCCGGTAGCCAGTCTTGAGTCACGGCAGACATTCATTTGGGATTCCTGCATTCGAGAACCCAGCGAAGGCATTTTGCTCCATGTTGGGATCCCGGCGTCTGTATTCCAAGCAGTGTTGGGTTCCGTATAGTCCATTAATCTGACCCACACAATTTTACAATGCTTTTGGTCACCTGTTGTAACCTCATTGATTTGCTAAATAAAATAGTGTTGTTGTATCCTTCTTATGTTGTCAAGTCATTGTGTCTGATGGGAAAAAAAATCACCAAGAGGCCTGCCTCTTTCATCACACCCTGATACTGGTCCTTGTAGTGGTATTACACTAGTCGAATTCACCTAGCTCCGCTTCAGATGGCGTTAGCAGCTGTAGCTATGGGTTACACTCCACGGGAAATACAATGAAAACCCTCCCTGGAAAGGGCATCTACCCGCGTGGTCAGTAGCGACAAAGAGAAATATACAAAAGGTGGAAACAGACACACAGTGGAGAGGTCACGCCCTCATTCAAAGTTGTTCGCTCGCTAGCTGCTTTTAGCAGCCGTGCAAACGCTATGCTGCCACACTCTGGGAGTGTATCTTAGCTTAGTAGAAGTGCGACCGAAAAGGATCGCAGCGCTGCTACAAAAAAAAAAAAAAAAATTGTGCAGTTTCAGAGTAGCTCCAGACCTACTCCTTCCTTGCGATCACTTCAGACTATTTAGTTCCTGTTTTGACGTCACAAACACGCCCTGCGTTCGGCCAGCCACTCCCTTGTTTCCCCAGCCACTCCTGCATTTCTACACACACTCCCCGAAAACGGTCAGTTACCACCCAGAAATACCCACTTCCTGTCAATCACTCAACGATCAGCAGTGCGACTGAAAAGCGTCGCTCGGCCTTGTGTGAAACTACATTGGCTTTTGTGAAAGTATGTTGCGCGTGCGCACTGCACAACCTATGGATGCGCAGAAGTGCCGATTTTTTTGACTGAACGCTGCGCTGCGAACGAAAACAGCTAGCGATCAACTCCGGATGACCCCCATTGTCTTCTGCACAGGCTGCAGGACGCACAGTAACAAGTCCCATCTATTGTAGAGGAAACTGGCGGGCGGGAGACGAAGGGAAGTGAAGGTGGGGTCAGGAACACACAAGTTAGGTAGTTAATGCACACCTGGTCCAGCTGCATCTACGAGACCACACTGAAATAGGCAATTGACCATACCCTTTGGTCGCGCAGAGTAGCCACAGGAGCTGAGATGCTGGCACCATGTTTTCAGTGTACAAGATTGCAGATATTTGCTGAGACACACCCCGAAAGCGGTCACGACACACCTGCTTTTTTGCCACCTCTTCCCGTTACCTCCCCGAACTGGTCCCTGACTGTCAATCAATTTGCGAATAATCCTCACTGCGAGAGATTTCACAAAGGCACATTGGTGCATGCATAGTCGGACGATAATCGCTCAGCTGCATAAATAGCGGCATTAGATACATCTCTACATCAGGCCTATACGACTCTAAATTGCATGTAATTGCCCCAAGTTGCAGCTGCTGACGCCGACGCATGCACAGTTTGTTAGGAATTGCGAGATCTGTGCGTTACTAGAATTGCACACAACACTCAATCAGGCCCTGAGTTTGTTTGATGGAACTGTATGACAAGCTCAAGACAAAGAGATTGCTTAATCCAGTGCCATTATTTCTTATAACAGGCTCAAATCTTACCAGCAGGGGCCTCACTTTCCTTGGGCTGGTCGCTAGGTGACGCTGAGGAGTCAACAACGGGATCTGAAAAAAGAACACAGAGTGGTCAGGCGTGCTATGGGACGTCCAGTTCTACACAAGTAACAGAATTATAGCTAACCGAGCAGTGTTCTTACCCTCTCCGGCTGTCGCCACATCACCGGCATCTGCTGTCACCTGACAGGCATCTGTTGGCTCACTAACATCTGTCACCACCTCAATGTTTACTGTTAGTGCCTCACTGGCATCTGGTGTCACCTCCTCAATGGCTACTGTCGTCGCCTCATTGGCATCTGGTGTCACCTCCTCAATGACTACTGTAGCCGGTTCACTGGCATCTAGTGTCACCTCACTAGCTTTTGTTGTTGGCTCACCGACATCTATTGCCGCCTCACTGGCTCCTGCCGTTGCCTCACTGGCATCTGGTGTTGCCTCACTGGTTCCTGTTGTCGGTTCACTGGCATCTTTCGGCACCTCACTGGTTCCTGTTGTCTCACTGACACCTGTTTCTGCCTTACTGGCATCTACCGGTGCCTCTTTACTGGCTCCCGTTGTTGCCTCACCAGCATCTGTTGCCTCCTCACTGGCTCCTGTCTTTGCTTCACTTGCTTCTGTTGTTGCCTTACTGGAATCTGTTGTTGAATCACTGGCTTTTGTCGTCACCTCATTGCCACCTGCTGCCACCTCAGGGGCGCCCTCATCTGGCTCTTTAGAGGTATCTGGCTTAAGATCTGTGTGTAGATGAAATGAACACCAAGCAGGTAAGTCAGAGGTTCCCAAACGGTGTGCCGTGGCTCCCTGGGGTGCCTCGGGACACTTGGAGGGGTGCCCTGGGTTGGTGGTCCAGGACCAATTCAAATTATTCATGGTCAATATAATAGGCAAAACCAGTACTGGCGGCTGCCAGTCATAAAATATGTGACCAATCAGAAGCAAATCCTGTCCCTCACCACACACCTGACCCTAAGGATGACCTATAAACGCCATCTATTTAATGTAATATTTCTTTCTAAATTTCTCAATAAGAAATTTTTGGCCTAGGGGTGCCGTGAAAAAAATTCTAATATTCTAGGGCGCCGTGATACAAAAAAGTTTGGGAACCACTGGGGTAAGTGAGATATCGGCATTTTATCAGTCTCGCTCAACTTCACATAAAACTTTGTGTTAGGACTTAATCAAATAAACTTCAGAAGTGAATAGATTGTGTTGTCATCACAATATACCACTTGTAATCGGAAGGCTAGTCCACCTGTCTGCTACCCTGTTGGTGAACTTATTCTTTCTGAAATCTCTCCGAATCTTGATCCCTCTCCAATTTTAGAATGAAATGTAATAGTCTGCGAGTTGTAGGCTGTACGGGACTTTGTGCAGGTATGCCCGTATTTTTAAAGCGGCAATCATTTATTTATTAACAGTTTCTTACATATTCCGTTGCGCTTTACAATTGGAACAACAGTAATAGAACAAAACTGGGTAAAAACAGACAGACATAGAGGTAGGAAGGCCCTGCTCGCATACTTACACTCTATAGGGAAATAGGCATTGGACGTAAAAGTGGGTGAAAACCTGGGATCCAGTGATCATCAAGCAGTATGGTTCAGCATTAAGACAGAGACTGACTCGTCCCATACAAAAATAAAGGTGTTGGATTTTAGGAAGGCTGATTTTGTAGGGATGGGAAAATGTGTAAGCGATTCTTTGGCAGAGTGGAGGAACTTGGAAACAGTGCAGGAGAGGTGGGAAACATTCAAATGTGCAATATTGAAGGCAACAGACCTTTGTATCAAAACTGTTAGGAAAAACACAAGGAAAAGGAAGCCAGTGTGGTTTGCAAAAGAAGTAGCAAATATTGTGAGAGCAAAAAAGATGGCTTTTAGGAAATATAAGCAGACACAAAATAATGAAGACAAAAATATATACAGGTTGAGTCTCCCTTATCCAAAATGCTTGGGACCAGAGGTATTTTGGATATGGGATTTTTCCGTATTTTGGAATAATTGCATATCATAATGAGATATCATGGTGATGGGACCTAAATCTAAGCACAGAATGCATTTATGTTTCATATACACCTTATACACACAGCCTGAAGGTAATTTTAGCCAATATTTTTTGTAACTTTGTGCATTAAACAAAGTGTGTCTACAGTCACACAATTCATTTATGTTTCATATACACCTTATACACAAAGCCTGAAGGTCATTTAATACAATATTTTTAATAACTGTGTATTAAACAAAGTTTGTGTACATTGAGCCATCATAAAACAAAGGTTTCACTATCTCACTCTCACTCAAAAAAGTCCGTATTTCGGAATATTCCGTATTTCGGAATATTTGGATATGGGATACTCAACCTGTATCTTGTTAGACAGAAGGAGACAAAGAAGGTAATCAGATGTGCAAAGGCACAAGCTGAGGAGAAAATGGCCCAGTCAGTGGGTAAAGGAGGCAAAACTTTTTTTGTAAGTGAAAAGAGAAAAACAAAAGGCGGAATTATAAAACTAAAGACGGACACTGGGAGTCTTGTTGAAGGAGACAATTTAATAGCAGATCATCTTAATGATTATTTTTGCTCAGTATTTACTACTGAAAGAGAGGGGAAGGGGCCACAGTTAAGTTGCAGGGATATTCAGGAAAATGAAACAAGTACATTTACAGAGGAGAAGGTCCTAACAGAACTCTCAAAGCTGAAAGTGGACAAATCTATGGGGCCAGATGGGATACATCCAAGGATACTAAAAGAACTTAAAGAGGTGCTGGTAGCACCATTGACAGAATTATTCAACCAGTCATTAGCTACAGGAGAAATTCCAGGGGACTGGAAAAGAGCAAACGTAGTCCCACTGCACAAAAGTGGAAGCAAGGAAGAGGCAAACAACTACAGACCAGTGAGTCTTACATCAGTAGTAGGGAAATTGATGGAAACACTCTTAAAAGAAAGAGTTGTAGATTATCTGAAATCCGGCAATTTACTGGATCCCAAACAGCATGGATTCACTGGGGGGAGATCATGTCAAACAAATCTTATTGACTTTTTTGATTGTGTGACTAAAGTGATGGATAAAGGTGGAGCCATGGATATAGCTTATCTAGACTTTAGTAAGGCTTTTGACACAGTTCCACATCGCAGACTGCTAAATAAACTTGAAAGTTTGGGATTGGATATTAGGATTATTGAATGGATAAGATCTTGGTTGAAGGATAGAAAACAGAGAGTTGTGGTAAATGGAGTGCATTCGCAAGAGGGAAATGTTACCAGTGGAATACCCCAGGGATCTGTACTTGGACCAGTGCTTTTTAATATCTTTATTGGTGACATTGCAAATGGCATTAAAGGGAAAGCATGCCTTTTTGCAGATGACACAAAGGTATGCAACAGGGTAGACACACCAGGTGGGGTAAAACAAATGATTGAGGATCTAGGTAGACTAGAGGAATGGTCAAGAGTCTGGCAATTACAGTTTAATGCCAAAAAATGCAAAATCATGCACTTGGGTCTCAAAAATCCTAAAGCTAAATACAGTATTAATGGCACTATACTGGAAACTACTGAGGAGGAAAGGGATCTAGGAGTCACTATTTCAGATGACTTAAAAGCAGGTAAGCAATGTAACAAGGCAATGAGGAAGGCTAGTAAGATGCTTGGCTGCATTGGGAGAGGAATCAGCAGCAGAAAGAAAGAAGTAATAATGCCACTGTATAGGTCATTGGTACGGCCTCATCTAGAATACTGTATTCAGTTCTGGAGGCCATATCTTCAAAAGGATATTAATACATTAGAAACTGTACAAACGAGGGCAACTAAAATGGTGCATGGCCTACATCACAAAACATACCCAGAAAGACTAAGAAATCTCAATATGTATAGTTTGGAGCAGAGAAGAGAAAGGGGGGACATGATAGAAACTTTCAAATATATGAAGGGTTTTAACAAAGTCCAGGAGGGAAACATTCTCCAAATGAAGAGAAGCAATAGGACACGAGGACATGCACTGAGACTGGAGGGGGGGGGGTTCAGGGGAAATTTGCGGAAAAATTATTTCACAGAAAGGGTAGTGGACAAGTGGAATAGCCTCCCATCAGAGGTGGTAGAGGCTAAGACAGTAGAGCAATTTAAACATGCATGGGATAGACATAAGGATATCCTTACAAAGAAATAAGGATCAAATAAGGTTAGTGATAAAAAATAATATAAAAAATAAAATAAAAATAAGGGGCAGACTAGATGGGCCAAGTGGTTCTTATCTGCCGACAAATTCTATAGATGCTACCTATTGCATAATGGTCCGCCATATTGCAAAGGTTATTAATGGGCTGTATGATATGGTCACATAGCAATGTTGGCCAAGGGTGGTCAGGAGGGTGTGAAAGTGAAGAAAGATAAAATATGAGCGATTATGTGTGGACTGTACAGAGGGGATATAAGATAGGGAGGCATTGAAGATTATGTAGGTGGATCTGGAATTTGATAAGTTTGTCTGGAGAGGGGAGTTTTTATGGAACGATTGAAGGTTTGGAGACTAGAGGTAAGTCCTATTATGTGTGGGAGGGCATTCCACAGAGTGGGCGCAGCCTGGATAAAGTCTTGTAATTTTAAATGGGAGCAAGTAATGAGTGTGGATGAGAGACGTAAATCTTGTGCAGAGTGGAGAGGTCAGGTAGGGAGATATTTTGAGATAAGTGAAGAGATGTATGTTGGTGCAGTTTGGTTAATTGCCTTGTATGTAGGTAAAAGGATTTTATATTTAATACGGTAGAGTTCCGGTAACCAATGGAGGGACTGACAGAGTGGATCCGCATATCATGAATGTCTAACGATGAAAATGAGCCTTGCAACCGCATTCAAAATAGAGTGTAGTGGTGAGAGCCTATTTTTGAGAAGACCAGTCAGAAGATTATTACAATAATCAATGCGGGAGATAATGAGTGCATGGATTACAGTTTTTGATGTGTCTTATGTAAAATAAGTCGTATTAATGATATGTTTCTTAGATGTTTGTAACATGATTTTGAGACAGATTGAATGTGGGGACAAGCTCAGAAAGCCCAGCGTAGCATACCAGTGAAAAAACTATAGTGTTAATATAGTGTCTCTATAGCTTTGGCTTCCTAAATACTAATTTATTAACACTATAGTTTTTTTCACTGGTATGCTACGCTGGGTTTTCTGGCTTATGCTGGTGTTTTGGGGTGCCACACCCTGCACCTAGATATAGCGCTAGGGCCCCAAAATATACAGAGACGCCTTGATGCGGCTTTGGGGCTTAACCACACATTTGCGCAAATATGTATAACGAAAATCTCTGAATTCTATTATGTGGGATTTATATCTGGTTACTGTTATCATTCAGGGTGCTTGGGGAAACCAAATGCCTTTTTTTTCTATGTAGTATGTGCGCCAGGTCAAACCCGTAAGCAAAGTGATAGTGGCAGCTATGCTCTTGCACATAGCCCTTGAACAAGACAGCACATTTTCAGAAGCTCTGTCCTGGCACCCCACTTTACTAGTGGTCATTTTCATAGACTCATTGCGAGTTGAGGCGTATTTATTATTATAATAATAGCAGTTTGATGATCAATACACTCCTTAGTCTTTCCTGATACATTTTGGGATATACACCATATCAGTGACCATTGTTCTGTAATTGGTGTTCTTCTGGAGATATGGCCTCCAGGACCGAGGACAGTGATCCAGTTGGTGTCTCACCAACAGCCTCACCACCTCTATCTCTGCTGCTAGAGCCTCTCCCTACCACGTAACAGGTTCCAGATAATATGGCGACCCCATATGGTCAACATGCATTTAGTCGACAGGTGCAAAAAGTCGACACGTTTTCTTTTCTTTCTTTTCCTGAAACTGTAGTTGCCACTCTTTTGACCATTCATCAAATCTACATAATCATCTATCATTTGGTCCTCCCCGGGGGGTGTCATCCCTGTCGCACATATTCGTGTCACCTGCACAAGGTAGGGTTTTATCTTTACTACCACTAGTAATATCACCAATAAGTGCAGATCCTTGAGCTTCTAATCTAGACTGTAAATACTCCTGTAAATGCTCTCCATTTACTACAACTTTCTGCCACAGTATCTGTCCTCTTACCCAACATCTTATTGATTCAGCCACCATATTAGTCTTCTGTGTGGGACAGGGAGAAAGGCCTTACTAAACTTGGGAGGTTCTACATCTACCACTCCACCTTGACCTTTAATCTTAGTGTCATGATTGGCTTTGTCTGTGGAACCGGACAGGAGTATTTGGCTGGATTGGGATCTAGGGCGAGAGGCTGAAAGTTGGAAGGTCTACCGTACAATAATTCCTGCTCACGGGTAAAGAACAAGAATAGATGGTGTTTGGGTGAGCAAACTGGTGAGCAAGATGTGGCTGCTGGAGGCACTGATGGAACAGCCGGAGTCTTGACGGAACCAGTGGATAGATACTGAGCCCACAGATACAGGCAGATAGCGTCTGACAGCTGAAGTCACTGGAATGATGCAGTACCCGAAATGGAGACAGACTGGATGTGTAATAAGTGAGGATGCTGACTGGTACGTGGGAATTCACTGACACGGTACAGAGGTGCTGAGTCTAATGTGCCGGTGATCTTGAGTAGGTTGCGGTTCTCTGACCATGTTTCCTAGTACTAGTGCCAGAAAAATGCAGATGGAATGAGATAGCAGAAACCAGGATAGTATTAGATGCCAGAACACCATGATGAAACAAGAATAATAGGAGCACCATAAAGGAATTGATGGTACTAGTTATCAGACTGGAACCAATGGTGCAAGATATCAGACTAGAACCAATGGTGCAAGATATCAGATGAGAGCCAATAGAGAGCCAGGAGTGCAGCAGAAAGGTAATCTGCACTTGGTTTCACTAGGAAAGACAAGAATCTGTAGGCGCTCCCTAGCACACAGCTAGTCTGTGGACAACATTGTACTGGCTCTCAAAAATACTCTTTATACCCCTGGCTGATCAGGGATAGGCTGCGGGCGTCTGTTGACCGCTGTCATGACTGTAGTTTTGTGAACCCGGTGTGTTTGTGAAGTGCATGCGGGTAACTGGAGGACTGCGTGTATATTGGCTGGTCTGTGGGAATAAGTGAGATGAAGAGCTCAAGGAAGACTATGGATGATGAAGTAGGTACAAAAAGTTAGAGTTAATGGAGTAACGATAATTCACAGAGGCTGAGGTTACCCCAATGACTGAACTGAAGAATGGAGATAATTGTAAAACGATGCTGTAGCACTCTGTATGAAGAACAATGACTGTGACTTTAAGATGAGACTGAAGAATACTGTAACTGTGTCTTTAAGACGAGACTGAAGAATACTGCAGCTGTGTCTTTAAGACGAGACTGATACTGGATATATCTGGTAACACAACTGTAATCCGGACTGGGTAGCAAAAGAGCAGAGTTTTACAGGAACTAAGGTAATAGTGTTACCTCTCAGGTAGCTCAGCTACTATGCTCACACTGAGCTGTGTGACTCATGGAACTGGCAGCTTCTGTAACACAAGTCTCTTTACTTATACTTCCTGATCCTTGGTGATTGGTGAACAGGGTCAGGTGATTCAGGGAGTCTCAGGCTGGCACAGGATTGGCTAGCTCATGGTCAGGTGATCTGACCCTGTCATTCCAATACTCCAGGTTAGGCTCTGATGTGGAGTGAGGCCTAGCAGGCCAGAAAAACACTGAAGCCTACACTCCTAAAATGAGCAGTGGATGCTGGCTTTAAGGCCTAAACACCAGAGAGTTGAGCACAGTGGAGAATGTATCTGGTGACCACTGGAGTCAGAGAGGCATATAGTATAATGACAACAATGATTGCTGTGTTGGCACAGCATAGAGAGACTTGCTGAATTCAGTATTCACACAGAAGGTCAATCAACACAGGTGCCGCTCGTTAATTCTCACCTTCCAGGCAGAGAACTCAGCACTCAGGGAACTTATGGCACTGACAAGCTGCTTATCCCAGTGAGCAGAAAAGATGCAGGATCCAGGACAGATGGTAGAGGTAAGTCACCAAACATGAGAAATACAGTCATGTTCATGACAGTACTCCCCTCTTCAAGGGTGGACTCCTGACACCCATCATGAAACCTAGAGGAATTTGAAGAATAACTTGCACACAAAGATTCAGAAAAGTGGAAAACAGAGGGACTTTAAACAAAACTCAAGCTGGATTCCTTAGAAGTCTTCCCGATCAACTTCTGAACAGGTAGACCACCCATTATTGACAAAACTGGAATTGCCTTCATCTGAAAGGACTAAGGAATAAACTGTAGAAAGCTCCTTTACTGGATTTGAAGTGCGAGAAGATTGGGCTTTCGAAGCTAGCACTCCACTGAGGCTTAAATTACATCTTGCTCTATAGCGGGGTCCTTTCATACAGAGACCTGTAGACCTTTTTAGTAGTTCTGGAACCTCCTCATGCATCAAAACATAACTGTGAACTACAGGATCTCCCATAACATAAACAGAGTCGTCAACATATTCACTTTCAGAGTCAGAGTCCAAGGTGAGCATGGGTATCTTTTCGTTAGGAGTAACGACATCGGAGGCATACAATGATTCAGTGAACTTGGAGCTACACGAGGAATCTGGAGTAGAGTCAAAGGAAACAAAACCAATCCTTAAATTAGTAGCTTGTTGTCTCTGAACTGTCTCTGAGGCATTCCAGTTCCTGTAATTCCTGAAATCTTTGATGCATTGATCCAACAAGGCTTGTTCTTGCTTAGAAAGTGATGGATCAGAAAACGGAGCATTGGATGAATGTTCTGAAGAATGGGTGTAGGATGAAATTGGACTCAAGGTAACAGATGCCATTGAAACAACCTTAGACTGAGGTGCACATTCTGACTTTAAGTTAATAGCCTTGGTATTTTTATTGACTTTAGATGCTACAGCAGAATTATCCTGACATCGATGAGAAGAAATATTAGTTTCCTGCGTAGCTGTGTACTCAGAGCTTGAAGATGAGGGAACAGAATCAGAGACAGACCGAAGTCTAATTTTAGAACTAGGTGGTGGAAGTCCTTTACTGGGACAAACTGACAAAAGTTCTTTACTCGGACCAATGCATGGAACCGGTTTGAGCCCAGAGGAGCTTCAACAGACTGAAACTGGAGAAGTCTTTGGATGGACAAGTAGGACCGTATTGGATCTGAGGATACTTGAATCAGCTGGAACCAAAGGAGACTGACCAGGCTGGTCCTGGAGTATGGCTGGACCGCCTGTACCCGGAATGGACTGACCAGGCTGGACCTGGAGTATAGCTGGACCGGCTGGAACCAGGGGAGACTGAACTGGACATATGGACGAGACCAGATTGAGTCCGGATGAACTTGAACTGGCTGAGACCAGCAGAGTCTTCGGATTGACAGATAGGACCGGATTATATCCAAAGATGCATGAATCGGCTGAAACCGAAGGAGGCTGAACCGGACATATGGATGAGACCAGATTGAGTCCGGATGAACTTGAACTGGCTGGTACCAGAGGAATCCCTGGACCCACGGACAGAACCGAATTGAGTCCAGAGAAATTAGAATCGGTTGGGACCGAAGAAGGCAGATTCCGGCTGCAACCAGAGTGAGTAGAATCCAAGTGTTCAGATAGACGATCCTGGACCCGAACCATGCTGCATGCCAACATGGTGGTGCTCTCTGAAGATGAAAAACAGAAGTTCATAACTGCATCTGTAGCACAAAGATTTCCATCTGGGAACTTGGCTCTGGATACTTCCCTTGGGGCTGAAACTCTGGTGACCCCTCCTGGGGTTGATGAATCAGACACCTCTCTCAGGGTTATTTCCAGCATCCCTCCTGGGGTTGACAGATCAGAAACTCCTTTTTGAGAAGAATACTCATATGCCCCTACTAGAGTTTGAACATTACCCCTCCTGGAGTCAGGAAAGCAAATTACTCCTCAGATGCTGCAGAGTCTAACACCCTTTCTGATGCTGAAAGTTCGGATGCCCCAAATGCCCCTCCTTGGGCTGCAGAAACAGATGCCCCTCCTTGGGCTGCTGAAACAGATGCCCCTCCTTGGGCTGCTGAAACAGATGCCCCTCTTTGGGCTGCTGAAACAGACGCCCCTCCTTGGGCTGCTGAAACAGACGCCCCTCCTTGGGCTGCTGAAACAGATGCCCCTCCTTGGGCTGCTGAAACAGACGCCTCTGTGACTTTAAGTGGCTTGAACATTCTTTTCTGGACACTCAAATTGGGATAGGGTTTTTTAATCACAGGTCCCCAGTCAAAAATTTGAGTCTCTTTTTGATAAGCCATCTTGACACCCCTATCAGCAGTAGCAGGATAAGCTACTAAAGATGACTTGCAGACAGGAGCGCTAAAATACTGAGATTTATCACCATTTCCTGGCTTGCAAAGAAGGCAATCCTTAACAAAATGACTGGAATATCCACAGTAAAGACAGAGGTGTAGATCCCTACACTGCTAATGTTCAGCTTTAGAGAGCTTGGGCCATGGATAGCTCTGATGAACAACTTTTCCTTGCACAGAGGAAGAGACTTTAGTAACTGGATGAGACAAAACAGGCTCAACTAAGTCAGTGGTATACCTGAGGAGTTCAGGCATCCCAGAAAGGATACTAGTCAAAAGTTCTTGTAACAGTATTAACATCTGGTAGAGAATCCACAGTTGGTCAGGAGTCTGAATACAGAGAGTCTGAGAATATCTAGAGGAGTTCCACTGCAGAGACTGAGTCAACTCCAAACCCTTCAAACGTCCTGCAATATTGCTTAGGAGGTTCTGCGTCAGACAAACACTTTTGGCCGGATCCATGTGGCCAGTTCTTACTGTCATGACTGTAGTTTTGTGAACCTGGTGTGTATGTGAGGTCCATTCGGGTAACTGGAGGACTGTGTGAGTATTGGCTGGTCTGTGGGTTCAGTGAGATGAAGAGCTCAAGGAAGACTCTGGACGATGAAGTAGGTACAAAAGTTAGAGTTAATGGAGTAACGATAATTCACAGAGGCTGAGGTTACCCCAATGACTGAACTGAAGAATGGAGTTAATTGTAAAATGATGATGTAGCACTCTGTATGAAGAACAATGGCTGTGGTTGTAACTTTAAGACGAGGCTGAAGAAGAACTGAAGACTGTGACTTTAAGACGAGACTGAAGAATACTGCAGCTGTGTCTTTAAGACTAAACTGAAGAATACTGTGACTGTGTCTTTAAGACGAGACTGAAGAATACTGCGGCTGTGTCTTTAAGATGAGACTGAGACTGGATATATCTGGTAACACAACTGTAATCCGGTCTGGGTAGCTAAAGAGCAGAGTTTTACAGGAACTAAGGTAATAGTGTGACCTCTTAGGGAGCTCAGCTACTAAGCTTACACTGAGCTGTGTGACTCAAGGAACTGGCAGCTTCTGTAAGACAAGTCTCTTTACTTATACTTCCTGGTCCTTGGTGATTGGTGAACAGGGTCAGGTGATTCAAGGAGTCTCAGGCTGGCATGGGATTGGATAGCTCGTGGTCAGGTGATCTGACCCTGTCATGTCAATACTACAGGTTAGGCTCTGATGTGGAGTGAGGCCTAGAAGGCCAGAAAAACACTGAAGCCTAAACTCCTAAAATGAGCAGTGGATGTTGGCTTTTAGGCCCAAACACCAGAGAGCTGAGCACAGTGGAGAATGTATCTGGTGACCACTGGAGTCAGAGAGGCATATAGTATAATGACAACAATGATTGCCGTGTTGGCACAGCATAGAGAGACTTGCTGAATTCAGTAATCACACAGAAGGTTAATCAACACAGGTGCCGCTCGTTAACTCTCACCTTCCAGGCAAAGAACTCAGCACTCAGGAAACTCATGGTTCTGGCAAACTGCTTATCCCAGTGAGCAGAAAAGATGCAGGCTCCAGGACAGATGGCAGAAGTAAGTCACCAAACATGAGAAATACGGTCAGGTTCATGACAACCGCATACTGGTCTCCCATTGGAGTTTGGGCAATCACCTGACTGGACCAACATGGTGGTGACCAGCAATTGGAGATGGAGGGAAAACTCATGGGATACACATAGGGATACTGGGGTGCACCCTGGGCAGCAGCAGGCTCTAAGGGACTGATAGCATTGCTGCAATCGGGAATTTGCAAATGCACAGAAGAACTCTCAGGTGCATAATCAGCCTGTAGGGAGATTTAGCAATTAGTGTCTCAGTCCCATACCTAAACTGAATGTGTTGCAGTTTGTATGCTGATAAGACTTCTTAGACCAGAAACTCAGCCAAGCAGGATATCCTGACCTGCAAGATATGGACAGATGCGACATGCTTGCTGAGGAGCCGGAATCAGGAATGGGGTGACAGGTGAGTCATACCTCCCAACATGACACTCTCCAGGAGGGACAGAATGCTCTGCTCCAGGACTTCCCTCTTAAATTGTGATTGTCATCGTCTGTGGTAAAACACCTTCCTTAGCCATTAACCTGTTCAAAACAGGTGCCGGCAATCATAAATTAAGAGAAAAGTCCAGAAGCAGAGCATTGTGTCCCTCCTGGAGTGGGTCATGTTGGGAGTTATGGTGAGTAACCCAGCGGCAGCAGAAACTGGGATGTTTTGCGACAGAAAGGGACCTCAGGGAATGATACACAAGACCATACAGCCGCATGGCTCTGTGATCCTTTGCATGGTTCCACCTAGGGAATTTTCTTTTATCTCTGAATAAATTATTTGGTGTTGTTGATAGTTTATTCCTTGCTTTGTAGCTGGTGGTTATTTTCCCTTAAAGTTCCTGCTGTATTTGCAAATACTGTACCTACTAACGTGCCCTAAAGCGCTCTATAGTTGCAATGTAAGGCAGCGTCACCAGCTTAGCAGAGATTAGTTTCCCTTGACCTCACTCCTTGACTTGGCTCTAAGGCAAAGACTTTTAGGCAATGCCTGTCTCAGCACACATGGATGCCTGTTTCCTTCTCACATGGAGCTGGAACTACAGCACAAGCTCATGTCACTTGCACTTGCTCCAGATGTCCCCCAGAAGCAGAGGATCAGTCTAAAGAATTAGACCCTTCCTAGGAACAGTCCAACAAGTCTCTTCCATGGGTGCAGGGAGTGTGTCAGACTTACCAGGTGTGGACTGGGCATCGTTCTCTGGCACTGGAATATCAGGTGAAACAATGGCACCGTCCTCGGGCCTCGGACAGATGGCAACTGTTGACACACAAAATTATGCAATTTTTATACTTTTACATATTTAGGGAGACATTTGGGCTGATACTGTACGGGGTCTGAATGGCCCCTCTGCTTCTCATAATAGGCCCTTGAACATCTTCAGCCCCAGACACAAGAGGCCCTTAATCCAGCCCTGCATGACCTCACCCCTTGACTTGGCTCTAAGGCAAAGACTTTTAGGCAATGCCTGTCTCAGCACACATGGATGCCTGTTACCTTCTCACATGGAGCTGGAACAACAGCACAAGCTTACGTCAATTGCACTTGCTCCTCTCGAGATGTCCCCACAGAAGCAGAGGATCAGGCTAAGGAATTGGGCCTTTCCTAGGAACACAGTCCAACAAGTCTCTTCCATGGGTGCAGGGAGTGTGTCAGACTTACCAGGTGTGGACTGGGCATCGTTCTCCGGCACTGGAATATAAGGATGAACAACGGTGCCGTCCTCGGGCCTCGGACAGATGGCAACTGTCAACACACAAAATTATGCAATTTTTAGACTTTTACATATTTAGGGAGACAATTGGGCTGATAGTGTATGGAGTCTGCATGGCACTGGCCACGTCCCCTCTAATTCTCATAATAGGCCCTTGAACATCTTCAGCCCCAGACACATGAGGCCCTTAATCCAGCCCTGCATGACCTCACCCCTTGACTTGGCTCTAAGGCAATGACTTTTAGGCAATGCCTGTCTCAGCACACATGTATGCCTGTTACCTTCTCACATGGAGCTGGAACTACAGCACAAGCTTACGTCAATTGCACTTGCTCCTCTCGAGATGTCCCCACAGAAGCAGGGGATCAGGCTAAGGAATTGGACCCTTCCTAGGAACACAGTCCAAGAAGTCTCTTCCATGGGTGCAGGGAGTGTGTCAGACTTACCAGGTGTGGACTGGGCATCGTTCTCCGGCACTGGAACATCAGGTGGAACAATGGTACAGTCCTCTGGCCTCGGACAGATGGCAACTGTCGACACACAAAATGATGCAATTTTTATACTTTTACATATTTAGGGAGACATTGGGGCTGATAGTGTACGAGGTCTGCATGGCCCCTCTGCTTCTCATTATAGGCCCTTGAACATCTTCAGTCCCAGGCCCATGAGGTCCTTAATCCAGCCCTGCATGACCTCACCCCTTGACTTGGCTCTAAGGCAATGACTTTTAGGCAATGCCTGTCTCAGCACACATGTATGCCTGTTACCTTCTTACATGGACCTGGAACTACAGCACAAGCTTACGTCACTTACATGTGCTCCTCTACAGATGTCCCCACAGAAGCAGAGGACCAGGCTAAGGAATTGGGCCTTTCCTAGGAACACAGTCCAACAAGTCTCTTCCATGGGTGCAGGGAGTGTGTCAGACTTACCAGGTGTGGACTGGCTGTCGTTCTCCGGCACTGGAGTATCAGGTAAAACAACGGTACTGTCCTCGGGCCTCGGACAGATGGCAACTGTCAACACACAAACTGATGCAATTTTTAGACTTTTACATATTTAGGGAGACATTTGGGCTGATAGTGTACGGGGTCTGCATGTCACTGGCCACACCCCCTCTGCTTCTCATAATAGGCCCTTGAACATCTTCAGCCCCAGACACATGAGGCCCTTAATCCAACCCTGCATGACCTCACCCCTTGACTTGGCTCTAAGGCAATGACTTTTAGGCAATGCCTGTCTCAGCACACATGGATGCCTGTTACCTTCTCACGTGGACCTGGAACTACAGCACAAGCTTACGTCACTTGCACGTGTTCCTCTACAGATGTCCCCACAGAAGCAGAGGATCAGGCTAAGGTATTGGACCCTTCTTAGGATCACAGTCCAACAAGTCTCTTCCATGGGTGCAGGGAGTGTGTCAGACTTACCAGGTGTGGACAGGGCATCGTTCTCTGGCACTGGAATATCAGTTGGAACAACAGTACCGTCCTCGGGCCTCGGACAGATGGCAACTGTCGACACACAAAATGATGCAATTTTTAGACTTTTACATATTTAGGGAGACATTTGGGTTGATAGCGTATGGGGTCTGCATGGCACTGGCCACATCCCCTCTAATTCTCATAATAGGCCCTTGAACATCTTCAGCCCCAGACACATGAGGCCCTTAATCCAGCCCTGCATGACCTCACCCCTTGACTTGGCTCTAAGGCAATGACTTTTAGGCAATGCCTGTCTCAGCACACATGTATTCCTGTTACCTTCTCACATGGATCTGGAACTACAGCACAAGCTTACGTCAATTGCACTTGCTCCTCTCCAGATGTCCCCACAGAAGCAGAGGATCAGGCTAAGGAATTGGGCCTTTCCTAGGAACACAGTCCAACAAGTGTCTTCCATGGGTGCAGGGAGTGTGTCAGACTTACCAGGTGTGGACTGGGCATCGTTCTCCGGCACTGGAATATCAGGTGGAACAACGGTACAGTCCTCTGGCCTCGGACAGATGGCAACTGTCGACACACAAAATGATGCAATTTTTATACTTTTACATATTTAGGGAGACATTGGGGCTGATAGTGTACGAGGTCTGCATGGCCCCTCTGCTTCTCATTATAGGCCCTTGAACATCTTCTGCCCCAGGCCCATGAGGTCCTTAATCCAGCCCTTCATGACCTCACCCCTTGACTTGGCTCTAAGGCAATGACTTTTAGGCAATGCCTGTCTCAGCACACATGGATGCCTGTTACCTTCTCATGTGGCCCTAGGACTGACTACAGCACAAGTTTATGTCACTTGCACGTGTTCCTCTACAGATGTCCCCACAGAAGCAGAGGATCAGGCTAAGGAATTGGGCCTTTCCTAGGAACACAGTCCAACAAGTCTCTTCCATGGGTGCAGGGAGTGTGTCAGACTTACCAGGTGTGGACTGGATGTCGTTCTCCGGCACTGGAGTATCAGGTAAAAAAACGGTACTGTCCTCGGGCCTCGGACAGATGGCAACTGTCAACACACAAACTGATGCAATTTTTAGACTTTTACATATTTAGGGAGACATTTGGGCTGATAGTGTACGGGGTCTGCATGTCACTGGCTACACCCCCTCTGCTTCTCATAATAGGCCCTTGAACATCTTCAGCCCCAGACACATGAGGCCCTTAATCCAACCCTGCATGACCTCACCCCTTGACTTGGCTCTAAGGCAATGACTTTTAGGCAATGCCTGTCTCAGCACACATGGATGCCTGTTACCTTCTCACGTGGACCTAGGATTACAGCACAAGCTTATGTCACTTGCACGTGTTCCTCTACAGATGTCCCCACAGAAGCAGAGGATCAGGCTAAGGTATTGGACCCTTCCTAGGAACACAGTCCAACAAGTCTCTTACATGGGTGCAGGGAGTGTGTCAGACTTACCAGGTGTGGACAGGGCATCGTTCTCTGGCACTGGAATATCAGTTGGAACAACAGTGCTGTCCTCGGGCCTCGGACAGATGGCAACTGTCGACACACAAAATTATGCCATTTTTAGACTTTTACATATTTAGGGAGACATTGGGGCTGATAGTGTACGGGGTCTGCTACTCATTATAGGCCCTTGAACATCTTCAGCCCCAGGCTCATGAGGTCCTTAATCCAGCCCTTCATGACCTCGCCCCTTGGCTCTAAGGCAATGACTTTTAGGCAGTGCCTGTCCCAGCACACATGGATGCCTGTTACCTTCTTACAGGGACCTGGAACTACAGCACAAGCTTACATCACTCGCATGTGCTCCTCTCCAGATGTCCCCACAGCAACAGAAGATCAGGCTAAGGAATTGGGCCCTTACTAGGATCACAGTCCAAGAAGTCTCTTCCATGGGTGCAGGGAGTGTGTCAGACTTACCAGGTGTGGACTGGCTGTCGTTCTCTGGCACTGGAATATCAAGTGGAACAGCGGTACTCTCCTCTGGCCTTGGACAGATGGCAACTGTTGGCACACAAAATAAATAAAGTGATTTTTCATCTATATATTATAGTATAAGGGATACAGTTAATTTGCCCCCTGCCAGGAGCCTGACCTCTGGGATCCCATACCAATCCCTAGTATAAATGTAAAAACACTGTGCTCTGACAAATCTACCAGCCTACGCACTGGAGCACACTTCACACGTATCATAGGGGGGAATTCAATTCTGTATGATGGACACAAACTGCTTCCATAACTGTGTCATCAGTATACTTGATAATGGTTTCCGGCACCCCATAGATTTGTGCAGGAAAGTTATTTATTCTAACATAAGAGGTGGCAATGTGTGTACATGGTGGTGACATCTCTAGTTATGGAACTCCTCCCATAGAACCCATATTGGAGCTATGAACAACCATAAGTACTATATACTGCACCAGCGAGCAATTCCCATCCTTCACACTGCCGCTCATCTAAAATGCAAAACTGGCCATTGATTTCCTGTCTCCACCCAGTCGCTTGTGCCCAGGAACCCTACTTCCAGCCACGGCCAACTTTCCCACCTTGCCATAATTTCTCTGTTCTCTAGTGTGTGGCTGTTGCTCATAATACAAAGAACTGTACTGATATTAATAGATCAGTATGAGCCCATTACTAATGCGGTTATCAGGAGAGGTATTATAGTCCGAAAAATGAAGACCAAGAGCTTACTTGCCGGCTGATCACCGCTCTCCGCCTTCACATCCGACATGTTTCCAGTGGATCTGCAAGAAAAAACATTTATTGCACCTGATCAAGGTGAGAAAAATCAACTGCGGCCCAAACTCTATGTCTAAACCTCAATCACACCAAATCCTTATAATGGCCAATCCTGCCCAGTTACCCCATACATGCCAGCAATGTGCAAATGAGAATGGTCAGAAAAGCGAGTCCTTAGGTGTCAATGGTCTGATATACCTCAATAAATTTTGGTGGAAACTGCGGATGTGCATCCAGTAGTAATATGACGGCCGCAGCAGAGGGCTTCCACTCATAGGCGGAACTAGACATTTGGCGATAGTTGGTCCCAAGCTCCAAACCCCTTGTCTGAATTTGTGTTACCTTGCCACACTGTCTTGTGATTATTAGCATGGCAACAACATTTTCTAGCTTCTTCTCTATTCTCGGGCCATGTTTTCTAATGCTTCTTTTTTTTCAACCTGATTTTTTCTTTAATTAAGCTCAACATCAAACATCATTGTAGCAGCCACAGTACCTATTATGCCATGCAAATCTACAGTAAGTGCCTACAATTCAAATTAAACTTTGAGGAATTAAGTTGCTACCAGTTCATATTATGCAAACTACAGAGGCTCCACTTAACATTATGCCTTATTATTATCCATTTTTTATATGCCACAAAGGGATCCACAGCTCCCAATACAGAGTACATAGACGAATAAGCAAGACAATAAAAAGAGTGACTTACAATTCAAGACAATATAGGACAAGTACAGGGTATTTAAACATAGCTGCATCAGCAGACGACACTGAAATAATTATCAGGGTGGAAGATAACTGAGGGATTTGGTGCTGTCGAAGGGAGTATTGAATAGAAGATAGGTTGGGTAAGAGAAAGAAAAGCACATGAGGGAAGAGGGCCCTGCTTGTGAAAGCTTACATTCTAAAGGGGATGGGCAGACAGGTGTGACACAGATGAGGTAGACTGTAAGCAGGGGACAGAGGGTTACGATGAGAGATGACTAGGTTTGATGAAGAAGTGGGTCTTGAAAGCCCATTTGACGTTTTGTAGAGAGGTGGAGAGTCTGAGGGGGAGAGGTAGAGAATTTCAGAGTAAGGGAGTAGCACGTGAAAAATCTTCGTGGTGGGAGGAAGTAATCAGTTGGCAGGAGAGTCGGCGTGCATTAGCAGAGCGAAGAGGACGGGTGGGAGTGTAAGGGGAGATAAGGTCAGATGTAAATGGGTGAGGAGTGAGTGAGGCTTTTTAAGTGAGTGTGAGAAGCTTGAATTGGAAACTGCAGGGGAAGGGGATCCAGTGAAGGGCTTGAAAGAGATGGGAGGTGGCTGTAGTATGTTTGGTGAGAAGATGAGCTGGACAGCAGCATTGAAGATATATTGGAGAGGAGAGAGGCATTTTTCAGGGATGCCAGATAAGATTACAGTAGTCCAGTCTGGAGATGACCAGTGAGTAGATAAGTGTCTTAGTGGCATCCTGGGTGAGAAAGGGTCTGATCCTAGAAATGTTTTTGAGATGAAAAGGTTTGTGAGAGGTGCTGAATGTGTGGTGTGAAGGAGAGGGAGGAGTCAAGGATTACTCCAAGACAGCGCACTTGGGGGCTAGAGGAGATAGTTGTGCCATCAATAGATAATGAAATTGTGGGATGTGAGGTTGTGCAGGAGTGATCAGCTCAGTCTTTGACATGTTAAGTATAAGAAAGCACTGGAGCATCCAAGAAGAGATAGCAGAGAGACAGTTGGAGATACAAATGTGGAGAGCATTGGAGAGGTCAGGGGAGTAAAGGTAGATTTGAGTATCTTCAGTATAGAGATGATACTATAAGTCAATAGAGCTCACCTAAAGAAGATATATAGAGAAAAGGAGCGGACCAAGAACCTTGGGGGACAACTACAGTTAGTGGAAGTTGGTGGAGTCATGAGCGGAGACAGAAGGAATGGTCAGAGAGGTAGGAGGACAGCCAGGAGAGGGCAGTGTCATGCAGACCAAGGGAGAAAAGGATTTGCCGAAGGAGAGGGTGGTCCGCAATGTCAAAAGCATCAGAGAGGTCAAGGAGAATAAGCAAAGAGTAGTGGCCCTTGGATTTCGTAGAAAGGAGGTCATTGCAGAATTTCGTAACAGCAGTTTCAGTGGAGTGGAAAGTAAAGAAGCCAGACTGGAATGGGTGAAGCAGTGAGGAAAGAAAGGAAGTAGAGTGGTTGTAGACAAAACGCTCAAGGAGTTTGGAGGCAAAAGGAAGGCGAGAGATGGGTCGGTAGTTGGAGACAGTGTTTGGTTCAAGGGTAGGTTTTTTAAGAATAGTGCATGCTTGAAGGCAGAGGGGACGGTGCCTGATGAGAGGGAGAGATTGAGAAGATGGGCAAGATAGGAACAGGCAGAAGGAGAGAGGCAGCGGAGGAGGTGGGAGGGGATAGGGTCAGGTGGGTGGGTGGAGGGGGGAAGGAACGGATGAGGGCCATGATTTCCTCACTAGATACACTAGTCTTCCTCACTAGATAGGAGAAAGATGTAAAATTTCGTGAGAGGGATGGTGTCAGGAATCAGCATTCAGTGCCATCGCAATTACCAGTGCGCGGGCCTCCGGAGGTTCAACGCGTGGGCGTTCAAAGATTGTGAGGAGATGAGGTTCTTGAAGTTTGACTGCTTAACGAGGAAAAGGGCAGAACTGAAGGACGAGAACATGAGTTTGAAATAGAGGAATTCTGCCTTAGAGCAGTACGTGAGCATTTTTGCAGAGATTTGGTGCATTTAGTGTGCCGGGGTTGAGGTATTGATCTGTAAGGGTGAATAGTGGTTGGTGGAGTGGCAGAGTCAAAAACAGAAGTAAGGGATGCATTGTATATGGAAGTGGCTTGTTCATGGCATGAGAAAGAGTATATACAGTAGGAGAGAGAAGTGAGTCGAGCCCAAGGGATAGGGAAGTGGTGTTGATAGCTACAATGTTACACTTAGTGATGGTGACCTTAGGAGGGAGAGATGTAGTAGCAGAGAGAGAGAGAAGGTAAAAGAGCCGGTGATGGTCAGGGAGTTGGAGAAATCAGAAATATCACAGCGGTGAATGAAGACCAGATCCAGTGAGCTCCCATTTATATTGGAGGGGGAGGAGGTCCACTGGGAGAGACAGAGCGAAGATGTGAGGTTAAGGAGTTTAGAGGCAGGGGATTTTGTGGGGATATCGATTGGGATGTTGAAATTGCCTAAGATAATGGAGGGAATGTCTGCGCAGAAGAAGTGAAGAAGCCAGGAAGCAAAGTTGTCAAGGAAATTGGAGGGAATGCCAGGGGGTGGTAAATTACAGCTACTCCGACATGCACAGGTATGAAGAGGCGGGAGGAGGTTGATAGACAGTTAAAAGATAGACAGTCATATGGTTCACAGTCAAAAGGTCAACAGGGTCAAAAGACTTACATGGTCAAAAGCTCAACAGTCAATAGATCGACAGGGTCGACACCTATTTTTTTTTTTTCATTCTTTAGCAACTTTTTTATAATTTACCATCCATGTCACAAAGTAGAACATTTAGTAATCTTGTTGTGAATGAAGTGTCACCAAGCGAGAAGTGTGGCGAGCGAAATGAGCCCGCGAGGGGAACGAATTTCAACAAATTTGGGGAAAAATTTTAAAAAACACAAAAGAACACTTTTTTGTGTAGGACTTTTGGACCTGTCGGACTTTTAATGCTGTAATGCCCCAGTTCACGTTATGCAATGCTGTAGTCCCCTCAGGTCACATTATGCAATGCTGTAATGCCCCAGTTCATGTTATGCAGTGCTGTAATGCCCCAGTTCATGTTATGCAGTGCTGTAATGCCCCAGTTCATGTTATGCAGTGCTGTAGTGCCCCAGTTCACGTTATGCAATGCTGTAGTGCCCTCAGGTCACATTGTGCAATGCTGTAGTGCCCTCAGGTCACATTATGCAATGCTGTAATGCCCCAGTTCATGTTATGCAGTGCTGTAATGCCCCAGTTCATGTTATGCAGTGCTGTAATGCCCCAGTTCATGTTATGCAATGCTGTAGTGCCCCAGTTCACGTTATGCAATGCTGTAGTGCCCTCAGGTCACATTGTGCAATGCTGTAGTGCCCTCAGGTCACATTGTGCAATGCTGTAGTGCCCTCAGGTCACATTGTGCAATGCTGTAGTGCCCTCAGGTCACATTGTGCAATGCTGTAGTGCCCTCAGGTCACATTGTGCAATGCTGTAGTGCCCTCAGGTCACATTGTGCAATGCTGTAGTGCCCTCAGGTCACATTGTGCAATGCTGTAGTGCCCTCAGGTCACATTATGCAATGCTGTAATGCCCCAGTTCATGTTATGCAGTGCTGTAATGCCCCAGTTCATGTTATGCAGTGCTGTAATGCCCCAGTTCATGTTATGCAGTGCTGTAATGCCCCAGTTCATGTTATGCAATGCTGTAGTGCCCCAGTTCACGTTATGCAATGCTGTAGTGCCCTCAGGTCACATTGTGCAATGCTGTAGTGCCCTCAGGTCACATTATGCAATGCTGTAATGCCCCAGTTCATGTTATGCAGTGCTGTAATGCCCCAGTTCATGTTATGCAGTGCTGTAATGCCCCAGTTCATGTTATGCAATGCTGTAGTGCCCCAGTTCACGTTATGCAATGCTGTAGTGCCCTCAGGTCACATTGTGCAATGCTGTAGTGCCCTCAGGTCACATTGTGCAATGCTGTAGTGCCCTCAGGTCACATTGTGCAATGCTGTAGTGCCCTCAGGTCACATTGTGCAATGCTGTAGTGCCCTCAGGTCACATTGTGCAATGCTGTAGTGCCCTCAGGTCACATTGTGCAATGCTGTAGTGCCCTCAGGTCACATTATGCAGTGCTGTAATGCCCCAGTTCATGTTATGCAGTGCTGTAATGCCCCAGTTCATGTTATGCAGTGCTGTAATGCCCCAGTTCATGTTATGCAGTGCTGTAATGCCCCAGTTCATGTTATGCAGTGCTGTAATGCCCCAGTTCATGTTATGCAATGCTGTAGTGCCCCAGTTCACATTATGCAATGCTGTAGTGCCCTCAGGTCACATGGTGCAATGCTGTAGTGCCCTCAGGTCACATTGTGCAATGCTGTAGTGCCCTCAGGTCACATTGTGCAATGCTGTAGTGCCCTCAGTTCACATTGTGCAATGCTGTAGTGCCCTCAGTTCACATTATGCAATGCTGTAGTGCCCTCAGTTCACATTATGCAATGCTGTAGTGCCCTCAGTTCACATTGTGCAAAGCTGTAGTGCCCCAGTTCACATAGTGCAATGCTGTAGTGCCCTCAGGTCACATTATGCAATGCTGTAGTGCCCTCAGTTCACATTATGCAAAGCTGTAGTGCCCCAGTTCACATAGTGCAATGCTGTAGTGCCCTCAGATCACATTATGCAATGCTGTAATGCCCCAGTTCATGTTATGCAATGCTGTAGTGCCCCAGTTCACGTTATGCAATGCTGTAGTGCCCTCAGATCATGTTATGCAGTGCTTTAATGCCTTCAGATCACATTATGCAATGTTGTAATGCCCCAGTTCACATTGTGCAATGCTGTAGTGCCCTCAGTTCACATTATGCAATGATGTAATGCCCCAGTTCACATTATGCAATGATGTAATGCCCCAGTTCACATTATGCAATGATGTAATGCCCCAGTTCACATTATGCAATGCTGTAATGCCTTCAGGTAACATTATGCAATGCTGTAATGCCCCAGTTCATGTTATGCAATGCTGTACTGCCCTCAGATCACATTATGCAGTGCTGTAATGCCCCAGTTCACGTTATGCAATGCTGTAGTGCCTTCAGGTCACATTATACAATGCTGTAATGCCCCAGTTCATGTTATGCAATGCTGTAGTGCCTTCAGGTCACATTATGCAGTGCTGTAATGCCCCAGTTCATGTTATGCAATGCTGTAGTGCCTTCAGGTCACATTATACAATGCTGTAATGCCCCAGTTCATGTTATGCAATGCTGTAGTGCCCTCAGATCACATTATGCAGTGCTGTAATGCCCCAGTTCATGTTATGCCATGCTGTACTGCCCTCAGATCACATTATACAATGCTGTAATGCCCCAGTTCATGTTATGCAATGCTGTACTGCCCTCAGATCACATTATGCAGTGCTGTAATGCCCCAGTTCATGTTATGCAATGCTGTACTGCCCTCAGATCACATTATGCAGTGCTATAATGCCCCAGTTCATGTTATGCAATGCTGTACTGCCCTCAGATCACATTATGCAGTGCTGTAATGCCCCAGTTCATGTTATGCAATGCTGTACTGCCCTCAGATCACATTATGGAATGCTGTAGTGCCCCAGTTCACGTTATGCAATGCTGTACTGCCCTCAGATCACATTGGGGCTCATTTAGATGTGACTGGAGTGGCTATTACTTCCTTGGAAGCAGCAGTGATAGCGCTGTTTGGTAACGTAGCAGGACGCGTCTATTACAAACAGACACCTTCTCATGCAGTAGTGATCTGAGCTTTGTTCTAGGATGCAGGCATTGAGTCTCCCACCTACCATCGGGCGGCTTGCAGCACCCATGGGGGAAGCACAAGCCGCCCGTCACAGAGGCCAGGAAATCTCCAGTCAATCATGGGTATTGCTGGTCTCTGCCCACCCCTAAACGGCGACAACACGCCTCCACTTTCAGAAACGGAGGCATCATCACCTCCTCCCCGCCCCTTGTCAATCTCTGACACTGTCAATCTTTGACTGTCTGCTGCCATCCGGCATCCTACATCGCAGGAACCCGTTCATGGCTGAGCAGAACGTGTATTGCGCATGTGCCAAGTGCAGATAACTCCAACCACGATGTCGACATTAAACTTACAGTCGACGTGTTAACATTTTGACAAGTCACCCAAACCCTAATGCTAAACCAAAGATGTATTATGACTGTGCAGAATAGTCATATGTCGGCATTTTAATCATGTCAACATTTTACAATTCTGCCCACTACTATGAAGTGGGCAGAATGCAGGAGGGGTGACTAGGGTGCGGGGGACTACCCTAAAAATAGTGTCCTGCGCAGAAATCGGGAGAGTAGGCAAGTATGGTGCAGGGTGTGGGCACCCCAGGACCCAGAGACCCATTATAGCAAATCTATATAATAATCTATCATATTATATTATAGCCATACTCTGGATTGGTCCAGGTACATTACAATGGGAAAAGTCCTTTGTCAAATTATATGGTGCAATCACAGAAAAGTGTTGCTTTAAGGGTCAATGGGTTGCTTGCGGATGGAAAGAGAATTAATGTAACCAGTAGCATAGCCTTGGTAAGTTAGGAGGATGTTTGGGAATATGAGTAGCTGCCTGAAGAGGGGAGTTCTCCGGGAACGCTGGAAGGGTTGGAGACTAGAGGAAAGTCTTGTTGTGTGAGGAAATGAGTGCAGCCCGCAGATAGAATAGTCCTGCCCCCGGTAATGTGAGCCGGGTAATGCGTATGGGAGCAGGGAAAATGATTCTTGTTGTGCAGAGCTCCTGAGTGGGAGATAGTTTGATACAAGAGAATAGATGTATGTTGGGGAAGTTTTGGTAATGGATTTTGCCAGATTGTTGAGGATGTGGAAGAAGATGAAATCTTGGTATGAAGGTTAGATTGTTGCAGACAGAGCACAAGGCACACTGAATCAGGCCCGTTATACAGAACACGATTGCAGTAACTTTGGGGCTAATTCAGACCTGATTGCTGCTGTGCGTTTTCGCAAAATGGGTAATCAGGTCTGAACTGCGCATGCGCCGCAGAGCGCATGTGCATGCAAGAGATGCTATCGGCATCTCAGCCCAGCGATCGCCTCTGCCTTACTGACAGGCATATGCGTTCACTGGGCGGAAGGGGGCGGGCCGGCAGCGTTTTTGGCTGCCGTTTTGGGGCTACAGTCCAGGCAACACAGGCGTGCCCGGACTGTGCGGGGGGCGGGCCGCGGTGGCTGCGTGATGTCACACGCAGCTGCTGCGACAAGTAGCTCCCTGCCAGCGCGCAGGCGCTGCGCAGGTAGGGAGCTACTTGTCAAGTACAAAAGCATCGCCACTGTGCGATGGTTTTGTACTTGTGCGGGGGATTCGGGCCTGACACGCGGGGTGGACTAGCCCCGTGCCGGGCGTCCCCCCGCATGTCTGAGTAACTGATCGTAGCCGTGCAAAATTTAGCACATCCACGATGAACTCTGAATTACCCCGTAAGATGGGAAAGGAGGCAGCAATACTGGACAGCTGAGCAGTAGCACAGTGGCAGGTAGGGGCTGCAAAGGTGGGAAAAAGGGCCTGCTTCTGATATGGAAGTAAAGCAACAAAAAAAAAAAAAAAAAAAAAAAAAGTTACTTTGTATCTGAAGCAAATCATGTTGCAATGTAAGGAGAGCACACACATCTATGTACAGTATTTCTGTGCAGGGTAAATACCGGCTGCTTCTGCATGTAGCCCACAAATGTTAGACAGCTTTATACTTACACTGCATTTAGATTTCAGTTGGGACACACCCCACCCAAACCGAACTCTCTCTGCACATGTTACATCTGCGTTCCTCACTCTCCCCCATGGTGCTGTCCAGGTGCACGGTTACTGGCTCTTTTGTGCTTTACAACAATTTCAGAATCAGCCCCAAAATCCACCAAAAGACTTGTTACCATGTACATGTCTTCATTATGGGGTACAGTTTTATGCCCCCCATTGTAAGAAGGACAAAGGAGAACTGGAGATGGTATACAGAGCCGGCCCTAGCCAATATGATGCCCTAGGCAAGATTTTGGCTGGTGCCCCCTAGCACCACTGCTGGTTCCGCCTCTGACCTTGCACCTCTTTCCCAGCACCATCCCCCCTCATCCATGGCAGTCCTTATTTTGGTGTTTGTACCCCCTATATTTTAAATAGGAACAGTTCGCACATTTGGCGAACAGCCCAAAAAGGGGTGTGTTTTGCTGGCAAGGGGCATGGTCACACAATAGTAACCCCAATTCCAATTACGCCACACAGTACTGCAACTTTATTCCCATTTGATCATGCGATAGTGTCCATAATTCATATTACATCCCACAGTAGTATTACTTTACCTTATAAACATTACTCCTCACAGTAGAGCCCCTTATTCACATTACATCACACTGAATTGCTCCTTATTCACATTACACCACACCCTATTGCTCTTTATTTATATTAGACAACCCTTTCTATATGCAACGCCACATAGTAGAGCACCTTATACACATAATGCCACACATTAGTAATGCATTTATATACATAATTCCTCACAGTAATGCCCCTTACACATTATTAATGTCCTTAAAAACATAATGCGTCTTTCACATTGACAACCTTTATTAATGCCCTTTTACACATAATGATACACATAGTGCCCCCTACACATTTGCTGCACATTATTAGTGCCCCTATACACATAATGACACACATACAGTAGTACCCTGTTACACATATGCCGCACATTATTAATGCCCTTATACACATAATGACACACATACTGCCCCTTACACATATGTTGCACATTATTAATGCATTTTTACATGATACACAATGCTCCTTGCACATATTCTGAACACTACTGCACAACCAACCCACTCACATGCCCACAGCAATCACACTGCCACTAACACTGTGACCTCTGCCTCTGCTTGGATACAGATGTGTCCTCATAAATCTTGCTCCAATGCTAACGTTGGGCACCTTTTTTATGAAAATGCATCTTATTTGCATTGCTATGTGGCTAGGATGCACAAGCAGATTCTGCTGATTAAAATGATATGCAGCATGCCACTATACTGTGTGAGACTGTGGCTGTATCTGCATAAGAAATGCTACACACAGAATATAGGCATGTTGCATATCATTTTAATCAGCAGAAGCTGCTGATGCCCCTAGGCATATCAAATGCCCTAGGCAATTGCCTAGTTTGCCTATGCCTATGGCCGGCTCTGATGGTATAGATGCAGGTGCTAGTTCTAAGCTGAACACACAAGCTTGCTAGGATGGGTGTTACTGTGCGGACCTATAGGAGGCCATTGCAATCTTTCCTCCCAGCCAGAAATGCAGCCATGAACAGGGTTGGGCTGAGGCGCAGGTGCACAAGGGGGTGGGGTGGGGGTATTCCCTGGTGGGCCGCACAGCCAAAGTGCCCCACCCCCTGCTCTAGGGGTCAGTAACTTGGTGGAGCAGGATCACGGATGAACTTGGGTGCTTGGTTTGTTTCTATGGAAACTGCACCAAGATTAGCCCTGATCCCAATCCAAATAGGTGGTCCTGACACAGTACACCCCTGACCCCTACCTTATAAAGGGGTCCTGTTCGGTATATGCCTCTCTAATGGTTGGCTAAGTCCCTCTGTAGTGGCTGATCACACTCCCTTTGCTCGGGCCCCTGCCCCTACATACCTTGGTGGTCCTTACATGCCCCAGTCCAACACCGGCCATATATGCTCCATGTCCTCCACAAGGGAGGCCTGAGAACTTTGTACCCAACTCCACCCTCTTGTCAGCCCTGACCATTCCTCACAGCGTGACACTTCAGTGGTGCAGCCTGTACATACAGTATACATGGGATTTGTGTCACGTACTGTAACTGCTATCATACAGCATGGGGACTGCAGTGACTATAGATATACAGGGTCCTGATACAAACAAGGCACAAATATTCCCTGGTGGGTAAGTGAGGAGCTCAGCATAATAATATGGGGTATATCAGGAGAAAACACTGATCCCCCCCCATCCCACAGCTCACGCCGAAATATTACACCCACAAGTAAAATGATATACAAGTTGGATCTCAATGTAAAAGTTTAGAATATAAGGACTATATAAGGACCATGTAACATTATAGCACATATCTGCTTTCTATAAGGACTGGAAGGGGATGCGGAATCTATAGGTGCGGGGTCAGAGCTAAGGCTCCGTTACTATATAAGGACTATGTAACATTCTAGCATATAACTGCTTTCTATAGGGTCTGGAAGGGGATGCGGAATCTATAGGTGCGGGGTCAGAGCTAAGGCTCCGTTACTATATAAGGACCATGTAACATTATAGCACATATCTGCTTTCTATAAGGACTGGAAGGGGATGCGGAATCTGCATACCCTCCAACATGACCCGCCCCACTAGGTACAAAATGCTCTGTTTCTGGACTTCCCTCTTAATTTATTATTGCCATCACCTGTGAAGAAACAGCTTTCTTATCATTTAACTAGTTCAACACAGGTGATGGAAATCATAAATTAAGAGGGAAGTCCAGAAACAGAGCATTTTGTACCTAGTGGGGCGGGTCATGTTGGAGGGTCTGAATCTATAGGTGCGGGGTCAGAGCTAAGGCTCCGTTACTATATAAGGACTATGTAACATTCTAGCATATAACGGCTTTCTATAGGGTCTGGAAGGGGATGCGGAATCTATAGGTGCGGGGTCAGATCTAAGGCTCCGTTACTATACAAGGACCATGTAACATTAAAGCACGCATTCAGAGGGGTGTTAGTACATTAATGAAAATGCTATAGATCTGGTACCAGGCACAGTTTTGTTGTCAGGGCATGCTGGCATTTGTAGTTCCACAGCATCTGGTGTGCCACAGGTTGCTTCCTCCTGCTATATATGGCGTGTCAGCCCTTGGGGTCAGTTTACCCCTATAGTGACCACAGAATCACTGTTGCTGAGAACACATGCGCTCTACGTTATGGCGATAGTTACATCATTGTGTCGCCCCTTATTTAATCAGTAACTGATATAATCTGTGTCAGGTTATTTCATTGTGATTTAGGCTCATTATTTAGAAATACTAATGTAACAAACGTTGTTTTATCACAAAACTGTGCACTAATATTATTGAGAGCAAATATGAAGATATATAACCAGGTAGGAGCTGGCTGCGCAGGTGTATCTTCCATCTGTGTATTCACAGGACAAACGCTCCAGTGTCCTAGGGGTAGCAGGGTAAGCCTGTATATGTGTCTGCGTGTGTGAATATCATATTATATATATATATACATATACATATACATATACATACACACACATACATACATACATACATATACACACACACACACACACCATACTTACCTACCTGACCCTCTCCATGAGGGAGAAAATGCTCTGTTCCTGGACTCTCCTGGCAATGTATGATTGCCATCACCTGTGGTGAGCTAGTCAATTAATAAGAAAAGTGTTTCACCACAGGTGATGGCAATCATACATTACCAGGAAAGTCCAGGAACAGAGCATTTTCTCCCTCATGGAGAGGGTCAGGTAGGCAAGTATGACACACACACACACACACACACACACACTTATGTAATGCACTCGCTGCGGCTGATATCGCCCTGCAAATGAACAGTTATATAATGCAGAACACTGCAGTGATGTATATTGCAGTGGTTTAACTCACTCATTTTTTGCCAGCACAGCTTACGCTTGGTATTAATAAATAAGCAATAAAAATAAAATACTACAGATGAATACAATGAATACAGGTGAGTACAATGAATACAGGTGAGTACAATGAATACAGACAGTGCAATGCACTTTCTACACAGGTTATTATAAGTAAATGAATAACCATATAAATTCATTGCTTTATAAGCAGTGACGCTCTCCAGGTCTCAGAACCCCCCAGGACCCTCATCCTGGCTCCCTGACCTATCCCTGAGTTATCAGTGGCCGCAGTCACTTACCTGAGCTGCTGGTGTAGAGCTCTCCTGGGAATGGATGAGTCTCAGGACTCTCTGTAAGGTCTGACAGGGGGAAGTGTTTGCACAGTGCAGCTGATCATATAGATAACTGGGTGTGTCAGGCTACTATCCCGTGTAGAAATCACACAGATCTGCCCCAGGCCAGAGATGGAGAAGGATCATTTCTACCAATATGCAGTATATAGCAGAAAACCAATATATATATATATATGTGTGTATATATATATATATATATATATATATATATGTGTGTATGTATATATATATATATATATATATATATATATATACACACATATATAAAACCAGTCCACGTATTTAGCAGTAAATTAATGTGTGTAGGGAGATATTTGGTCTATGTTCTATAATTGCCCCAAGAACTGACAATCGTTGCATTATAGTATACGTGAATGCGTTACCAACTAGGTCTCTATATATACTGCGTTGATCGAAATAGACCAAAAAATATATATATATTGTGTTCTGCAATGCGTTCATGTAAAGTTTACTGTATACCGAGAACTTACTGTGGGGGTCATTCTGACCCGATCGCTCGCTGCAGTTTGTTGCAGCGCAGCGATTGGGTCGGAACTGCGCATGCACCGCAGTGCGCCGGCGCATGGCAGCCGTCGTTGCCTAGTGATCGTCTCTGAGACAGAGGTGGTCGCTGGGCGGGAGGGGGCTGGGCGACAGCGTTAAGCCGCCGTTTAGGGGGAGCGGTCCGGCCAGCGCAGGCGTGGCCGGACCGTTGGGGGGGCGGGCCGCGGCGGCTGCGTAACGTCACACGCAGCCGCTGCGGGCCGGGGAGCGATGAGTAGCTCCCGTCCAGCACGCTAAAACTTCGCGGCTCGGGAGCTACTCTTGAAGTGCAAAGGCATAGTCGCTGTGCGATGCATTTGCACTTCTGTGGGGGGGGAGGGGGGGCGGCACTGACATGCGGGGCCTCCCCCCACATGTCTAAATTTAGCACAGCTACGATCAACTCGGAATGACCCCCTGTATCCTGAAAGCATTATATCAACTAACGTTTAAGGCAGGAATAAATTGGCCAGGGCTTCGCTGAATTTTACAATCCAAGGGAAAGAAATGCGCCCACCTCCCACCAATGCTTTTTGTAAGGGGGAAAATCATGATTTTGATGCGTTATTCCTTAACAACCCGACCACGTATCACAATTCTGCAACCTTACTGCACATCTACATCACACACCCTATGGAATGACACCTGAACCATCAATATCAGTGTTGTCATTGCAGAGTAGCTGCTCTCACATAATATTGCATGCGTGCTGGTAAAGTCACATACACCTGATGTCATGCACACACGTAACGTGCTACAAATCGCTGCGCACAGTTATTGGCGTCCTTTGCCTGACTTAGATTTATTGCAGCCAATTAAATGTGCCAGAGTTTTCTATAGAGCCGTTTTATTACTTGCAGAGCCCATTCTACTTTCTTCTAAAGTGCCCCTAGCCCAATCTAGTGACAACTTCTATATAATGCAACAGAGGGAGCATTCTACTCACTAATCAGGTATACAGAGCATTTCCTAGTGACTGCCCGGTATAACATATAGTGACCTCTGCGTAATACAGAGAGCATTCTACACACTAATCTGGTATACAGAGCATTTCCTAGTGACTGCCCGGTATAACATATAGTGACCTCTGCGTAATACAGAGAGCATTCTACACACTAATCTGGTATACAGAGCATTTCCTAGTGACCTGTATAACATATAACACTGTGTAATACAGAGAACATTCTCCTCACCAACCTAGTATACAGAGCGTTTCCTAGTGACCTGCATAACATATACCACTACGTAATACAGAGAGCATTCTACTCACTAATCTGGTATACAGAGCATTTCCTAGTGACCTGTATAACATATACCACTACGTATTCGTAATACAGAGAGCATTCTACTCACTAATCTGGTATACAGAGCATTTCCTAGTGACCTGTATAACATATACCACTACGTAATACAGAGAGCATTCTACTCACTAATCTGGTATACAGAGCATTTCCTAGTGACTGCCCGGTATAACATATAGTGACCTCTGCGTAATACAGAGAGCATTCTACTCACTAATCTGGTATACAGAGCATTTCCTAGTGACTGCCCGGTATAACATATCGTGACCTTGCGTAATACAGAGAGCATTCTACACACCAACCTAGAATACAGAGCCTTTCCTACTGACTGCTTGGTATAACGGTTATGGGATGTGGTCAAGATTCCGCCGGACGGAATCCCGGTGGTCGAAATACCGACACCGGAATCCCGACCGGCACAATCCCGACATATTCTCCCTCTGTGGGTGTCCACGACACCCACAGAGGGAGAATAAATTAGTGTGCCAATCCCTATCGGGATTGTGCCGGTCGGGATTCCGGTATCAGTATTCCGACCGCCAGGATCTTGTCCGGTGGGATTTCGCACTGATCCCGGTATAACATATAGTGACCTCTGCGTAATACAGAGAGCATTCTACACACAAACCTAGTATACAGAGTGTTTCCTAGTGACCTGTATAACATATAACACTGCGTAATACAGAGAGCATTCTATTCACCAACCTAGTATACAGAGCGTTTTCTAGTGACCTGCATAACATATACCTCTGCGTAATACAGAGAGCATTCTACTAACCAACATAGTATACAGAGTCTTTCGTGTTGAACATGTAACATAAAGTGACCTCTGTGTAATACAGAGAGCATTCTACTAACCAACCTAGTATACAGAGCCTTTCCTATTGACCACCTGAGCCTTTCCTATTGACAGCCCGGTATAACATATAATGACCTCTGCGTAATACAGAGTGCATTCTACTAAGCAACCTGGTATACAGAGCCTTTCCTACTGACCGCCCGGTATTACATATAGGGACTTCTGCGTAATACAGAGATCATTCTACTAAGCAACCTAGTATGCAGAGCCTTTCCTACTGACCGCCCAGTATAACATTTAATGACCTCTGCATAATACAGAGAGCATTCTACTAACCAACTTAGTATACAGAGCATTTCTTAGTGACCGGTATAACATATAGTGATCTATGCGTGATACAGAGAGCATTCTACTAACCAACCTAGTATACAGATCCTTTCCTACTGACCGCCCGGTATAAAATATAGAGACCTCTGCGTGATACAGAGCGCATTCTACTAACCAACCTAGTATACAGATCCTTTCCTACTGACCGCCCGGTATAAAATTTAGAGACATCTGCGTGATACAGAGAGCATTCTACTAACCAACCAACAGTGCCTTTCCTACTGCCCGCACAGTATAACAAATAGTGACCTCTGTGTAATACAGAGTGCATTCTACTAGCTAACTTAGTATACAGAGCATTTCCCAGTGACAGGTAGAACATATAGTGACCTCTATGGAATACAGAGAACATTCTACGGCAGTGGTGGGGAACCTTCTACCAAGGGCCATTTGGATATTTATAAAATTACTGAGGGGGCCATACAAAAATTATTAACTTGAAATTCAGCCTGCCCCCAGTAGTTATGCCCTAGTAGATATGCCCCTTAGTGGTACTGTGTGCGCATGCAGAAGGCACCAAAAAAATGGGTGTGGCCAATTAAAATGGGGGTGTGATACACATATGCCCCCAATAGTGCAGTGCCAGATACACATATGCCCCCAATAGTGCAGTGCCAGATAACATATGCCCTCAATAGTGCAGTGCCAGATACACATATGCCCCCAATAGTGCAGTGTCAGATACACATATGCCCCCAATAGTGCAGTGCCAGATACACATATGCCCCCAATAGTGCAGTGCCAGATACACATATGCAGTGTCAGATACACATATGCCCCCAATAGTGCAGTGTCAGATACACATACAGTATGCCCCCAGTAGTGCAGTGCCAGCTACACATATGCCGCCACAGTGTCAGATACACATTCCCCCACAGTGCCAGATACAGATATGCCACCACAATGCCAGATACACATATGCCCCCATGGCACCAGATATGCCCCTATAGTGCCAGGTACACACATGTCCCTACAGTGCCACACTGTCAAATATGTCCCCACAGTGCCAGGTACACACATTGCCCCCGCCCCGCTGTGCTGTTCACCGCTGCTGCTGAGTGTGTGTCAGGGGAGCGTATGTCAGCTGTCAGGGGCCAGGCAAGGAGGAGAGCACAGCTATGTTAGGCGGCGGCGGCGGGTAGGACCTCAAACCAGCCGCTGGTCCATGTGCCAATCAGAGCTCATGGATGAGCACTGGCGGCTCATGATTGGCAGCTGATCCACGAGCTCTGATTGGCTCACAAACTGGCAACAGGTTTGAGATCCTACGCTCCGCCGCCGGACATAGCTGCGCTGTCCTCCCTGTCCTGATAGTTGAGACACGCCGCCACCGGACTGAGCACAAAGGGGCAGGAGAGGCGCACGCTGCGCTCTCCTCCCCTGACACAAACACACAGCAGCGGGCCGGGTCAAGTGGCTTTGTGGGCCTTATACGGCCCACGGGCCGGAGGTTCCCCACCCCTGTTCTACGGGTTCAGTATGATTTCCCGATGGACGGGATGCTAGCGGTCAGATTACTTACAGTGGCAACCCGTCCATCAGAATACCGACAGCCCCCCAGTAGGCCTCCTAACCCTCACCTGTTCCCTACCCTACCCCTCCCTTGTGGGTGCCTAACCCTAACCCTTACCGGTGGTTCCTAACCCTCCCCTGCTAAGTGCCTAACCCTAACCGTCTCTCCCCGGTACCTAACCTTAAACTTCCCATCCCTGAACCCTAACCCTCTCTCCCTGGTACCCAACCCTAACCTTCCCATACCTGAACCCTAACCCTCTCTCCCCAGTACCTAACCCTAACCTTCCCGCCCCTGAACCCTAACCATAACTCTCTCTCCCCGATACCTAACCCTAACCTTCCCATCCCTGAACCCTAACACTCTCTCCCCGGTACCTAACCCTAACCTTCCCATCCCTGTACCCTAACCCTAACCCTCTCTCCCCGGTACCTAACCCTAACCTTCCCATCCATGAACCCTAACCCTAACTCTCTCTCCCCGGTACCTAACCCTAACCTTCTCATCCCTGAACCCTAACCCTCTCTCCCCAGTACGTAACCCTAACCTTTCCATCACTGAACCCTAACCCTCTCTCCCCGGTACCTAACCCTAACCTTCTCATCCCTGAACCCTAAACATCTCTCCCCGGTACCTAACCCTAACCTTCCCATCCCTGAACCTTAACTCTCTCTCCCCAGTACCTAACCCTAACCTTCCCATCCCTGTACCCTAACCCTAACCCTCTCTCCCCGGTACCTAACCCTAACCTTCCCATCCCTGTACCCTAACCCTCTCTCCCCGGTACCTAACCCTAACCTTCCCATCCCTGAACCCTAACCCTAACTCTCTCTCCCCGGTACCTAACCCTAACCTTCTCATCCCTGAACCCTAACCCTCTCTCCCCAGTACGTAACCCTAACCTTTCCATCACTGAACCCTAACCCTCTCTCCCCGGTACCTAACCCTAACCTTCTCATCCCTGAACCATAAACCTCTCTCCCCGGTACCTAACCCTAACCTTCCCATCCCTGAACCCTAACTCTCTCTCCCCAGTACCTAACCTTCCCATCCCTGAACCCTAACCCTCTCTCCCCGTAACCTAACCCTAACCTTCCCATCCCTGAACCCTAACCCTCTCTCCTCGGTACCTAACCTTCTCATCCCTGAACCCTAACCCTCTCTCCTCGGTACCTAACCTTCTCATCCCTGAACCCTAACCCTCTCTCCCCGGTACCTAACCCTAACCTTCTCATCCCTGAACCCTAACCCTCTCTCCCCGGTACCTAACCCTAACCTTCTCATCCCTGAACCCTAACCCTCTCTCCCCAGTACCTAACCCTAACCTTCCCATCCCTGAACCCTAACCCTCTCTCCCCGGAACCTAACCCTAACCTTCCCATCCCTGTACCCTAACCCTCTCTCCCCGGTACCTAACCCTAACCTTCCCATCCCTGAACCCTAACCCTCTCTCCCCGGTACCTAACCCTAACCTTCCCATCCCTGAACCCTAACCCTCTCTCCCCGTAACCTAACCCTAACCTTCCCATCCCTGAACCCTAACCCTCTCTCCCCGGTACCTAACCCTAACCTTTCCATCCCTGAACCCTAACCCTCTCTCCCCGGTACCTAACCCTAACCTTTCCATCCCTGAACCCTAACCCTCTCTCCCCAGTACCTAACCCTAACCTTCCCATCCCTGAACCCTAACCCTCTCTCCCCGGTACCTAACCCTAACCTTCCCATCCCTGTACCCTAACCCTCTCTCCCCAGTACCTAACCCTAACCTTCCCATCCCTGAACCCTAACCCTCTCTCCCCGTAACCTAACCCTAACCTTCCCATCCCTGAACCCTAACCCTCTCTCCCCAGTGCCTAACCCTAACCTTCCCATCCCTGAACCCTAACCCTCTCTCCCCGTAACCTAACCCTAACCTTCCCATCCCTGAACCCTAACCCTCTCTCCCCGGTACCTAACCCTAACCTTCCCATCCCTGTACCCTAACCCTCTCTCCCCAGTACCTAACCCTAACCTTCCCATCCCTGAACCCTAACCCTCTCTCCCCGTAACCTAACCCTAACCTTCCCATCCCTGAACCCTAACCCTCTCTCCCCGGTACCTAACCCTAACCTTCTCATCCCTGAACCCTAACCCTCTCTCCCCAGTACCTAACCCTAACCTTTCCATCCCTGAACCCTAACCCTACTTCTAATGGGCTAAACCTAACCACCCCGCAGCGGGACGCTAGTGCGTCCTGCTGAAAGAAGGAACGGGATTCCGGGCGTCGGTATTTAGACACCGGGATCCCATCCATCAAGAAGCTGACTGCTTCCCCATTCTATTGATAAATCTAGTATACAGAACATTTCCTACTGACCGGCATAACTTATAGGGGCAGATGTATTAGGCCTGGAGTAGTGATAAGTGGAAGGTAATAACGCACAAGCCAGTCAGCTCTTAACTGATATTTTACAAACCCAGGTGTCTATTTACTAAGCCCTGAATAGAGATAAAGTGGAGAAAGATAAAGTACCAGCCAATCAGCTCCTAACTGCCATGTCACAGGCTTTGTTTGAAAAATGACAGTTAGGGGCTGATTGGTCGATTATTTATCTCCATCCACTTTATCTCCATCTAAGGCTTAGTAAATAGACCCCTTAGCCTGTAAATTGAAGGTTAGGAGCTGATTGGCTGGTGCGCTATCACCTTAATAGGCTTAAGACATCTGCCCCATAGTAACTTCTACACAACAGAGAGAGCATTCTACTAACTATCCTGGTATACAGCGTGTTTCTAGGGAGCAGTATAACACAGAGAGACCTCTGCGCAATACAGAGAGCATTCTACTAACTATCCTGGTATATAGCGTGTTTCCTAGGGAGCAGTATAACACAGAGAGACCTCTGCGCAATACAGAGAGCATTCTACTAACTATCCTGGTATACAGCGTGTTTCCTAGGGAGCAGTATAACACAGAGAGACCTCTGCGCAATACAGAGAGCATTCTACTAACGATCCTGGTATACAGCGTGTTTCCTAGGGAGCAGTATAACACAGAGAGACCTCTGTGGAATACAGAGAGCATTCTACTAACTATCCTGGTATACAGCGTGTTTCCTAGGGAGCAGTATAACACAGAGAGACCTCTGCGCAATACAGAGAGAGCATTCTACTAATGATCCTGGTATACAGCGTGTTTCTAGGGAGCAGTATAACACAGAGAGACCTCTGTGGAATACAGAGAGCATTCTACTAACTATCCTGGTATACAGTGTGTTTTCCAGGGAGCAGTATAACATAGAGAGACCTCTGCGTAATACAGAGAGCATTCTACTAACTATCCTGGTATACAGAGTGTTTCCTAGGGAGCAGTATAACACAGAGAGACCTCTGCGCAATACAGAGAGAGCATTCTACTAACTATCCTGGTATACAGCGTGTTTCCTAGGGAGCAGTATAACACAGAGAGACCTCTGCGCAATACAGAGAGAGCATTCTACTAACTATCCTGGTATACAGCGTGTTTCCTAGGGAGCAGTATAACACAGAGAGACCTCTGCGCAATACAGAGAGAGCATTCTACTAACTATCCTGGTATACAGCGTGTTTCCTAGGGAGCAGTATAACACAGAGAGACCTCTGCGGAATACAGAGAGCATTCTACTAACTATCCTGGTATACAGCGTGTTTCCTAGGGAGCAGTATAACACAGAGAGACCTCTGCGCAATACAGAGAGAGCATTCTACTAACTATCCTGGTATACAGCATTTTTCCTAGGGAGCAGTATAACACAGAGAGACCTCTGCGCAATACAGAAAGAGCATTCTACTAACTATCCTGGTATACAGCATGTTTCCTAGGGAGCAGTATAACACAGAGAGACCTCTGCGCAATACAGAGAGAGCATTCTACTAACTATCCTGGTATACAGCGTGTTTCCTAGGGAGCAGTATAACACAGAGAGACCTCTGCGCAATACAGAGAGAGCATTCTACTAACTATCCTGGTATACAGCATGTTTCCTAGGGAGCAGTATAACACAGAGAGACCTCTGCGCAATACAGAGAGAGCATTCTACTAACTATCCTGGTATACAGCGTGTTTCCTAGGGAGCAGTATAACACAGAGAGACCTCTGCGCAATACAGAGAGAGCATTCTACTAACGATCCTGGTATACAGCGTGTTTCCTAGGGAGCAGTATAACATACAGAGACCTCTGCGGAATACAGAGAGCATTCTACTAACGATCCTGGTATACAGCGTGTTTCCTAGGGAGCAGTATAACATACAGAGACGTCTGCGGAATACAGAGAGCATTCTACTAACTATCCTGGTATACAGCATGTTTCCTAGGGAGCAGTATACCACAGAGAGACCTCTGCGCAATACAGAGAGAGCATTCTACTAACTATCCTGGTATACAGCGTGTTTCTAGGGAGCAGTATAACACAGAGAGACCTCTGCGCAATACAGAGAGAGCATTCTACTAACGATCCTGGTATACAGCATGTTTCCTAGGGAGCAGTATAACACAGAGAGACCTCTGCGTAATACAGAGAGAATTCTACTAACTATCCTGGTATACAGCGTGTTTCCTAGGGAGCAGTATAACATACAGAGACCTCTGCGGAATACAGAGAGCATTCTACTAACTATCCTGGTATACAGCGTGTTTCCTAGGGAGCAGTATAACACAGTGAGACCTCTGCGGAATACAGAGAGCATTCTACTAACTATCCTAGTATACAGCGTGTTTCCTAGGGAGCAGTATAACACAGAGAGACCTCTGCAGAATACAGAGAGCATTCTACTAACTATCCTGGTATATAGCATGTTTCCTAGGGAGCAGTATAACATAGAGAGACCTCTGCGGAATAAAGAGAGCATTCTACTAACTATCCTGGTATACAGCGTGTTTCCTAGAGAGCAGTATAACACACAGAGACCTCTGCGGAATACAGAGAGCATTCTACTAACTATCCTGGTATACAGCGTGTTTCCTAGGGAGCAGTATAACATACAGAGACCTCTGCGGAATACAGAGAGCATTCTACTAACTATCCCGGTATACAGCGTGTTTCCTAGGGCGCAGCATACAGTATAACATACAGAGACCTCTGTGGATAACAGAGAGCATTCTACTAACTATCCTAGTATACAGCGTGTTTCCTAGGGAGCAGTATAACAGAGAGAGACCTATGTGGAATACAGAGAGCATTCTACTAACTATCCTGGTATATAGCGTGTTTCCTAGGGAGCAGTGTAACATAGAGAGACCTCTGCGGAATACAGAGAGCATTCTACTAACTATCCTGGTATACAGCATGTTTCCTAGGGAGCAGTATAACATACAGAGACCTCTGTGGATAACAGAGAGCATTCTACTAACTATCCTAGTATACAGCGTGTTTCCTAGGGAGCAGTATAACACAGAGAGACCTCTGCGGAATACAGAGAGCCTTCTACTAACTATCCTGGTATATAGTGTGTTTCCTAGGGAGCAGTATAACATAGAGAGACCTCTGCGGAATACAGAGAGCATTCTACTAACTATCCTGGTATACAGTGTGTTTCCTAGGGAGCAGTATAACACACAGAGACCTCTGCGGAATGCAGAGAGCATTCTACTAACTATCCTGGTATACAGCGTGTTTCCTAGGGAGCAGTATAACATACAGAGACCTCTGCGGAATACAGAGAGCATTCTACTAACTATCCTGGTATATAGCGTGTTTCCTAGGGAGCAGTATAACATAGAGAGACCTCTGCGGAATACAGAGAGCATTCTACTAACTATCCTGGCATACAGCGTGTTTCCTAGGGAGCAGTATAACATAGAGAGACCTCTGCGGAATACAGAGAGCATTCTAATAACTATCCTGGTATACAGCGTGTTTCCTAGGGAGCAGTATAACATAGAGAGACCTCTGCAGAATACAGAGAGCATTCTACTAACTATCCTGGTATACAGCGTGTTTCCTAGGGAGCAGTATAACATAGAGAGCGGAATACAGAGAGCATTCTACTAACTATCCTGGTATACAGCGTGTTTCCTAGGGAGCAGTATAACATACAGAGACCTCTGCGGAATACAGAGAGCATTCTACTAACTATCCTGGTATACAGTGTGTTTCCTAGGGAGCAGTATAACATAGAGAGACCTCTGCGGAATACAGAGAGCATTCTACTAACGATCCTGGTATACAGCGTGTTTCCTAGGGAGCAGTATAACATAGAGAGCGGAATACAGAGAGCATTCTACTAACTATCCTGGTATACAGCGTGTTTCCTAGGGAGCAGTATAACATACAGAGACCTCTGCGGAATACAGAGAGCATTCTACTAACTATCCTGGTATACAGCGTGTTTCCTAGGGAGCAGTATAACATAGAGAGCGGAATACAGAGAGCATTCTACTAACTATCCTGGTATACAGCGTGTTTCCTAGGGGATCGGTCTGAAGATCGACAGTGTCTAGGTCGACAATGTTTAGGTCAACCACTATAGGTCGACAGTCACTAGGTCGACATGGATGGAAGGTCAACAGAGTTTCTAGATCCTCATGTGCTAGGTCGACAGGTCTAAAGGTCGACATGAGTTTTTCACATTTTTTTCTTTTTTTGATTTTTTTCATACTTAACGATCCACGTGGACTACGATTGGAACGGTAAAGTGTGCCGAGCGAAGCGGTAGCGGAGCGAAGGCACCATGCCCGAAGCATGGCGAGTGAAGCGAGCCATGCGAGGGGACGCGGTGCACTAATTTGGGATCCCGGTTACGAAGAAAACGACAAAAAAAATAAAAAAATCCTCATGTCGACCTTTAGACCTGTCGACCTAGCACATGTCGACCTAGAAACCCTCTCGACCTTTCATCCATGTCGACCTAGTGACTGTCGACCTATAGTGGTCGACCTAAACATTGTCGACCTAGACACTGTCGATTTGATGAACCACACCCGTTTCCTAGGGAGCAGTATAACATAGAGAGACCTCTGCGGAATACAGAGAGCATTCTACTAACTATCCTGGTATATAGCGTGTTTCCTAGGGAGCAGTATAACATAGAGAGACTTCTGCGGAATACAGAGAGCATTCTGGTGACCTACATTATACACAATACAGAGAAAGTTATAATAATAGATCCACAATTCATAGAGTTGTCTAGTGACCAATATACACCAATATACTGTAAAAGATCTATGTGTACAGTATAACCATGTATGTATGCTTTCTCTCTATACAATAGAGGATAATTTCTGCTGGCCTGTGGGCAAAGCTTGCAATCCCCTGTAAAGTAATTGCCGACTTTTCAGTTCAGGATGTGGGTATGTGTCAGGATTTACATCATTAATGCCATAACCTTGACTATCCACGACACAGCCTAATACTACAGCCTATCCCTAACTGAAGCCTATCCTTAACTGCAGCCTAACCCTATCCACAGCCTAACCCTATCTGCAGCCTAACCCTAACAAAAGCCTGACCATATCCGTATCCTAACCCTATATGTAGCCTAACTGTAACTGCAGCCTAACTCTATGCGCAGCCTAACCCTATCGGCAGCTTAACCCTATCACCAGCCCAACCCTATCTGCAGCCTGACCCTAACAAAAGCCTGACCCTATCCGTAGCCTAACTGTAACTGCAGCCTAACCCTATCCGCAGCCTAACCCTATCTGTAGCCTAACCTGCACTGCAGCCTAACCCTATGCGCAGCCTAACCCTAACTGTAGCCTAACCCTAACTGAAGGCCGACCCTAACTGCAGCCTAACCCTATACGCAGCCTAACCCTATGCTTAACCTAACCCTAACTGCAGCCTAACCTCATCTGCAGCCTAACTCTAGCTGCAGCCTAACTTGACCTACAACTTAATCTTAACCGCAGCCTAACCCTTACTGCAGCCAGGGCCGGTGCAAGGTCTCTATGCACCCTAGGCAAAGCTTCAACCCGGTGCTCCCTGCAGGAGGTGCATCAGGGCTATGAGGAGCAGCCGTGGTGGTGCCCCTCGGGAGCCATAGTTACATCCACATCATATGTGCCTTCACATGACTTGATGTTACTCATGTCGGGACAGAGGAAGCACTGAGACACTATGTGGTACAGCCTGATAGTGGTAGCTACACTTGATTAGACCCGCAGCAGCAGCCAGCACAGTGTAAAAGGAGGAGGCCGCATACAGAGACAGCCTTCAGTTTTTTGCTAGATGAATTCAGTGGCGCCCTCCAGGAGCTGGCGCCCCTAGGCAGCCGCCTAAAGCTGCCTAATGGTAGAGCCGGCCCTGACTGCAGCCTAACTGTAACTGGAGCCTAACACTACCTACAGCCTAAACCTACCTACAGACTATCCAGGCTTGCTGACTTTCCGTCTGCCCCGTGCAGGAGTGGGCAGCCGGGTCGGCATTACAGGGAGCATGGCTTTGGTGCGGGTAGGTTGTTTGGGGGCGTGGATTCACAATTGCATCACTGTGGCCCTGCCCTCTGCAATTAAATGCCCTGATTACTGCCATTGAATAGTGGGGCGGGACTACAATGGCAAGATTCAGTGCAAATCGCATCAACCCCCCCCCCCCCCCTTCCCCCCAGACCACCCACAGCCGTGGCTCATTCCTGTTTTGCATTTTTGTTATGTATTTTATGTTATACTTCTGTTTCTGTTCCCCGTGGGTGTCATGGGGTGTTCGGAGCCCACCCTTAAGGAGAGGATACTGTTATAAACCGCAGGTAGTGGTCCATCCCTTTTTTATGTTTTTGTTATGTTTATAGTTGTCTTGCAGGCCAGGATTTCCCGTTGCTCTGGTTTAAGAAGACTCTTGTTTGCTGCCAGTGGTGAGTCTGTGTAATTGCAGCTTGTTCCCATGTGTTCAGCCTCACCTGTCTGTTAATTGCACCTCTCAGTTGTGCAGCAGGGCAGCTGCACGACATAATTAATTAGGACTCTCTGTTATATTCTGGCTCAGTGCAATACACAGACGCTGGTGATATTTCCTGAGTTCTTGAGTTCTGAACTAGTCCCTGCCAGTTCCTGAGCTCCTGTCTAGCAGTATCTGTCTAGCTAATTCCAGTGTCGGTTCCAGTGTCGGTTCCAGTGTCGGTTCCAGTGTCGGTTCCAGTGTCTGATCCAGTTTCTGATCCCATGTCCTGCCGTGAAGCGTTCCTATCCAGAAGTCCTGTGGCTTTGTCTGTGCCTGGTCGAGTATCTGGCTTCTTGGTGTCCACCGGTCTGTCGTTTGGGATTCTGCCTGTCCTCCGGTTCTGAGAGCCTGTGTCGGCTACATTGGGGGTTCCTGTCCGTTTGCCAGTATTCGTACCGGTTCCGTGAGTAGCGGCTTTGCCGCGTCCGTCGGCCTAGGCCGCTGTATTCTTTGATTTATTTGTTACTGGTGTTTTGCAGAGGGTTCTGCATATGCTGTCACTGCCGGTACACAACAGTATTGTGTCGGCGTGTGGACAGCATCTCCTTTGTTGTTCTTTTCCTTTGGCGGCGTGCCGCACATATATTTAGTTTTAGGGTTGTTAGTAGCCCCTAGCCTTCTGTTTGCTTTAGTTAGAGGTCCCCTTGTTATTATCCTGTCTCGGTTCACGCCTTGTCTCACTCTAAGACCTGGGGGCATCGGAGTTGGGCAGACCTAATCCGCCCTTCAAACGCGGCTGCCGTGGGCCCAAGAAACCATAGTCACTCAGGCGTGAACTGACCACACGGGTGAAACAATGGAGGTAGGGTGCTAGGGGCTATTTCCATACCACACCTTATTTCAGCGTCACGTTCTGGTGCTCTGGACTCACTACCCGACATCTCCCTTGTTCTGAGCACCAGGAACCTAACATCTGCAGCTCATTACCTACAGTCTCATCTTTCAAGTCACAATCCACAGTTCTTTGTCTCCAGCCACGTCTTTAACCACCATTCACAGTTCCGCAGTTCATTATCTACAGCCTTGTCTTTCAAGCCACAACCCACAGTTCTTTGTCTACAACTACGTCTTTAAGTCATCGTTCACAAACCACAGTTCTCTACCTCAGCCTCATTTTCAAGAACTACAGCTCACTGACTCTTAGCTCCACCGGTCTTCTGCATTGCCCATGTCCCATATGCAACCCCCTCGCCTTATTCATCCGCAGACAACTACTTCCTTGGGCAAATCTCAGCTGCCAGATCCTCAAACCTTGCTAGGTGTGACATACTGTGCTGTGTAATGTGAGTAATGGATACTACTGTGCAGGGCCGGCTCGAGGCATGTTCGACTCGAGCGGCCACGCAGGGTGCCACCCTTAAAGGGCGCCGCATGCTGGTGCCGCCATGTCGGAGCCTGGAGCCAGCCCTGTCCTGTAGCCTGCGCCGCCTCCTGTCTGTAAAGTAATCTGTGCGCGCTATGCGGCACCGGTGTCTGATGTCAGACACCGGCGCCGCACAGCATGTACAGTTCACTTTCAGGCATCGGCTCGCACAGACAGCGCACACAGATCTGCAGCAGCACTCCCCGTCCCTCATAGTCGGCACAGCAGGTACTCTGGGGGCATATGTGGCACTGTGGGGGGCATTAACGTATCTGTCACTGTAGGGGCAGTTATCTGGCACTGTGGGGAGCATTAATGTATCTGGCACTGTGGGGGTATTAATGTATCTGGCACTGTGGGGGCATTAATGTATCTGGCACTGTGGGGGCATATCTGGCACTGTGGGGTCATTTATCTATCTGGGATTGTGGGGGCATATCTGGCACAGTGGGGGGCATTAATGTATCTGGCACTGTGGGGGCATATCTGGCACTGTGGGGGGCATTAATGTATCTGGCACTGTGGGGGGCATTAATGTATCTGGCACTGTGGGGGCATTTCTGGCACTGTGGGGGCATTTCTGTATCTGGCGCTGTGGGGGCATTTATCTGGCACTGTGGGGGCATTTTTGGATCTGGCACTTTGGGGGCATTTATCTGGCACTGTGGGGGGAATTAATGTATCTGGCACTGTGGGGGGCATTAATGTATCTGGCACTGTGGGGTCATTAATGTATCTGGCACTGCGGGGGCATATCTGGCACTGTGGGGGGCATTTATCTATCTGGCACTGTGGGGGGCATTTATCTATCTGGCACTGTGGGGGGCATTTATCTATCTGACACTGGGGGCATTTATGTATCTGGCACTGTGGGGGCATGTCATGTGCATCTGGCACTGCTGGGGGGGCATGTCATGTGCATCTGGCACTGCTGGGGGGCATATGATTTGTAGCTGGCACGGCAGGGGGACATATCATGTAGTGTTCCCGTGTCGCAGTGCTCTACCTGACGCAAAGTGTATAACGTGCTCTGCCTGACGCAAAGTGTATAACTTGCTCTGCCTTGCGCAGGTGTATAATGTGCTCTACCTGTCGCAGTGTGTATAGGAGGTTCTACCTGGTGCAATGTGTATTAGCTGCACTACTGTGTGGTGTAATTCGAATTGACAATATTATGTGGCCACGCCCCTTCCCTACGAAGCAACGGCCCTAAATTTTTTATGCGCGCCTTCGACGCGCACTGTCCATGATTTTGCCTGCGGAGCACCAAGCATTACGGTATGTACATCATTTTGCCCTTTTAACTTAAAAATGTGCCCTCCCGAATGCAAAATGTGCCCTCCCCATGATCAGCACCCTGCCCTAAAAAAATCCTAGAGTGAACACTATCATGTCTATCTGGCACTGCTGGGGGCATGTCATGTGTAGCTGGCACTGCTGGGGGGCATGTCATGTGTAGCTGGCACTGCTGAGGGGCATGTCATGTGTAGTTGGCATTGCTGGGGGCATGTCCTGTGTAGCTGGCACTGCTGGGGGGCATGTCATGTGTAGCTAGCACTGCTGCGGGGCATGTCATGTCTATCTGGCACTGCACTACTGTAGACATTATGTGTATCTGGCACTATACTGTAGACATTATGTGTATCTGGCACTATACTGGAGACATTATGTGTATCTGGCACTATACTGGAGACATTATGTGTATCTGGCACTATACTGGAGACATTGTGTGTAAGGAACACTACTGTAGCTGTTATGTGTAAGGCTACTAATTGTGTGCGTAGAGGGTGTGTGAAAATATATTAATAGTTTGATAATATGAAGTTGTGAGGCCCCTCCCACTTTCCCAGGGGCTACGCCCACTTTTCCAGGAGCGCGTGCATAGAGTATGGGAGGGGGCGCTTTGAAATTTTCTCGCTCAGGGTGCTAGTAGGCCAGGAGCCAGCCCTGCTACTGCTACTGTGCTGTGTAATGTGAGTAATGGACACTACTGTGCGGTGTACTGTGAGTAATGGACACTACTGTGCGGTGTAATGTGAGTAATGGACACTACTGTGCTGTGTAATGTGAGTAATGGGCACTACTGTGCGGTGTAATGTGAGTAATGGACACTACTGTGCGGTGTAATGTGAGTAATGGACACTACTGTGCGGTGTAATGTGAGTAATGGACACTACTGTTCTGTGTAATATGAGTAATGGACACTACTGTGCGGTGTAATGTGAGTAATGGACACTACTGTGCTGTGTAATGTGAATAATGGTCACTACTGTGCTGTGTAATGTGAGTAATGGACACTACTGTGCGGTGTAATGTGAGTAATGGACACTACTGTGCTGTGTAATGTGAATAATGGTCACTACTGTGCTGTGTAATGTGAGTAATGGACACTACTGTGCTGTGTAATGTGAGTAATGGCCACTACTGTGCGGTGTAATGTGAGTAATGGGCACTACTGTGCTGTGTAATGTGAGTAATGGACACTACTGTGCTGTGTAATGTGAGTAGTGGACACTACTGTGCTGTGTAATGTGACTAATGGACACTACTGTGCTGTGTAATGTGAGTAGTGGACACTACTGTGCTGTGTAATGTGAGTAGTGGACACTACTGTGCTGTGTAATGTGAGTAATGGACACTACTGTGCGGTGTAATGTGATACTGTGTGTCAATTTGATTTGGAAGTACTATTTTGTGGCCATGCCCTTTCCCCACAAGGCCACATACTTTTTTTGACACGCCTTCCTTATTTCAAATATGTGTGTGTGTGTGTGTGTGTGTGTGTGTAAGGTAGGGGGGGGGGGCACCAGCCCCTAGATACACCACTGCTGGCACTGCACCTGTATATAGTGCCCACATGTATATACCGCTGCACCTGTGTATAGTGCCCACATGTATATACAGCTGCACCTGTGTATAGTGCCCACATGTATATACTGCTGCACCTGTGCTTAGTGCCCACATGTTTATACTGCTGCATATGTGTATAATTCCCATGTGTATATTCCCCTGCACTGGTGTATAATGCCCACATCAGGGGCTTAGCCAAAACTTTGTGGGTCCCATAGCAACATTTTGAAGGGGCCCCTGTCCCAATGCTTCTAGAGAGACACCTCTGCACAGCAGGTTTTCATTTTATGCCCCATAGTAGTGCCCTAGTTCATATTCTGAACCATAGTAGTGCCCTAGTTTATTTTATGCCCCATTGTAGTGCCCTAGTTTATTTTATGCCCCATAGTAGTGCCCTAGTTTATTTTATGCCCCATAGTAGTGCCCTAGTTTTTTTATCCCTTATAGTAGTGCCCTAATTCACATTACGCCCCATAGTAGTGCCCTAATTCACATTATGCCACATTTCTAGTGCTGCCATTACACATCATGCCACACAGTACCCCCAAATTCACATCATGACATAGTGTCCCCAGTTCATATTTTGCCACAATATAGTGGCCTTCAGTTCATTTTAAACCACATTACAAAGAGAAGGTCCAAGGGCCAAAAGTAGATATTTGAAGGTCCCAAGGCAAATGTTTGTAAGTGCCACTATGTACCTCCATTGGTGGAAAATATATAGGTCACATTTAACTTTGACAGGGAAGATGGGCCCCTCTCAGCTCTGGGCCCCATAGCGGCTGCACTGCCCGCACTTATGGTAGCTACACCCTGTATATAACACATGTAACTGTGACAGGGAAGGTGGCCCCTCTCAGCTCTGGGCCCCGTAGCAGCTGCACTGCCTGCACCTATGGTAGCTACACCCTGTATATAACACATGTAACTGTGACAGGTAAGGTGGCCCCTCTCCGCTCTGGGCCCCATAGCAGCTGCACTCGCTGCACCTATGGTAGCTACACCCTGTATATAACACATGTAACTGTGACAGGGAAGGTGGCCCCTCTCAGCTCTGGGCCCCATAGCAACTGCACTCCCTGCACCTATGGTAGCTACGCCCTGTATATAACACATGTAACTGTGACAGGGAAGGTGCCCTCTCTCAGCTTTGGGTTCCATAGTAGCTGCACTCCCTGCACCTATGCCCTTTGCCCACATGTATATACCGCTGCACCTGTGTATAATGCACATGTGTATATAGCGATGTAGCTGTGTAAATTGCTCACGTGTTTATACCGCTGCACCTGTTTATAGTGCCCACGTGTATATACCGCTGCACCTGTGTATAATGCCCACATGTATATACTGCTGCCCCTGTGAATAATGCCCACATGTATATACCGCTGCACCTGTGTATAATGCCCAAATGTATATACCGCTGCACCTGTGTATAATGCCCACATGTATATATTGCTGCACCTGTGTATAATGCCCACATGTATATATTGCTGCACCTGTGTATAATGCCCACATGTATATATTGCTGCACCTGTGTATAATGCCCACATGTATATACCGCTGCACCTGTGAATAATGCCCACATGTATATACTGCTGCCCCTGTGAATAATGCCCACATGTATATACCGCTGCACCTGTGAATAATGGCCACATGTATATACCGCTGCACCTGTGTATAATGCCCACATGTATATATTGCTGCACCTGTGTATAATGCCCACAAGTACCATTGAGCTCATATTTTGTGTGTATATCTGACTCTGGTACTAGCCATTGCCTCTCTAGCCATATTTATCTCACTGCATGTCCCTGACCTGTACTCAGGAATAAATACAATAAATACTTGCAGTAAAATTATTTTTTTCTTAAATTCACATTAACTTTATTGGACTGGAACAGAACAGAGCACGGCCAGAGATTTGATTAGACCAGAGCTGGCACAGAGGGTGGTGAGGAGAAGACTTTGAGACACAAGCCAATAATGAAGAGCGGTTGTGAGACAGAAAGAGCAGCTTTACTTCCTCCACCCACAGAGAGAGACCGTTTCCTAAGTATTAAATGTTGCTGAGGCCCATTGCACCGTCCAGGAGGAGACAGGCCGAATGGTGGTCAAGCCGTTAGTCCTCATCCGGCATATCCTGTAACCAGGGACATTTACAATTTGACTGACATGGTACAGAATCGGCTACGGATGCAGCAAGATCCACAGGGAGATGCCAGCATTCGTGGGAAGTCGGTCCGCTCTCACAGACCAAACACATTAGGCACTGGTAGACTCAGCAAGGGAGGCGTCTGCAAAATAAACACCAAATAACACAAATTATCCAATAAGTTGGTTTTACATTTACAAAACAGAAATAAATAGAAACATAAAAACTCAGAGGCCTGATTAAGGTGTGGTTGTAGAGGCTGCTGCTACATAAACTAATATGGTAATGCAGCAGGGGGTGTCACACTTACATAGAAGCAGCAGCGACAGCAGTAATATGGTAATGCAGCAGAGGGCGTTATGCCTACACAGAAGCAGCAGCGATAGCAATAATATGGTAATGCAGCAGGGGGTGTCACACTTACATAGAAGCAGCAGCGACAGCAGTAATATGGTAATGCAGCAGGGGGCGTCACACTTACATAGAAGCAGCAGCGACAGCAGTAATATGGTAATACAGCAGAGGGCGTCATGCCTACACAGAAGCAGCAGCGATAGCAATAATATGGTAATGCAGCAGGAGGTGTCACACTTACATAGAAGCAGCAGCGACAGCAGTAATATGGTAATACAGCAGGGGGCGTCACACTTACATAGAAGCAGCAGTGATAGCACTAATATGGTAGTTCAGGAGGGGGCGTCACACTTGCATAGAAGCAGCAGCGATAGCAATAATATGGTAATACAGCAGGGGGTGTCACACTTACATAGAAGCAGCAGCGACAGCAGTAATATGTTAATGCAGCAGAGGGCGTCACGCCTACACAGAAGCAGCAGCGATAGCAATAATATGCTAATTCAGCAGGGGGCGTCACACTTAGAAGCAGCAGCCATAGCAGTAATATGGTAATGAGTAGGGGGCTTCATGCTTACACAGAAGCAACAGCGATAGCACTAATATGTGAATGCAGCAGGGTGTGTCACGCTTACACAGAAGCAGTAGCGATAGCACTAAAATGGTAATGCAGCAGGGGGCGTCACACTTACATAGAAGCAGCAGCTACAGCACTAATATGGTAATGCAGCAGGAGGCGTCACACTTACATAGAAGCAGTAGCGATATCGCTTATATGGTAATGCAGCAGGGGACGTCATGCTAACATAGAAGCAGCAGAGATAGCACTAATATGGTATGCAGCAGGGGGCATCACTCTTACATAGAAGCAGCAGTGATAGGACTAATATGATAATGTAGCAGGGGGCGGCACGCTTACATAGAAGCAGCAGTGATAGCACTAATATGGTAATGCAGCAGGGGGCGTCATACTGACATAGAAGCAGCAGCAATAGCGCTGATATGGTAATGTTGCAGGGGGTGTCACACTCACATAGAAGCAGCAGTGATATCGCTAATATGGTAATACAGCAGGGGTCATCGCGCTTACATAGATGCAGTAGTGATAGCAGTAATATGGTAATGCAGCAGGAGTCATGCTTACACAGAAGCATCAGCAATAGCACTAATATGGTAATGCAGCAGGGGGCGTCACACTTACACAGAAGCAGCAGCGATAGCACTTATATGGTAATGCAGCAGGGGGTGTCACGCTTACACAGAAGCAGTAGCAATAGGAATAATATGGTAATGCAGCAGGAGGCATCATGCTTACACAGAAGCAGCAGCAATATCACTTATATGGTAATGCAGCAGGGTGCTTAACGCTTACACAGGACCAAAAGCGATAGCACTAATATGTTAATGCAGCAGGGTGCATCACGCTTACACAGAAACAGTAGCGATAGCACTAAAATGGTAATGAAGCAGGGAGCGTCACACTTACATAGAAGCAGTAGCAATATTGCTTATATTGTAATGTACCAGGGGGCGTCATGCTTACACAGAAGCAGCAGCAATAGCGCTAATATGGTAATTCAACAGGGGGCGCCATGCTTTCACAGAAGTAGCAGCAACATTGCTAATATGGTAATGTAGCAGGAGACGTAATGCTTACATACAAGCAGCAGCGTTAGCACTAATATGGTAATGCAGCAGGGGGCATCACTTACATAGAAGCAGCAGCTACAGCACTAATATGGTAATGCAGCAGGAGGTGTCACACTTACATAGAAGCAGTAGCGATAGCAGTAATATAGTAATGCAGCAGGGGGCGTCACACTTACACAGAAGCAGCAGCAATAGCGCTAATATGGTAATTCAGCAGGGGGCGTCACACTTACATAGAAGCAGCAGCGATAGCAGTAATATGGTAATGTAGCAGAGGGCGTCACGCCTACACAGAAGCAGCAGCGATAGCAATAATATGGTAATGCAGCAGGGGGCGTCACACTTACACAGAAGCAGCAGCGATAGCAATAATATGGTAATGCAGCAGGGGGCGTCACACTTAGAAGCAGCAGCGATAGCAGTAATATGGTAATGAGTAGGGGGCTTCACACTTACACAGAAGCAACAGCGATAGCACTAATATGTGAATGCAGCAGGGTGTGTCACGCTTACACAGAAGGAGTAGTGATAGCACTAAAATGGTAATGCAGCAGGAGGCGTCACACTTACATAGAAGCAGCAGCTACAGCACTAATATGGTAATGCAGCAGGAGGCATCACACTTACATACAAGCAGCAGCGATATCGCTTATATGGTAATGCAGCAGGGGACGTCATGCTAACATAGAAGCAACAGTGATAGCACTAATATGGTAATGCAGCAGGGGGCGTCACTCTTACATAGAAGCAGCAGTGATGGGACTAAAGTGATAATGCAGCAGGGGGCGGCATGCTTACATAAAAGCAGCAGTGATAGCACTAATATGGTAATGCAGCAGGGGGTGTCATACTGACATAGAAGCAGCAGCAATAGCGCTGATATGGTAATGCAGCAGGGGGCGTCACTCTTACATAGAAGCAGCAGTGATATCACTAATATGGTAATACAGCAGGGGTCATCACGCTTACATAGATGCAGTAGTGATAGCAGTAATATGGTAATGCAGCAGGAGTCATGCTTACACAGAAGCATCAGCAATAGCACTAATATGGTAATGCAGCAGGGGGCGTCACACTTACACAGAAGCAGCAGCGATAGCACTTATATGGTAATGCAGCAGGGGGTGTCACGCTTACACAGAAGCAGTAGCAATAGGAATAATATGGTAATGCAGCTGGAGGCATCATGCTTACACAGAAGCAGCAGCAATATCACTTATATGGTAATGCAGCAGGGTGCTTAACGCTTACACAGGACCAAAAGCGATAGCACTAATATGTTAATGCAGCAGGGTGCATCACGCTTACACAGAAACAGTAGCGATAGCACTAAAATTGTAATGAAGCAGGGAGCGTCACACTTACATAGAAGCAGTAGCAATATTGCTTATATTGTAATGTACCAGGGGGCGTCATGCTTACACAGAAGCAGCAGCAATAGCGCTAATATGGTAATTCAACAGGGGGCGCCATGCTTTCACAGAAGTAGCAGCAACATTGCTAATATGGTAATGTAGCAGGAGACGTAATGCTTACATACAAGCAGCAGCGTTAGCACTAATATGGTAATGCAGCAGGGGGCATCACTTACATAGAAGCAGCAGCTACAGCACTAATATGGTAATGCAGCAGGAGGTGTCACACTTACATAGAAGCAGTAGCGATAGCAGTAATATAGTAATGCAGCAGGGGGCGTCACACTTACACAGAAGCAGCAGCAATAGCGCTAATATGGTAATTCAGCAGGGGGCGTCACACTTACATAGAAGCAGCAGCGATAGCAGTAATATGGTAATGTAGCAGAGGGCGTCACGCCTACACAGAAGCAGCAGCGATAGCAATAATATGGTAATGCAGCAGGGGGCGTCACACTTACACAGAAGCAGCAGCGATAGCAATAATATGGTAATGCAGCAGGGGGCGTCACACTTAGAAGCAGCAGCGATAGCAGTAATATGGTAATGAGTAGGGGGCTTCACACTTACACAGAAGCAACAGCGATAGCACTAATATGTGAATGCAGCAGGGTGTGTCACGCTTACACAGAAGGAGTAGTGATAGCACTAAAATGGTAATGCAGCAGGAGGCGTCACACTTACATAGAAGCAGCAGCTACAGCACTAATATGGTAATGCAGCAGGAGGCATCACACTTACATACAAGCAGCAGCGATATCGCTTATATGGTAATGCAGCAGGGGACGTCATGCTAACATAGAAGCAACAGTGATAGCACTAATATGGTAATGCAGCAGGGGGCGTCACTCTTACATAGAAGCAGCAGTGATGGGACTAAAGTGATAATGCAGCAGGGGGCGGCATGCTTACATAAAAGCAGCAGTGATAGCACTAATATGGTAATGCAGCAGGGGGTGTCATACTGACATAGAAGCAGCAGCAATAGCGCTGATATGGTAATGCAGCAGGGGGCGTCACTCTTACATAGAAGCAGCAGTGATATCACTAATATGGTAATACAGCAGGGGTCATCACGCTTACATAGATGCAGTAGTGATAGCAGTAATATGGTAATGCAGCAGGAGTCATGCTTACACAGAAGCATCAGCAATAGCCACTAATATGGTAATGCGGCAGGGGGTGTCACGCTTACACAGAAGCAGCAGCGATAGCACTTATATGGTAATGCAGCAGGGGTGTCGCGCTTACACAGAAGCAGCAGCAATAGCAATGATATGGTAATGCAGCAGGAGGCATCATGCTTACACAGAAGCAGCAGCGATAGCACTAATTTGGTAATGCAGCAGGGTGCTTAACGCTTACACAGGACCAAAAGCGATAGCACTAATATGTTAATGCAGCAGGTGCATCATGCTTACACAGAAGCAGTAGCGATAGCACTAAAATGGTAATGAAGCAGGGAGCGTCACACTTACATAGAAGCAGTAGCGATATTGCTTATATTGTAATGTAGCAGGAGGCGTCACACTTGCACAGAAGCAGCAGCAATAGCGCTAATATGGTAATTCAACAGGGGGCGTCACTCTTGCATAGAAGTAGCAGTGATAGCAGTAATATGGTAATACAGCAGGGGGCGTCACACTGACATAGATGCAGCGGTGATGGGAGTAATATGGTAATACAGCAGGGGGCGTCACACTGACATAGATGCAGCAGTGATAGCAGTAATATGGTAATGCAGCAGGGGGCGTCACACTTACATAGAAGCAGCAGTGATAGCAGTAATATGGTAATGCAACAGGGGGCATCACACTGACATAGATGCAGTGGTGATAGGAGTAATATGGTAAGCAGGCAGCTAGTATCCAACTGTAACGTAAAACCGCAGCTGCCAGCCTGTCCAGTGCTGTTCTCCTTCTCTGCGGACGCTGCTCCTTTAGATGTAAATGAGTAGCATGACGTCACTCACTTTAGGAAGTGCAAACTGAGCTGGGACGGACTCCGTGTGCGGAGGATGGAGACATGATTGAGCATGCGGGGGCCGACTTCCCGCCTGCCACATCTGATGTCTTAGACTCATCATCAGCTGTTCTGACCATGCCCTATCAGTCCTCCTAGAAATTACCTGCAAGAGTTAATTCTGGGAGGCCAAGTGCATCAGTGGGGATGAATTGGCTCCAAACTGAAAAAAAATAAAATATATATTAAAAAAACTAAAACAAAATAAAACCTTGAAACATCACATAAGTTGTTTCCATCTGGAGGCACGTAGGAAATGTGGTGGGGCAGAGGTCCTTTGAATAAGCTGTTAAGCAATAAAACAAAAATAGCTCTGCATAGCTGCAAAAATAGATATTACACCGCGTGGAATAGATCTGCCAGACTGCTGGCAAGACCTCTAAAGCGCCAAGAGATTTAGGACATATATCCCTGCAATTACAGTCAACAGTGGTAATACTTAGGAACGGCCCAACCATTATGTCAGGTACGCAGCCTTATAGAGCGCCACGCTGATGAGGGAGGAGTCACTGCCTTCATCATCCCCCCCGGACTGCTAGTGGTAGCGGACCATAGTGGCCGGCCCCCGGAAACCTGCAGCACACTGGAATCACCTTACACCTGTCATCCCTGGCTCCCCAGTTACCTACTTTCTCCCTGTCACCCACTATCTCCTTGTCACCACTGCCTCCCCAGTCACACACACACTATCTCCCTGTCACACCTGCCTCCCCTGTCACCTACTATCTCCCTATCACCCCTGCCTCTGCAGTAACCCACTTTCTCCCTGTCACCCACTATCCCCATGTCACCACGGCCTCCACAGTCACCCACTTCTCCCTGTTACCCACTGTCTCCGCAGTAACCCACTATCTCCTTGTCACCACTGCCTCCCCAGTCACACACACACACTATCTCCCTGTCACCCCTACCTCCCCTGTCACCTACTATCTTCCTGTCACCCCTGCCTCCGCAGTAATCCACTTACTCCCTGTTACCCACTATCTCCCTGTCAACCCTGCCTCCCCTGTCACCTACTATCTTCCTGTCACCCCTGCCTCCGCAGTAATCCACTTACTCCCTGTTACCCACTATCTCCCTGTCACCCCTGTCTCCCCTGTCACCTACTATCTCCCTGTCACCCCTGCCTCTACAGTCACCCACTTTCTCCCTGTCACCCACTGTCTCCTTGTCACCACTGCCTCCCCAGTCACACACACACTCTATCTCCTTGTCACCCCTGCCTCCCCTGTCACCTACTATCTCCCTATCACCCCTGCCTCCGCAGTAATCCACTTACTCCCCGTTACCCACTATCTCCCTGTCACCCCTGCCTCTACAGTCACCCACTTTCTCCCTGTCACCCACTGTCTCCCCAGTCACACGCTATCTCCATCACCCCTGCCTCCCATCACCTACTATCTCCCTGTCACCCCTGCCTCCCCAATCACCCACTTTCTCCCTGTCACCCCTGCCTCTGCAGTCGCCTACTATCTCTCTGTCATACCTGTCTACCCAGTTACCTACTTTCTCCCTGTCACCCACTATCTGCCTGTATCCTTAGGGGTACTATTGTGTGGCCACGCCCCTTCCTTGTGAGACCACAACTCTTTTGCGGCGCACGCAGAGAGCACGCAACGTCCTTTTTAAAAGTTTATTCTATCAAGGGGCGCCAAAATCTATATTCGCTTACCAAAAAAATTAAGCTTGGGCCAGCCCTGGGTGCACTACAAGTACCCCAGTAACTTTCATGTGGTGAACTGTCTTTGTTAGCATTGTTTAATTGCATAAACTGATCTTAAGATGGTGCACCACAAGTACTACAGATGCCGAGGCTCAGGATCCTGACACCCACTTGGTAAGTATACTACCCCAAATCCCTAATCCTCTTTTCCAGCTTAACCCCGACCTCCACCCCCCGCCCACCCTGCAGCCTAACCCTAACCTTCCCTAATGGTGCCTAACCATAACCCTCCCACAGCCTAAACGTAATCCTCCCTCCCCTGCAGTCTAACCCTTACCCTCCCCGGTGGTGTCTAACCCTCACTCTCCGCAGCCTGAACCTAACCCTCCAGCCACCGCAACCTAGTGCTCCCCAGTGGTCTCTAACCCCCCTCCCCACAGCCTTAACCTAACCCTCCCATCCCCTCCTCCCACAGGCTAAACATAACCTCCCCCTCTCCCCGGTAGCCAGTCTTGAGTCACGGCAGACATTCATTTGGGATTCCGGCATTCGAGAACCCAGCGAAGGCATTTTGCTCCATGTTGGGATCCCGGCGTCTGTATTCCAAGCAGTGTTGGTTTCCGGATATTCCATTAATCTGACCCACACAATTTTACAATGCTTTTGGTCACCTGTTGTAACCTCATTGATTTGCTAAATAAAATAGTGATGTTGTATCCTTCTTATGTTGTCAAGTCATTGTGTCTGATGGGAAAAAAAATCACCAAGAGGCCTGCCTCTTTCATCACACCCTGATACTGGTCCTTGTAGTGGTATTACACTAGGTTGTCAAATTCACCTAGCTCCGCTTCAGATGGCGTTAGCAGCTGTAGCTATGGGTTACACTCTGCGGAAAATACAATGGAAACCCTCCCTGGAAAGGGCATCTACCCGCGTGGTCAGTAACGACAAAGAGAAATATACAAAGGTGGAAACAGACACACAGTGGAGAGGTCACGCCCTCATTCCAAGTTGTTCGCTCGCTAGCTGCTTTTAGCAGCCGTGCAAACGCTATGCCGCCGCCCTCTGGGAGTGTATCTTAGCTTAGTAGAAGTGCGACCGAAAAGGATCGCAGCGCTGCTACAAAAAAAAAAATTGTGCAGTTTCAGAGTAGCTCCAGACCTACTCCTTCCTTGCGATCACTTCAGACTATTTAGTTCCTGTTTTGACGTCACAAACACGCCCTGCGTTCGGCCAGCCACTCCCTTGTTTCCCCAGCCACTCCTGCATTTCTACACACACTCCCCGAAAACGGTCAGTGACCACCCAGAAACACCCACTTCCTGTCAATCACTCAACGATCAGCAGTGCGACTGAAAAGCGTCGCTCGGCCTTGTGTGAAACTACATTGGCTTTTGTGAAAGTACGTTGCGCGTGCGCACTGCGCATCATATGGATGCGCAGAAGTGCCGATTTTTTTGCCTGATCACTGCGCTGCGAACGAAAACAGCTAGCGACCAACTCCGGATGACCCCCATTGTCTTCTGCACAGGCTGCAGGACGCACAGTAACAAGTCCCATCTATTGTAGAGGAAACTGGCGGGCGGAAGACGAAGGGAAGTGAAGGTGGGGTCAGGAACACACATTTTGGAAGTTAGGTAGTTAATGTACAGCTGGTCCATGGAAGGATGGGAATCCATGAGATGGGGCTGCTCTAATTTAAATTCTTGAATAATAGCCAGAGCCAACATGTTCTTTACGTGGTTATAATGACAATTCCCGAGGATCCTGGGGTAAAAGCTGCAGCATTAGTAAGACAGGACAAAGTGCTTAGGGGATGACTCGAAGTCGCACAAAGCTGCTGCAATCACTTTAGCGCATCTTCCGCAGTCACACCTGCGACTGTATGCTAATATCAGCCCTTCCCCCGGTGTACAAGCTTGCATCTGGATGATGATACTTGGTACGCCACCAGCGGTCGCACCGTGGAAGCTTGCAGCCCTATGGCAAGTGCGGATTCCCCGTCAGAGTATGGCCTCCAGTGTGCGCGATTGTGGGTCCGTGTATGCAGCCACTTCAGTCACCGCCCAGGTACGTCCAAAACATTTCTGAGACTGTGCACCTCCATCGCAACTGAGACTCTGTAGATGCATGCGCAGTGCCAAAACAATTGCTCAACTGCATCGGACATTGACTTAGCGCACAACTTATCTGGAGACACAGAAGGCCTGATTCATGTGGGCACTTTACATGTTGGGAGATCTCCGTCTGTATTCAGAGACAGCTGCATCTACGAGACCACACTGAAATAGGCAATGACCCATCGGCGAGATTGCAAATCTCAGCGTCCTCACACAAACACGCAGCGGTGGTCGCAGATCCTCCAACAATTGACCATACCCTTTGGTCGCGCAGAGTAGCCACAGGAGCTGAGATGCTGGCACCATGTTTTCAGCGTACAAGATTGCAGATATTTGCTGAGACACACCCGAAAGCGGTCACGACACACCTGCGTTTTTGCCACCTCTTCCCGTTACCTCCCCGAACTGGTCCCTGACTGTCAATCGATTTGCGAATAATCCTCACTGCGAGAAATTTCACAAAAGCACATTGGCGCATGCATAGTCGGACGATAATCGCTCAGCTGCATAAATAGCGGCATTGGATACATCTCTACATCAGGCCCTATACGACTCTAAATTGCATGTAATTGCCCTAAGTTGCAGCTGCTGACGCATGCGCAGTTTGTTAGGAATTGCGAGATCTGTGCGTTACTAGAATTGCACACAACACTCAATCAGGCCCTGAGTTTGTTTGATGGAACTGTATGACAAGCTCAAGATAGAGAGTGACTGATTAATCCAGTGCCGTTATTTCTTATAACAGGCTCAAATCTTACCAGCAGGGGCCTCACTTTCCTTGGGCTGGTCGCTAGGTGACGCAGAGGAGTCAACAACGGGATCTGAAAAAAGAACACAGAGTGGTCAGGCGTGCTATGGGACGTCCAGTTCTACACAAGTAACAGAATTATAGCTAACCGAGTAGTGTTCTTACCCTCACCGGCTGTCGCCACATCACCGGCATCTGCTGTCACCTGACAGGCATCTGTTGGCTCACTGACATCTATCACCTCCTCAATGTTTACTGTTAGTGCCTCACTGGCATCTGGTGTCACCTCCTCAATGACTACTGTCGTCGCCTCACTGGCATCTGGTGTCACCTCCTCAATGACTACTGTTGTTGCCTCACTGGCATCTGGTGTCACCACCTCAATGACTACTGTCGTCGCCTCACTGGCATCTGGTGTCACCTCCTCAATGACTACTGTCGTCGCCTCACTGGCATCTGGTGTCACCTCCTCAATGACTACTGTAGCCGGTTCACTGGCATCTGGTGTCACCTCACTAGCTTCTGTTGTTGGCTCACTGACATCTGTTGCCGCCTCACTGGCTCCTGCCGTTGCCTCACTGGCATCTGGTGTTGCCTCACTGGTTCCTGTTGTCGGTTCACTGGCATCTTTCGGCGCCTCACTGGTTCCTGATGCCTCACTGACATCTGTTTCTGCCTTACTGGCATCTACTGGTGCCTCTTTACTGGTTCCCGTCGTTGCCTCACCAGCATCTGTCGCCTCCTCACTGGCTCCTGTCTTTGCTTCACTTGCTTCTGTTGTTGCCTTACTGGAATCTGTTGTTGTCCCACCGGCTTCTGTCGTCACTTCACCAGTGCCATGCACCACCTCATTGCCACCTGCTGCCACCTCAGGGGCTCCCTCATCTGGCTCTTTAGAGGTATCTGGCTTAAGATCTGTGTGTAGATTAAATGAACACCAAGCGTCACCATGCTGGAGAGGAAAGTCCAACAACTCCCAATATAATACTCCACTCTGGGGCCTATTTACTAAGCCTCGGATGGAGATAAAGTGGCCAGAGATAAAGTCCCAACCAACCAGCTTCTAACTGTCATCATTCAAACACAGCCTGTAACATGGCAGTTAGGAGCTGATTGGCTGGTACTTTATCTCCATACAATGCTTAGTAGATAGACCCCTCTGTTGGATACACATTACATGAACCATTGTCTCGGGAAGGTGGGGGGTGGGGGGGGGGGGGGGTGGGGGGGGGTGGGGGGAAGCGGGTAAGTGAGATATCGGCATTTTATCAGTCTCACTCAGCTTCACATAAAACTTTGTGTTGGGTGCCTATGAAGGACTTAATCAAATAAACTTTAGGAGTGAATAGATTGTGATGTCATCACAATATACCGCTTATAATCGGGAGGCTAGTCCACCTGTCTACTACCCTGTTGGTGAACTTATTCTTTCTGAAATCTCTCTGAATCTTGATCCCTCTCCAATTTTAGAGCTATACGAAGAATGAAATGTAATAGTTTGCGAGTTGTAGGCTGTACGGGACTTTGTGCAGGTATGCCCGTATTTTTAAAGCGGCAATCATTTATTTATTAACAGTTTCTTACATATTCTGTTGCGCTTTACAATTGGAACAACAGTAATAGAACAAAACTGGGTAAAAACAGACAGACATAGAGGTAGGAAGGCCCTGCTCGCAAGCTTACAATCTATAGGGAAATAGGCATTGATACACAAGGATAGATGCTACCTATTGCATAATGGTCCGCCATATTGCAAAGGTTATTAATGGGCTGTATGATATGGTCACACAGCAATGTTGGCCAAGGGTCAGGCGGGTGTGAAAGTGAAGAAAGATGAAATATGAGAGATTATGTGTGGACTGTACAGAGGGGATATAATAAGATAGGGAGGCATTGAAGATTATGTAGGTGGATCTGGAATTTGATAAGTTTGCCTGAAGAGGGGAGTTTTTATGGAACGACTGAAGGTTTGGAGACTAGAGGTAAGTCTTATTGTGTGTGGGAGGGCATTCCACAGAGTGGGCGCAGCCTTGATAAAGTCTTGTAATTTTAAATGGGAGCAAGTAATGAGTGTGGATGAGAGATGTAAATCTTGTGCAGAGCGGAGAGGTCGGGTAGGGAGATATTTTGAGATAAGTGAAGAGATGTATGTTGGTGCAGTTTGGTTAACAGCCTTGTATGTAGGTAAAAGGATTTAATATTTAATACGGTAGAGTTTCGGTAACCAATGGAGGGACTGACAGAGTGGATCCGCAGATCATGAATGTCTAACGATGAAAATGAGCCTTGCAGCCGCATTCAAAATAGAGTGTAGTGGTGAGAGCCTATGTTTGGGAAGACCGGTCAGAAGATTATTACAATAATCAATGCGGGAGATAATGAGTGCATGGATTAGAGTTTTTGATGTGTCTTATGTAAAATAAGTCGTATTAATGATATGTTTCTTAGATGTTTGTAACATGATTTTGAGACAGATTGAATGTGGGGAGCAGCTCAGAGTTGAGAATGACACCTAGACAGTGAGATTGTGGGGTAGGGATGATTGTTGAGTTATCAACAGTGATAGAGATATCAGTTTGGTAACTATTACTGGCCGGTGGAAATATAATGAATTCTGTTTTGGAAATATTAAGTTTGAGGTGGCGAGATGATGTCCAAGATAAAATGGCAGACAGGCATTCAGTGACACAGCCCAATACAGATGGTGACTAATCTGGGGAGGATAGGTAGATTTTAGTATCATCGGCATACAGATGATACTGAAATCCGAAAGAGCTGATTAGTTTACCAAGATATGTGGTATAGAGATGAGTCCACGGTTATCTTGACTAGTTTTCTGCGCCTAGGCACACCATGATTTATTAGCATAAACCCTTCATCTATTGTTCTCAACTGCAATACAATACAGAGAACAATACAGCAAGGGATTAAGTCATTACAGCAGGGGATTAAGTCCGACTGGCCAGTCGCAGTTAATCCTATTATGGTCAAGATAAATGTGGACCCATCTGTAGATTGAGAAAAACAGAGGACCTAAAGGGCCCTACACACTGGCCGATACTACTGAAAGATATGAACGATCTTGTTCATTAATGAACGAGATATCGTTCATATCTTTCAGTGTGTAGGCACCAACGATGTGCGGCCCCGCGCTCGTTCATCGTTGGTGCCGGCTCGTTTAAACGTGCAAGCCAATATGGACAATCTTGTCGATATTAGCATGCACTGCTATGGAGCCGGGTGACGGGGGAGTGAAGAAACTTCACTCCCCCCCGTCACCTCACCCCTGCCGCCGGGTCGCCCGTCGAGGCACCTCAGCGGCACATCGCCATATGTGTAGGGCCCTTAAGACTGAGCCTTGAGGTACTCCAACTGCAAGAGGTAGCGAAGAGGAGGTGGATTATAAAAAACAAGAAACACTGAGGGAGCGATTAGATAGGTAGGATAGGAACCAAGAAAGGGCTGTGTCCTGGAGACCTAGGGAGTGGCCAACAATGTCAAATGCAGCAGAGAGATCAAGGTTTTCCCGTGTAAATGATTGCCACTTTAAATATATGGGCAGACTCACACAAAGTTCCGCACAGCTTGCAACTCTCAGGCAATTACATATTTCACCCCCATACTTTTCCTCTGAGGAACGTTTCCCTCCTCTAACTTGCTGATACAGTATATCCCAAAGCCTCTATCATTTTTTATTGCTCCTTTCTCAGATCTCCTCCAAGCTATACATATTGATGTCCATTAGGGGCATATTTATTAAAATTATATTGCGAGAATGAGAAATCACCAGAAAACAGTAATTTTGGGGGGATCCATGCAAAATCTTGGCATTCCCAGGATGCAACAAGGAGGGACCTCAGCTGATATTTGTCTATCAGATAACTACAGGGTTCCCTCCATTTCTGACCATAGCTTGGTCCCGTAACTCACATAATAGCATATTAGGGTCCATCTCTGTCGCCCCCTTCACCCCCACTGATATATACAAAGACCGACACGCCTGCATATGTAGTATGTGTGCCAGGTCAAACCCGTAAGCAAAGTGATAGTGGCAGCTATGCTCTTGCACCTAGCCCTTGAACAGGACAGCACATTTTCAGAAGCTCTGTCCTGGCACCCCAACTTTACTATAAGCAAGTGGTCATTTCCATAGCCTCATTGTGAGTTGAGGCGTATTTATTATTATAATAATAGCAGTTTGATGATCAATACACTCCTTAGTCTTTCCTGGCAAATTTTGGGATATACACCATATCAGTGACCATTGTTCTGTAATTGGTGTTCTTCTGGAGATATGGCCTCCAGGACTGAGGACAGTGATCCAGTTGGTGTATCACCAACAGCCTCACCACCTCTATCTCTGCTGCTAGAGCCTCTCCCTACCATGTAACAGGTTCCAGATAATAGGGCGACCCCATATGGTCAACATGCATTTAGTCGACAGGTACAAAAAGTAGACATGTTTTCTCTTCTTTCTTTTCCTGAAACTGTAGTTGCCACTCTTTTGACCATTCATTAAATCTACATAATCATCTATCATTTGGTCCTCCCCGGGGGGTGTCATCCCTGTCGCACATCTTCGCGTCACCTGCACAAGGTAGGGTTTTATCTTTACTACCATTAGTAATATCACCAATAAGTGCAGATCCTTGAGCTTCTAATCTAGACTGTAAATACTCCTGTAAATGCTCTCCATTTACTACAACTCTCTGCCACAGTATCTGTCCTCTTACCCAACATCTTATTGATTAAGCCACAATATTAGTCTTCAGTGTGGGACAGGAAGAAAGTCCTTACTAAACTTGGGAGGTTCTACATCTACCACTCCACCTTGATCTTTAATCTTAGTGTCATGATTGGGTTTGTCTATGGAACCGGACTGGAGTATTTGGCTGGATTGGGATCTAGGGCGAGTGGCGGAAAGTTGGAAGGTCTACCGTACAGTAATTCCTGCTCATGGGTATAGAACAAGTGTTTGGGTGAGCAAACTGGTGCGCAAGATGTGGCTGCTGGAGGCACTGATGGAACAGCCGGAGTCTTGACTGAACCAGTGGATAGATACTGAGCACACAGGTACAGGCAGATAGCGTCTGACAGCTGAAGTCACTGGAATGATGCAGTAACCGGAATGGAGACAGACTGGATGTGTAATAAGTGAGGATGCTGACTGGTACGTGGGAACTCACAGACACGGTACAGAGGTGCAGAGTCTAATGTGCCGTGATCTTGAGCAGGTCGCGGTTCTCTGACCATGTTTCCTAGTACTAGTGCCAGAAAAATGCAGATGGAATGAGATAGCAAAAACCAGGATAGTATTAGATGCCAGAACACCATGACGAAACAGGAATAATAGGAGCACCTTAAAGGAATTGATGGTACTAGTTATCAGACTGGAACCAATGGTGCAAGATATCAGACTAGAACCAATGGTGCAAGATATCAGATGAGAGCCAATAGAGAGCCAGGAGTGCAGCAGGAAGGTAATCTGCACTTGGTTTCACTAGGAAAGACAAGAATCTGTAGGGGCTCCCTAGCACACAACTAGGCTGTGGACAACATTGTACTGGCTCGCAAAAATACTCTTTATACCCCTGGCTGATCAGGGATAGGCTGCGGGCGTCTGTTGACCGCTGTCATGACTGTAGTTTTGTGAACCCGGTGTGTTTGTGAAGTGCATGCGGGTAACTGGAGGACTGCATGTATATTGGCTGGGCTGTGGGAATAAGTGAGATGAAGAGCTCAAGGAAGACTATGGATGATGAAGTAGGTACAAAAAGTTAGAGTTAATGCAGTAACAATAATTCACAGAGGCTGAGGTTACCCCAATGACTGAACTGAAGAATGGAGATAATTGTAAAACGATGCTGTAGCACTCTGTATGAAGAACAATGACTGTGGCTGTGACTTTAAGATGACTGAAGAATACTGTAACTGTGTCTTTAAGACGAGACTGAAGAATACTGCAGCTGTGTCTTTAAGACGAGACTGATACTGGATATATCTGGTAACACAACTAATCCGGACTGGGTAGCAAAAGAGCAGAGTTTTACAGGAACTAAGGTAATAGTGTTACCTCTCAGGTAGCTCAGCTACTAAGCTCACACTGAGCTGTGTGACTCATGGAACTGGCAGCTTCTGTAACACAAGTCTCTTTACTTATACTTCCTGATCCTTGGTGATTGGTGAACAGGGTCAGGTGATTAAGGGAGTCTCAGGCTGGCACGGGATTGGCTAGCTCATGGTCAGGTGATCTGACCCTGTCATTCCAATACTCCAGGTTAGGCTCTGATGTGGAGTGAGGCCTAGCAGGCCAGAAAAACACTGAAGCCTACACTCCTAAAATGAGCAGTGGATGCTGGCTTTTAGGCCTAAACACCAGAGAGTTGAGCACAGTGGAGAATGTATCTGGTGACCACTGGAGTCAGAGAGGCATATAGTATAATGACAACAATGATTGCTGTGTTGGCACAGCATAGAGAGACTTGCTGAATTCAGTATTCACACAGAAGGTCAATCAACACAGGTGCCACTCGTTAATTCTCACCTTCCAGGCAGAGAACTCAGCACTCAGGGAACTCATGGCACTGACAAGCTGCTTATCCCAGTGAGCAGAAAAGATGCAGGATCCAGGACAGATGGTAGAGGTAAGTCACCAAACATGAGAAATACAGTCATGTTCATGACAGTACTCCCCTCTTCAAGGGTGGACTCCGGACACCCATCATGAAACCTAGAGGAATTTGAAGAATAACTTGCACACAAAGATTCAGAAAAGTGGAAAACAGAGGGACTTTAAACAAAACTTAAGCTGGATTCCTTAGAAGTCTTCCCGATCAACTTCTGAACAGGTAGACCATCCATTATTGACAAAACTGGAATTGCCTTCATCTGAAAGGACTGAGGAATAAACTGTAGAAAGCTCCTTTCCTGGATTTGAAGTGCGAGAAGATTGGGCTTTCGAAGCTAGCACTCCACTGAAGCTTAAATTACATCTTGCTCTATAGCGGGGACCTTTCATACAGAGACCTGTAGACCTTTTTAGTAGTTCTGGAACCTCCTCATGCATCAAAACATAACTGAACTACAGGACCTCCCATAACATAAACAGAGTCGTCAACATATTCACTTTCAGAGTCAGAGTCCAAGGTGAGCATGGGTATCTTTTCGTAGGGAGTAACGACATCGGAGGCATACAATGATTCAATGAACTTGGAGCTACACAAGGAATCTGGAGTAGAGTCAAAGGAAACAAAACCAATCCTTAAATTAGTAGCTTGTTGTCTCTGAACTGTCTCTGAGCCATTCCAGTTCCTGTAATTCCTGAAATCTTTGATGCATTGATCCAACAAGGCTTGTTCTTGCTTAGAAAGTGATGTATCAGAAAACGGAGCATTGGATGAATGTTCTGAAGAATGGGTGTAGGATGAAATTGGACTCAAGGTAACAGATGCCATTGAAACAACCTTAGACTGAGGTGCACATTCTGACTTTAAGTTAATAGCCTTGGTATTTTTATTGACTTTAGATGCTACAGCAGAATTATCCTGACATCGATGAGAAGAAATATTAGTTTCCTGCATAGCTGTGTACTCAGAGCTTGAAGATGAGGGAACAGAATCAGAGACAGACCGAAGTCTAATTTTAGAACTAGGTGGTGGAAGTCCTTTACTGGGACAAACTGACAAAAGTTCTTTACTCGGACCAATGCATGGAACCGGTTTGAGCCCAGAGGAGCTTCAACAGACTGAAACTGGAGAAGTCTTTGGATGGACAAGTAGGACCGTATTGGATCTGAGGATACTTGAATCAGCTGGAACCAAAAGGAGACTGACCAGGCTGGTCCTGGAGTATGGCTGGACCGCCTGTACCCGGAATGGACTGACCAGGCTGGACCTGGAGTATAGCTGGACCGGCTGGAACCAGGGGAGACTGAACTGGACATATGGACGAGACCAGATTGAGTCCGGATGAACTTGAACTGGCTGAGACCAGCAGAGTCTTCGGATTGACAGATAGGACCGGATTATATCCAAAGATGCATGAATCGGCTGAAACCGAAGGAGGCTGAACCGGACATATGGATGAGACCAGATCGAGTCCGGATGAACTTGAACTGGCTGGTACCAGAGGAATCCCTGGACCCACGGACAGAACCGAATTGAGTCCAGAGAAATTGGAATCGGTTGGGACCGAAGAAGGCAGATTCCGGCTGCAACCAGAGTGAGTAGAATCCAAGTGTTCAGATAGCCGATCCTGGACCCGAACCATGCTGCATGCCAACATGGTGGTGCTCTCTGAAGATGGAAAACAGAAGTTCATAACTGCATCTGTAGTACAAAGATTTCCATCTGGGAACTTGGCTCTGGATACTTCCCTTGGGGCTGAAACTCTGGTGACCCCTCCTGGGGTTGATGAATCAGACACCTCTCTCAGGGTTATTTCCAGCATCCCTCCTGGGGTTGACAGATCAGAAACTCCTTTTTGAGAAGAATACTCATATGCCCCTACTAGAGTTTGAACATTGGATACCCCTCCTGGAGTCAGGAAAGCAAATTACTCCTCAGAAGCTGCAGAGTCTAACACCCTTTCTGATGCTGAAAGATCGGATGCCCCAAATGCCCCTCCTTGGGCTGCTGAAACAGACGCCCCTCCTTGGGCTGCTGAAACAGACGCCCCTCCTTGGGCTGCTGAAACAGACGCCCCTCCTTGGGCTGCTGAAACAGACGCCCCTGTGACTTTAAGTGGCTTGAACATTCTTTTCTGGACACTCAAATTGGGATAGGGTTTTTTAATCACAGGACCCCAGTCATAAATTTGAGTCTCTTTTTGATAAGCCGTCTTGACACCCCTATCAGCAGTAGCAGGATAAGCTACTAAAGATGACTTGCAGACATGAGCGCTAAAATACTGAGATTTATCACCATTTCCTGGCTTGCAAAGAACGCAATCCTTAACAAAATGACTGGAATATCCACAGTAAAGACAGGTGTAGATCCCTACACTGCTAATGTTCAGCTTCAGAGAGCTTGGGCCATGGATAGCTCTGATGAACAACTTTTCCTTGCACAGAGGAAGAGACTTTAGTAACTGGATGGGACAAAACAGGCTCAACTAAGTCAGTGGTATACCTGAGGAGTTCAGGCATCCCAGAAAGAATACTAGTCAAAAGTTCTTGTAACAGTATTAACATCTGGTAGAGAATCCACAGTTGGTCAGGAGTCTGAATACAGAGAGTCTGAGAATATCTAGAGGAGTTCCACTGCAGAGACTGAGTCAACTCCAAACCCTTCAAACGTCCTGCAATATTGCTTAGGAGGTCCCGCGTCAGACAAACACTTTTGGCCGGATCCATGTGGCCAGTTCTTACTGTCATGACTGTAGTTTTGTGAACCTGGTGTGTATGTGAGGTCCATTCGGGTAACTGGAGGACTGTGTGAGTATTGGCTGGTCTGAGGGTTCAGTGAGATGAAGAGCTCAAGGAAGACTCTGGACGATGAAGTAGGTACAAAAGTTAGAGTTAATGGAGTAACGATAATTCACAGAGGCTGAGGTTACCCCAATGACTGAACTGAAGAATGGAGTTAATTGTAAAATGATGATGTAGCACTCTGTATGAAGAACAATGGCTGTGGCTGTAACTTTAAGACGAGGCTGAAGAAGAACTGAAGACTGTGACTTTAAGACGAGACTGAAGAATACTGCAGCTGTGTCTTTAAGACGAGACTGAAGAATACTGCGGCTGTGTCTTTAAGATGAGACTGACACTGGATATATCTGGTAACACAACTGTAATCCGGTCTGGGTAGCTAAAGAGCAGAGTTTTACAGGAACTAAGGTAATAGTGTGACCTCTTAGGGAGCTCAGCTACTAAGCTTAAACTGAGCTGTGTGACTCAAGGAACTGGCAGCTTCTGTAAGACAAGTCTCTTTACTTATACTCCCTGGTCCTTGGTGATTGGTGAACAGGGTCAGGTGATTCAAGGAGTCTCAGGCTGGCACGGGATTGGATAGCTCGTGGTCAGGTGATCTGACCCTGTCATGTCAATACTCCAGGTTAGGCTCTGATGTGGAGTGAGGCCTAGAAGGCCAGAAAAACACTGAAGCCTAAACTCCTAAAATGAGCAGTGGATGTTGGCTTTTAGGCCCAAACACCAGAGAGCTGAGCACAGTGGAGAATGTATCTGGTGACCACTGGAGTCAGAGAGGCATATAGTATAATGACAACAATGATTGCTGTGTTGGCACAGCATAGAGAGACTTGCTGAATTCAGTATTCACACAGAAGGTTAATCAACACAGGTGCTGCTCGTTAACTCTCACCTTCCAGGCAAAGAACTCAGCACTCAGGAAACTTATGGTTCTGGCAAACTGCTTATCCCAGTGAGCAGAAAAGATGCAGGCTCCAGGACAGATGGCAGAAGTAAGTCACCAAACATGAGAAATACAGTCAGGTTCATGACAACCGCATACTGGTCTCCCATTGGAGTTTGGGCAATCACCTGACTGGACCAACATTGTGGTGACCAGCAATTGGAGATGGAGGGAAAACTCATGGGATACACATAGGGATACTGGGGTGCACCCTGGGCAGCAGCAGGCTCTAAGGGACTGATAGCATTGCTGCAATCAGGAATTTGCAAATGCACAGAAGAACTCTCAGGTGCATAATCAGCCTGTAGGGAGATTTAGCAATTAGTGTCTCAGTCCCATACCTAAACTGAATGTGTTGCAGTTTGTATGCTGAGAAGACTTCTCAGACCAGAAACTCAGCCAAGCAGGATATCCTGACCTGCAAGATATGGACAGATGCGACATGCTTGCTGAGGAGCCGGAATCAGGAATGGGGTGACAGGTGAGTCATACCTCCCAACATGACACTCTCCAGGAGGGACAGAATGCTCTGCTCCAGGACTTCCCTCTTAAATTGTGATTGTCATCGTCTGTGGTAAAACACCTTCCTTAGCTATTAACCTGTTCAAAACAGGTGCCGGCAATCATAAATTAAGAGAAAAGTCCAGAAGCAGAGCATTGTGTCCCTCCTGGAGTGGGTCATGTTGGGAGTTATGGTGAGTAACCCAGCGGCAGCAGAAACTGGGATGTTTTGCGACAGAAAGGGACCTCAGGGAATGATACACAAGACCATGCAGCCGCATGGCTCTGTGATCCTTTGCATGGTTCCACCTATGGAATTTTCTTTTATCTCTGAATAGATTATTTGGCGTTGTTGATAGTTTATTCCTTGCTTTGTAGCTGGTGGTTATTTTCCCTTAAAGTTCCTGCTGTATTTGCAAATACTGTACCTACTAACGTGCCCTAAAGCGCTCTATAGTTGCAATGTAAGGCAGCGTCACCAGCTTAGCAGAGATTAGTTTCCCTTGACCTCACTCCTTGACTTGGTTCTAAGGCAAAGACTTTTAGGCAATGCCTGTCTCAGCACACATGGATGCCTGTTTCCTTCTCACATGGAGCTAGAACTACAGCACAAGCTTATGTCACTTGCACTTGCTCCAGATGTCTCCCAGAAGCAGAGGATCAGTCTAAGGAATTAGACCCTTCCTAGGAACACAGTCTAACAAGTCTCTTCCATGGGTGCAGGGAGTGTGTCAGACTTACCAGGTGTGGACTGGGCATCGTTCTCTGGCACTGGAATATCAGGTGAAACAATGGCACCGTCCTCGGGCCTCGGACAGATGGCAACTGTTGACACAAAATTATGCAATTTTTATACTTTTACATATTTAGGGAGACATTTGGGCTGATACTGTACGGGGTCTGCATGGCCCCTCTGCTTCTCATAATAGGCCCTTGAACATCTTCAGCCCCAGACACAAGAGGCCCTTAATCCAGCCCTGCATGACCTCACCCCTTGACTTGGCTCTAAGGCAAAGACTTTTAGGCAATGCCTGTCTCAGCACACATGGATGCCTGTTACCTTCTCACATGGAGCTGGAACTACAGCACAAGCTTATGTCACTTGCACTTGCTCCTCTCCAGATGTCCCCCAAAAGCAGAGGATCAGTCTAAGGAATTGGACCCTTCCTAGGAACACAGTCCAACAAGTCTCTTCCATGGGTGCAGGGAGTGTGTCAGACTTACCAGGTGTGGACTGGGCATCGTTCTCCGGCACTGGAATATAAGGATGAACAATGGTGCCGTCCTCGGGCCTCGGACAGATGGCAACTGTCAACACACAAACTGATGCAATTTTTAGACTTTTACATATTTAGGGAGACATTTGGGCTGATAGTGTACGGGGTCTGCATGTCACTGGCCACACCCCCTCTGCTTCTCATAATAGGCCCTTGAACATCTTCAGCCCCAGACACATGAGGCCCTTAATCCAACCCTGCATGACCTCACCCCTTGACTTGGCTCTAAGGCAATGACTTTTAGGCAATGCCTGTCTCAGCACACATGGATGCCTGTTACCTTCTCACGTGGACCTAGGATTACAGCACAAGCTTATGTCACTTGCACGTGTTCCTCTACAGATGTCCCCACAGAAGCAGAGGATTAGGCTAAGGTATTGGACCCTTCCTAGGAACACAGTCCAACAAGTCTCTTCCATGGGTGCAGGGAGTGTGTCAGACTTACCAGGTGTGGACAGGGCATCGTTCTCTGGCACTGGAATATCAGTTGGAACAGTACCGTCCTCGGGCCTCGGACAGATGGCAACTGTCGACACACAAAATGATGCAATTTTTAGACTTTTACATATTTAGGGAGACAATTGGGCTGATAGTGTATGGGGTCTGCATGGCACTGGCCACATCCCCTCTAATTCTCATAATAGGCCCTTGAACATCTTCAGCCCCAGACACATGAGGCCCTTAATCCAGCCCTGCATGACCTCACCCCTTGACTTGGCTCTAAGGCAATGACTTTTAGGCAATGCCTGTCTCAGCACACATGCATGCCTGTTACCTTCTCACATGGAGCTGGAACTACAGCACAAGCTTACGTCAATTGCACTTGCTCCTCTCCAGATGTCCCCACAGAAGCAGAGGATCAGGCTAAGGAATTGGGCCTTTCCTAGGAACACAGTCCAACAAGTCTCTTCCATGGGTGCAGGGAGTGTGTCAGACTTACCAGGTGTGGACTGGGCATCGTTCTCCGGCACTGGAATATCAGGTGGAACAACGGTACAGTCCTCTGGCCTCGGACAGATGGCAACTGTCGACACACAAAATGATGCAATTTTTATACTTTTACATATTTAGGGAGACATTGGGGCTGATAGTGTACGAGGTCTGCATGGCCCCTCTGCTTCTCATTATAGGCCCTTGAACATCTTCAGCCCCAGACACATGAGGTCCTTAATCCAGCCCTTCATGACCTCACCCCTTGACTTGGCTCTAAGGCAATGACTTTTAGGCAATGCCTGTCTCAGCACACATGTATGCCTGTTACCTTCTCACATGGAGCTGGAACTACAGCACAAGCTTACGTCAATTGCACTTGCTCCTCTCCAGATGTCCCCACAGAAGCAGAGGATCAGGCTAAGGAATTGGGCCTTTCCTAGGAACACAGTCCAACAAGTCTCTTCCATGGGTGCAGGGAGTGTGTCAGACTTACCAGTTGTGGACTGGGCATCGTTCTCCGGCACTGGAATATCAGGTGGAACAACGGTACAGTCCTCTGGCCTCGGACAGATGGCAACTGTCGACACACAAAATGATGCAATTTTTAGACTTTTACATATTTAGGGAGACATTGGGGCTGATAGTGTACGGGGTCTGCTACTCATTATAGGCCCTTGAACATCTTCAGCCTCAGGCTCATGAGGTCCTTAATCCAGCCCTTCATGACCTCGCCCCTTGGCTCTAAGGCAATGACTTTTAGGCAGTGCCTGTCCCAGCACACATGGATGCCTGTTACCTTCTTCCAGGGACCTGGAACTACAGCACAAGCTTATGTCACTTACATGTGCTCCTCTACAGATGTCCCCACAGAAACAGAAGATCAGGCTAAGGAATTGGGCCCTTACTAGGATCACAGTCCAAGAAGTCTCTTCCATGGGTGCAGGGAGTGTGTCAGACTTACCAGGTGTGGACTGGCTGTCGTTCTCCGGCACTGGAATATCAGGTGGAACAGCGGTACTCTCCTCAGGCCTTGGACAGATGGCAACTGTTGGCACACAAAATAAAGTGATTTTTCATCTATATATTGTAGTATAAGGGATACAGTTAATTTGCCCGTGCCAGGAGCCCGACCTCTGGGATCCCATACCAATCCCTAGTATAAATGTAAAAACGCTGTGCTCTGACAAATCTACCAGCCTACGCACTGGAGCACACTTCACACGTATCATAGGGGGGAATTCAATTCTGTATGATGGACACAAACTGCTTCCATAACTGTGTCATCAGTATACTTGATAATGGTTCCCGGCACCCCATAGATTTGTGCAGGAAAGTTATTTATTCTAACATAAGAGGTGGCAATGTGTGTACATGGTGGTGACATCTCTAGTTATGGAACTCCTCCCATAGAACCCTTATTGGAGCTATGAACAACCATAAGTACTATATACTGCACCAGCGAGCAATTCCCATCCTTTACAATGCCGCTCATCTAAAATGCAAAACTGGCCATTGATTTCCTGTCTCCACCCAGTCGCTTGTGCCCAGGCACCCTACTTCCAGCCACGGCCAACTTTCCCACCTTGCCATAATTTCTCTGTTCTCTAGTGTGTGGCTGTTGCTCATAATACCAAGAACTGTACTGATATTAATAGATCAGCATGAGCCCATTACTAATGCGGTTATCAGGAGAGGTATTATAGTCCGAAAAAGGAAGACCAAGAGCTTACTTGCCGGCTGATCACCGCTCTCCGCCTTCACATCCGACATGTTTCCAGTGGATCTGCAAGAAAATACATTTATTGCACCTGATCAAGGTGAGAAAAATCAACTGCGGCCCAAACTCTATGTCTAAACCTCTATCACACCAAATCCTTATAATGGCCAATCCTGCCCAGTTACCCCATACATGCCAGCAATGTGCAAATGAGAATGGTCAGAAAAGCGAGTCCTTAGGTGTCAATGGTCTGATATACCTCAATAAATTTTGGTGGAAACTGCGGATGTGCATCCAGTAGTAATATGACGGCCGCAGCAGAGGGCTTCCACTCATAGGCGGAACTAGACATTTGGCGATAGTTGGTCCCAAGCTCCAAACCCCTTGTCTGAATTTGTGTTACCTTGCCACACTGTCTTGTGATTATTAGCATGGCAACAACATTTTCTAGCTTCTTCTCTATTCTCGGGCCATGTTTTCTAATGCTTCTTTTTTTTCAACCTGATTTTTTCTTTAATTAAGCTCATCAAACATCATTGTAGCAGCCACAGTACCTATTATGCCATGCAAATCTACAGTAAGTGCCTACAATTCAAATTAAACCTTGAGGAATTAAGTTGCTACCAGTTCATATTATGCAAACTACAGAGGCTCCACTTAACATTATGCCTTATTATTATCCATTTTTTATATGCCACAAAGGAATCCACAGCTCCCAATACAGAGTACATAGACGAATAAGCAAGACAATAAAAAGAGTGACTTACAATTCAAGACAATATAGGACAAGTACAGGGTATTTAAACATAGCTGCATCAGCAGACACTGAAATAAGTATCAGGGTGGAAGATAACTGAGGGATTTGGTGCTGTCGAAGGGAGTATTGAATAGAAGATAGGTTGGGTAAGAGAAAGAAAAGCACATGAGGGAAGAGGGCCCTGCTTGTGAAAGCTTACATTCTAAAGGGGATGGGCAGACAGACAGGTGTGACACAGATGAGGTAGACTGTAAGCAGGGGACAGAGGGTTACGATGAGAGATGACTAGGTTTGATTAAGAAGTGGGTCTTGAAAGCCCATCTGACGTTTTGTAGAGAGGTGGAGAGTGAGGGGGAGAGGTAGAGAATTTCAGAGTAAGGGAGTAGCACGTGAAAAATCTTCGTGGTAGGAGTGGGAGGAAGTAATCAGTTGGCAGGAGAGTCGGCGTGCATTAGCAGAGCGAAGAGGACGGGTGGGAGTGTAAGGGAAGATAAGGTCAGATGTAAATGGGTGAGGAGTGAGTGAGGCTTTTTAAGTGAGTGTGAGAAGCTTGAATTAGAAACTGCAGGGGAAGGGGATCCAGTGAAGGGCTTGAAAGAGATGGGAGGTGGCTGTAGTATGTTTGGTGAGAAGATGAGCTGGACAGCAGCATTGAAGATATATTGGAGAGGAGAGAGGCATTTTTCAGGGATGCCAGATAAGATTACAGTAGTCCAGTCTGGAGATGACCAGTGAGTAGATAAGTGTCTTAGTGGCATCCTGGGTGAGAAAGGGTCTGATCCTAGAAATGTTTTTGAGATGAAAAGGTTTGTGAGAGGTGCTGAATGTGTGGTGTGAAGGAGAGGGAGGAGTCAAGGATTACTCCAAGACAGCGCACTTGGGGGCTAGAGGAGATAGTTGTGCCATCAATAGATAATGAAATTGTGGGATGTGAGGTTGTGCAGGAGTGATCAGCTCAGTCTTTGACATGTTAAGTATAAGAAAGCACTGGAGCATCCAAGAAGAGATAGCAGAGAGACAGTTGGAGATACGAATGTGGAGAGCAGTGGAGAGGTCAGGGGAGTAAAGGTAGATTTGAGTATCTTCAGTATAGAGATGATACTATAAGTCAATAGAGCGAATGAGCTCACCTAAAGAAGATATATAGAGAAAAGGAGCGGACCAAGAACTTTGGGGGACAACTACAGTTAGTGGAAGTTGGTGGAGTCATGAGCGGAGACAGAGAAGGAATGGTCAGAGAGGTAGGAGGACAGCCAGGAGAGGGCAGTGTCATGCAGACCAAGGGAGAAAAGGATTTGCCGAAGGAGAGGGTGGTCCGCAATGTCAAAAGCATCAGAGAGGTCAAGGAGAATAAGCAAAGAGTAGTGGCCCTTGGATTTCGTAGAAAGGAGGTCATTGCAGAATTTCGTAAGAGCAGTTTCAGTGGAGTGGAAAGTAAAGAAGCCAGACTGGAATGGGTCAAGCAGTGAGGAAAGAAAGGAAGTAGAGTGGTTGTAGACAAAACGCTCAAGGAGTTTGGAGGCAAAAGGAAGGCGAGAGATGGGTCGGTAGTTGGAGACAGTGTTTGGTTCAAGGGTAGGTTTTTTAAGAATAGTGCATGCTTGAAGGCAGAGGGGACGGTGCCTGATGAGAGGGAGAGATTGAGAAGATGGGCAAGATAGGAACAGGCAGAAGGAGAGAGGCAGCGGAGGAGGTGGGAGGGGATAGGGTCAGGTGGGTGGGTGGAGGGGGGAAGGAACGGATGAGGGCCATGATTTCCTCACTAGATACACTAGTCTTCCTCACTAGATAGGAGAAAGATGTAAAATTTCGTGAGAGGGATGGTGTCAGGAATCAGCATTCAGTGCCATCGCAATTATCAGTGCGCGGGCCTCCGGAGGTTCAACGCGTGGGCGTTCAAAGATTGTGAGGAGATGAGGTTCTTGAAGTTTGACTGCTTAACGAGGAAAAGGGCAGAACTGAAGGACGACAACATGAGTTTGAAATAGAGGAATTCTGCCTTAGAGCAGTACGTGAGCATTTTTGCAGAGATTTGGTGCATTTAGTGTGCCGGGGTTGAGGTATTGATCTGTAAGGGTGAATAGTGGTTGGTGGAGTGGCAGAGTCAAAAACAGAAGTAAGGGATGCATTGTATATGGAAGTGGCTTGTTCATGGCATGAGAGAGTATATACAGTAGGAGAGAGAAGTGAGTCGAGCCCAAGGGATAGGGAAGTGGTGTTGATAGCTACAATGTTACACTTAGTGATGGTGACCTTAGGAGGGAGAGATGTAGTAGCAGAGAGAGAGAGAGAAGGTAAAAGAGCCGGTGATGGTCAGGGAGTTGGAGAAATCAGAAATATCACAGCGGTGAATGAAGACCAGATCCAGTGAGCTCCCATTTATATTGGAGGGGGAGGAGGTCCACTGGGAGAGACAGAGCGAAGATGTGAGGTTAAGGAGTTTAGAGGCAGGGGATTTTGTGGGGATATCGATTGGGATGTTGAAATTGCCTAAGATAATGGAGGGAATGTCTGCGCAGAAGAAGTGAAGAAGCCAGGAAGCAAAGTTGTCAAGGAAATTGGAGGGAATGCCAGGGGGTGGTAAATGACAGCTACTCCGAGATGCACAGGTATGAAGAGGCGGGAGGAGGTTGATAGACAGTTAAAAGATAGACAGTCATATGGTTCACAGTCAAAAGGTCAACAGGGTCAAAAGACTTACATGGTCAAAAGCTCAACAGTCAATAGATAGACAGGGTCGACACCTATTTTTTTTTACATTCTTTAGCAACTTTTTTATAATTTACCATCCATGTCACAAAGTAGAACATTTAGTAATCTTGTTGTGAATGAAGTGTCACCAAGCGAGAAGTGTGGCGAGCAAAATGAGCCCGCAAGGGGAACGAATTTCAACAAATTTGGGGAAAAATTTTAAAAAACACAAAAGAACACTTTTTTTGTGTAGGACTTTTGGACCTGTCGGACTTTTAATGCTGTAATGCCCCAGTTCATGTTATGCAATGATGTAATGCCCCAGTTCACGTTCTGCAATGCTGTAATGCCCCAGTTCACGTTATGCAGTGCTGTAATGCCCCAGTTCATGTTATGCAGTGCTGTAATGCCCCAGTTCATGTTATGCAGTGCTGTAATGCCCCAGTTCATGTTATGCAGTGCTGTAATGCCCCAGTTCATGTTATGCAATGCTGTAGTGCCCCAGTTCACATTGTGCAATGCTGTAGTGCCCTCAGGTCACATTGTGCAATGCTGTAGTGCCCTCAGGTCACATTGTGCAATGCTGTAGTGCCCTCAGGTCACATTGTGCAATGCTGTAGTGCCCTCAGGTCACATTGTGCAATGCTGTAGTGCCCTCAGGTCACATTGTGCAATGCTGTAGTGCCCTCAGGTCACATTGTGCAATGCTGTAGTGCCCTCAGGTCACATTGTGCAATGCTGTAGTGCCCTCAGGTCACATTATGCAATGATGTAATGCCCCAGTTCACATTATGCAATGATGTAATGCCCCAGTTCACATTATGCAATGATGTAATGCCCCAGTTCACATTATGCAATGATGTAATGCCCCAGTTCACATTATGCAATGATGTAATGCCCCAGTTCACATTATGCAATGCTGTAATGCCTTCAGGTAACATTATGCAATGCTGTAATGCCCCAGTTCATGTTATGCAATGCTGTACTGCCCTCAGATCACATTATGCAGTGCTGTAATGCCCCAGTTCATGTTATACAATGCTGTAGTGCCCTCAGATCACATTATGCAGTGCTGTAATGCCCCAGTTCATGTTATGCAATGCTGTAGTGCCTTCAGGTCACATTATACAATGCTGTAATGCCCCAGTTCATGTTATGCAATGCTGTAGTGCCTTCAGGTCACATTATGCAGTGCTGTAATGCCCCAGTTCATGTTATGCAATGCTGTAGTGCCTTCAGGTCACATTATACAATGCTGTAATGCCCCAGTTCATGTTATGCAATGCTGTAGTGCCCTCAGATCACATTATGCAGTGCTGTAATGCCCCAGTTCATGTTATGCAATGCTGTACTGCCCTCAGATCACATTATGCAGTGCTATAATGCCCCAGTTCATGTTATGCAATGCTGTACTGCCCTCAGATCACATTATACAATGCTGTAATGCCCCAGTTCATGTTATGCAATGCTGTACTGCCCTCAGATCACATTATGCAGTGCTATAATGCCCCAGTTCATGTTATGCAATGCTGTACTGCCCTCAGATCACATTATACAATGCTGTAATGCCCCAGTTCATGTTATGCAATGCTGTACTGCCCTCAGATCACATTATGCAGTGCTGTAATGCCCCAGTTCATGTTATGCAATGCTGTACTGCCCTCAGATCACATTATGGAATGCTGTAGTGCCCCAGTTCACGTTATGCAATGATGTAGTGCCCCAGTTCACGTTATGCAATGCTGTAGTGCCCTCAGATCACATTGGGGCTCATTTAGATGCGACTGGAGTGGCTATTACTTCCTTGGAAGCAGCAGTGATAGCGCTGTTTGGTAACGTAGCAGGACGCGTCTATTACAAACAGACACCTTCTCATGCAGTAGTGATCTGAGCTTTGTTATAGGATGCAGGCATTGAGTCTCCCACCTACCATCGGGCGGCTTGCAGCACCCATGGGGGAAGCACAAGCCGCCCGTCACAGAGGCCAGGAAATCTCCAGTCAATCATGGGTATTGCTGGTCTCTGCCCACCCCTAAACGGCGACAACACGCCTCCACTTTCAGAAACGGAGGCATCATCACCTCCTCCCCGCCCCTTGTCAATCTCTGACACTGTCAATCTTTGACTGTCTGCTGCCATCCGGCATCCTACATCGCAGGAACCCGTTCATGGCTGAGCAGAACGTGTATTGCGCATGTGCCAAGTGCAGATAACTCCAACCACGATGTCGACATTAAACTTACAGTCGACGTGTTAACATTTTGACAAGTCACCCAAACCCTAATGCTAAACCAAAGATGTATTATGACTGTGCAGAATAGTCATATGTCGGCATTTTAATCATGTCAACATTTTACAATTCTGCCCACTACTATGAAGTGGGCAGAATGCAGGAGGGGTGACTAGGGTGCGGGGGACTACCCTAAAAATAGTGTCCTGCGCAGAAATCGGGAGAGTAGGCAAGTATGGTGCAGGGTGTGGGCACCCCAGGACCCAGAGACCCATTATAGCAAATCTATATAATAATCTATCATATTATATTATAGCCATACTCTGGATTGGTCCAGGTACATTACAATGGGAAAAGTCCTTTGTCAAATTATATGGTGCAATCACAGAAAAGTGTTGCTTTAAGGGTCAATGGGTTGCTTGCGGATGGAAAGAGAATTAATGTAACCAGTAGCATAGCCTTGGTAAGTTAGGAGGATGTTTGGGAATATGAGTAGCTGCCTGAAGAGGGGAGTTCTCCGGGAACGCTGGAAGGGTTGGAGACTAGAGGAAAGTCTTGTTGTGTGAGGAAATGAGTGCAGCCCGCAGATAGAATAGTCCTGCCCCCGGTAATGTGAGCCGGGTAATGCGTATGGGAGCAGGGAAAATGATTCTTGTTGTGCAGAGCTCCTGAGTGGGAGATAGTTTGATACAAGAGAATAGATGTATGTTGGGGAAGTTTTGGTAATGGATTTTGCCAGATTGTTGAGGATGTGGAAGAAGATGAAATCTTGGTATGAAGGTTAGATTGTTGCAGACAGAGCACAAGGCACACTGAATCAGGCCCGTTATACAGAACACGATTGCAGTAACTTTGGGGCTAATTCAGACCTGATTGCTGCTGTGCGTTTTCGCAAAATGGGTAATCAGGTCTGAACTGCGCATGCGCCGCAGAGCGCATGTGCATGCAAGAGATGCTATCGGCATCTCAGCCCAGCGATCGCCTCTGCCTTACTGACAGGCATATGCGTTCACTGGGCGGAAGGGGGCGGGCCGGCAGCGTTTTTGGCTGCCGTTTTGGGGCTACAGTCCAGGCAACACAGGCGTGCCCGGACTGTGCGGGGGGCGGGCCGCGGTGGCTGCGTGATGTCACACGCAGCTGCTGCGACAAGTAGCTCCCTGCCAGCGCGCAGGCGCTGCGCAGGTAGGGAGCTACTTGTCAAGTACAAAAGCATCGCCACTGTGCGATGGTTTTGTACTTGTGCGGGGGATTCGGGCCTGACACGCGGGGTGGACTAGCCCCGTGCCGGGCGTCCCCCCGCATGTCTGAGTAACTGATCGTAGCCGTGCAAAATTTAGCACATCCACGATGAACTCTGAATTACCCCGTAAGATGGGAAAGGAGGCAGCAATACTGGACAGCTGAGCAGTAGCACAGTGGCAGGTAGGGGCTGCAAAGGTGGGAAAAAGGGCCTGCTTCTGATATGGAAGTAAAGCAACAAAAACAACAACAAAAAAAAAGTTACTTTGTATCTGAAGCAAATCATGTTGCAATGTAAGGAGAGCACACACATCTATGTACAGTATTTCTGTGCAGGGTAAATACCGGCTGCTTCTGCATGTAGCCCACAAATGTTAGACAGCTTTATACTTACACTGCATTTAGATTTCAGTTGGGACACACCCCACCCAAACCGAACTCTCTCTGCACATGTTACATCTGCGTTCCTCACTCTCCCCCATGGTGCTGTCCAGGTGCACGGTTACTGGCTCTTTTGTGCTTTACAACAATTTCAGAATCAGCCCCAAAATCCACCAAAAGACTTGTTACCATGTACATGTCTTCATTATGGGGTACAGTTTTATGCCCCCCATTGTAAGAAGGACAAAGGAGAACTGGAGATGGTATACAGAGCCGGCCCTAGCCAATATGATGCCCTAGGCAAGATTTTGGCTGGTGCCCCCTAGCACCACTGCTGGTTCCGCCTCTGACCTTGCACCTCTTTCCCAGCACCATCCCCCCTCATCCATGGCAGTCCTTATTTTGGTGTTTGTACCCCCTATATTTTAAATAGGAACAGTTCGCACATTTGGCGAACAGCCCAAAAAGGGGTGTGTTTTGCTGGCAAGGGGCATGGTCACACAATAGTAACCCCAATTCCAATTACGCCACACAGTACTGCAACTTTATTCCCATTTGATCATGCGATAGTGTCCATAATTCATATTACATCCCACAGTAGTATTACTTTACCTTATAAACATTACTCCTCACAGTAGAGCCCCTTATTCACATTACATCACACTGAATTGCTCCTTATTCACATTACACCACACCCTATTGCTCTTTATTTATATTAGACAACCCTTTCTATATGCAACGCCACATAGTAGAGCACCTTATACACATAATGCCACACATTAGTAATGCATTTATATACATAATTCCTCACAGTAATGCCCCTTACACATTATTAATGTCCTTAAAAACATAATGCGTCTTTCACATTGACAACCTTTATTAATGCCCTTTTACACATAATGATACACAGTGCCCCCTACACATTTGCTGCACATTATTAGTGCCCCTATACACATAATGACACACATACAGTAGTACCCTGTTACACATATGCCGCACATTATTAATGCCCTTATACACATAATGACACACATACTGCCCCTTACACATATGTTGCACATTATTAATGCATTTTTACATGATACACAATGCTCCTTGCACATATTCTGAACACTACTGCACAACCAACCCACTCACATGCCCACAGCAATCACACTGCCACTAACACTGTGACCTCTGCCTCTGCTTGGATACAGATGTGTCCTCATAAATCTTGCTCCAATGCTAACGTTGGGCACCTTTTTTATGAAAATGCATCTTATTTGCATTGCTATGTGGCTAGGATGCACAAGCAGATTCTGCTGATTAAAATGATATGCAGCATGCCACTATACTGTGTGAGACTGTGGCTGTATCTGCATAAGAAATGCTACACACAGAATATAGGCATGTTGCATATCATTTTAATCAGCAGAAGCTGCTGATGCCCCTAGGCATATCAAATGCCCTAGGCAATTGCCTAGTTTGCCTATGCCTATGGCCGGCTCTGATGGTATAGATGCAGGTGCTAGTTCTAAGCTGAACACACAAGCTTGCTAGGATGGGTGTTACTGTGCGGACCTATAGGAGGCCATTGCAATCTTTCCTCCCAGCCAGAAATGCAGCCATGAACAGGGTTGGGCTGAGGCGCAGGTGCACAAGGGGGTGGGGTGGGGGTATTCCCTGGTGGGCCGCACAGCCAAAGTGCCCCACCCCCTGCTCTAGGGGTCAGTAACTTGGTGGAGCAGGATCACGGATGAACTTGGGTGCTTGGTTTGTTTCTATGGAAACTGCACCAAGATTAGCCCTGATCCCAATCCAAATAGGTGGTCCTGACACAGTACACCCCTGACCCCTACCTTATAAAGGGGTCCTGTTCGGTATATGCCTCTCTAATGGTTGGCTAAGTCCCTCTGTAGTGGCTGATCACACTCCCTTTGCTCGGGCCCCTGCCCCTACATACCTTGGTGGTCCTTACATGCCCCAGTCCAACACCGGCCATATATGCTCCATGTCCTCCACAAGGGAGGCCTGAGAACTTTGTACCCAACTCCACCCTCTTGTCAGCCCTGACCATTCCTCACAGCGTGACACTTCAGTGGTGCAGCCTGTACATACAGTATACATGGGATTTGTGTCACGTACTGTAACTGCTATCATACAGCATGGGGACTGCAGTGACTATAGATATACAGGGTCCTGATACAAACAAGGCACAAATATTCCCTGGTGGGTAAGTGAGGAGCTCAGCATAATAATATGGGGTATATCAGGAGAAAACACTGATCCCCCCCCATCCCACAGCTCACGCCGAAATATTACACCCACAAGTAAAATGATATACAAGTTGGATCTCAATGTAAAAGTTTAGAATATAAGGACTATATAAGGACCATGTAACATTATAGCACATATCTGCTTTCTATAAGGACTGGAAGGGGATGCGGAATCTATAGGTGCGGGGTCAGAGCTAAGGCTCCGTTACTATATAAGGACTATGTAACATTCTAGCATATAACTGCTTTCTATAGGGTCTGGAAGGGGATGCGGAATCTATAGGTGCGGGGTCAGAGCTAAGGCTCCGTTACTATATAAGGACCATGT